>NC_134180.1:31855213-32473353 GCF_964188355.1 Buteo buteo
CTTCAGCAGGAACGACTTCCCGGTCCCTTGGCGGGGTGAGGAGGGAGAAGCGTATCAAGGGCGAAGGATCGGGAGAAGCAGGAGGTCAGCTTCACCCGGTGGCAGCCGCCCGGCCCCCTCACCTGCACAGCCGGTGAAGAAGACGCTCTTCCCGCTCCGCACGGCGCCCAGCACCGCCTCCTGCTCCGCCGAGAGCCTCGCCGGGGGCCGCCTCTCCGCGCGGGGCACCTGCGGGACGGGCAGCGGCGCGCTGTGAGAGCGGGGCGGGCAACCGGGGCCGTCCCCCTCGCCTCGGGACTCACCTCCGCCGGGCGCTCCCCCCGCGCCTCGCCGCCGCGGAGGCGGCCGGGGGCGCGCAGCAGGTCTCGCTCCTGCAGCGGGCTGATGGCGGCGAAGGCCGGCGGGGGCCGGCTCAGCAGGCGGGGGACGCGCGGCGCGCCCCGCGGCCCGGCGGCGACCTTGAGCCGCAGGAGGCGGAGGAAGCGGCGCAGCGCGTCCGGGGGGCAGTCGGAGAGCAGGACCTGGGCGCCGCCCGGCCCCACCCGCACCGCCGCCCGCCCGTCGCCCGCGAACCGCGTGAAGACTCGCACGGCGTCACCGGCCAGCGCGAAGCTCAGCGCCGCCGCCGCCGCCGCCCCGCCGCTGCCCACCACCCGCAGCACCGGCTGCCGCAGCTCATTGCGGCCCAGCAGCACTAGCGCGCCCCGCATCACGCGGCGCCGCGGGGCCTGTCCCCCCGGCAGCGGCTGCTCCACGGCCACCGTGCAGCGCAGCTCCGCGTCCTCCATCCTGCCGCCGCGGGTCCGCCGGCCGTTCAAACCCGCCGCGTGCAGCCGCCGCCAATCAGCGCCAGGGGATTTAACTCGGCGGCCAATAGGAGGCGGGAAGGGAATCGGCCCGGGAGAGGGTGGGACGGAGCACCAGCCTGGCCAGTCAGCAGCCTCGCGGGGGACCACGTGAGGCGTTGCCAGGCCACGGGACGCCGCGTGGCCCGGCGGAGCCATGGCCGCCCGCAGCGGGGAGAAGGAGCCGCTGGACCCGGTGCGGCAGAACCAGCTGCTGTGCGAGCGGGTGCGGAAGGAGCTGCAGTGCCAGAGGCTGCACACGCAGTACGACGTGAACCCGCTCCACCGCGGTGAGGCGGCGCGCGGGCGGCCCCACAGCCACAGAGCACGGGCAGGAAACCCCGAGGGCAAGAGAAGCGTTTGCACCGAGGCGCGGGGCTGAGGGGAAGGCTCGTGGGGCCTGCATGAGGCAGGGGCAGGAGAGGGCCGCGGAGCACTCAGCTGCATGTCAGAGACAAGCAGCTGCACCCAGGAACGCCAGCAGTGGCCAGGGAGAGGGGCAGATCTGGAAGGAGCAACTGGTGGGCTTTTCTTTTACTTAAGGAACCAGTCTGCACAAAGACAGAACGGAGACGCGACCAATTGCCCAGATTAGACAGTGTCTTAGTAAACACGTAGACGTGAGGTGACTGCTTAGGATCTGGAACCCACGGATCCTGAGCAAACACCGCAGAGCTAAGATGGGGTAGAGAGTCCCAATACTACATCATGTTTCTTCACCCCATGGGCTGATTTCTGCCTGCCAATTCTCAGTCATAGAATATCATAATCTGTGCTGGCACGGACAGGTGATGTGAATAGATTAACTCAGGTCTAGCTTTTACAATAAAATCAACACAAACCAAAGGAAAATTTCCTGAAACTTGGCACTCTGCAGGCCACCGCTCAGGTGGTGTGGAACTTTGCTGTGGTGAATGCAAGCAGCATCCAGCAGAAGGGCCTTTAGCATGCTTAACCCCCTTCCATTTCTAGGAAGCTGCTATTAGTCAGTACTCTTAATTCATTTTGTTCTGTTCACATGCTGTTCTCCCTTTACAACTTCTGTGAAGTAGCTGGGCCCAGACCAGGGAATAACAAAAAAACCCATAGATATCCTAGACCCAGCTGTGACACTAAATTCACATTAAGGTAATTCACCTGCATCATTTCTTTCCAGTTCACACGATCACAAAGAAGCCCATGTCTTGGCATGATAATATAGAAGAGCCAGCAGATGGTAAGAAATCTCTGAACAGCTTGTGATAATTACGTAAGAAAATGACTAATAAATAAGATTTTAAAATTCCAATTATTCTAAAAGATGACATACGTGGAAACATCCCTGTGTTAAGAAAGTTAAACTCATTCATGATTTCTGTGAAACATAAGGCAGGTTTTTTTCCACTTTAAGGCCCTTTCCCATTACTTTTCATTATCAGTACGAGCCTGCATTCACGCAACTATGCTTTTATTTTTGTTTTTAGTTATCATACTATAAAATTCTGCTTGAGAATCTAAACCTCTTTCAGGGGAAAACAAAAAAAATCTAGAAACATGTTTTATACATACACGTTGCCTGTCATTACAGATTCTACTTAGCCACCCCACATGATAAACTGCTGAAATGGCTGCTGAGTCTTGCTTTAGAGCAGTAACAACAGGGACCCTTATAGCAACTGCTCCCTTATTTCTAACATGCCAATTTTGTCTAAAAAAATTAATGGTCAGTTAAGGTTGGCCTGCTCTGGTCAAGGATTAGGGGAAGGAAAAAAACCAAAACAAAACAGGGAAAGGCAGCAGGTCACAGGCAACTGAGAAAGACAACAGCTAACATGGAGAGCTGGTTGATGCTAGATGTGGTACAAGAAAAGTAAGATGCTGCAATACAGTAGACAGGGATGACAGAATTAACAGGACAATATAGGCAGGCAAATCTTGAAATTTCATCAGGATAAATTTGAGTAGAAATGTCACCCTGCATTCTCTTACAAGATCCTTCGCAGAAGCACACAGGTTGCCTGCAACCTTGGCTTGCTTGCTATTGCTTGGACAGCTTTAGGATGTCCCATTCTAACACACACCCACGGATGACTGGTTTTTAAATGTACTTACTTTCATTTGTATTTGTGTCTCTTAAACGAACAGCCAAGTTTCTGAATCTTATTCACCATGCAGCACTGGAGCCAACAAAGAAATATGCAGAGCCACAAACTGAAAGCCAAGAAATTGGCTGGAACACAACACCTTTGGTGAGTAGGGTGCTTAAGGACTCAGCTCTTTGCAAGATTCAGAGAGGTTCAGCCCATCACACTGAAAGATACTCACGCAAGAAAATAATTTGTGACAAACACAGAAAACAGGAATGACTAGGAATAAGCAGAGCTGTTCATGGACAAGCTTTTAAAATTTACACCTAAGAGGACTCTTCACACTGGCATAGGCTTGTGAAGAGAAAGAGTAGACTTCCCCTGAGAAACTTGCATGCAACATATCTACAATGACAGTCGACCCCAAGCATATTGGCAAATGCCACATACGTAATCGCGGCTGTTTATTAAAGCATTCAGCCATGAGAAATGGCGTAGTGAGCAATGTGAAGTGACATACATAAGTACTGTGAAAAGAAATGTGCTGCTGTACAGTATCTTTCAAACAAATTGCAAGCAGAACCGTAAAATTAATGATCAGCTAAGTATACCCGAGGCAGAATACACCAGTGAGGATTCATATGGGGAAGCGTGAATAAACAGGAGGAAAAGAAATCTTATTAACGAGCTAAGACATCAATCATATCCAACAAACGAATAGCTGTGACGATGACTGACTTTGTAGATTAGTGTTTCGAGAAAGGCAAATGAGACCCTGATTAATTTTGGCCTGTTACAAAGAAAACTAAGATAAATAAGAAAATAAGAGAGTCTTCTGCAAGTTTTCATTTTACACTTCAGGTAAACTAGTTACTCATGACAAGGCTAGAGACAGACATCCCAGCAGGTCTTTACGCTATTAGATACTGGTGGTAGGATTAGACTGTCAGGATAGAGGCAACTAAATTTGCTTATAGGGAAGTGAGTTAAATTTATAGAGTCAGGACACATGATGCTGTTTCATATGTTAAGTTTTCCTTTTGCACCAGGTTCTACCGTAATGAAGCAGTGAACAATGTATTCTCATATAGGTGGTACCCTACTCGTTTGTCACTTCGGCATTTCTCAGCAGCAAGAACACAGTGCATCGCTCTTCTCAGGAGGGACTATTAGTACTAATTCTAGTAAAAGCACATGACTATTCATCATTTTTCTTTCCCAGATTCACGTGGATCGTACTGATCGCAGACTCTATTTCCCACGACGGAGAACCGAGATCACTAAATAAATGGCTGCCATGGGGCATGGGGAGGAGCACTCTGAGAACCTGAAGTTGTAGAGTGGCCAAGCCACACAGCTTAGAAGCAGTTAATGACATCTAATGTGTTAGGCCCTGCTTGTTATTAGATAAGTCTGGTACATTTCTGGCAAGAGAAGATAGCAAGGAAAGGGAAGAGAGAAACTCGGTCTGTCCAGATTTGCAGCCTGGCAATAGTTACAGAAATAAACCTATTTATAAGATTGCTGCATTTGTCTCACTGCTGTTTCCAAACCCATCTATGTAAGTAGTCTAAAAACCACTTTAACATCTCAACAGGCTTCAGACTTCTTATTTTGACATTGGCAACGTGACCCAGAACTCAAGGTTCACCAAGTACATGTCAACAGTAGCTGTGGAAAAAGCTGTCAGAATGAAGGGAACAAAGGGCAGGCTTCAGCTACCATTCATAACACAGTTCAACATGAATTAGACATAGTTCTGTGCAAACCATTTAATGCGTTCACACACCAAAGGTTTCAGTAGAAAACAATCCTTCAACGAAACAGACAGTAAGAAGAAATTAGTGATAAGGCACCAGCTTCCACTGACTTTTTTCTTGCCACTTGAAACACCCAGCTTGCTCCACAGTTAGCTGCTTGATGACAGCAGAAACACATCTTGTAACACACGGAAACACAGGAACCCCACTGGGGAGCACGGTCCTCCTATCGTGCTCGGCTCTTCATTTTCTGCCTTGCTCTCTTTCCAGGTCTCTTCTGCAAAAAAAATGACAGATTCAGATCTTTATTTTCATGTCCTCAATCTTTATGCTAGCTCTATAGCTTGGGGAGGATACCAAGGAGAGGATACCTCTGGAGAGGGAGGTTTTGGGACACAGGTAGCAACAAACAGTACTTGCTAACTCCCCCACTCATTTCCCTGCTCCGAACCACCACACTCAACTCTGTCTGCAACTGAATTATGCTCAGCTCCCACAGACAGACACTGTCACTTCCAGATGCTGCAGGCACCCATCAGCTCTCCCTCCCAGACCAGGGCTGGCTTCCTAGTCAACCAGGATCATTTGCATGCAACATTTTACTTACATTGAGGGCTTTTTTTCCTCCTTTTCCTGATTTTCCTGGGCCTTTGTTGTGAGCCACTTTTGACCGGAAGCTGGATACATCATTAAAACTCTCCTTTGTGTTCCACTTTGAGCCCTTCTTCTTCCCACCAAAACCAAACTTCTGATTCTTGTATCGTCTTTTGGCATTTGGTCTGAAAAACAACCAAACAGCATCATTGTCTATATTCCTTTCCTCAAGAAGCTCTCAAGAAGGCACATGTATCTGCTGACGGACTCCCTTTCCCCTCTTACTGAAGAGACAGAAACTAGCACATTTCAGTCACCATTCAATTCTGGCCACAGTTTTCATCCTCTTTAGGGACAGAAAGCCACCTCAGGCTTACTTTAACAAACATTAATCAGAACAGCTTTCTTGTTCCACAACATGATCCCCTAAAAGACTGAAAAAATCAAAGATTCTACATTTAAGTATCTTTCTTTTCTGGTCTCACCCCTTCTTTATCCGTTGACTTGCACTGCCTTTTTTATTCCCTTGAGATGATGTCTGCTCTTCATCTAGAAAATCCAGCTTGTCGGACAGACCTGCAAGAGCAAAGACATAACAGTTGCTCAGCTACCATCACAGAAAATACAAATTTTCAGTCTAAACAAGTGTCGTGGTTTAACCCCAGCCAGCAACTAAGCACCACACAGCCACTCACTCACTCCCCCCCCTCCCCAGTGGGATGGGGGAGAAAATCGGGAAAAGTAGTAAAACTCGTGGGTTGAGATAAGAACAGTTTAATAGAACACAAAAGAGGAAACTAATAATGATAATGATAACAGTAATAAAATGACAACAGCAATAATAAAAGCATTGGAATGTACAAATGATGCGCAGTGCAATTGCTCACCACCCGCTGATCGAGACCCAGCTAGTCCCCGAGCAGTGATCCCCTGCCCCCACTTCCCCCAGTTTATACACTAGATGGGATGTCCCATGGTATGGAATACCCCGTTGGCCAGTTTGGGTCAGCTGCCCTGGCTCTGTCCTGTGTCAACTTCTTGTGCCCCTCCAGCTTTCTCGCTGGCTGGGCATGAGAAGCTGAAAAATCCTTGACTTTAGACTAAACACTACTTAGCAACAACTGAAAACATCAGTGTTATCAACATTCTTGCATACTGAACTCAAAACATAGCACTGTACCAGCTACTAGGAAGACAATTAACTCTACCCCAGCTGAAACCAGGACAACAAGTCATAGCAACAAGTCACCCTCACTGAAGAACAGCTACTTGGGAGGATTTTCACTACCACTGGCACATGATTTTGCACAGCAGCAGCCTTTCAAGCTTGCTGCCCAGCACTACAGATTGACAAAACACATCACACTGCCTTACATTGCTCACACATCACTATTCCCATTATACATGCGCTCTCTTAGACAAGTTAGCTTTACCTTTCTGGTATTTCTTGACTGCATTCAACATATTTTTTTTCTCCTTTTGTCTCCTCTGCAGAATCTCAGTTTGCACCTGAGATTAGAAGCAGAATGTTAGTGTTGTACCTTGCAGTGTCCCATACCTTTTTTTTCCCTTTTGTTTTTGGGGGTTTTTTTTGTTTGTTTGTTTTTTTTAGGTATCCCATCTTTCACTCTGTCTTCCTTTAAAGCAGCTAGACAGAAGACTAGACAGATTCCATATATTTTAGCCAGCCTCCTGTGGTCTCACTTTCTAAGCTCCTCACTCAGGCTCCAGATTCTTGTCATAGATAGATGTCTATCCCTTTTGTAGCTCCTCCTCACCTTCTTGCCGTATTTTCTCATTGCACGGAGCTGTTTCGCTCTCTCAGACCTCTCCATTGCTTCCTGTTTACTCTTAAGCTTCTGTCGAATCTTATTAGGGGATAGAAAAAAAAAATTATCAGTAACACAAAAGAAAATATGAGAATTTTATGATTGCTGTGCAGTCCTGAAGTAAATAATTATGTGAACTATCAATGAGTGTAAAAACGAAAACACCTCTCAATCAGACAATGGTTCATAAGGCAAAATGTTCTTTCAACTCAAGGCTGGAACAGTTATTACAGAAACTTCTGAACTGATCTGTACCCAAAATCTGGTTAAAAAGACAAAACTTACACAGAGACAAGACAAAGCCTTGTAATGGGCTCTAACAGAACTGCTAAATAAGAGTATCTTGTCACATCTGGTCAGTCTACTCAGTTGTACATAGAAGACTTGAGTTTCTTTCTTGTCATTATTAAAAGTAAAGCACTGAATAAGAGTCAACAACCCTTCCATGCCATAGAAAACATCTTTTTCATTCCCTTCTTGTTCACAAACATTTCTATAAGGATGCCACATAACAAGGGATTACAAAGATTTCAACACAGATCATCTGCCTTCAGTCTGTGACTCCACTAGAAGATTAAAGACACTGTTCTTCAATCAGAAGCCAGCAAAAGAAGGTAACGGTAATGTGTGGAATTGACTTAAGCCTCAGCACAAGCTAATTATTAATCTTCATCTTCTCTAGGAAGACTCTATCAGCCATCAAAACAGTGACCAAGTCATACATGAACCTCCAAATTAGACTCCAGCTCATGTTCGTTTAACTTACACAATGCAGTCTTTTTTCCAAAACTAAAACAAAAATTAGGGTTCCGTTTTGAACAAAGACCACAATCAAGAAGTAAGTTTGTGAAATTCTTATTTCCTACACAAATCTGACTTACTACCCACGATAGATTAATTCAGTAACACACAGTTTAAAATCACAGAGAACCAAAACACACTAAGTATAAGCAAAGGGTGATAAACAAGGAAAAAGGATCACGTTAATGCTACAGTTGACTGCAAGTCTTAGGCCAAAGAACATAAGCACAGCCAACTTTACAACCACTGTCACACATATGGAGAAAAGTCTCCGTTTTTGGTATTAAATACATTCAGGACAGAATATGAATCCTGCTTTTCTACTTTGTGTTCCAACCTATTACGGAAATCCCCACATTGCACTGAAATACCTAAACAGGAAGAATTTCCTGCCACAAACAACATTTCAAACACAAACATTGTCACAGGCATTTGTCAAAGAGATGAAGGTAAGTATTCACACATCACACAAAGTTAATCCCTAACACCAGCTGAAACCAACACATAACACAGGAAAGCAAGCCACTATTCACTGCACATACCTTCTGCATCTGTTGGTCTGACTTGGCCATCTCTGCAAAGTAATCATCTGGCCTTCTAGTAGGAATTTGGAGCTTACGCAACCTAGGTAGGGCTTCCAGGACCGCTGCCTGAGCCTGCCGGTAACTAGGAAGACAGCACAGCACCAGCTCTTATATCTTGTACATATACATTTATCTGGTTTCCAGTTACAGTTTTATATGATGGATTATAAAAGGCAAGGCAAAACAAGAGAACTGTAATAATACCAAAAGAAATCCACAAAGAAAACCCCATATCCTGTGTTAAAGCCATCGTGCTGCAACCAAGGAACTTTTAAAATCAACTTTTCAGCAAAGGATGGAAATCTGCTGCAAGGAGGGAAATGATTTATTTCCAGTCACAAAACAAGTTAAATATACTACCATTAATTTGTAGTTATTCTGGAAAACATTCAGAGCCATCAAATGTAAAATACACGGCCCAAGAGCAACCCGATACCGGTGACAGCCAGTGTGGCAGTCTGCAGCACACCTGCAAAACACGCCTCCGAGCACGCAGCAGTATGCCGAGACCCTACAAGAAATCTCCCTTTTGGACACTTACAAGCTCATCTCTCTCTGGAAATCATTCTCAGGATCAACAGCATCCTTGTTAGACGCACTCTGTGAGGCAGGGTCCGCGACCTGGCCCGAAGTCACATCCAGCCTTTCCACCCAGGCCAGCTGCTGCTTCAATTCGGACAGACACTGCTTCAGGCCGTCCTGCGGAAGAAGCACACCTCTGCCCGCCACCGCACAGAACCACCTCCCCAGGGCCGGCCCGGCTGAACGTCCAGGTCACACCGTGGGCTGCCGCTGCCCCACGGCCGCGGGGTGACACCCCAAATCACCGCAGCGGTGCAGGAGCCCTGGAGGCCTGCCCTGCCCCGACCTCCGCGGCCCCAGCCCCGGCGGGGGCTTCTCTGCCCCGCGAAGGCGCCGTCCCGCCCCGCGGGCCCCGCTCACCGCGTCGTTGCGCCGCTTCGGCCGCTCCTCCAGCACCACGTTGAGCCCCGGCTTCAGCGCTCCCCTCGAGAAGGCCTCCTGGAGCTGCGGAGAGGCCACGGTCAGACCGCGCGGGGGCACCGGGCGCCCTTACCCCGCGGCTACCGGGGGAGGTCTCGCCACCGCGGCCGCGGGCTCACCTCCGAGTCGGAGAGAGACGAGTCCTCCGAGCCGGAGTCGGAGAAGGAACCGCGCCGCGCCATGCTGCTGCCGCCGCCGCCGCTTCCGGCCGCGTGCGCGCGCCGCCGCCGCCGCTTCCGGGGGTGCCGGGGCCGCGGTTGCCACGACGACGGCGGCAGCGGCGGCAGCCGCAGCAGCAGCAGCAGCCGCAGCCGCAGCATGTCGGCGGTGACGGCGCAGCCCGTGGCCGTCTTCGGCTGCCGGCCGCGGGTGGCCGGCGGCGTCTGCTTCTTGGAGGACCAGGTCGTGCTGCACGCGGCGGGGGCGGGCTGCCTCCAGCTCCACCTCGAGCAGAAATGGCACAAGTTCATCCCAGGTGGCCCCGACCCCGGCCCCGGCCCCGGCCTCGACCCCCCCGGCCCCGGCCCCGGCCCGCCCTGCCCTGACCCCTCTCCTCCCCGCAGGCACAGAGAAGAGCCGGGGCGTGCAGGCGCTGGCCGTCAGCCCCAACCGGCGGTACCTGGCCGTCTCAGAGACGGTGGCGGAGCAGCCGGTCCTGACGGTCTACGAGCTGTCGTCGGTGCCGGCGCGGCGGCGGAGGACGCTGGCCGCCGCCGAGCTGCCGGCGCGGGAGGCGGTGGCCCTGGCCTTCTCCCCCGACTGCCGGTACCTGGCGGCCGCCACGGCCCCCCCCGAAGGGCACCTCACCTGCTGGCTGTGGGAGAAGCAGCGGCTGATGGCGGCCGTCCGCCTCGAGGCCCCGGGCGGTGGCGTCTGCCAGGTAAGGGCCGCGGCCCTCACGGGCTCCCCGGGCCAGCCCGGGGCCCGGCCGGCTCCCCCCGGCCTCGCCGGGGGACGAGGGTGCGCACGCCTGCCTCCAGAAGTGAGCTGGGCCGGCGCCTCTGCGGCTTGTCTTCAGCATCGTGATTCACGGTTGGCTGGTTCTTCGGGAGCCTGTCGCACTGTTTCAAAAAGGTGGAGAAAAGGATCAAACTTTAGTTCACCAGGTACCGGGTGCCAGGTAGCACGTAAATTCAGTCCACAGGATATGCGTGCAGTACGTTTTCCTGTGGTCGCGTAGCTTCTCTCCAGGGCAAGAGAGGGAGGGGAGGGCTCCACACCGTAGATTTTACGTAGTTTCTGTGGCCTTTCCTGGCGCCTGCTGTTGGCCTTCCTCAGCAATAGGACGCTGGGCTAAATAAATTTTTGCTTTGCCCCATAATGGATGTTCTCATGTCCGTATCGCTTATATCACACGAGATTCTCTTATAGATATCTATCTCTTATATAGATATCACATGACATCTATGGCATGGGGCCAGTGCAACTGGCCAGCGAGTGTGCAATGTGTCCCTTGTGTCCCTGCAGAAACACTCATTAAATGCATTGGCTGTGCTCAGCAGGCGTAACACACATCTTGGAAGCTCTTGGCATGTCCGTGCACCTTTTGCTTCCTGCAGTCTGTTCTATGTACAGATCAGAGGAGTAACCCAGGAAGAGCAGCTAGGAGCAGGCTGATGGCACTCAAACAATTCCTGCATCCTGCTTTGGGTGCCCTTTTTTAATATCTTTCTTGCGGGGAGGTAAGACGCTTCCAGTACATGGGTTGGTTGGACCCCAGCTGCCATTTTTTCCGTGGTACAGCTACAAGCAGAGGTTGGGTGAACTACTGACTTCATGAGCTCAATTCTAAAGAGAGGAAAGTGACTGTAAAGACAACTGCTGACTAAAGTTCCATTAAGAATGAAAAATGAGGTCTAACTACGATGCTACCCTTCATGTTGGGTGTTGAGATGGCTATTCCACTGTTTTCACCAATAAACACCTAATCATGTGAATCAATATGCATAATGGGCAAGGTTTGCCTGAAAACAGAATTTATTCCTGGCCTTTAAGAATGAATGGTCCCACTTTTCAGGAAGCTTGCTGCCAGAAAACTTGCTAATCAGCAGTAAAGAGGTATTTTGGCCTTACTTTTGTCATTTAATCCTGAGAGCAGAGACAACTTTCTTTTCGGTATTGCATTGTGATTCAGATAGCATCTTAGCTTAATAGAGTTAATGTATTTGTAGCATTGTGTAAAACTGATATACACAGTTTTGAAAGGGAGAGAACTGTAATGTAGTTATGATGGTTATTTCTTAGTCTCTTCTCTACTCCTGTATGTTTCTATGAACCTTCTTCCCTTGTTTGTTTTTCTGTATCTGGTGCTGAAAGTCTTCAGAACAAGTATAATATTTGCTTATTTGTGAACATAGCTTTGTAATGTAATTTCTCTCCCTTTTGTTCCATAGGTGAGCTTTAGTCCTCAAGACAATGCACAGGTCTGTATCACTGGAAATGGCTTTTTTAAACTTTTTAAGTACAGTGAAGGAACTTTGAAGCAGATGAATTTACAGAAGGGAGAGCCACAAAACTACTTGTGCCATGCCTGGCTATCCGAGGAGGAAGTTATATGTGGCACTGACACAGGCAAGCTTATGTTGTTTGAAACTGGAGAGCTGCACTGGGAGACAAGTGTAGAGTACAAAAAACCACCCAGGGAACTAGAAGAAGATGCAACAACAGAAGAATACGAGAGGTAAATCTGCTAAATAGTATTACTAATAGTTTCATGCTTGTGCATGCAGATTAGTTGCATTCACTAATTTCTTTCTTGTCCAGTTTATGAATGGGTTATAATATTCTGATTGCTGCTGATAAACATTTTTTGTTTTGTCCTTCTTTATTCTTAAGTCTTTATGTGTTTTCTGCTTGCAGTTCTTCTGATGTCCCTTGTGGACTGGCATCTGAAGATAATGGTTCACAACAGGATTCTATGCCTCAAATATCTGCAGTTGTAGCTTATTCCAAAGGCTTTGCATGTTCATCTAGCCCAGGAGTTGTTCTTCTGTTTGAAAAGACCAAGGAAAAGGAAGTCTACAAGGAGAGTCAAGAAATCTGGGTAGGGAGAAAAAAGCTTTTCCAAGCAATTATGCAGCAGAGGCCTGTTTAGAGGGGTGGGGGTGGTTCCAATTCAGTTTTATTAATAATAATTTTTAGCACATCTCTAAATTACATTGTAAGCATTAGCTAACTGTCCTGGTGGTGTTGAAAGTAAGGGAGTTGCCAGAGGTCACACTGAAAGTCAGTGACAGATATCCTTTTGCAAGGTAGCTCTGCATGTTCCCACAGGTAAAATGTGCTTTGAGGCTGCTAAACTTCAGGAAACCTTTAAGAAACTTTTATTTATGGAGACTTTTGGAGCTAAGAAGTAGTCTATATCAGTTTTGAAGAACTAAGCTGCTTGGGTTTTTTCATGGCAAAGCTTTTCTCCCCTCAGATATTTATTATAGCTGTCATGAGATTTGTGCACTCTTAAGTAATCTAGTAAGATTTCTAACTTCTATAGCAAGCTGCGTGCATTGACTTACTGCAATCTCTGGATAAGGATATTTAACTCTGATGATCTGGTCAAGCCTTCATACTCTGGCCTAAAATGTCAGATCTTCCTTATGCACAAGACCCTGTAATAAGACTGTTATCAACCTGAATGATACAATGCAAAGATTCTGAGATCACAATTTTCTCGATGTTTTTCTGTTACCGTTTTCATTTTTGTTTAATGCATTGGTTAAGATTACTGCTGAAATGTCCTCTGATACTTTTTTCAGCTGTAATGCTATAGATAGTTAGGTTATGTTGTCCTTTATTCCCTGCCTTGCAGTAGTTATGTACTATTAAATATCCAAGTTTTCTTACTGATGTTATGTATATGCTTATTAGAGTAGCATTAGAGCAAAAGTTTATGTGTTTGTGCATGCCTACTACTAAAACACGGAGAACTGGAATATCCCATGGGATGCATTTCTTGTGCAGCTTCCTCAGGACCTGTTCAGAAGTGAGCCAAAAACGTCAGGCAGACAGGACATTATATGTATATGCTTCAGCCCCTCTGAGGAAACGATGGTCGTTAACACAAATAAAAATCAGCTTTACATGTTTACTATGCTCTCCACCAGTCTTATGAAGGTGAGTGCAATCTTATCACATTCTACAGCCATCATGTCTAGTAAGGGGTGTATTGGAATGGCACAGGCTATTTAGTGTCGCATTCTATGTTACCTTCTCATAAAATCCATCAAATAGCGTCTGAACCCTTAAAGCTCATGATATGAAGTGGTCTACATGCTTCTCTGAGCGCTGTATTTCAGCAGCCCCTTGCTCAAGCATCCCTCCATATGAATACCTGATGTTAGTCAGCAGAATGATAGAGGACACGGTTAAGACTGTTTAAGGGTGCATGTATGTTGAACCACTTAAGTAAGGCTTTAACAGAGAGATTTTTAACATAACTAGTAGTTTATGCTCCACTATAATATGCAGAAACTTCAATGCAATGATAAAGCTGGAACAGCCATGGAAATCTCATGTTACTCTAAAATAATAGTTGTTGAAGTCCTAGTTAGGAGTGAAACCTCTTTGTGAAGAACAAACACAGTGAAAAACATTCCCTACTCTGAAGGAATTAAATAAGACAAAGACACGAGATAAATGTATTACCATGAACTAGACTTACATGGAGTTAAATACCTAAACTGTATGCAGGCATACAGAAAGATCTTTACAGGAAAGAGTTTTGTAGTTATGGGTCCTTTTTCTGCATGCAGCCTGAAATTTTATTTTTTGGTGCCTCACTTCTAGCATGTGCTAGCTAAACATCCTGGTGAAGTTACTTATCACTTACCACTTGATTATTTTTAAATATCTGTCTGACCAGAAGGTTTTAACTGAATTCTGTAGGTCCAGTTTTATTTATCTATCTAACTTGCATTTCTTTGGACACTTATAATTATGTTCTGCTCTCACTAGTGTATGAGAACTATGAAGTCTGCATCTTCCCTGCGTCACTTTTTTTTATTATTAATAAATAAAATAAAACTGATTCTAACGTTGTTATGTTTTTAACATTGTTGGATTCAGACCAGTGCAGTGAAAGGATTAAGTGGTTTCCTCAAAAATATTTGATTACTGTACACAAAGAGCTATGATGGATTTCTTACCTGACTTACTGCCTGCAGTGAAATATTTGTGATTTTTTTATGTTCTTATTGCTTCTTAGGAGAAGGCAGCTTATTTTTCGTATCTGAATTTCCCATTGCATTCTGCTTCAATCACTGGTCTGGACATCTGCATGTGGAAACCCATTCTTGCTACTTGTTCCCTCGATAGATCTGTCCGCATCTGGAGTTACGAGACGAAGTAAAGAGTTGTTTATGTTTGTTATTACCTCTTGCTTTTTTGTATATTGTATTTAGCAGGCATCAGCAGCAATCTCATATCAATGAGAGCGTTGTTCTGCTAAAATTCTGCTGTGGTGTGGGACGTAAGTGGTCTTACTGACATGATTTGGGCAGTGTGAATATGCAGTGCTTTTAAAACCAGTGCCAGAAGAATCCAAAACCTTTGCTATTAAGCCATATTGATGTCAGACTTCTCATGTGTTTTGGGAAAAAAAAAATAATCTTCAGAAATGTTTCATTCAGCTTTGTCTTGAGATACTGTTGTCCCCTATCCTGCTTCATAGACATAGTTCTTAAGCAAAATGACTCTGTCTTTTAAGGCTCTGTGGAGGGAGAGTTGGGGAAAAACAAATCTCAGACAAGATGTTTGTGTAGATTTGCAATCAGCAGTTCATTTACCATCTTCATTATATTACAGTAAACAAGGATTTGCTCTTGCACCTTCCACACCTTCTCTGTGAACCAGAAAGTTCAGATTTGCCTTTGTTTCCTGTAACATCTCTGTGATTATTACTTAATCAAATGACAACGTATTTCCTCAAGGACAAGGCAGAGTCAGATTGTAGCTGCAGGTGTCCTTGCCGGGCCAGATGATGTCCTGTCAAGCGTGCATAGGGAGTTTGTACTATTCCTTACTGCGCAATGGTTTTCTCTTTCAGCACTTTGGAGCTGTATAAGGAATATCGTGAGGAAGCATACACAGTATCACTTCATCCCACTGGCCTTTTCTGTTTGGTTGGGTTTTCTGACAAACTACGATTTATAAGTCTACTGTATGAGGACATGCATGTTTTCAAGGAGTTTGCTGTGAGAAACTGTAGAGAGGTAAGGAGTGGTGCAAAAATGAAACTGGGGAGTTATAGGGAGCAAAGTGATGAAGAACATGACAGAAGATAGGAACATCTCCAATAGATCCTAGTAGGATTTAGGATATCAAAGCATTGAGAAGAGGATTCCCACTGTTGGAAAATAAGCCTGGAGGCTGATGGATAACTGTGGACCTGGGAAGCAGCAGAAGGGGTAGTTTGCTCAGATACTCAAGGACTGAATTTTACAGGGGAAAGCAATTAAGAAAGCAGTAAGAGGCTAATTATGTCATGGAGTTTTCTTTTTGTGTAACATTCTTATATTAGACGATGTCATTGGAATTCAATGCATGAATGTTTTTATCCACTGCATCTACAGTAATGGGTGGTTATGTTCTTATTGTAGTGCTCATTCAGTAACGGAGGCCATCTTTTTGCTGCAGTTAATGGAAATGTGATTCAAATTTATTCCAGCATCACCTTTGAGAATATTAATAATCTGAAAGGACATAGTGGGAAGGTTAGTAAACAAATTCTATAGGATACAACTCATTGAAGTATGAACTAATTGGTAAGATGCATTTTGAAAAGGTGAAGTACAATTTTGGATCAGAAATGGGCCCCAAAATTAAAAATAGAAATATAAAAGTCAGTTTTCTGTGGTCAGAAGTCAATGTATGCATGCACTAAATACATCTAAAGAGTCTGTCCTTAAATTGAGGGTGAATGATTGGCAGGTGGCTGAATCAGGAAAAACATCCCAGCAATAAATTAAAAAATACAATGTACTACTCACTATTGAAATGAGCTTTTTCCTGACAGTGTGTTCATTAAGTAGCTCTTACTGATTATTTTTTTTAAATGCTAAAATGGGATTAGTTGAGAGACATCTAGGGGTTTTAAAGTAGGACTTAGAAGTATGATTCCAAAGTTGTTATGGATTTACCAGTAAAATGACTCCATGTTTTATGTCTATAAACTACACATCGGCTCCTTGGTGTGTTTTGCTTTTGCCAGATACATGCAGTTAAGTGGAGCACAGATGATGCTAAATTTGTTTCCTGTGACACACATGGTGCTGTGTATGAGTGGAACTTGTTGACAGGTAAAAGGGAGTCAGAGTGTGTGCTCAAGTCCTGCATCTACAGCAGCATTGCCCTGTCTTCTGATGCCAAAATCATCTTTGCTGTTGGATCTGACCAAACTCTTAAAGAAATTTCAGAGTCTTCGGTGAGCTAACAAGCACTCTGGGATTTTGCTAAGCTCTCTGGGGAGGGTGCTAGTGCTTTGGTTTCCTTATCATCCATTTGCTAAGTAGAAATCAGCCTGGTTTTGATAGCTGCGATATTTACTGATGCTTTTCTTGTGTTCTTATGTTCTTTACCATGAAACCTGAAATTTTGTTGTAGTTTTGTATTTTTAAAACTTGGATTTACCTAGAAATCTTCTAATCTGGCTAACAAACTAACTTGGGAATATTGTATCAACTGTTTTGCTGAAATACAAGTGTATTGCATCTACCGCTGTAGGCTATGTGCATTTTATTTTTTTTGTCCAAAATAGTAGTAAATTGTATGTGATAACCATTACATCTTTCAGAAGTGATCAACGTGTCGAACTTGGCTTGAAATTTTAAGAGTGCATATCTATAAACCTTAATACTAATTACTTTTCCTGGCTTTAATCCTATAAGCACGTAGATTCTTTTAACTGCATTATTTGCTGCAGGCAGAGGTATGACAATTGCTCATGCAATAAATAATCAAATAGTATTGGGGAATTTAATGTAATGTGAGGGGTTTGTGTGTTTTGTTGTTTTTTGGGTTTGGTTTTTTTTTAGATCCAGCATGAAGTGCCTGCTTTTGATGTTGTTTATACTGCAGTAGCTGTTTCATATTCTGGGCACATGGTATTTGTTGGTACATCTCTGGGGACAATTCGAGCTATGAAGTACCCGTTACCTTTGACAAGGGATTTCAATGAGTATCGGGCCCATGCAGGTGCTGTTACAAAGGTAACATAGACTACTTTCTTTTCCCTGCGATACCAGCTGCACACGTCTCCTTTAGCATTGATTCTCCTTCCCGTTTCATAGCATAATACGTTAAAACTAAGGTTAAGCCTGCATGTGAAGAATGAATATTGCAACATTCATAGAAGTCCTGTCTCTCAAAATAGATGTCACTGGATAAGCTGTTGTTGGCTAAAAAGTGGCTTGCACCAGGATACGTAACATGGCGTATCCCTGATGGAGAATTATGATATAGCTCTTTCTGGAAAGAGGAAGATAAAGTTATGCAGACTTTAAAACCTCTTGTGAGAATAGAAGTAGGAATGAGATAAATGTATTAAGTAACTTGCTGCCAGGGTAAAGAGCAGAAGAGATTGCAGTGCTGGTCTGCTAACCAGAGTGTATATCTAAAAGGCTAATGAACAGCATCTCAAAGGTGGGGGATATGGAATAGACCCTGCAACCACGGAACATTTCAGTGTGCTTTCTCCAGGAAGCCACATGTTCTGTCTTGTTACAACTGTTTGTAATTTTGGCATTTTAAGTATCACTGTCAAATACAGCACCTTGACTTAGAGTTGCACAGTCCAACATTAGTCTATGAACTTTTGGAACTCTACTTTCACCTCATTCGTAAGCTGTGTCAGCTCCCAGGTACTCTATGCCAGGCCATGCAGTCACAGGAGGCCTGGAGAAGGTGACAGCAGTTATTACTAGATAGTTCTTGGTGGGCTTATTTGCAGATTCAAAAGAAAATGTTTAGCTATCTGTTGCTCAAACAACTTCACAAAGGAAAAAGCTAGAGACCTTTGTAATTGTCATATAAAATGCCTGTCTGTGCTATAACTGTCTAGAAGGTCTTGTCTGTTCCAGGTTTTTAAAAATCTTCCTACAGCTTTGAGAGCAGAAGCAGATCCAGTGTCTTCACATGTTCTTCTATTCTTTGCCTTCCCCTGTTGTTTGGACTGGGGTGGAGCAGGAGTAGAGGACATAATCAAGATGGTGGTAGTGGGCCTATGTTAATATTTCCACTGTTGCCTTTATGTGGTAGAAATGACAGGGAGTATGTGGGTGGGGAGAAAAATTTGGTATAAAATCAAACTGTCTCTCCATTCTTCCTTGTCTCTACTATTATTTTGTTGTCTCTTACTTCTAAGATGTCCATAACAAACAATGACCTATTTCTGCTGACTGCCTCAGAGGATGGCTCTATATTTATCTGGAAAGTGTATGATAAAGGAGGTGGGATACTGAAATGGGTAAAGGAAGTTGAGTATGCTGAGGAAGTACTGATCATGAGATCAGATATCGAAGAGAAGGTAAGAGGAGCAACTTGTGAACATGAACCATAGGATTCCTAGTGTACAGCTTGTGAATTACATTTGCGTGGTGTTTGTGACTAGCTATTCCTATATGGCCTTCTGTTTAAGAGGGCTTGCATGGCTTTCATCACAAAAAGAGGTTACAGTAAGTAGCTGCAGCTGCTTGTTAATATGCAAACTGCGTTATATGAACAGTGAGTATGGAGAACAGTTTAGACTTCTCTCTTAATACTTTCCCCAATCCCTTGAAAGTAGTTTTAATGGAGTAGAGAACTCAGAAGCTGCATTTCTGTAAACAATCTTGTAAGATAACAAAGGAACCTTATTTCTGGAACTTCTTGGCCTGTCTGTCTGAAAATTCTCTGCAAAAGCTGTCTTTCATAAATATGTGCATATAAATAAAACATCCTTAACAAGCTGTTGCTAATGACAAATAATCTCTCTGTTAAAACTGTCTTCTCATCCATGTCCTAACAGAGTCAGGCAATGCTAGACCTGCAGATTCGTGTGAAAGAGCTACAGACAGAAAATGCTTACCAGCTACGTCTCAAGGACATGTATTGTAATGAAAAAATAAAGGAATTAGAAGAGAATTTCACGCAGGAAATAAGCTCCCTTAAAACCAAACACCAGGTATGATTCATATTGCAGAACCAAATACCAAGAAATCTTTCACTGAAGAGTTGAATTCAAGCTTGCATTATATATGTATGAATGCCATAAAGCATCTGAAAAATGAAGCATTCCTTTCCAATAAAGATGTTCTTGATATTTGTAAAGCATGAAGCTACTTTTGAGTCAAGTATCTTGTAAGTACAAGGGAATGCAAGAGTTCTTCTATGTAGCCTATAAGTATCTTCACATAAAACCAGTTCCAGCAATAAATGCTGCTTAAGACCAAGGATCAGTAAAGCTATATCACCCTGAAGTAGAAATGGGACTATGCCTTAAAAGCTCTGTCATATAAAAGGTTGCAGCTGCTGCAGAATCCAACAATTATTCTTCTTAATGCCACCTTCTTTATGCCCTGGCCACTTAGCTTTTTTAAGAACATCTTGTATGCTTTTTGAAAATAGAAGTAAAATATATTTCCTGGATTTCTTCTGTTCATGTGTTTATTGATTTCTCTGTGGTCATGAAGCAGGACTTCCCTGAAAGGCAAAAGCCAAGATAATTTCTCCCAGTGTCATACTTATCTGTGTCCGTTAATTCTATTCTGTCCATCTGTCTGGTGCACACACCAGATTTCTGACCTGTAATTTGCTGTATTTCTGGACCCTTTTTAGGGTTAGAAGGCAAGTGATCCAATAGCAATTTCTATGGCAGTAAGATGGCTTGAAGTGAGAGATTACACATCACATGATTCAATTCTGTCAACTTCATGTTCTTTTCAAGCTTTTGAATGAATATTAACCTGTCCTGGTGATTTGTTAGTGCTTACTTTGTTGAGTTGTACATAGTCCCTTCAAGCAGTATTTCAGTTTGACTCCACATAAAGAAGGATTCCAGTATGAAAGCTTGCCAAGTTACTTAATTGTTTTACTATTTTATGGTCTTGTCATTTTCAGGTGCTCCTTTTATACCTTTCTTGTCTTTTGGCCCTACAAATGTTCTGGCAGGTTTCTGATTTTGATTTTTTTGAGGAAGTTTAATTATTAATTTTAATGTTTTCTTCAAGTAGTTCCTCAGGTTCTTTGGCTTTTCTCATTGTGGTTTTTGCATTTAAGTAACCTGAGTTTTAACCTTTGTATTCTTCTTCATTTTTGTACAGCTTGACCTTTTACAAGAAAGCCATTTCAATTCTTATAGATTCCTCTACCTGTGTTTTATCTGTGCTGGTTTTCTTCTGCAGTTCTTCAGGTCTTTTCATAGGTAGCACTTGGCTATAGAGTTATAATAATCTCAGCCACACTGAAACTTCTTTAGGCTTGTTGATTATAGGCTTGCAAGCAAATGCCTTTGAAGGTGAACAGAAGTTTTCTAAGCAGGCAAGTTGTACTTCCTGTCTGACTATCAGTACATATTAAGGTTAAACTGAATGACAGATTTGGACAGGCTTGGGGCTAACCTTTCTAGTTGTTGTGGCCAGCAGTCAAATGGAGCATTTCTGCTTATGTAAGACCCGTACAGTTGTTATGAGAAGAAACTGAAAAAATTGTACCTATGGTATAATTCCCAACTTTTCTGGGAAATTTCTCACCCATTTTTTTGTTCCAGTTCTTTGTGCTTTTTTAGAAGATTAAGTAATTTGTAGTGGTAGTTGGACATTCCAAGCAAATGGCATTCAAAACTCACTTTTGCTTAGGTTTATGTCATTCTGTGCAATTGTCAGTGTTTTAGGACCTCAAGGTTGCTTCTAGTGAGACAGGAAGCAGCTTGAACTTTAATATAAGGACAAAAATTTGTGGAACTGCAAATTCTTCTCAAGCAGGTGCACACAAAGAAGTGGGGGCTTTTGTAGCTCACAAACTTTTCATGTTAGATTAGTGTTATACAGTACCCTGTATTATATGAACTCCATTTGCTACTTTCCCTTAGCTTTCCATAGTTTTGTAACTTGTCATAACAAACTAATCTCTGGGAAAACTTGGCTTAGTGACACATGGCATCTGAATTTTGGTGAGAGACTTCAAACATAAATTCTGTTGTGTATGTGTTCCCCACCATGGTCAAGAGCACAAATGATTTGGACACTGCTTTGCCTAGTTTCAAATTAAAATGTATTTTTCTTATTTTTTTCCCCAGATTTTACAGGCAGAGAAAGAAAAACAGGAGCTACAACACCAGTTTCAACTGTCTGAGCTGATGAATAAACAGGCCAGGGAGGTGCAACAGTTAGGTTAGACTGTAACAAGTGTTTGTAACTAGAATCTGGAGGAAGTGCATTAGATTCATAGCAAGTAATGTGACAGGGAGGGATTGCTAGAGTACAAGTACAAGGAAAAATGCATGTATGTCATATAGGTATTGCGGACCAAATGTTTGTCTAAACTGCACCACAAACATGCAGATGGGCACTGTATCTTAGATGTATCAGTTTTGAGATTAGTAATTTCTTCATTTAACTCATAGCTCACTGTGCAAGAATAGTGAAGTCATACAATTCAGCAACGAGGCTAATGTACAGTGCACACAACATGTAAATACCTGGAGCCCAGAGTCATAATCAAGATAAAATAGAAGTACTGCAAATTAGTACCAAAAAGCAAGTCCACCCATAAATGAGTCCATTGCCTACTCATACTCTGTAACAGTTGTGCTCATGCAGCTCTGACATGGTTGTCATCTCAAGAGAATGCCTAAATTAGCTGTTATTAATTTGTTGTAATGGCAGAGTAGGAGATTTTGGTGTAGGTTTTAGACTTGTTCAGGCTGGAACAGAACATTCTCTCCTGATGCAGCAAGCAGGGATGTGGCACAATATTCAGATACAACTGAGAAAGGTGAATGACAGCCTTGGAATAGGCATTATTAGTGAAGTGGTAAGTAAAAGGAAGAGCAGGAGACTCAAGGGATGGTTTTCTGATGTAAAATTTTGTATGGCCACAGAGTCTAAAACCCCTGTATATCTGATTAAGAAAGTGATGAAGTGCTTCTACTGTAACTTATTGCAATCAGCTGCCAAAAAGACAGTAGAGAATAAGACAATGATGACTGTAGAAGGATAGGATACACCTCTCTTTTCTGTTAGCTTTATCTGTTCCATATGTTGCCTGTTACCAGAATCTGACAGTAATCAGAAACTCTTAATGGAGAATGAGAAATACCAGGAGCTGCAAGTGAAATCCCAGAGGATGCAGGAGGAATATGAGAAACAATTGCACAATTTGGAGGAAAGCAAAAACAAGGCTGTGAAGGAGCTAACAGAATATTATGAGGAAAAACTTAATGAGAAATCTGTTCTGCTGGAAGAGGTAGGAAACTTGATTTGCAGTTTGAATTATCAACTAAGTTTATCTCCAACTGTGATAAAATGTTCCCTAGGACAGGAGAGGTTGGCTCCCTTCATGCAGATCCTAATCTGCCTGTAACCTTGGGGAAATATGTTGACAAATAGAATAGTAGTGAGGAGAACCCAGCTGAGTTACCAACTTTTCTGGGCTTCAAACCTAGACTAAGTAATCTGCTAAGGTTAATATCCTTGGGCATTCTCAGCTTCACCTCTCTTTCTCCTAGATCCAAGAATTCCTGTTTATTAATGTGGGTTAGATGATACATTTACTGTAACTGAAGAAAAAAAGATTCAATCAGCTTGTTCTAGTGAAAAGATAACATTTCTAAAATGGTGAATTCCATTCCTGAGTCCCTGAGATTCCTGCCTGCATAATTTGGGGAACAAAGAGAAATACCCTGAGTACTTAAAAAACTCCCACACACTGAGGTCAAAGACTTGGCTTGACAAAGGGCAGCCAGATAACTGATACTTGTATATCTAAAGTCAATAAATTCTATCAACTTTACTGTTTGCAGCCCTATGTTGCAATACCAATTTGGAAAGAACATGAGGAATGAATGTGAGAAGAGAGGCATACAGAGACTGATACAAACCTGAGTGGTCATTGGTCCTAATGCATCAGAAACAGCAATTTTAAAAGATCGTATCAGGTGTTACTCATGTTTGTGTTTTCTGCAGCCAGAACAAGTTTGCTGATGTTAGTATTTGGGCCACGTTCCTAACTTGAAGCATCCAAGCCTTAAGAAGAATTTTTTTTAAGAAGAATTTTTAATGTTTGTCTTAACAGTTTTTAAAGTTACTTTAATCCCCTAAGAAGTTAAGTTACCTTAAATAATATTGCTGCAATTGAAGAGTCCACTAAATACAGATCCTCCTAGGAGAAACACAGTTACAAATAAAGAATTCTCCTCTTCTTTACTGGTCTCTTACTGTTGTCCTCTCTAATGTTTGCTTTCCTTAAATGCAGGCAGAGGAGGATATGAAGCAGCAGCTTCAAGCACATGAAGAAATTAAGAAACAAATAGAAGAAGATGAAGATCAAGAAATCCTGGAAATCAAAATCAAGTATGAGAGACAGCTGTTGGAAGAAAGGGAATCAAACCTGCAACTGAAAGGAGAAATAGGAGTCATGAATAAAAGGGTATGTCTTATTCTGTGATAGGGTCAGACCTGCACGTGAAGACCTATAGCCAAGGATTGAATATGATTAATGGCATGTCAATTTAGTCTGTTAATTTAGTCTGTAAATATGTGGCATTTCATATGAGAACAGTAGCTCCTTCTTATATCAGTTGGAATGTTTTAGAATATTTGGGCAGAAGAAGAAGCTGTGTGCTGATTATATTGCTGATATGATTAGAGATGATGACAGAGGAGGTGTTTTTATTAGTACACTTTCTTTTATCTTACCTAGTTTTAAATTATAAATAATAATATTGTTCATCCTACGATGGGAAAGAAATGAACCTTTTCCTTTTTCCAAGTTCTAATGCGTTGCTTTGATAGAAAAATACTTCTACTGCTTCATTTGATGCAATAAACACTTTGTGTTTTGAATGCATCATCATTTTTTATTGGTTTTACTAGGACGTTTAAGGAGGCATAAAACCTTTTAGCTCTTTTACGGGCTGGCTATTACATTTGCCTAAGGATGTTAGAGGGACATTTTTTCTTTTCAGTTTCTTCAGTATCCATCTGGAGACAGGTTCTCTTCCTTCATACCCTCTATTATCATGGTACTGTCTTCAGTTCCGTTGTCTTTTAGACGCCAGGAATTTCTTCATGGGTCCTCACAGTTTGACCAGCACCATTCCTTGCTTCCAACTTTCTTGGCTTCACAGATCTTAGTACTGAGGCGGGGATTTTGGGGGTACCCAAAAGCTATGAACTAGGCACCCTCCCAGTCTACTTTGACATCCTTAGAGATGTATAACAAGTGATCACCTTAAAATAATTTTCGATGGCTTTAGTGTTATTTGAAGCTGATGCTTGAGTATAATATCCATACACTTCTTGCTTCTGGATGCAAATTCCTTGATTCCTTGTAGCGCAGTGAGTATTCTGTCAGAATATAGAGAAAATATAAAAATGGGTATTCAACCCTCTTTTGAATTACATGGATTTAAGTGATATGATGCTCCTTCATCATATCTTAGTTTGATATCCTTTATCCTACACTGTTTACAAGGTATCTTACAGAGTAGGATGGCTAAGTTGTGCACAGCTTTTGCAGACTTTTAAGTTCTTACTCGTTTGCCTCCCTAGTTGAACAGCCTACAGAAAGAGCTCAAGGAACGAAACAGGGACACTGAGGAAATGAGACTAGAACAGCAGAAGCTGCAAGGCATCATTAGGTCACTGGAGAAGGACATCTTGGCACTGAAGACAGAGGTTCAAGAGAGAGCTGACACTATCCAAGACAAGGTGAAAAATGGGACAATTGGCTGAGATCAAAGCCACCCTCCCGTAATTTAATACAGTTATTTATTTTAATAGCATCGTGTTGTGATAATCTCACATGACTGGAAACTCAGTTTTAACTTAAAGAATTTGCGATATTTAGTTTGGGATTTTAGTTTTTAGTTGACATTCTAAGCTTTTCTTCAGGAGCTCAACTTCAGGATGTTGAGTTTCTCATCCTCTGTTCTGGGATCTGTAGATGGCTCTCTGCATTATTTGCCCCCTCCCTTCTCATGCAATCTGTGTAGATGTGCAACTGAAGTTCAGTCTTCCACTAGATCTGTGACTGCTGGTTTTGCCTCTGCCGTATTTATGCCTTGTCCTAGGGATCTGTTTGAGAGTGTTGTGTCTGATTCGGATCTCTGTACCTATTTCTCCCAGGAGAAGCATATATATGACCTAAAAAAGAAAAATCAGGAACTGGAGAAGTTCAAGTTTGTACTGGATTACAGAATAGAGGAGTTCAAGAAGCAAATAGAGTCACGTGAAAATGATATTAAAACAATGAAGGAGCAGATCCATGAGGTGAGTAGAACTCTCATTTGGCCTCTGCTACTAAACCCTTTGAATACAAAGATGACCTGGTAAGTCTCCACCTGGAAGACTCCACCCTGTTTGTTCCTCGACTTCTTTCAAGGATACTCAGCACTGATTCAATATCTTTACAGCTATTAAAAATATTTGTGCACAATAGCTGCTATTTAATTTTCTATCATATGCTACCAGTGATCGACACAGTTATTTAAGCTCCTGTTTCAGTATTTAATTCTAGACTCTGAGTAATATCATTTTTGCTTAAAAATATATCTTATCCTTATGTGGTTGCCCTCCATGTACCCTGTAGAATTTGCAAGACACTGCCTTTACTGCTCTGGAGGAAGAGAGAGTGAACTTCTTCTCTCAGAAAAGTTGCAGGTTTATGCAAACATAACTCTGTTTAGGGATTAGGTATGTGGACAAATTACTGTTTGGCAGCTGATCCATGGAAAATTTCCATGTATTCATACTTAGCTTGCAGCAGACTCATTGAGGCAACTTATTTATGATAGAAACTTACTGTGATCTCTCCATAGATGTACCTTTAGCTCAGCCAAATTAGGGCTGTGGTGACATAGCTTATCAGTGACCTATTAGTTTTCCTAAGTCTGTTTATTCAGAACAAAAGCCTTTTGAATAAAATGCAAACTACTGAACAAATTGTATGTATGTTAGAATAGCATGATGAAAGCCCTGTTCTCTCTTCTGGTCACCATCTTATGCCAGTAAATGCTGTAGTACCCCTATTGCTTTTTTTCCCTTGTGTTCTACATATGTACCCACAGCTTTTCAATGGGTTGTTTCTTTTCAGTATCAGGTTCTTCTTATTGTTGCACTTACTCTTTCCAGTATTGACTGTTAATTTCCATCTCACCCATTTTTATTCAGATGGAACAGTAAAGCTCCAGTTCAGCTCAAGGAAATTAAGGGGCATCACATCACTTAAATACCTGTAACTCAAAAGGGAATTGAATATCCATTTTTGTGTTTTCTGTATATTCTGACAGAGGGCAGTGTTGTTCCAAAATTGACTTTTTTCGTGTTGTAATTCAACCTGAAGGGGGCTCTACTCCCTCAAGTTTGTATTTTCAGTCTCCTGTTTTCCTGTTACGTGTTGTTTTTTCATGTGTCCTTTTAGTCCTGATTTCCTTCTCCTGCTTCCTTTCAGATGGAGGGGGAGCTGGCACGGTTCCACAATGAGAGCACACAGTTGAAACTGAATATCATACAACTGCAGCAGAAACTAAAGGCAACTGATCGCGAGATGCACAGAGAGAGGCAGAAGGTATGGGGTACAACTACGGTGCAGGTCCCACATAATGAAGTTTGTGGGGACAGAACACTACAGAAGCATTAATCTGAGCAAAGGGTACTTCAAGGATACTGTGTCCAAGGACCAGTAGAGTCTCTGGTCAGTGGGGACAAAGACAGAAAACTTCCAAGCTTGCAACCAGGTTAGAGAGTTGATACTAAAAAAAATCCAGTTATTTATGTGTCAGTTTGTTCAATCAACACATATTCTTCCGGGTTTACAGAGCAGCGAGGCAAATGTTTAACTGACTACCCTTTCCTGCCCAAGCTTGAAATCTGGGGACACTTGGCCTAAACAGGAGCAGCATGTAGGCTATCACCTACAATGATACGTAGGCATCAGTAGGGTGAAATGAAGGGTGGGCTTATTAATGGAGGAGACAAGGGCCCCTTGTGTTTGACAGCAAGCACATCAGACGAGGGAGGAAAAGGGACTGCAAGTGAAGGGGAAGGAGCTTAGCAGGCAGTGCAGGACTGAGGAAGCAGGTAGAGGGGCCTGGTAGAAACCAAGTGAGAACGGGAAAGCAATCTTGATGCGAAATCACAAAGTTGTGCATGTGTCTGATACGTGTTTTGTCCCCTGCCTTCTCTCATTAACTGTTCGTGTGTTGCTTCTAAATAAGAATGTAGGTTGTTTGGGAAATGACAGTGGGGGGTAGCATTCATGATAATAAGCCACTGGGTTTTGGATGAGATCTCTGGATGCTGGCACTTACATTACCTAATGCAAGTATCTTGGGTTATTATTACTGCTAAAACTTGTCACTGCTTTTGAACATTTAGTGCTCACATCCCCAGCAGGTTTTTTAATGAAAGACTTTTTTTTTTTTTAAATTAAGTGGAAGTGAAGTATATGAGAGCTTTCACCAGTTCTACTAGACTTTCTAGAAAATTGCATATGATAGAGTGCTCTGATGAGCCAAGTAAGAATGTACCTACATCATTCTTGCAGAAGCAAAATATGGAAACTCTCATCAAACGATTTAAAACAGATCTTCATAATTGTGTGGGCTTCATTCAGGATTCCAGAAAAATGAAGGATGGGATCCGTGAGCTCTACACCAAGTATGTGCAGCGATCAGACTCGGTGAGTCAGGGCCTTTGCCTTCTCCTTCCAGATGAATTTCTCTGGTAGTGTAATTACTGAGGCAACATGCTATGCCCCCTCAGGTGGAGACTGAAGCAGCAGAAACAGATCTGCAGCAGGAGTACATGAGACAGCGAGAGTATCTTGAGAGGAATTTGGCAGCTTTCAAAAAGAAGGTGGTGAAGGATCAGGAAATGCACCAAGCTGCTTACATGCGCATTGTGCAGGTAATAAGCCTTCTCCTTGTGGTATGGAGGGGGAAGAAGGAAGCAGCTGTACAAAAGAGACTTTAGTAGCCTTACCACAATGGTTTCTTAGGACTTTGAAACAGTTTTGGTTTGCTTCCTTGCCAGAAATTCCTAAGTTTTTCAAGTGCTTCCATTCAAGGATAATATTCATTGAGCTACTAAAGTTCTATAATTTTCTGGACAAAAAGAGCAAGATCTCTGAAGTCAGAAATTGCTGCCGTTTTGTGGATACTTTTGTTTATCTCCCACTCCCTAATGTAAAAGGAGATAGGGAATCTCTGCTGCCTGGGTATTTTTAAAGCAATTAATGTACTTATTTTTTATTTGAAACAGTATTTATAATTGCCATCATAGTCAAATTGCACCTGTCTGAGTGCCAAGCTGTACTTGCTGTGTAGTAGTGTTTAGGAAGTAATTTGGAGGAAGAAAAGAAAAAAAAAAAAATTACTTTGGCCACATAGTCCCATGCCTACTGGTCTGAATTCAGAAGAACTTTCTGCTTTTTACATCCAGGTTTTTCAAGGAAGTTCAGAAACACATGATGAATATGCCTATTTGTACCAAGATCTCTTGCTCAGAATCCTTGTTTCCTACAAGGCAAGGTAAACTTGTGACAGCTAGGGCCAAAGATCCAATTTGTTTTCATCTGGAGTGAGAGGATCTAAAGCCCCACACCAAACATCCTAGGAGGACAGCTCTTTTACAGTCTCTTCTTACCATGATCTCCTTCTGCTCAGTCAGCATTTCCTTTTCCCCTCACTAGCCCTTTCTTCACTGTTATTTTATTATGCTTCCTCAGGATCATTAGACCTCAGTGACCTCCTAAGTCATCTGTTCTTTGCTATTTATTCATAGTGCTTCTTCAGGCCTAGGCAGCAGCAATCGTCTTCCCTGGCCCTGTTTTAATTTTTTGACTCCTTCTGTGAGTTTAGATGTTTCCTTTGGCACAAAAGGAGATGGCTTCAGAAAATAACCTGAAGAATTTCCTTGCTGGAACAGGGTGACAGACGGTGCTCATAATGATAATACTTTATGTTTTGGATCAGTAAGCCTAAGATGAAATGATGATTAAAACTGAATTAATAAAACATCTGGAAGACGAAGATATCAAAGGTTCTAAGCAGCCTGGTTTCTTCAAAGAAAAAGCAGTTCTCCAAATTCTAGTAGATTAATGAGACTTTACAGCCAGGAGGAATTATCGTGGTCTTCCAGTCCTTCACAGGGGGCTTTTAAGACTAGTTTAGACAAACTTCTGTCAGGACTTGCTTTGAAAAAGTAAATGACATCTTGATGGCCTTCCAGCTCTGTATTTCTATTATTCCTCAATTGTGCTTACATTTTCAGAGCTGTGCATTCCTCTCTGAGTGACTGTTCATAGGTACATTCTGCTAGTGACTTCTGTAACAGATGATTAGAACTGTCAAGGTAATTTGAGTTATTCTTAGAATTGACAAGTTGCTTGTTGTTAGACTATTCGTCTTCCCTCCAGCCTTCTGTATTTGTAATGGCTTCTTTGGTCACTTGGATACATAAGAAGAGACACACTGGATAATCTTGAAGTAACGCTGCTTGAACTGAAGCATGTATAGGATGATCTTTTCTATAATATGTCCTACCTGTCTCTGACAGTCAGCACTGTAGGGACTTCCTAGGCTGTAGATTGCATTCAGATGTCATATGCAGTTTTACCTGATGCCCTCATCGTCCATGCATTTGATCAGTCCCTTTTCTGAAACAATGGGTACTTTGCCACAACAATTGCCCATGACAATGAGTTTTACCATGAACATTTATTTTAATCCATTGCATTGCAGTGCAAGCTTTCTGGCAGAATGCAAAAACTGAATTAAAGGCTAATCTCTCTGGATAGCATGCCTCCTCAGAAAAATATTATCCGTGTCAACCAGCAGCATTTTAGCACCCAGCAAACCGAATGAGACATTTCAACATAGCCCAGATTGCCTCACACAAGATACTATGTATTATACTGTCTAATAGACCAAAAGCAAGATCTTCATTTGATAGCAGCATTCAACCACTTGGAGTGAACTTATGAAGATGTTCATGACTAAAGTACACCTAAACAGAAATGCTGTGACCTAACCCTGAAAGCTGGTCAAAAGAAAATTACCGTGACTGATTCTTGGAAGTTATCATCTTCATGTGTTCCTTTCAGTATCAAGCTCTGGGATAAAAGCATAGCAGTCAAATTTCATCTGTGTTTAAAGACTTGAATTAAACAAGTAGGAGTCAACAAAATACTATGATTTCAGAGCAGGCTGCCTGAGCGCACCAGCTCCCACTGCATTTAGAATCCAACACAGCAACTGTTCTTGCCCAAGTTCAGAGCTTAACGCATCCCACAATCTTCCTCCAGTCAGTGACTTTCAGCTGAGGGGAAATTAAAGCACAGTTGGTGTACTTGTCTTAGTGCGAAGTATTGAGAATCTTGCCACGCACATGCACCTTGAGTTATTGCTGCCAACTTGAACTCCTTGAGTGCATCTATGTACAGATAATTGTGGTAAGGATTATACTTCGTTACTAACCAGTTTTCAGTTGTGTGGTGCTAATACTTTATAAGTATGCTGTAAGGAACTGAATCATATGCCTTGCATAAATCTCTTGTGGCAACATAATTATCTTTATCAACCAAAATCATCAAGATTTGAAGACATCTTTTTCATAGGAAAATGTCATTAATCGTTGTTCTTATCTCCTGTTTTTTAGTGGGTTCTCTATTGCTTGAGACTGGTATTACATGAGGTACCCAAAGCATGCCTTTTGGCCACTTACATTTTTAAAATATTACCATTTATGATGAAGTTCCAGGGGTTGGAATGGTGCTGTGTTGCAAAACTTCTAAGAAACCACCACAAGTAGCTGAAATCCTTGCTATTCTTGGTTTAAGTATGATGGCAGCTGTTTAACATTTGCACTAGCTGTTGATGTGATAAGGTATTTCACCTTCTTTGTAAGAGGCAAATATACCATTTCACTTCTCCTGAATTCAGAAAAGAAATATTTAGTTAATGGTGCTCCTGTTTCTCAATTATGAGCAACAGTTTTATCATCCTTCACTGGTATTAGCCCATACTGCTTTTGCTGAAGTCTTTGAATCTGTCACAACAATAAGTTCATTCTCTTGTACTTTCACAACTCCTTCAGCAAGATGCTTTGTGGTAGGCTATTAAAAAAATTAGAAGACTGAACTTTTTTTGAGTTGAAAACTGACTAAAAAAAGAACAAAAGATGAATACACAGCTAACTTTTCCCCATAACAGCATGTTAGCAGTAGGTATCTCAAGTCTCCATATGCTTTATATATTTCTTAATAATTTGGAAGGGGTGTTGGAAAGCGATGTCTGTCAGAACTAATGAAGAGGGCTTTGAAGAAGTGCAAGGAGATACAGATAATTTAAATGAACACACATAGTGGCAAATGAAAAGCAAAATAATACACACTCGAGGGAGAAATAGGAATTCCTCACATTAATTCTGAATTAATTGGATCAGTCCAGGAAGGGACCTGAGCTTCCCTGTGGAACTGGCAAGGAAGATGATACCTTGGAGTGCAGCTGCAGTCAGAAAAGCAAAACAAATATTAGGTTATTGAGCTAACATGGTTTGATACTGTCATGTTTTGCGTCAAATCTACTGTGGCCTTATCTGAAATGTTGTGTACTGTACTGATTGCCCTGTATCTTCTGCTTCTGATAATGATTCTATACTGTCCAGTGTCCTTCCCAATGATAAGAAGATACATATTGCTGAGTCAGATAGTACCTGTGCTTTTCCTCATAGGGCATACTGTTTTTGCAGGAAAATGTGAGTCTGATTAAGGAAATCAATGACTTGCGGCAAGAACTGACAGTGGCCCACACCCAGGTACATGACCTCCAGTCAACACTAAGATTAACCAAGAAAAAACAAGCAATTCAAGACACAGGTGAATAGTGCTTCTTGTATGTTTTCCATATTGTCAGTACTCATTCCAGAAGCCTTTTTTGTCCTTAGTGAACAATTATATTACTGTCTCCACGTTGTTCCAGCGTGTCTCCCTGGTGTTACCTGTTATATTGTAAAGTTAGTTGTAGAAGCTGCTAAATACTGCAGAATCTTACTATTTAGCTCTACTCCTTCAGCCCTGAAAGACTCCTTTCCTTGTTCATGCCAAAGAACTCTGCGAGCTGGACCTCTGTTACTCTGCTCTATCTTCTCTGATTTTATCTTCTAGCTTCCTCCACTGAACTGCTGTCCAGCCCAGCTGTCCTGAGGTTGAATGCAGAGAAGGAAAATGAGAAAATCATAGAAATGCAGCAGCTAGAAATTCAATACCTGCGAGACCAAATCCAGGAGAAGGGGCAAGTCCTTGCAGTTCAGCCTCTCTTAGTTGGAAATCTTCCTAAGCTGAATCTGGAAAGAAGTCACAAGACACAGCAACAGTGACCTGGTTCAAGGATGCCTTACATTACTACATTCTCCTGGCAAGATCAGAAATGCAACAGCATGGATTAGACTTCCATGATCCTATACTCTTCCACTAGAAGGACTTGTGCAGCACTCACTGCTCTGAACACAAGGCAGCAACCTTCACTCCCTTCTACTTTCCTGGAATCTGCCCTTTCCTTGAGGCCTAGGAGCCAAGACAAAAAAATAAATTTGTGTTAGTGCAAGACTGATCTTTGTGCCTTCATGCTAGGGCAGGTATGCACCTTTCTCTTGAAAAATAATGTGTCCTAGTTCAGAAGAGCTAGTCAAACTCTGTAAGCCTTTTCTGGTAGAATTCCAATTTGGTATCATTGTGCTGCAAAAATCAACATCAGCCTTTTATTTTCCAGTATTGAATTGCCTATGTCCATACAAAGGTCTGCCCGCACTTAAGACAGATGTCAGTGTTGTTCCAAGCAGGTATCCAGCCACAGACTAAAAATTAATTATCTTGTGAGGGCAACCTTTGACTAGTGGTCAAGCACACCTGAGCTAGAGCCCTTGCTCAAGCCTCTGCCTTCTGTCTAGAGATGTATTGTCTCATCTGTTACAATCATTTCAGCAGCACAAAAAGGCAGCCCAGTTTCAGACTCCAAAATCTGGAATAAAGTCCAAACCTTATGTCATAACTCTACTGTAACTTTGATAAGTTAATCTTTGCTTGTCTTTTTTCCAACATCTGCAATCCCCTTAGTTCAGTTTTTCAGTGAAATTCCTCTAAAAAGTCACTCTGCAAAGTACTCATGTATAGAAAAAGGCAGGGAGTAATTTAATTTTTCATCCTTTTTGTCAGTGCATGACACACTGTCTCACTGAGGAATACTTCACATACATCAGAAATTTAAACTACTGATTCAGCATGGAACTATATGGTATTGTAACAGCCAGAACATTACTGTTTCCATTTCCTATGCTGAATTGTAGAGAAATGATGAGTGCTTTCTACATACTACTAATAATATCATACATAAGATAGTGGTGCCAAGGCTGGATAATGTGTAAGCTATATTACCATTAGGGATACTAGACTCATTTCCACGCTAACACCATGGCAAAACAGATGGTTCCATGAGCTCCTATGACCTGGGAGACTTCAGTTGAGTACTTTGTCCATGACTGTGGAATTAAGTTTCCTTAGTCTTTTTTAATTTTTTCAGCTTTAACGTGCATGAAGCACAGGTTTCACAGGAACAAAAGGAAGGAGTTATGATGGAATTGGTCTGTTAATGTGCTAGCTTAACACCCTTTCTTCCTCCTCCCCTCCCCATATAATCTTGATACTTCCTGTACAGAAAGAGGATGTAATTAATGTAATTAACAAATATTTCAGAAAGTAGTTCCTGCTTAAATTTTCAGAACACACCCATTTGAATTTGCTAGACTCCCATGTGGTATAATTTTTCCTTCTCTATGTCAGAATAAATTGAGTGGCAGAAGCCACTGCTTTAAGAGATGTGGTTTAGAGAAATAGAATCAATCTTTCTGAAAAATAAGGACCTTGTCCTAATAAGAGGAAGAAGCATATACAGGTGAAGAATGATTTCTAAGTGATGATTAATATGCTTAAAAGTATGCCTGTGTGTCACCCTCATGAGAAAGATTTAATGGTAATACAAGGCTTGTCGGATGAAGCCTAGGTAGACAGCTGGCAAACTCGGTTCAAGAAGATTTCAAACTTGATCTTAGTAGCTAAGAGGCAGTTAAACATTGTTTGTAAGGGAGAACGTTAAAAGTCAGTCACAGCAGAGTGTTACAACTGAGGTTTATCAGAGACCTGCTGGAAGAAAAATAGATGTACAAGCCCTTTCTATACTGGGAAAACTAGACCAAGGTCAGTCTCCCACGCGTGTGCTGTACAAATGTTTTCAGAATTAAGTTGTAACTGGGTTATGGGTTTGTATGCTAATGGTCTTCTGAATTCTGTCAGAGTGCAAAGACATGTTCCGCTTTCATCCTCTCTTGGTCTCCATTGTCTGTTTCTCTTCTTGGTACCTGTCTAAAGGATCTGGTAAGCATCTCATGCTCTTATAAAGTTACAGCCCACTTTTTAAAGTGAATATATGGCTATCTTTAAAGCTGAATAAGGTTTCCTCTTGGATGATGTATTTGTTAACTGGCCTACCTAAAGGACGAGGTTTTTCTGGGTAGGGACAAGCTCATTGTTCAAGGGTGTTTGTATAGTCAAATCCACCACAGCCCATTAGTTGTTTTAGGTTTAGGACAACAACCACTGGACGGACAGATGATATTTCGCAAGTTTCAAAAGATCTGTCAGATTTTACTCGGACAAATTCCTGAAGCTGTCACAGTAATTGGTGTCTATTGTATTAGCATATCCTAAGCTTCCCTTCTCATAGCCTGCTAAAAAAACTAGCATGCGACTTAATAACTGAGCCTCTCTTTCCATTAGTCAGGCAAGAGCTGCTGTCGGCTCCGTTCTCTTCTTTCTACATCTCCCAGGAGATTTTCCAGCTGCTCAGACTCGGAGTAGTGATCCCTTCTGCTGTCATTAAGCCCAGCCCCAAGGGAGGGGGCACGCACTCAGGCTGGGAGTCCTATTCCCCTGCTGACTTCTGCGTTCCTGCTACTCCCTTTTTTTCTCTCCCTCTCTCAAATAAGTCCTTCTCTGTTTCCCTAACTCCTCTCAAAATGGTCACCCTTTTCTTTCAACTAGATTACCAGGAAGTCAGCTCTTCTGCAGCATGGCAGGCTGTGCTGATGCCGCTCTTTCCCAGGGAGGGGGGTACTGCAGCTGCCTGGTGACGGAGGTGGCACCACCACGACATCTTGCCTGACCTAAGCGCCTGCCTGGTCCAAATGCCGTACAAAGATCCAGTCCTGATGCGACCAGATGGCCCTAGCCTGTACAGTAGTGCAGGGGCTATTTTATTTAACAGCACGTCATACCAAATACTTGCTGAATGTGTCAAACCTTCCCTCGCGCTGCCAGCCTGGCTGCAGGCTTCCTCTCACCCGCTGCCTGGGAGCTGCTCCCTGGCTCGGGCACCCCTGCCCCTCCAGCTGGGAGGAAATGAGCCACCTTCCAGGATCGGTGTGTGGCCAGATCCCGCCGGGGGAGGGAGGGAGGGGTAGCACCTGCACACCTGCGCGGCTCTGGAGCCTCTCCAAGGCCAGCAGCAGGTTTGCTGAGACACCACCCTGCTGGGGAATGCACCTGCCCGGGCGAGAGGTGAGGGCTTGCAGCCTCTCGTGGGTGCTGCCCGTCCCGCACCAGGAAGGGGAGCCGGCAGGAGCACCTGTTTCTTGGCAGGCGGTTGCCGGAGGAAGGGAAGAGATTTTCCCCGTGAGCTCCCTCGTTAGCTCGCTCCAGTGGAAGGAAAGTCAGGAAAAAACATTGCTGCCAGCCAGGAGCAGGGAACGGCGCTGGGCTGTCGCGTGTGGGCAGCGTCTGCCGCAGGTGAGTGAGCCCTCCTCCCCGGGACCGTGCGTGCGCGGGAAGGGCCGTGCTTCATCAGTAACTGCTGGCAGATTCGGGGGCTGCTTCAGACGTACTTCTTAGGAGATCCTGCCTCTTGCCTCCACATCGTTTCTTCCTTGCGCCATCGTGTTTCCTCTCGGCACATGAGGCTCGGGAGTTTCTCGTTCCTTCAGGACTCCCAGGCCTCCCTCGGCAGAGGTGCATCAGGACAGGCTCTGTGGGGTCAGGATGATGGACGCCTGTTATGAACACAGAGAAGAAGGCGAACACGAACCTTTATAATGGAGCACGCCAAAGCTATCTGGATTTCTGTAAAAAGTAGCTGCATGCTGACCCTGTTACAACAAGCCCTCCACCATCCTTGCCCCCAGAGCCCCTAGGCTTGGTGAAAGGAAGGGACAGTCTGCCACCGCCCAGGGCTTCCCCAAGGCTTCCCGAATGATGTCTGGTGGCAGAAGCGCTGGGGGGACAGATGGTCACTTCTGGGAAAGCATTATCCCTCTGGCAGGGTAGAGAGGGTGGGCTCTCCCCAGAGATACAGGTTAGACAGCATAGGTTTGCCTGGATTTTGAGCAGCCCTAGAAAGGAGGAGCACTGGAAATTGGCGGTTGATGTAGCAGCCAAAGGAGTGTGGATCTTTTGCTAGGATTTTGGGTGAGACAGACAGATGCCACATAAAAGCCCCATTACTCCCATCCCCCGCTGGTTCCTCTATCCCCACTCCTGAGTTCTCAGGAGAAGAGAGGAGACCTTCCCACACGCCCCAGGGCAGCAGCGTCCCTGCTCCCAGGGCCACAGATGGGCCTTGAGCACTATGACATTCACAGCTTCTGACTTGTGTATTGGCAGTAATTCAGACATAAAAGAAGATACATGAGCTTGATTTTCTTTGAGCTTACTAGGGAGTTAGAATAGAATAGAATATGCTTAGGAAGAATTTCTTTACCAAGAGGGTGGTCAAACAGTGGAACAGGCTTCCTGGAGAGGTGGTCAATGCCCCAAGCCTGTCAGTGTTCAAGAGACATTTGGACAATGTCCTTAATAACATGCTTTAATTTGGTCAGCCCTGAATTGGTCAGGCAGTTGGACTAGATGATTGTTGTAGGTCCCTTCCAACTGAAATAGAATAGACAGAATAGAATGGAAGTTGGAAAAATTACACGAAGGGATGGGAAAATACTTATGGCAATTCTGGACTAGAGGTTCCTGTGAGGCACAGAGTGGTGGCAAGTCCATCCCAAACAGGCTATGGCCAGACCTGGCCAAGAAGCAAATAAGCTGTGATGGACTGGAGAAGCAGGGGAAGGAGATGGCTTGTATATGTTTGAGATTTGAGGCTCTATTGGCTCTCATCTAGATTGCTCACGCAAATCATTTTACGTATTGTTATTTTACAGCAAATCTTGCCGGACACTCTCGGTCTCCGTGATGCTCACAAAGTCCACATAGCTGCATAAAATCCTTCCAAGGCTGGAAGTGCTGCAGGAGCCTGTCCCACCCCCAGACTTCCCCTCCCGAATGCTGTGGGTAAGCAATGTCTCATGGTGTACCCTGGGTTTGGGGAGAGGGAAGTGGCGAGTATTTCAACAGCTGAGTTTTATGTGGCTCTGAAATGAAAGTGTTAATTAACATACAGTCCATGGCCCATCTGTCAGATATCAGACAGTCAGACAGAAAAAGTCTATAAGTAAATAAATAAATGCATAAACCATTCCCAGGCAGTCAGCAGGCGTGTGTCTCTCACACCTGCAGCCAGGAGTGGCCAGAAACCAGTTGATGATGACCCTCAATTCCCAGTTAAATGTTGTCAGAGTAGGAAAAAAAAACCCACAGCGAAAAAGGAAAAACATGAACATTTTTGTTTTCCTGCATTCCCAGCGCTTTCCTGTTCTTCCTTCCCAGCTGCCAGCCAGCAGCGGGGAAGGACAGCTTGTCAATTTTTTCCTGAAATGCGACCTTCAGTCAGAAAGCACTGTGTGGCTGGGCTGGCCCTCTCCTTTTTCTCCTAATACAAAGATGAGAGCACTGAAAGCACTGGGTTCATTAGTAAGTAAATGGTAGAGATTAATGACCTGTGATACACGTTATCAAACTGGCTAGTCTGATGGCCTAACTGGCTTAAGCTCCCAAAGGGTCTGTGTTATGGTCTGTCCCAGACCAGTGAGACCAAGTAGCCCAAAGAAGAGCTGCAGAAGGGGCAACTGCTATCCTTCTCCCTCGTGGCAGAACAGGGATCCACATCCCTTCCTTTCTCTCAGTCTGATCCAGGCAAACTGATATGCTGCATAATGCAAAGAAACCAGATCAGCAAAGTTGCTGTGAGATCTAGTTTCATCCCTTCTCCAAGGGTGGTGACACCCAGGATAGGGCTGCTTTTGTTTAATACATAAAGACAGTCAGATTTTTCTTAAGAGGATGGGAGGCAAGGCAGCCGTGCTGAGGAATGGGAAACTGTAGTTAGATTTAAGGAAAAATTTATTCCTGGTGAGGATGGTTAAACACTGGAATGATCCCAAAGGGGCTGTGGATCCTCCATCCTTGGCAGTATCCAGCATCCAAGTGGATGGGGCCCTGAGCTGCTCAGTCTGACTTTGAGGTTAACTCTGCTTCAAGCAGAGGGATGGACCAGGTGGCTTTACAAGGTCCCATCCCACCTGAATTATTCTGTGATTCTAAGAGTAAAAATACTGTTATTAGTGGCACAAACCCTCGCAGTCTAGAGAAGCCCAAGACAAGTGTGGAGGCTTATAGAGCAAAAGTTTATATTCCCACAACATTTTCAAACACACACAAGGAAACATGGGGACACACTTCAGTAGAAGCCTTTGCCTCTGTTCAATAGAGGTTAATATAACACTGGGAAATACCTGCTCATAGAGGTCATACCTTATTTTGTTCTGCAGCCAGATGCTCTAATAGTTTTATCTTGCTCCCTGACCTTCTTCTGAGCAAATAAAAATTAAAATGGCTAAATTTTAAAAAGTAACATGAGAATGCAGTGCCATAGCTTGATTTTTGGTCACATTTTCCCTCATTGTGGTTAGTGCTGTTGTGTTTTTTATGCTTACTGTTTGACTCACAACTTGTGTGCGCAACTTTGGTCAAGCAGCAGAAGGCCGCAGACTTTGCACTTCTCCAAGCTTCATGTTTTCTTAGTCCAAAATCTCAATCTAATCTACAAACCTGCTATCTACTAGACTCACCCGTTCGCTGGTAAGGAGGAGATAAGGCACTGCTGTGCTTGGAGAAGGAAAGGCAGGAGGAAGTAGTGCTTAGCACTGAGCTGGTTTGCATAGGCTGAGGAAACGTCTCCGGGCTCAACCTCATCTCGCCCCTCTCCTTTGAAAGTGCCCTGTGATATCCTCACCTTCTCAGGAACCTGTGTCCTGGGCACATGCGGACAGCACAAGGTATCTTCTGTCTCATGCAAAATCGAAGAGGGTCCCAGCAGGCACAAATCAGCATACTCAACCACAGCTTTTTTTTCTCCCTAATTGATGCTTTCTGATTGTTCTGGCTCTAGCCGGGAGCTGCAGATCTCCCACGGGCCTCCAGGCAAGGGTACCCTCTGGAGCCTGGGCTTCTGCATCCCAGCCCACTCCCTGCCCAGGCAATTCAAGCAGCGGCGGCCGTGCGAGGGAATAGCACAGTGCGCAGCTCACATGGCGTGATGGGTCCCGGGCCTGCAAACCCGTGGTGGTTAGAGACTTCCTGGACACGTGCTGCCAGCTGGCAGCGTGCCCTGAGCCACGTCCAAAGTGACCTCATGCTCCATCACCGCCGGGGAGTGACTCAGGAGGAGCTTGGCCTGACACTGTCAGGCGGTGTCTGGTTCGGGCACCCCCCACGCTATTGTCCTCCCTCTCCCCCCACCCCACGTTGGCTTGTCCCCGATGGAGGGGCATTTTGAGGCGTTTGCTGGTAGCAAAGGCATTGCCGTAAGGGGATGCGTCTGTGGAGACTGCCTGAGGACAGGGAGAGCTGTGGGAGCGAAGATCCCTGGTGTGTGCAGAGCTGCCATGCGTGGAGGTCACAAATTGTCCCCACCCGTCCGTAATGAGCCCAGAGTCCCAGCGCCGTGCAGAGCAGGGCACAAAGACAAAGGGAGTGTTTGGCATGGGCTGACAGGCTCCCGGAGAGCCATTTCTAGCAGGCAGGGTGCTGCGTGGCCATCCCCCCACCTGGGAGAAGTAACACAGCTCTGACACAGGGGATCTGCATCCGTTCCTGTCCCCACCATGGGCTCCTGTAGGATTCTGACCAGTTTGCGTGTGTGTGCCCACGATGGCCAAACATGCGTCGTCCTGTGTGGGAGGTGACCAGGGAGGCAGTTCGTGGGTCTCCAGGGTCTGCCCCATGCGTCAAGGGCTCAGCCATACCTGAGACGCTCCCGCACTGTCCCCCCCAGCACCTCTCCTTGCTTTGGTTACTAGTTGTGCTGGAGGGTCCTTCTGGTGCTGTGGAACCAGCCAGAGCACTCACATGCTGGTGCGGGACATTATGTGAGAGAAATGCAAGTGGTTTCCACTCTTGGTGTAAAACTGTACCCATGAAGAATTGAGGGGGGCCTGGATGTTGGGGAGGTGATGAGCCCGGGAAGCCAGGCTGCCGGTTGAGACAAGGTGCTGTGCCAAGGGGAGCCCGGCTGTGCGCAGCACCAGGGAGCCTGCCTTCACCCTGCAGCCACCGCGGCCCTTCCCCTGCTCCCCTCCAGTGGGGAATGCTTCAGGGACCAGCAAAGAAGAGAGCAAAATTGCAGGGTGCCAGGTCCCAGCTTTCTGGGGGCTCTTTCCAGGGCAGCGCTGAGACCACTGGAGATGTAACCATCATATTTCTGTAGGGAACTTGGGTGGGGGAACCGCTAGCAGTGCAGGGGTAGGGACAAGGCTGGGAACATGCAGCAAGGGCAGCTCTCGCTCTTCCAGCGACTGCACTGAAAGGGTTAAGCCCCGGTCCTGACCCCCATCTCCCGATGTCATTCTGGGCAGCAGAGCCAGTTGGTGACAAGAGGCTGATGCTGATGAGGGAGCATGTGAAGCCGGAGCTGTGAATGGGGCTTTATCCCAGGAGGGACTTGCCTCTGCTCCGTCCCTGCCCTGCTGCCAGCACCAGCTGCAGGCAGAGTCCTGCGGGCAGCGATGTGCCAGTAGCCTCTGAGCTGGGCACACGGGGCTGGGGAGGCAGGAGACTCGTCCTTGGCGCAGGCTGAGGTCCCCCAGCAGTGCGTGGAAGTCTCCCTGAAGACGTGCGTGCGTGACTGATCTGTGCTCCAGTTGCATGGGGCTATTGTGAGGGAGGCAGGGAAAGGTCTTCAGGCCAGTCTGGAGCAACCAAGGCCCAGGGTTTGGCAGGGGATTGTTTGGTTCAGGGGAGCAGGGTCTCTGTTTAATGATATCTTCTCTTCTTGACTTTTTCAGATGAAAGACACAGGAAAGGAAGGACGCAGCCCTGGTTGTTCCCTCACGGTGCTGCTCTAGGGATGCTCCACCATGTCCTGCAGCCCTGCCTGGGGGGTGGGCTCAGCCCCAGCGCATGGACCATAGCTCTCCAGATGGCACTGCTGCAGAAGGGAGCTTCACCAGGCTCTAAAGAATGAAACAGAGGCGTCCCCACTTGAGAAATGCAGCTGCCTTCGCAACTGCTGCTGCCTTGACCCTCCACTTCACTGTAAGGGTGTAGATTCACCTGTGCAACCGCCCCACCGTGCCCAACCCAGCCTCCCACCATGCCGGAGCTGGCAGAGCTGAGCAGCCCCCGCACCCCTGCGGACGCGGATCACATCCAGAGGAACATCTTGGAAGAGCATGTGGAGCTCTGGTGGTTCCAGGACCCCAAGAAGTCCATCCTGTGCTATGGGATGGCTGTGGTGCTGATCCTGGCCTGCGGGATCGGGGGCATCATCCTGCTGTATAGTACTAGCAGCCGGTCTGGGGAGTGGCGGCTGGCCGTGGGCACCACGCTCTGCCTCCTGGCCCTGCTCGTGCTGCTGAAGCAGCTGCTGAGCTCTGCAATCCAGGACATGAACTGCATCCGCAGCCGGGACCAGATCGAGCTCCTGAAGAGCGGGGGCTTCTCGGACTGCCTGGTGCTGCTGCTCAGCGCCCTGGTGCTGGTGGTCTGCGGGGTCGTGCTCACCATCCTCTCCACCACGACCATGCAGCTCAGCCCCGCACGGCCGCTGGCCAGCATGTTCACCAGCGGGGTTGTCCTCCTGACTGCCGGCAGTGCCATCCTCCTCTGCCTGCTGCTCTACCTGCTCTGCACCTCCTGCTGCCAGGCGGCTCCTCGGAGCCTGGAGACCGGCGACATCCGTGTCTTCACCATCTCCGGCCGCCTCGCTGCAAACAGGCGGCTTCCTCCCACCTCCAGCATGGCCAACCTGATCTGACCCAGGACACCCCTGCGTGAGCCTCACTGGATATGACCCGTCAGCAGGGCTCGTGCCAGCCTTTCCTGAAGGAAGGGCGAGCGTCGCGGTGTCCCTTGTGCTTCTTTTGGAGATGACTGGCATTTGCTTTGCTCCAGGCTGATGGCGCAGCAGGGACTTGGGGTGCCTGGACAGGCTCTTTGACCTGGCACGTTAGGAGCACAGCGCTGGCCTGGTTGGCGTTTTATCTCCGCAAGTTTCCCGTGACAGCTGCTGCCTGCCCGGCTGCGAGCCCAGACACAGAGTTAAGGTGAGCCTGTCCTGTACCCCCGGGGACCCCAGTACTTGTTTGGTTCCTGCAGTTCCCGGAGCTGTCTCGTGCACTTTCCTGGCAGGAGAAGCTGTGATTGTGGGTGGTATAAAACCACCCTGTGCTCTGTGCAGAGCCGCCAGCTCCTGAGCAAAGCAGAGCCTCTAGCAGCTGATGAATGGCAGGAAATATTCTGTGTGTCAGCAGGCGTGCAGCGCAAGTGAAGGGAGCTCGGTAGGAGGTACGGCTGCAGGGGCTGCTCCCGAGAAAGCACCTGTGTGTCTGTGGGAGTGAGCGTAGGATTTGCATGGGATTCTGTGTGGCAGAGGCCCAGCATGGCTGGACCTCACATGAAATACTGTCTGTGTTTGCAATGCCAGGATCTGTTCCAATATTACATTTCTGTGGCCCACCACCTTCCGTGGTTTATCAAACCACAGCTCTGTTTTCACACCAGTGTGCTCCAGCCATGCGAGCCACAAACAGCAAGGTGCATTTTCTGGGGGATGGCCATGGGATGCCCGAATCCTGGGGCTGGGGCCGCTGCTCTGCAAGGGCGGTGCGAGGGGGGAGTGCTGTTGCCCTCAGACAGGAGTTTCCCGAGCAGAGGCACCTCTGCTGCCATGGGAGCGCTGCAGCTCATCCCAGTCCCTGCGTGTTCCCGTGCTCTTTCTGTCTGTTGAGTGCTGCAGCTGCTGCAGGGCAGAAAGTTCTTCTGCTACCACTTGGGCCTTACCTGGAGCTTCTTTGGTGTTTTATCTCTACAAGGTGTCTATCACTGAGGTGTCTTTCCCAGAGGCATGCTAACAACTCACCCCCAGGAGCTTTTCCTGTGACTTGACACTAATTTACCTGTCAAAATTCTCATTTCCTCCATAGACCCACAAACCATTTCACTGCCCTTTCCATAGACACAGATCATAACCTCCTAGCAAAGCTGCTCATGTGCAACATTCTCTTCATCTTCCTGCCTGCTCCCATATCCCCCTTACCTGAGCTGCTCTGCCCCAGCTGTTATTTTTGCTTATTATTTGCTAAGTTCCCTCTGTAATGGAATAAGACTGAGCTATTATTTTTTGGTGCCTGGTAGCAAATTTATTTGGAAGAGGATAATAGCTCATTCCCTTAGTAACAGCATGAATCACTGTCCGTGTTACACGTGGAGACAGTGTCAGAGTTCAGCATCAGTGAACCCCACCAGGTATACACTGGACAATGAGGACTTCATCCCCTTTGCACCTCCAGACCACACCGTTCCTGATGCACTCAGATCGCGTGAGGGCACTTCTGTATTCATCTGCTCTTGCCGTGCTTCTGCTGGCTTTCCTTCCCCCAAAGCCTTGGATTGTTTTCCCCAAAGTACAGGAACATCATTTTGGCTTTTCTTTCTGGATCTCTGTTATTTCTACATTTTCCTTTGCCACTTTCACATCGTCTATAGATTTTATTAAACTGCTGTTTCCTCTTTTCTCTGCATCATTTCCCTTAATCTGCCCAAGAGTTCAGAGGGTGTTACTAAGCTCAGGTCCTTCTGCGCTAAATCCTCTGCAAAGCAAAAAGCCGTCCTTGCCCTCTGGGCTGTTTGACCCCAGGTCCAGCAGGGATCCCTGTGCGTACACAGGGAGGGACAGGCCAGAGCTGGACAGTTCTGCACCATCACCGTTGCTGCTGCTCTGCACATCTGTGTCGGTCCATGTGCAGTTATACCAAGCTGCATTGTCTCTGCCTGCATCAGTGCTTTAGCAGTTACTCCCAGCTCCCCCAACCTGCACATGTGGACAGGCCACAGCTGCCTGCACACCAGCTGTTTTGCACATCTGGGCATTTCTGTGAAGACGCATGACTGTGCTGAGCTCGCAGCTCTGCACTGCCTGCATGCCAATGTGAATCCTCCCCTCCATAGCCCCTTCAAAATGTGCCCCAAATGCCCATGAATTGTGCCAGAAAAGGACGTTTTTGGGCCATGTCAGCAACCCAAGGAAATAATGGCTGAGAACAGGCTGTCCCCAAAGATAGTGGTTTGGGTGTCTGACTGCCCAGATGGACAGCCTGCGCTGCTCCAGTCACTGACTCACCTCTGCAGCAGTGGTACTTGTTTGCTCCTTTCTTGGTTCCTGTGTTGTGCATGGAAATCCATAATAAAGTGTTACAGAAGTCAACCGTATTGAAGGCTGATGCTTGAGCGTTGGCCTCTCTGCAAAGTGGGAGGTGGCAGAGCTGTGCAGAGCTGGCCTCTGCTCAGGCTGAGCCCAGGGCAGAAATCATGACAGCCCAGGGTCCCTCAGCGGGCAGCTGTGATTTTGGCTCATCAGCTAGCATGGCAATGCCACCACAGTCCCCCAAATGCATGTACTTATTTCCTGATACACGACTCCCACCTTCAGATGCACGTGCACCTCCCTCTGCTTAAGGACCTAGACATAGCTGCTCCCCCTTACCACCACTGTGTGAACCTAAGACCTTGCCGTGCCCCTCAAAGATGCTCACATGGAGCACGCGAAGCCTCCTGAATATATCGGTGCGTGCTGGTTTGTTTACAGAGAAGCTGTTTTGCCCTGCAGTAGGGCCGAGCCTCGAGCCTCGAGGCGGCAGCTGCTGCCTACAATGAGCCTGGAACCAGTCTGCCTGCATACCTGCTACTGCTCCCGTCCGCCAGCCTCAACCGCAGTTCTTCCAGCAGCTTCCCAGGGGGATCCCCTTGAGAAGGCTCCTCCTTTCCTGGTCTGACCCCTTTATATTCCCAGCTCTGCATGCCAGATGCATTTCCCCCCATGTGAGCTGCCAGCCTCCTGCCCGCTGGCACTGGAGCTGCCTGGAGTGGGGGCAGAGGGGCTGTCACGGGACTGGGGCCCCCAGCACACCAGAAAAACAGCCACGTCTGCTCAGTTAAAGAATAAATGGGTGGGCCTCCCAGCAGGGTCAAAGTAGACAAGCAACCCACCAGTAGGTACTGAGGGATGGGAATGAGCAAGATCCTGGATACATAAGCCTGGGCAGCTGTATTTTTAATCTCTTTTAAGACATCGCTGAGACCAAGAGTAAAATACTGCATCTAGCACAAGTTCATGGGATTAAAAAGCATGTTGAAAAGCCCAGAAAATACCCTTCAGAAGATAACTGAAATGCATTTTCCCAGCCCTCAGATTTAAGTCTCCTATCTTACCTAAAAGATATTAGAAATTCCCCCAAAATTACAGCATATATTGTATTTTCACAGGTAGCTGTTAAGATGATCCTAGAAGTCAAAGCATTGAGGCAGTGACTGCAAAAGTAAAGGTCAGTTTAGAAATATGGCATTTAAGAACAAAAACTGGCTGATCGCTGAAACAAGCCAGCAGGTTTTCATCCTCCTCGTGGCTTTGAATGGCATGTTCCCTCTCTGGAAGGTGCTTTAAGTCACTGGCCTGTATCACCCATCCAACACCTGACCCAGTCGTCCCCTTCAGTTTACATTCTCTGACGTGTATTATTTACTTTTGTACACACTGTGCTCTATAAATATCCTAATGAGTAGAGAAATACAAAGGCAGTTTACAGTGAGATGGAGGTTTGAAGGAGATGGGGGAATTAGCCATGTGGCAGGGCTGCAAGAAACGCCATCCCTGTGATGATGCTTTATGCTCTGGAGCATGACAGAGAGATTCCCAGGCCATCAGGGACGGTAATGACTGGGCTGTGCCCTGGGAAGTCTTCCCATCCGGATGGTATGAGCCTTGTGAACCACTTACTAAGGAGGGTGAACGCCACTGCTGCTCCCTGCTTTTAACTGTAGTGTGACCCACGCAGGCATGACTGGCTACAGCAGAAACAACTTGCAGTTACCTATGTCTCATGTGCTGTTTATCGTACCATAAAGATGACAGGAATGCAAAAATTATAATGTTCTTATAACTCCACGGTTAGAGATACAGACGGGACTCTGTAATGGGTGCCTGGGGACAAGGCTGTCTCGCCCCAGTGCACGTGCCTGCCTGACGCCAAAACTGGTGCCGCCAACAAGTTCGCTCAGCTCTGCAGAGCTGACATGGGAAAGGTAAGTCACTTTCTAGCACGTCTTGATGGAGAGGGAAGAAAGAAAAAAGAGAAGGGACGCGGCAGGAAGCAACGCTGGAAAGACATGCACAGAAACCCTGTGACGACGCAGCAGGGCTGCCTGCGCCACAGCAGGTGACAGATTTGTTTGCATGAGAACACTGGTGCCACAGACCTGTTCTCTCACCGCCGCAGTTAACGAGGAATGTATTTATGGTCCTTGAAAGCACATGCAAAAAAAAGCCACACCCCAGCTGTGGGCCTGGGTGTCTTCTCCTGGCACTGCTGCTGGGAGAGCCCCAACAAACCACCGCAGGCAGAAGCAGGGTTAAATCATGCTTTAATCACACCCCAGAGTGACAACGCATTGAGGGACAGAGCAGGGCTGGGTCTGGCGCCATGGGGCAGTGGGGCCGGTGCCTGAGACCCCGCAGGGAGCACAAGGGCAGGCTCCTCTTCCCATCCCACCAGGCTGCCCGGGCACGATAGGCACCATCTCCGTCATCCTCAGCATCCGAGCAGGGCTGGGAGAGCAGCAGTGGGTCTGGTGTCCCCACGTAGCCCCGCTGGTGTCATGCTGGGGCACCACGGGGCTGGCTGCCTTCAGCCTCCATCACCATTTCCAGCCCACCGCTCCTCTCCACTCCTTTCCTCCTGCCCCCAGCCACACGGGGCCAAAAGCCGAGGGCGGGTGGGAAAGGGCAGGAAGGGGATGGAAGTGGGGGGGACGGCGAAAGGCCGCAGTGGTGGTAGCTGGGCAGCAGGCTCAGATGGAGAGGTGTGATTCTCGCTCCTCTTCCTCTGGCAGCTGCTCGCTTGGCTGGATGTAGTTGTCCTCGATGAAGCCATCATCATCCTCAGCTTGCAGGTCGGCAGCACCAGGCATAGGGTGGCTCTCAAAGGCCCCCCGGCCTGAGGAGCCCCTGTCCCAGCCGCTGCCATCCTCCATGGGGCTGCCTCTGATTGAGCTGGTTTCAGGCAGTGGCCGGTGGCGGTAGCTGGCAAAGTTCTTGTGGAAGAGCTTGCACTTGGCAGCCAGCGCAATCAGGATGGAGATGCCAATTGCTGCCACCAGGAAGCCCACCAGGTACGGCCAGCTCCTTCCCCCCTTCCCAGCGGGCGGTGTGGTGGCTGCGGCACAGGAAAGGTACCTCAGGGCATGGTGGGTCAGCCAGCGGCACACCCGGCGCTCCTCAGCAGCCAGCCCTGTGCATGTCTGCGGTGTGCAGCCAGCACTGGATTGCTTTTATCAGGAGCAATATAAATGCTCTTCACCCAGAGCTAGCTACCAAGGATATGTGAACACTGCGGGGAAAACGGCCGGATGGCTGTCTGATACTGGTGCCCATCACCATGGAGCCTGTGCTCCATGCGGCTTTGTGGCATCTGCTAACTTTTCTGTTGCAAAGCCAGCAAATACCTCCAGGTGGTCACCACCCTCCCCACCAAGCCACTGCACCAGTGGTGGCCGGGCAGCCCGAGCCCCTGGGACTGCGGGGCAGAGCAGGGGGTCTCCGGCTGCAGTGCCCTCTGGGGTGATGGAGGGCAGGAGGCAGCTAGACTTTACAGATGCCTCTGTAGCTGCACAACTTACTATTGCTGTGGGTCACTGTGATCTGCTGCGCCGTGCTGACCCCCCGAGGAAACCGCTGCTTCATCCAGCAGCTCAGGTCCTGGGAATCCAGAGCTGTGACCTCCCGGCCCCGCAGCCCCGGGGGCGATGCACAAGTCACCTGCACAGCTGGGAGACACATGGGCTAAGGTGGGACAGGAGGTTTTCGCCCATCCCCTCCCCAGTTTAGAGAAGACGATCCCTGCTTGCTCCTAGGTTGATGGGATGCATCGCAAGGTGCTCCTGGCTCTGCCCTTCAGCCTCGACAGTCCTCAGCATGTTGTAAGGCACAACCAAAGAAAAAAATTCCCTGACCAAGGAACCGTGCGAGTGTGTGACTGATTAGCAGGCTCCTTTTAGCTGGATAATGCCAAATTCATGCATACTGATAGAAACCCCACTGTCACAGGGCTGCTGTCGCCTGGGAGCCAAGTTCAGAGCGTTGGAGCCTGATCCGGCTCCACAGGAGGAGCTGCCGAGCGCTCTGCAGCTCTTGAAAAGGTGGTCACTCCACGTAGATACACATAGGTGGATTTAGGGGCTGAAGTGTATGTATAGCCCCTTTCCCAGAAGAGTGGCTAAATTATCCTGGAATCTTCGGTATTGTGTGTAACTGCAAGCAAGGAACAGGCACATCACCTTTCACTTTGCTGTCCCTCAGTGGGGTGGGAGAGGTCCCTGGAGAGCTGTCTCAGAGCCTGCCCAGGGGTTGGAGCAAAAGGACCAAGCGGGACCCCTGCACCCAGGGTTCCTCCTGCCTGACACGTCTCCTGCCACCCACCCCCGTCCGCTCACCTTGCCTGCGCTGTAGCCACTGCTGCAGAGGGTACACAGTGCAGTCGCAGACCCAGGGGTTCCCTTCCAGCCAGACCTGCGGGACTGCATCCATCAGCTGCAGGCTCAAGGTGTCCACAGAGACCAGTGCGTTGTGCCGCAGGTCCAGGTGGAAAAGAGCCTTCAGCACCAGGAAGGAAGGGACCTCAAGCTCTTGCAGACTGTTGTTTCTTAGGAGCAGTGTGTGCAAGTTTTCCAAGCCCTCGAAAGCATCCGTGTGGAGGTAGGCGATGCTGCAGCTGCTCAGGTCCAGCAGACGCAGTGTCCCAAGGTTGGAGAAGACTGCTGGGCTCAGCGCCAGCAGGGCATTGCTAGAGAGGTTGAGGGAGCGCAGAGAAGGGAAATGCATCAAGAGAGTCCCGTGACGGGGCACAACCAAGGAGTTGAAGGAGAGATCCAAACCAGTGATGTTTCTTGGAAGGGAAGTTGGAGCATGCAGGAGGCTCTTCCCTTTGCAGTCGGCCCATCCCTGGGAAAAGAGCTGCTGTCTGAGATGGGCTCTCTGTGCTGGGGAGGATGTCTAGACCAAGACTCCCCAGGAGTTCAAATGTCTTAATTAATTACCCTTGCAGAGTTTAAAAAAGCAAAGACAGGTTTACGAGTTTAAAAAACACATGAGCTGCCAGTTTGGTGTGGGCCAGGATAAATGGAGAAAGATGAGGAAGACAGCCCAGGATTGAGAGCAGCTGACTGAAGGAGTAAAGGAGGTGCGTGGAGAGCTGAGGGGGACCCCAAACAGACGAGGTGGGTGCAAAGGGACCAGGTTGTCACCCTCCTGTCCTCCCTCACAGGGCAGTCATCATACGGGGTCAGCTTGCAGAGGGACCTCCTCTTCCTCCCCCAGATTCCCACCTCCAGCCCCCAGGGAGCTCTGGCGTGACACAAGGGCACCCTCCAGCTGGGGCAGGGAGGCGGGCGAGATCCCTGCCTGTTGCGAGGGCAGGCGGGCAGGCAGCCTGCTGGGCTGCAGAGCAGTGGGCACCTGCACCAGACACCCATGTCAAGAGCTGCTCCCCGGGGCCTGTGCAGGATATTGCATCCATGCCTCCAGCCTTCCCACATTTCTGAGGATACGCCGTGAGTGGCAGCGGCTTAATGCAGGCTGGCTGTGGCCATACTAGTAAACAAAACAAACGAGGCACCATTCGCTGTCCCAAAAGGCCAGCAGTGCATACTAGATGGATCGATCAACCCACATGGAAGGGGTTTTTTCCCCAAAAAACAGAGTAGCCAAATACAAGCTCATTTTGGGGAGCAGTCCCCAGCATGTGTTACTTCTGCCTGTGCTTTATGTGGGAGAAGGCCAGCTGCCCAAACTGAAGCTGCCAGAGAGTGGGTCAGCAATTCAAGTTTGCTTGGGCAGGCATGGGATCCTGCTTGATGCCATGTTTGGGCCCCCCAGGCAGAGGTGCCTTGCTGAAGTTTGCTGTGGTCTGTAGTCCCAGGTTTCTAGGTCTAGCTGCTTTCCAGCTAGCTGGCCTTTCCATTTCTTTGCCTCCTGTGTGATCACCTCTCCTTTCATAGAATCATAGACTCATAGAATCATTTAGGTTGGAAAAGACCTTCAAGATCATCGAGTCCAACCATCAACCATGCCCACTAAACCATGACTTGAAGTGCCTTGTCTACTCGCTTTTTGAATACCTCCAGGGATGGTGACTCAACCACTTCCCTGGGAAGCCTGTTCCAATAACTGACAACCCTTTCAGTAAAGAAATTTTTCCTAATATCCAACCTAAACCGCCCCTGGTGCCACTTGAGGCCATTTCCTCTTGTCTTATTGCTTGTTACTTGAGAAAAGAGACTAACACCCACCTTGCTACAACCTCCTTTCATGTAGCTGTAAAGAGCAATAAGGTCTCCCCTCAGCCTCCTCTTCTCCAGACTAAACAGCCCCAGTTCCCTCAGCTGCTCCCCATAAGACTTGTGCTCCAGACCCCTCACCAACCTGGTTGCCCTTCTCTGGACACGCTCCAGCACCTCCATGTCTTTCCTGTAGTGAGGGGCCCAAAACTGAACACAGGACTCGAGGTGCGGCCTCACCAGTGCCCAGTACAGGGGAACAACCACTTCCCTGCTCCTGCTGGCCACACTATTTCTGATACAGGCCAGGATGCCCTTGGCCGCCTTGGCCACCTGGGCACACTGCTGGCTCATATTCAGCCGGCTGTCAGCCAGCACCCCCAGGTCTTTCTCTGCTGGGCAGCTTTCCAGCCACTCTTCCCCAAGCCTGTAGCGCTGCATGGGGTTGTTGTGACCCAAGTGCAGGACCTGGCACTTGGCCTTGTTGAACCTCATACAATTGGCCTCGGCCCATCGATCCAGCCTGTCCAGATCCCTCTGTAGAGCCTCCCTACCCTCGAGCAGATCGACCCTGCCTCCCAACTTGGTGTCGTCTGCAAACTTGCTGAGGGTGCACTCGATCCCCTCATCCAGATCATTGATAAAGATATTAAACAGAACGGGGCCCAACACCGAGCCCTGGGGAACACCACTTGTGACCTGCCGCCAACTGGATTTAACTCCATTCACCAAAACCCTCTGGGCTCAGCCAGCCAGCCAGTTTTTTACCCAGCGAAGAGTACACTTTATCCTCCTGTTCACCTAAATCTCCTATCAGGCCCTGCCATCCCTGCTCACTAGAGGAACAGATGTGCGCTTATAAACCTGGGCTGCCGAGGACTGGGTTATAATGGGGCTGAGCCATGGGGATACCGCACAGGTCCTGTCTCAAGGTCAAACAGGGCTAGGCTCAGGGAGGCGGGGGAAGACAGTGCAAACCTTGTGAGGGAGTATCTGAAAGCTCCGTGGGCAGTGCTGCCCTGTGCCATCCGCCCAAGACAGCCGCTTTTCCTGCCTCCTCCCAGCTCCCGCCCGGTGCAGCCAAGCTGCTGGCTGTGGTGCTTGTCCTGGCGGGATGCGTTAGTTGTATTTCCTGCTCCTCGCCAGGCGCTCAGGGATCCTGACCCCATGGTTGCCCGGACCCTGGCTTCAGTCACTGCATCACCATGCACTGGAGAAGGGAGCGTGGGGCTGGGAGCCCCTCGGGGATGTGCCTCACTGCTGCTCCCCAGGCATCCCTTATGGGTGGCTGTGTTACGGCTGCAGCCGAGACCCCCAGAGTCAGAAACGCCACAGCCCAGACAAGGCTTTTGCCAGCCCCGCTGTGCTCCGGTGCATGGGCTGGACAACCGTGACGTGTTCCGCCCGAGGCTGGGATGTTGTGGGGCTGGGAGCAGGGGTGCTGCAGGGCTGGGAGCAGGACAGCTAGGCTCCAGGGGTGGGTGAACCACCCCTGTGCTTGGTGGCCACTGGCACGGCACATGTCCCCGTTAACTCCGCTTGCTCCCGTTGATTTTCATTGCTCGTCGTCTCTCCAGCCGTGCAGAGTGGGAGCTGCCGACCAGGGCCTGCTGCCCCGCAGGCGCACGGTGCCACCGCCCCAGCTGTGCTGGCAGGACGGGGAGCGAGGTGCCCCTGCCTGCCCCCAGCTGCTGCCCACGCCGGAGCCCACTCGGCCCCCCTACCTGGTGGTTGAGGCTGCAGGGGTGTCCCGTCACCACTGACCAGGCGCAGAGGAGGCTGCAGACCCCGAGCAGGCAGGAGGGAGCCATTTGGCTCCAGGAAACTTCCGCGCAGAAAAACAAGTCTGAGGGAAAGCTGGGAAGCCGGCAGAGCCGGCCGGGCCGGGTGAGGTGTGGCCGCGGCCGCGCGGCTCGGGGGCCCCCGCCGAGCCCCCCGCACCCCGACCGCAGGGCCCTGCGGACCACCAGCACCGGGGAGCCAGCCCGGCTGCCGCCGTGGCCCTGTGCCCTCCCGACGGCTGCGCGCGGGTGAAAGGTGGCGGGGCCGGTTACACATTAACCACCACGCCCGGCCACCTCCCACCCACCGCCTCCCGTGACGGGTGACCGGGAGACCGCCAGCATCTGCCTGGTGGACCGTGAGCTGCCGTGGGGGCTGCCTCAGGGGGAGCAGAGCACTGGGAGGTGCTGGGGGCCAGAGGAGGAGGGGGGCACCTCTATGGCATCCGCCCTGAGACGGCCGCGTTCGAGGAGCACAGCCTGAGCCCAGCCCGCCTACAGTGATAGCTGCTGTGCCCAGGCTCCACGCACCCAGGACAGGGGCACGCAGCAAGCCTCGGCCGGAGAAGCTGGGACGGAGGCAGCCCAGAAGCGTCCTACGGGAAAATAAAAGTCTTATCGGGGTTCAGGCAGAAAGGTGTTTAAAAAGTGCAGCAAACGGGCAGGTCCCTGGGCCTGGCAGTGGATCAGCAGTCTTAGCTTTCCGGCATGGCGGAGTTGCTAATAAAAATGTGGCTTCCCTGAGCAGCACCCAGGGCTCCTTTGAAGGTCCCAGAGGAGGGGGGTGCCCCACCACCTCTGGTACCCCCCACGCAGACCCGCCACTCATCAGGGGCGCTCCCAGTCAGCCCTGCCACGGAGTCAGTGAAAATCTGGGAAATCATGTCCAAGCAGCATCTTGTGGATGTTTGCTGGCATGCGGTTGGGTAAGATGTGCTGCCATGCCCGCGGGTGCTGGGGTGGGTGAGCGGACGAGGGCTGGCAGAGCCACAGCCTGGGCAGGGGAGGTGCTGGCAGCACCCGCTCCCAGCTTTGCCTCTGCAGCAGGAGGGAGCCCCAAGCTCCCCACTCCCCGTTCCCTGCTCCCCATTCCCACTCCTGCTCAGCGGCAGGCAGCCGCCTGCCAACGAGAGCTCTGTGGATCTGCAGTTTCCACCCCGCCGGCGGCCGGGACAGGGCGGCCCCGCTTCCCCCAGCTGCCAAGGGGCTCCTCCACAGCCGCACGTCCCACCCTTTCCTTAGGGAAAGGGCTTCCCAGCAGCCTGTCCATCCTGCGAGCGTGTGATGGATGCCAACGCAGCCAGGCAGCTGCCTGCTCCCCAGCTGCCCTGTCGATGCGACCAGGCGAGCTGGGGATGCTCAGCCACCCTGCTCCCGGGCTGCTCCTATGCCTGGCGGCAGCAGCCCTTAACCCAGCCTTGCAGGGCCTCCCCAGGACCTGCTCTGCATGTAAACCAAAACAAATGGCCAGAGAAGCAGGGCTAGAAAATGTTGCTGAGGCAGCCCAGCCCATCGGTGGATTCGCAGGGCGTTTGCATTTCCTATCAGGAAACGTATCGGTGCGTTATGGTTTCTGGCATGTGGTGCCGTGCATTAGAAAGTGCAAATGATAACAAAAAGGGGTATTTTTGTCTCTCTTTTTTTTTTTAGTCTGTTGTGATTCAGCAAAAAAGTTGAGGTCTGTGAATTCAGCAGAAATTCAGGTGCTTTCTGTGTGCTGTGGGTTGGGCAGCTAGAGCTTTCCGTATTACAGGAGAGGAAGTAAGGCGAGCTGCTCTGGCTGAGCTCGGCTGTACCCAGCTCCCTGGTTCCTCCTCTGGAGATACATAGAGTTAAACAGGAGCTGTAGGGTCCTGGCTGGGTCTCACCACAGAACCTCACAGAGAGGTTTCCTACCTCAACTCCAACCCGAGGGATCTGCACAGATAGACACCTCTTATCCTGGTGTTCCTAGAAAAAATGCAAGGGGACAAATCAGCTTGGGTCAGATCCCTCGATGGATCCCTGAGATCTCCTGGGCATCACCAGGTGTGGAGAGCTGACCCCAAATGGCTCCCATTCCCCAAAAGAGCAAAGCAAATACGCTGGTTCCCCTCGGGCAGTAAGAGAAGTCATGCTATGCTCCCTGAAGGAGCACGCTACAGGGTCCGTGGTTGCAAAGCCTTCCCACTTCCCAAAGCGTGTTTGTTCTGTGTAAATAACCCTGTCCTCAAATGGATCCTCATGGTGGAGGACATTTCACAGAATGCATCATAACTCATGGCTCCGTGTGCTGCCAGGGGAGCACAGAACAAGTTGCTTCCCCAGGCACAGCACATGTCAGCACATGGTGGCACGATGGCAATTGCGGTTCTGAGCATGACTAGCCTTTGTAGCCAGTGAACTAGAGGAAGAAGCCATTTATTTACCTATTTATGTATCTATCCCCTTCCTGCAGCTGTACTGAGTGTGCGGATGAGTCTCTGACCCAATGTGCTTGCAAATGAGCTTGGGGTTGGCCAGGCAAATGGGGATGTGAGGTTCCCAGGAGGGCACCAACAGCAGGAGGGACCAGCCTCAGCTGCCCACCCCTGTGCGTCCTACTGCAGGGTGGCCTCGTGCTCTGCATTTACATTATGGTTGTGCTCCAGGGGTCTCCCAAATACAGAGCCCCTCACCTATGCACAGCCCATGGCAAAGCACCATGCTTAGTTTTCCAGGCAAATGGAGGCAACTGCATCTGGTGTCCATCTTTTTTGGATCCTCTGCATCCCTCCTGTTGCAGGGTGGCTGGGTGGCTGTGCTGGGGGAGCCCCTGCCCGCTGCCATCCCTCTCTCGGCACGCTGTGGGCACTGCGTAGCCCTGGAGTGCACTGTAAATAGTCGGAAGCTATGAATGGATTTCCCTTTCCTCTCCATGTGTGCTTTAGATTTTTGGCCGGATACGGCATGGGCTTGGGACGCACCAAAACATGAGGCTCGCTCTCCAGCAGCCCTGGCTTTCACGTGGGAACAGTTCGATTTGTGAAGTAGCGTAAGGTTTGGTGGGTGAAGCTTACAGTGATTTCCTGGGGAATACCTTTTGTTTGCCAGGTAAAGAGCCCAGAGCACACCAAAGGCCGGGGCAGCCTTGCAGGAAGGCTGGGTGGGACGCCCTGGGGCTGGGGGGGCAGCAGGGCCATGCCGTGCCATGCCTGTGCCAGTGCCTGTGCCAGTGCCTGTGCCGGCACTGTATATGGGAAAGCCCTCGGGGGAAGCCAGGCTGTCTGCTGCTTTCCACTTCCTCCCAGACATGTTTACTGCAACATGGCGGGTTTTTCTCCCCCGGCAGTGGCCGCCCTCCCATGCGGGCGGGCTGGCTTTTTGGCACCCTGCCTGCGCTCCCGCTCAGCCCCTTTCAACCCTGACAGTGGCCCTGCAACAGGCCGCTGCAAGTGCGAGTCAGGCCCCGGCACAACGTGGAGCCCAGGTGAGGCCGTGTCTCGGCACCCCGGCTCATGGCGGCAGGAGGCCAAGGTGTCACGAGGTGTGTACGGCCTCAGCCTTGCCGCACACTGCTTGCCGGGGGAAAGCCTGTGCAGGGCAGCTCCCGCCGGCTCCTGGAGTCAGGGCCGTCTCCGAACAATGGGTGGAGAGCAGGAAACGCCGCATGGGAAACAGGATTCAGCTCCGCCGCCGCCAGCCACGGCCCCTTGGCCCCTTTCCTTTCCCTGCTCCAGAGAGCCCTTCCCACAGCCGTCAGCCACGGGGCCGCACCGAGGGGACAGGAATGCTGCCACCCGGGCGGGCTGGGGCATGAGACCCTCTGCACGGTGGGCGAGGAGGGGGGGTTGGGACACCTCCCGGCTGGTCTGGGGGCTCAGCGTGGCTCGGGGAGCCCTGAGCACGCAGCCCTAGTCCTGGAAGGGTGGGCGCCTGTTCCCCGGGAGAGCTGCCGCCGGGCAGGGGACCTCAGTGGCCTCTTCGCCATCAAGTCCCGCTCCTGAGCAGCCAGGTGGCCACTGAGCAAGCGGGGACGGGGACATCTTCCTCACTGTGCCCAGGCTATGTGCCAGAGGAGGTGGTCCTGGCTGCCGTGGATGCTGAGCAGCAGGGCGGAGGCAAGATGGGGGGCAAGGGCAGGCAGCAGGGGTCCTGAGCTGCTGCTCATGTGGAGCCTCTAGGCAGCCGCAGCCTCCAGGTCTGACCCCCGTGACTGGGACATGCTGGGGATTTTCTGACCTCTGCCAGATTCAGGACGCACTCCAAGGACATGGGACTCCAGGTTTATCTTCTGCTTCTCCTCCCACGGCTGGCAGGTAAATCACCCCTTTCCCTTTGCCCCAGGGAGCAGACCCTGCCCCAGGGAGGCTTGGTGGGAGTAGGCAGCTGTGGGAGCTCAGTGGCGCCATCGGAGCCGGGTTTGGAGGGAGAGCACATCCCTTCGTGATCAGCCATTTGGAGACCTCAGAGGGCAGCAGTGCCCTCCCCTGCCTGCCTCTCCCCAGCAAGGGGCTGGGGTGCAGGCAGCTTGTGGGAGGAGAGGGGCCCCGACACCCTCATCCTGCTGCACACCTGGCTTGTGACGGGGGGCTGAGCCCCTGGGGATCACCAAAAGGAGAGTGGAAATGCCCACCGTGTCATCCCGATGGGTTTGCACCCAACCTGGCTGTGCCCTGGCTGCGCCTTCTGGGCTGGGGGTGGCAAAATGTCCTGGAAAGGGGGTGACATCTGGGTGACAGAGTGTGGCCCCGAGGCAGGGCTGGAATGGCTGTGCCCTTGCCCAGCCGTGACATGCCCTCGTGCTCCCCCACCCCAGGGGCCATCCTGGACATCACCCTGATCGCCAACGTGCAGAGCCTGTCCCACTCCAACTTCTTCCTCTCCTGTGTCATGGGGGAGCGTGACGTGAGCTCTCTGCAGATCGAGCGGGAGAACAAGATTGTGATGACACACCCCAAGACGGGCTTCCAAAACTACCGCAACCGCAGCAACTATGTCCAGGCCAGGGGCTTCTCCATGGCCGACCTGGTGGGGATCCTCTACTGCCTGGGCCGCACCCCGACCGAGCAGGCCCAGGTGGTCTACGTGCACAACAGCCACAACGGTGAGCGGCTGGGGGGGCGGCGGGCAGCCCCCCGCCTGCCAGCTGGGTCCGCATGGGAGCTACCTGCCCTGTGCTTCGCAATCCCGGCACCACCCGGCATGGCGGGGGGACGGTGGTAACCCACAGGCTAGGTTTGGGGTCCGCCAGCACCGGTGGGGTGGAGAGGGGAGGGATGTTCAGCTGGAGGAGCGTGGCTGAGACCCACGGAGCTGTGCAGGGATGGGCAGCAGTGCGGGCAGCCGGCTGGGCTGGGAACGGTGCCTGGGAGCAGGGCAAGGTCCAAGAGGAAGTCGGGTGCCCTTGGAGGAGGCGGTGGGGTCTGGAAATCATTAACCAGGACGGGGGGCAGCCCATAGGAGCCATGCCAGCCTCATGCCCCTGCCACAGGCTCCTGGGGAGGAGGTAGTGCCGGGAGTCATCTCCAGCAGCCTCCCCTGGGCACTTGGCAAGCACCGTGCCGCAGCAGTATGTCGCCGCTCCAGCGGTGGGGTCTTGCCGAGAGGCACGGCTAGGGCACGCCACAGCCAAAGGCAGCACTGGGCTCTTGTCTCCTACTCCCATTTGGGGCCACATAAGCTGAAAGGGCCTCCTCAGGCTGGCCAGTGGCAGGGATACCACCCGGGGCAGCGCTCTCTCACACTGCCCCCCCGACCTCCACTCTCTCACACTGCCCCCCCGACCTCCGCTCCCCCTGTGCTTGAGACTTTGCAAAACTATTAGGACTGAAATTTTCTGTGATAGGTGTTTGCCTCACAATGTTTTCTAGCTCTTTTTTAGAAAGTTTTGGCTAAAACTGTTGACCTTTTGCTGCGAATGGGGCGGGGGGGGGGGGGGGGGGCGGGTAAAATTTTCCCTGCCTGTGTTAAAACACAGCTTTAGCCAGCAACTCTACTATCTCCAAGCTGGGGAACAGAGGCTGCTGGTGAGGTTCAAGCATCCCCCAAGGAGCCGGGACCAGCCGGTGTCCTTGGTCAGAGGCTCAACCCGAAAATGGCAGTGGTCCAATCGGAAATGGAGCCGGCCAGTCTGGGCAAGCAGAGCGGCACACAGGTGCCGAGGGAGAGAGGCAGAGGCACCGGGAGTCAGTGTGGGGGGCACAGCCGGCGGCGGGGGTTGAGGAGCACAGAGGGGGTTCTGCACCCCCAGATGTCCCTGTATATAAGTTATGGAAGGAGGTGACAGCTCTGGGGCTCCATTGGCGTGACGGGGTGTCCCATGGTACGGGGGCTGCCAACCAGCCCCCCGCTTCTGGGTTGACATAGCCAGGTCAAAATAGTGCTGTGGAGGAGCTCGTTGGTGTCTGGGTCCAAGCCCATGTAGGAGTTACAAGTGCCAAAAAAGTGGCTCTTTTCCAAGCGCCAAACAAACTGCTGTTGCTCTGTTTAATTTAGAGAAGAAGTAAAAAAATAAAGGAAGAAGTAAGCAAAAAACCTACATCTTTGCATGGGGAGGGAGGGCTGTGTACAGAACCCACCAGGGAGGCTTGACGCATATCGTCTCTTCTGTTAAGCCCAAGAGTGCACCAAAGCAGGCCAGGGTGAAAAAGCAGTGGGTGGAGAATGCTGTTAGAGGAAAGTTGGCATCTCCCAAAAGGTCATGCATGAAGACAACCATAGGAAGGATGATAAACTTTGGAAGTTTTGCTGTAAAAACAAAGTAAAGCAGACCAAAGAGATCTTGAGGAGCAATTTCAGAAGGGTTTAAAATCTGGCAATAAACTATTTTTTACAACATCCAGAGCAGAAAGACACCCAGAAAAACGATTGCAGAAAAGCAAAATTCTTTTATTTTTGCATCCATGTGCATGACAGAGAAGTTGGGGAAACTTGCTGGGGGATCTGTCTAAAATGCCAGCACTGATAGCAAGACACAGGTGATAAATAGCCAAGCGGAGCAGTGTGGCGATGCCAGGCCAGGCTTGCCGTGAGCAGGGCTCTGCTGCTGCCTGTGGGGCATGAGCGGAGAGCGGGCGGCAAGGCTGCTCATGGGACACCAGCCTTTCCTAAAAGCTTTCTGGATAGGAAGTTACAGGCCTGTAAACCCAAATCAGAACCAGGCAAATTAGTAGAAACTGTAATGAAGAAGAGAATTGGTGGTTATGTTCTCCCTGAGAAAGAGGCAGGGTGAGTTTGCAGTGGGAGGGTCTCTGAGGACTCAGTTGACACTGTCTGTTTGGGTTCCTGGAAAAAATTAGGAAAATTCCCTTTCAAAGGCTCTTTGCGAGCAATTCTGCACCCGGAGGGTGGCAGGGGAGGTCTTTGCCTGGGTAAATAACTGACTAAAAGAAAGGGAGCAAGAATAGGAGTTAATTTATGGTTCTTGTCACGTGGGGAAGTCTCCACTGGCATGGCACGGGGTCTCTGCGGGGACCTGTGCCACCGGTTGTGGTTACAGACAGCTGAACAAGCGGCCGTGCCGGCTGCTATCCCTGAGTGGCCCGGAGAGATGCAGGGATGGATGAGCTCGGGGGGGGCTGCAGAAACTGCTGGGTGGTGATGGAGTGACAGATAAAATTCAGTGTAGGTAAACACAAAGCACTGTGTTTGGGGCTCCCCGGGGGACATGTTGGGCCCTCACTCCAGTGAGTGAGATGGAGTGAGACAGGACGGGGCCACATCTGTGTGCCCTTTACGAGGGACTGCAAAGTCGGTGGTAAAAAGATCCCAGCTAGAGGGGTAGGTGGGGAGGGGATTCTGGGGAATTACCAGGACACGCGACCTGCGTCTGCGACCTCTTCCACGGGCGTCTGCGGCATGTGCCGCTTCCTCCCAGCCTCACTGGGGCAGGGCTCGGTGCTGGATGTGCCTTAGTTCCAACCCAGCGTGGCTGCTTTTAGTGTGCGAAGCTGGCGTGCTGGCAGGCTCCGAGAGTCGGCACCTGCCTGTGCCCTCTTTTGTGTCTGTCCTGGCACGCCCAGGGCATGGTTTCCCAGGCCTTAACATATTTATAGTCCCGTTTGTGCTCAAAGCTGGGCTCTGGCTGACTCATATTAATACCCTGAGCATTCATTGCTGCTGCATGTCCCAACAACTGGGAAATCAGGAAAACAGACATGACAGGGCCAATGGTCCCGTGGGCTGGCGTGCAGCCCTCCGCGCGCCTGCTTCCCCTCGCTGCCCCTCGCCTGCCCGTGCTGTCACTGCCTGCAGCCGCTCTGCGCCTCCTGAGCCAGCAGCAAGCAGGGCGCGCCGTGCGGATTTGTCCCAGCTGTCACCTCCCCAGGCTGCTGCCACCGGCATCCCGCGCCGCGCTGGGGCTGGCGGGCTGGCCAGAGGACAGGGTGCCCCATCCCGCTCCTTGGTGTCTGCCGGCGGGGGCTGAAGGAGCTGGGAAGGGAGCGCCTGTCCCTGCAGAGGCTCGAGGGGGTCCCAGCTCCCACAGGGGGTGGATGTCCCAGCAACAACATGTGGTGGGTGCTGGGCTGTGCCAGAGCCATGTTTTGGGGTGACTGGTCTGGGGGTGCCAGCACTGCCCTTGGGTGTGAGTGCCCTGGGGGCCGACCGCTGCTCAGCCTGCCCCTCCTCCTCCTCCGCAGCCCACCTCTTCCCGGTGAAGGCCACACAGTCTGTGAACATCGCCGAACCAGCCACCTTCTCTGCCAGGGTCCTCAAGAGGAAGGAGACGGACGTTATGTGGAAAAGAAATGGCAAGTGGCCCCAAAAGCAGGCATGGGGCTGGGGCTGCTCCCAAGCTGGTGCCTGTCACCGGCCCCGGGGGCATGGGGGGACCCCGGGTCACCTTCTGCCCCCTTGCAGGCACCTACTACCAAACCACGGACCGGAGCGAGGTGCGGCGTGACCTCGTCACCCTGACACTCCCCAATGTCAGCGTGAGCGAAAATGGCGTCTACAGTGCCACATTCATGGGGGACAGCCCTCTGTGGAGTGCCTTCTACCGCCTGATCGTGAGAGGTGAGCGGGGCCCTGGCTCCCCGGGACGCAGGGACAGGTGGCCGTACCCTGCCCTCCGGCCTGGTGCCACCCTGCGCCCCCTCCGCTCTCTCCACAGCCTGCCCCGCGAAGAAATGGGGACCGTCCTGCGAGAAGGACTGTCCTGACTGTCTGAATGGCGGCGTCTGCCACGACCATGTTGGCGAATGTGTCTGCCCTCCCGGGTTCATGGGCACCCGCTGCGAGCGAGGTAGGTGCCAGGCTGCCCAGTCCCGGGAGCTGTGCCCAGGGCATGCATGGGGGCCTCGCTGCACTCCCAGCCCCGGGCACTGTGGCCAGAAACTCCACGTGCATCCCCAGTGCCTCCCCACCCGCAGTGCCCCCTGTTTCTGGAGCAGGGCTGGACCATCCACCCTCTCAGCAGGACACGGCTCCTGTGCCTGCTCCGGGTGGTGATACAGGGCTTAGGGTGCCTGAGCTGGCACCGTGCCGTGCACAAACAGTGCATGGGTGAACAGCAAGTGAGGGCAGACCACGCTTTTTTTCCCAGCCTGCCGGGAAGGCCAGTTTGGCCGCAACTGCCAGGAGACGTGCCAGAGAGCCCAGGGCTGCAAGGGGCTGAGCTTCTGCCTGCCGGACCCCTACGGCTGCTCCTGCGCCTCGGGCTGGACTGGCTCCCGCTGCAGCCAAGGTATGGCAACTTGGGCATCCATCAGCTTCCCCATCCAGCCTGGGGTCCCTCCAGGGCCCAGCTCTGCTCTTCAGCAGCAGCAGCACCTGTACAAGCTTCTCCCAGCCTGAGGGTCAGCATGGGTTGAGCAGTGCTGCTGACTGCACCAGCTGCCCACGCTCTCTGCCTCTGTGGTCCTGCACCACGGCCGGGGGTAGCAGTGATCTCTCATCTTCCTGCAGCCTGTCCCCCAGGATACTATGGCCCCGACTGTGCCCTGGGATGCGCCTGCCGAAATGGAGGCAGCTGTAACCGCTTCAGCGGCTGTGTCTGCCCGGCGGGCTGGCATGGGCAGCACTGTGAAAAGTCAGGTGAGACTGGTGTGGGGCTGCAGTGGGTTTCTGTCCCCCACCCTTAGGTGGGCTCTGGCTTCTTCCTCACCAGTGACTGGGGGGTCATCTACTGGCCTCGCCAGCTGGCTCAGCAGTCCCCCTTGCCTGCAGAAATAGCCCCCAACACTATGGAAACCGGGGCACTGCAAGGAGACCATCTAGTCTGGCACCCCAGGATTAGCCATGCTGAGAGCGTTGCTGAGCCCGGCACGTGGGGTGGGGATCAGGGCTGGACTGCAGCATCTGGCACGGGCCCCCTGGCACCAGGGTCTGGCTGCAGCCGGGACCAGGGAAAGGTGCCAGCCCCTCTTGAGCCTGGGGACGAGCGGGGCCAGCCCTAATGCCGATTTCTGCGGGCCAGACCGGTTCCCCCAGATCATCCAACTGGCCTCGGAGCTGGAGTTCAACCTGGGCTCAGAGCCCATCGTCAGCTGCGTGGCTACCGGCAACCCACTGCCCGCCAGCGACAGCGTGGAGCTGCGCAAGGCTGACGGCACTGTGCTCAAGGTACTGCCCCTGTGCCCTTGCCCCACTACCACCCCTGTGTTGCTGGCTCCCTCAAAAGCACTCGTCTCTCCGCCGGGCTGCTGGGCAGCTTCAGGCTGGTGTGGGGAGATAGGCAGCTGAGCCGGGGGGCTGATGGCACCCTCTGTGCCCACAGCTTATCAAAGCCATCATCGAGCCAGGGCAGATCACCTGCGAGTTTCAGGTGCAGCACCTGACAAAGGCAGACACGGGGCTCTGGGAGTGCCGGGTCTCTACAACTGGGGGCCAGGACAGCCGGAAAGTCAAGGTCAATATCCGAGGTGAGGAAAGGGTTGTGGCATGAGCAGGACAAGCTGGGGTTGCTGGGGGAGGCTGACAGCATGGTGTGGCAATGCCAAACGCCCTGCACTGGACTGGGTGCCACCCATCGTGTGCTGCAGTGCCAGCAGACAGGTTTGGCTGCTGATAAAAGACTTCCCTGACAAAGCTGGAAGGAGCCAAGAGGTGGTGGATGTACCCACACTCTGCTCCTCGTTGCTCCCAGTCCCACTGGTGTCATTCCTTCTTCCGCCCTCTAAGTGCCACCAGCACCCCTGAGCCCCCCCCGGCTGCTGGCCAAGCAAAGCCGCCAGCTCGTGGTGTCGCCCGTGGACTGCTTCTCTGGTGATGGACCCATCATCTCCATCAAGCTGCTCTACAAGCCCAAGGATGACACCTCAGCATGGTCATCCATTGTGGGTATGTGTCTGCCAGGGGGCAGAGGGCACAGGTAGGACCTGGGCGGGAGGGGATGGCTGCCCCCGCCAGTGGGTGTCTGGGTTGGGCAGAGGTCTCCATCCCGGGGCCCCAGTGGTAATGCCGAGGAGGATACCAGTGGCCAGGCAGATTGTGGGTCATGGGCATGGCTTTGACATGTCCTCTTGGCCAACAGTCGACAACAGCGAGAACATCACCCTCATGAACCTCCGGCCGGTGACTGCCTACATCGTCAAGGTGCAGCTGAGCCGTCCAGGGGATGGTGGGGAGGGCAGCAAGGGGCCTGAGGCTGTCATGGTGACCGAGTGCCTTGGTGAGCCTCCATCTCCCTCACCCTGACCCTAACGCTGACCCTACCCCTAACACTGCATGGCACCAGGTCTGCAAAACCCCAGGGCTGATGCGCTGTGAGGTTTTGTTGCCTTTTTGTTCACAGAACCCACAGTCAAGCCTGTGATCGAAGGTTGGTCCATAGAGGAGAAAAACATCCTTCACGTCAACTGGAAATTGCCAAGTAACCACGAGCCGGCACATGGCTTCATCGTCCACCTCTTTGACTCCGCAAGGCGGCTGGTCTGTGAGAAAAACATCACATCCATCTCTGTGCTCTCTGCCCGCATTGGGGACCTGGAGTACAACAAGGAGTATGGGCTGGAGGTGCTGGTGTACCACTGCACCAGCCTGGGGCCCCCCTCCGACCTCTACAAGGTCATGATCAACAGCAAAGGTGGGTCCAGCAGAACACAGGGAATTATTACAGGGAATTACAATGATAAATCAGTTATAATTGTAAAGGCGACCATCCCCATGTCCTGTATCCCATTTCTGATAGAGCATGAACAGCTGCTTGGGGGAAAATGGGTCCTCCTTTCCCTGCTAGACCCTGCAGCCTCCAGCACCAAGCAGCTGAGAAACTTTCTAAGCTGAACATGACATTCAGGCCATCACAAGTGATGCTCGCAAACAGATCTGTCCTCTGCATCCTTGCCCAAGCCCTGATGGACCTGTCTATACTTGCAGCTTGTAGCAACAAGTTCCTCAGTATAATTATACTTTGTGTGAAAAAAATATTTCCCTTTGGTTCACTTTAACCCCGCTGCCTGGTAATTTTGCTGGATGGTCACTAGGGCTTGGGGAGACCTGAAGTCCCTCCTGTGGGCAAATGCACACATGCACACAGCTCTCCACGTGGGTGGGAGACCATGGAGAGGTGGAGCATCAGCCGGACCAACCTTTCTGGCAGCCAAGGGGGAAGGAGTGCATGAGGCCTTCGGTGAGGCTCAGCACTGGCTGGCACATGTTGGGAGGGCTAGTGGGCGTCAGGCTTGGAGGATGTGAGGTTTTCTCCTCTTTGTGCTTGTAAGAGCTTTGTGTGATTTGGGATTAGGGATGTCGGAAGGCTAGAGAAGACTCAGAGGAGGCGGTGGGAACACTGTGTGTGAGGGAGGGTTGAAGAAATAAAATATCCCAAGGGCTAGTCTATACACAGACATCTACCTTGATGGTCCCTGAGGCTGGGAGCATTTGGGGGTACAGTCCTGCCCTACTGTTGTACCTGGAGAGCAGCTCCACCTCCTCCTGCACCTCCTCCAAGCAGGGGCCAGGGGTCCCTGGAGGTCCCTCAAACCTGGCACAGCTTTCGTTGCCATTGCCATCCATGGGGTCCGGTCCTCACAGCAGCGTTCAGGCCCTGCAGTGCCAGAAGCCCCATCCTGGGACTGACACTCTCCCTTCCTTGTCCCAGGGCCCTCCTCCCCACGGTTGCTCTCAGCAGAGTCTGTGTCCGACACCGCTGTCAGGCTCTCCTGGCAGGTCCCCGAGTACCCCAACGGGGGCATCACCAAGTACATCGTGGAGCTGCAGCAGGTGGGGGCCACCAGCGAGCCCCAGTGGATTGACACCGACAGCGGCGCCGAGACCACCAAGATTGTCGGGGGCCTCAACGCCAGCACCAGCTACCAGTTTCGCGTCCGTGCCAACTCCCATGTCCCAGGGGAATGGAGCCAGCCCGTGAAAGCCAAAACCCTGGGGGACGGTGAGAAGGGTGTCCCAGCAGACAGGGGGCTCAGCTCTGGAGGAGCTTGGGCTCAGCATCTGGGTCAGCAAAGAGTGACAGGGTGCTCATGTGACTTCAGAGAGTGGCTCTGAAGCAGCAGACCAAGCCCAAAACACTTGTGGGTGTCTTCAGAAATCCTGCTCCTCCTAGTCCTGATGGGGCAGGGGTGGCATGGTGACAGCACGGCACCCACAGAGTGGCTCTGCCTTGGCCAGAGGGTGGCGTGGTGTGCGAGGGGCTAGAGAAGCAGGACAGAGCCGGCACGGGAGGAGCTGGTGGCTGGACCCAGAGGTGGTTGGAAGTCTAGAAACCAGCAGGTTCAGTGGCAGGGCCCAGTCAGTGACACCATCACCCCTGTGCCACCATGGCACCAGGAGCTTGGGATGTGGTTGTGGTATCTTCATGGGGTCGCAGGGTGCTGGGAGAGGGCTGCTGTCTTGGTGCTTGGCCACCCATGCAGCCTGGGCAGGGCTCGGCTGTGGACCACCACCCTCCATCCCTCCTTTCGGCAGGAGCGCTGAGCGTGCCGCCCAGCCTGGGCAGCCAGAGCACCGAGCAGGCGGGAATAGACCAGCAGCTGCTCTTGGCCATCGTTGGCTCCGTGTCCGTCACCTGCCTCACCATCCTCTTTGCCCTTCTGGCACTTTTCCTCATCAAGAAGAATTTTTTCCACCGGCGCCGCACCTTTACATACCAGTCTGGCTCGGTGAGTGCCGCCTGCCCCGCCAGGACTGTATCCCCAGCTCCCCACGTCCCAGCCCGATCCAGGTCACGCTCCGTAGCCTCCAGTCCGGACGCAGCCAGACCTCACTTCCACGCGGAGAGGGTGCGGAGCCCGCCCTTGCCCATGATGCCTGCCCTGCCAGGACTGCCGTGCAGGCAGAGGGGTGCCCGGTGCCTCTAACCTCACCCGTTCCCATCTGCCAGGGGGAAGAGACCATCCTGCAGTTCAACTCGGGGACCCTGACCCTGACACGCCGGCCTAAGCCGCAGCCTGAGCCCCTCAGCTACCCCATCCTGGAGTGGGAAGACATCAAGTTTGAGGACATGATCGGGGAGGGCAACTTTGGGCAGGTCATCAGGGCCATGATCAAAAAGGACGGCCTGAAAATGAATGCAGCCATCAAGATGCTGAAAGGTGAGTGGGGGCGGAGGCGGGAAGGGTGGGCTGGAGGATCCAGCTGCATCCTGGGCCATGCTCGGTGCTGAGGAGGGGCAGGAGCCATTGGTGGAGGAGCAGAGGAAGGGCCCTTGTTGTAGGACTGAGGTGTCCATCCCTTCTTTTCTTCCAGAGTTTGCTTCGGAGAACGACCATCGCGACTTTGCCGGGGAGCTGGAGGTGCTGTGCAAATTGGGCCATCACCCCAACATCATCAACTTGCTGGGTGCCTGCGAGAACAAGGGTGAGGGCTGTCCCCCTCTCCCCTCTCCCCAGCCCCACAGCCCCTGTCTGGCTGTATATTCCTCTTTGCTGGGGAGAGCTCCATGAGCCCAACCTCCTCCTGCCCCCCAGGCTACCTGTACATCGCCATTGAGTATGCTCCCTATGGAAACCTCCTCGACTTCCTCCGCAAAAGCCGAGTCTTGGAGACAGACCCAGCCTTTGCCAAGGAGCACGGCACCGCCTCCACCCTCACCTCCCAGCAACTCCTCCAGTTTGCTTCAGATGTGGCCAAGGGGATGCAGTACCTGAGTGAGAAGCAGGTACATCCCCAGCAAGCCTCTCAGAGCATCCTTCCCCTGGGGCCTGGGGACTCCCCATCAGGGCACAAGACCCCTGGGGCCAGCAGAAGGGAGCGTGTGGCTCCTGCTGACTGCTGGCCCCTTTCAGTTCATCCACAGGGACCTGGCAGCCAGGAATATCCTGGTGGGAGAAAACCTGGCCTCCAAGATTGCCGACTTTGGCCTTTCCAGAGGGGAGGAGGTCTATGTGAAGAAGACGATGGTGAGGCAGGAGCAAAGCGTCTCCATGGGGCCTGCACCAATGCAGGACCCCTGCCGTCAGTGGGAACAACCCACCGTGCCGGGACCAGCTGTGTCACAGCTGCCCTCCGTCTGCGGGGCATCCCCCCTGCCCTGACAGTCATTCTCTGTTTCCCCAGGGCCGCTTGCCAGTTCGGTGGATGGCCATCGAGTCCCTGAACTACAGCGTGTACACCACCAAGAGCGATGTGTAAGTCCTGCAGGCGGGGGCACTGGGGCTGGGGCATGGCCGGGGCCACCTCCATCCCTCTCCGGGGTGGTCAGTGTGGTGATGCTTTTGCTCTGAGTGCTGCAATGGCAGGAGGTGATGCTGATGCATCATCCTGGGGAGCTGCCAGCTCAGCCCAAGACCTGGCTGCCTGCTGCACCCTGGGCTTTGCCCCATGCCCATTAACAGGGCATGGCTGGGGACTCCATCACAGCCTCAGCTCCTGCCCTTTCAGGTGGTCATTCGGTGTCCTGCTCTGGGAGATCGTCAGCTTGGGTAAGGCTCTTCTGTGTCCCCTGCCTCCACGCGGGTCCCTGCAGGTCCTCCTGCAGCCCCAGAGGGGACAGCCCAGGGACCATCCCCGCTGCAGCCAGCTGTGTGTCTCTGGACGCAGGGGGGACGCCGTACTGCGGGATGACATGTGCCGAGCTCTATGAGAAGCTGCCCCAGGGCTACCGCATGGAGAAGCCACGCAACTGTGACGACGAGGTGTAAGTGGGCAGAGCTCCTGCCCGGTTCCCCTCTGCACTGTGGCTGGGGGATAAGCTGGGGTCCCACACCCCAAACACCCTTCCTGGGCTTTCGTTTCCCACCAGCTTCCCCCCATCTCCCACAAACAGCTTTTCTGCCCCCTCTCCCCCCGTGCACGCTGAGCCGCTGGCTCTCTGCCCCCAGGTACGAGCTGATGCGGCAGTGCTGGCGCGACCGCCCCTACGAGCGCCCACCCTTCGCCCAGATCTCCATGCAGCTCATCCGCATGCTGGAGGCCAGGAAGGTGAGTGATGACGGCTCAGCAGGAGGGATGCCCACCTTGTGCGGGACTTATCCAAATGCTGGAGCATCCCTTGGGCTCGGTTGGGGGGGGGACATCCAGCAGCAGCTGAACCTCTGTGACCCCATCATGTGGCGGGGGTAACCCCAGCATCAATTTTTGGGTGTGGGGAGCCTCATCACCTCCCTCCAGGGCACAGTGCCTGAGAGTGTGCCAGCAGGGACAAGCGGATAGGGACACTGCCACAACAGGCTCCTGACTGGGGTTCCCCCACAGGCCTACGTGAACATGGCCCTGTTCGAGAACTTCACCTACGCGGGGATCGATGCCACCGCCGAGGAGGCATGAGGCTGCGCTGGCACCGTGCAGAGGGGCGACGCTGGCCCCAGCCTGCTGGGACAGTGCTGTGGGGACGAGGGGCTGCCCGTCCCCCTCCAGGGCCGAGTGGCCAGACGCCGGTGCCCCTTCCCAAGAGTGCCTTCCCCGCAGCAGGACTGTGCCATGCCCTCCCTGGCTGCCCACCCAGCGTGTACTGGCCATGCTGGCACATCGCTGACTATCGACACGGCCCCACGCTGCTGGGGGACATGCTGGGATGGCCCCCAAGGACAAGCAGCAGCAGAGTACAGCAGAGCGGGCAGGAGAGGGGCTCTCTCAGGAGCTGGGCTGCTGCCACCTGAGCCCATGGACACAAATACCCAAGCTTTGGGGCGAGAGGGGAAGCAGCGAGCTGGCAGCTGCCTGCCCTGCAGCTCTCAGCGTGCTCTGGACCTGAAGCGGTGCCAGCGGGGCTGTGAGCATCATTGCCAGCGCGGGACAGGGCCACCCCAGAGGTGCAAAAGGACAAGGGACAGTGTTGACTGTGCACAGCCTCCAGCTCTGCAGTAACCTTTTGGAGGTGCCAGCCCTGCCTTACAGACAATAAACCTAGTGCAACAGGCAGCTGGGTCCAGAGGAGGGGAGGTGGGGACCCAGCTCCGCCTCCCTGATGGCATGGGGAACAGGATGGGGGGCCTCGATGGTCTGCTGCTGTGATGGGCACACCTCGGGATCCTGTCCCCATCGGGGTCCTTTGATGATCCCCAGGGATGCCCCAGTGCCCCCAGACAAGCCCCAAGTCTTATCATGCCATGGGGATGGGTTTTCTTAATATCCAACTGGAATCTGCCCCCTGCAATTTAAGACTTTGTCCTGTCCCTAAGGGATATGGAGAACAGACTATGTCCTTCCTCCACGCAGCCACCTCTCGCATGCTTGAAAACTGTTCCTGCAGCTTCCCCTCAGTTGGCCGCTCCTCCGGGGATGGCCCTGCTACTCTGGCCGGTCCCTGTGGGGCTGTGCAGCTCCGCACCCTTCCCACACTGGCCAGCCGGTGCCCGCCCAGCACTGTGCTGAGCCGTCGGGCAACTTCCCACGTCTTACACAGGGACCGTCATGTTTGACCAGCCTGCTTGAACACGTGCCATTGGGGTGATTTTCTTTCGCATGCCGGTCCCTCAGAGATTGCCTGGGCTTTGCGCTGACCCTCCCATGGGAGCTGCTGCTCCAGGCTGTGGTCCCTCATCCTGCACTGCTGCTGTTTGTTATGCTGACAGTGGGTGGGCTTCATCTCTGTTGGCCTCAGCTTGCTAAGCCCTAGGCGTACCATCCAGCTGCCCACCTAGCCATCTTCCACAGTCCGCGGGAAGCAAGGGCTGCTGCTCTGGAGCCCAGTATCCCAGCTGAAGGCAGGGGCATTTGCATTTGCCCTTCTGGGCAAGAGTCCATTTTCCCCAGAAGGTGTTTCAACCCTGTCAATACCATTTTGATTTCCCATTCTGGCCTCCAGTGCTCTTTGGTGTCAAGTGCAGCCGTTAGTAAGCAGCCTCTCTGCCCCATCACTCAGGTCTACAGTGAAACAGTGACCGGGACTGGCCCTTGCGGGCAGCCTGACATGTGCCACCGCCTCTGCACCTCCTCTGCTGCTGGCTGGGAATGGTGTCTGAGGCAGCATCACCAGCCCTGCTGAAACTGAGGGTTTTCTGCTTTGTGCCTCCCTGATGGCAAAGCCCAGTAGCCAGATGGAGAAGGAAGTGGGACTGATTTGACAAAAATTGACTGTGACAAATTGGTGCTGGCTGTTCCCTTCTCCCCTCAGTGCCCCCGCTGCTGTCCCTGGTGGCAGGGCAAGGAGAAGCCCACCCGCCCTTGGCACAGTGGGGACCTGTGTGCAAGTGGCTCCTCATGCCGTGGCTGGTTCTCCCCGGGCTGTGCCGTGGTGCTGCGCCCCGGTGGGGTGGGACACCCCTCCTGGCTGCCTGCGCCAAGCGGCGCTGGTAGATTGGCACGAGGCTGAGCATGCCTGCAGGACCCCACCGTGGTGGCCCTGCTCCTGCCCCAGCATACTAGCATCTGTGTGGGCCCTGCCAATGTCCCCTGTGCCTGCAGCTCTCCTCCCGGCACAGCCATGGGGATGGCACCGCTGGACCGTGCAGGGCAGACCCAGTGCGTACCGGTGCCAGGCGGCACAGGGCGGGATGAGGCCGGAGCAGCTGCCCCACGTCCCATGCTCCCACGTGCCTGCAGCCCCCAACAGCCTGCCCAGCCTGGCATAAGGGCCTCCCTGGTTCCTCAGGCGTTGTTTTTCTTCCTACCCCAGCCTCCCGGCATGCCGGTAGCCGCAAGGGCAGGACGTGCCGCCTATCTGATAGGAGCAGTCTCTCTTGGCGCTGCGGCTGGCGGCAGAGGGGCTGTGGCACGGTGGTTTCGGGCACGGGGAAGTGCCGGCAATGGGGCGGGGGGAACCTCCAGCCAGGCTTCCTGAGCTGCACAGCCACCACTTCCCAGATAAAGGTATTGCCCGGAGGAGCCGCAGCAGCTCCCAGGGCACTGGGAAGGGCCCAGCGCAGCACCCACGGCCCCAGCACATGGGTTGCAGGATGGCAGCCTACCTGCATCAGGGCTGGCTGCTCTCGCTGCTCCCTGCTGTCCTGCTCAGCCTCCGTAGCCCTCCAGCAGCCCCTGAGCCGGTGACATCCCAAGGTAGGTCCTTGGGGTCGTTTTCTCCCCCAAAGGATGGGCCAGAGAGGAGCTGGCATGCTGGGTGCTGGCAGCGAGCACCCCACGGCAGCCAAAATCTGCAGGGTTGGGGAGGGGGTGTCCCAGGAGGGTGTGCAGGGAGTGTTCAGAGTGGGCGGTGGAATGCCTTTCTCACCCATGGGATACCCTGGGGTGCCCAGAGCAAAGCGACGTCCCTGCTTTCTGCAGGCAAGACCTGGCAGACCCCAGGCACCCCTTTGGGATGGCAGCCTGGGGCTCTCAGTCCCGCACAGGTAACAGAGGGGCTCCCTGCTCATCCAAAGTTCTTGGAGTTACGACGATGAGGGTCTGAGCAAAATTCAAGCTAATGTCTGACAGCATGGCTCTGCACCACAGGTAACGCTGTGGCACTGCCAGGCTAATCCCAATGCTCCCGCACCAGCCTTGCCGTGATCTTACTGCCCTGCTGAGCATCCTCAGCTCAGCCAGTAGCTGGCCCCAGCCTGGCTCGCTGTGCCTGGCAGAGCCGCTTCCCAGCTTTCTCCTGTTTCAGGCTTCTGTACGCTTTCTTTGAGCCCCTCCTTAGTCCTTTTAACACTTTCTATAACACCATAAAAAGCATTAACTGAACAAAATCCTGTTGATCTCCTGCTCACGTCTCCAGCCCCACCCCAGGTCTCTGGCCTCGGCAGGCTCCAGAGCACATTTTGAGTCACCCCCATAGGGGCAGTGGGAGGAAGGTCGGGGTTGGGCTCATCCTCCCTCTGCCTGCAGCTTCTGTGACATTGCTGTGCTCTGAGCCCACTGCTGGCTTAAGCAAGCGCGCTGCCCAAGCGTGGCTGATGTGGGCTGCAGAGCTGTGTGGCTGCTCTTCCTAGGAAATGGCCTGCACCCAGCGAAGATGCTCTGATAGCCCACAGGACCAGTGTGGCCTCCCACAGATGCCATGGGTCCCTGTGCTACCAAGCTGCTGGGACCTGGCCACCCCATCCCCTGTCGCTGGGAATTGGGGATGTCATGGAACCGGCATGAGGCCTGGGGTGGGGGAATGAGGTGCAAAAAGGGAAGAGCAGGTTGGGTGGGTTGTGGTCTCTTGGGAGGGAACGTGGGCTGGGGGAAGAAGGCAACACAGGGCTGGGAAGAGAGGAACAGGGCTGGAGGCTCAGGGCAAGGGAAGGGACAGGGAGAGCAGAGGGACACTGAAAAGGTGGCAAGTACATTTGGGGACTGTCACTTTTATTCTCTGCCCAGGGTGGGCTCAGCTGGCAATGCAGGGGGTGCGTAGCAGAGAACGGATGCACTCAGCACGTGGAGCAGGGCCAGGCACTGGCAGAGGGCTTGTTGTGGGGTCCTGCAGCTGGGGGCAGCCTCTGGAGAAGAAGGCACATCCCAGGAGGAGAAGGAGGAGGAGGAGGAGGAGGGCTGAAAGCAGGGCAGAGGCAGTGGGGGAGAAGGGCATGCTGGAGCAATGCTGGGGGGCAGCAAGGCCCCCCCTGTTCTTCACACATCTGCATCTTGGGGCTGTCCACTTTTCCCTGACAACAGCAAGAGACACGCATGTGCCAGCAAAGCTACTGGTGCTTGGGATGGAGATCCTGCAGGTCGTGATGCTCCAGTTCATCCCTGCATCAACAGGGAGGGCGGCTTGCTAAGTGGGGCAGAGAAATCCACAGCCCCCCCCCCACTCCCCAGGCTGGGGTTTCAGCATCCCCCCCTGCTCAGGACCACACGCCCCCACACCAGCCCCAAGGCTCTTTCCCTCTCCCCAGGACGCTGCTCCTCCTTATCTTGCTTCCGCGCACCTTCCGGCGTGAGCAGGGCAGGGGTGCTTCCCGCCGATCACCAGGCCCTGAGCCCCCCTCCGACCGCAGGGCTATTTTGGGATGTTTGTTTGTCCCAAAGGACCCCACGTGCTGAGGAGGGTGGGGAGCAGTGGGGCTGGTCGGCAGGGAGCCCTGCTGCCAGCCAGGACCCCTGTGCGAGCCAGCAGCCAGCATGCGTGCCGTGTCCCTCCCCACCGTGCCAAGCTGGTGGAGGGCACCTGTGGCACGTCCACGTCCGCAGCCATGCCCACGCTGCCCCAGGGGCCTGCACAGACTGGCCTCAGGGGCGAGCCAGCCAGTGGGCATGGGGTGGGGGTACACAGGTGGGATGGGGACGGGTTTGTGCCCAGGGGCTCCTTCATGCCCACACTCCTCCCAGACGCTGCGCTGTTGGCGGGGGTGCCCGAGGACATCCTCTGCTTCTCCCGCTCCTTTGAGGACCTCACCTGCTTCTGGGATGACGAGGAGGAGGAGGAGGAGGAGGCGGTGAGCGGGATGTGCCACTTCTACTACTGGTACAGCAGGTAGGAGGTGGTGGGGACAGCCCAACATCCCCCTTGCCCGCACAGAGAGCAGCAGAGGCGGGGTGCTGCAGCTCTCCGTACCATTGCTGTGGCTCCCAGCTGCAAGGAGATAGTGGAGAGCCCATGGGAGCTACACAGCAGCCACCACACACCCTGCGGCAGGGCTGGGAGCTTGGCTGTCCCTCAGTCCCACAGGGATGGTGCCCTGCAGCGGATGGGGGCACAAGGAAGGAGCTGGTGACACCAAAGTCTCAGTGCCATGCCCCAGGTCCCCTCTCCTCCAGCCTGGCCCTGGGCAGGAGGCATGGGGTGCTGCAGGACCCCATTCTCCATTCCTCAGGGATGCGCCCACAGCGTGTGCAGTGTCCACGTGGCGCCGTGGGGCTGGTGGGACGCGGCATGTCTGCGTCTTCCCCAGCCAGGACGTGCGGCTCTTCACCCAGCTCCACCTCTGCGTCCTGGACGCCATCACCAACCAGACCAAGTACTGGCGGGAGCTCAGCGTGGATGCAGTGGGTGAGTCCCTCCCACTGGGCAATACCCCTGTGACACCAGGACAGTCCCCAGACCTGGGTCCCCTGTCCTTCTGCTTGCTGCAGGGGCTGGCAGCACCCTGCACACCAGGCATGGATGCAGTCCTGGGGGACCGCCGGGTGTCCCGCAGCAGGACCAGGGAGTGCCCAGATGGGGGCTGCTGCAGGAGGGCAAACGCCCCGGCACATTCCCCGCAGGTCTCATCGCCCCCCCAGCAAACATCACGGCCCACTGGGCTGGGGCTGCAGGGCAGCTCTGCGTGTCATGGCAGCCACCACTTGCCGACTACGGGAACTTCTTCCTCTACGAGGTGCAGTGCTGCCCTGCCAGCTCCCCAGAGATGCCCTGCAGCACCATGTTGGACCCCAGTGGGCAGCACCCTGGGGACCCCTCCAGCCAGCCAGCCATCAGCACCCACACCCCCACGGCTGGGGCAGCCACAGCCTCCCCGGGAGCGGGGCAGGTACATAGAGGGGCCAGGGATGGGCAGGGGGATTTGGGGGCTGCAGCTGCTCCCCAGCCTGGCCCCTCTCCTGCAGAGACTGGTCCAGGCCGACACCTGGGTGGTCCTTCGGGACCTGTGGCCAGGGGTGAGGTACCACATCCAGGTACGCAGCAAGCCTGACGGCACCTCCATGGACGGCATCTGGGGGCCCTGGTCACGGGCAGTGGCTGCAGAGACTCCCCGCTCCTCTGGTGAGCGGCCATCCCCACCACCGGGGTGCTGGCAGGCACCCACACCTGGGGCTGAGAGGGGTGGGGGTCCTGGGGTAGGTGAGGTGCAGCACCCAGGTTTTGGGGGCCAAGGCAAAGCAGCTCCCTCCCTGCCCTGGCTCTTGCCTGCCCAGGAGACATCGGGCTGAGCTGCAGCACCCCTGACCTGCAGCACGTGTGCTGTGAGTGGAGCTGGGACCCTGCAGAGCCCCACAGCTCCCACCAGCTCTTCTACCGTCCGCCTCCAAGCGGGGCCAGCACAAGGTAAGGGGCATGGCAGGGATGCGGCGCTCAGGCAGAGAGGCGGCACATCCCAGGGACCATGGGCTCTGCTCAGTGTCCCACATCCCACCCTGTGCCCTGCCCTGCCCTACCACCATCGACCTCGCAGCTCCCCACCACCACTCCGGGCCACACTGCACCTCCAACTACAGGCAGCGTTGGCTTTCCTGGGCAAGTGCAGGAGGAGTGAGGCAGCACTGGCTGCGGGGATAGGGTGGCCCCAGAGCAGGGCTGGCAGCAGGCAAGGGGAGCAGGGCGGCCACAGTGGGGCTGACTGGTTCCCCGCTCCTCGCGCAGGGAGGAGGCGTGGCAGCGGTGCGAGGAGGTGAGCGTGGGGGTGCAAAGCACCCACGCCTGCACCTTCCAGCCCAGGGCTGGCAGCGCTATCTCTGTCCTGGTGAATGTCACCCGGCCCCACGCGCTGCCCACGCTCAGCTACTTTAAGGAGCCCTTCTGGCTGCACCAGGCCGGTGAGTCCCAGCGCCACCGTGGCCCCTGCCCTTGCCCATGCCTGCCTGGCAGGGGACGCAGCATCCTATGTCCCATTCCATGCAACACGCCCCCGTCACCAACAGTGCTCACAGACGCCCCGCAGCTTGTGCAGGCAACGGTGTCACAGGGCCAGCTGAGCCTGCAGTGGCTGCCGCCACTGGAGGTGCTGGCAGAGCAGCTGGACTACCAGGTCCGCTATGCCGTGGAGAAGAGCCATGACTGGAAGGTAAGGCTCAGCCAGGGCTCCTCCAAGCAGCCCTGCCCACCTCCGCTGCCGGCACACGGCCCACATGGGGTCAGGCAGGAGGGACCCGCACCCCACTGCTTGGCCACCACGCAGCAGCCGTCGTCTCCAGCTCAGCTCGGCTCTGCCCCGCAGGTCCTACAGGTCCCGCGGGCAGCCAGGAAAGAAGTCCTGGACCTACGGCCGGGCACCCGCTACCATGCCCAGGTGCGGGCCCAGCCCAGCGGGCCGTGGTACCAGGGCAGCTGGAGCGCCTGGTCCAAACCTGTCGTGGTCGACGCCACGGCCAGTGCGGGTAAGGGACAGGGCGGGAGTGGAGGCTGCAGCCAGAGGAGCCACACGGCCGAGGGCAGGAGACCGGGAGTGCTGGAAATGGGATGGGGAGGACCGAGCGACAAGGCCACGGGGGGCTCCGTGGTGGGGGCTCAGGGCAGGGTTACAGTCCCAGCGTTCCTCCTCCGACGCAGGCTGGATCATCCCGAGCATTACGGTGGTGCCGCTGGTCTTCACAGGAGTGCTCCTGGGGCTGCGGTGCACCTTCCCTTCCCTCTACAGGTAAGGGCTGCGCCTGGGGCAGGCGGGGGGCAGGGGTCCAGCACCAGGCCTGGGCACCCTGCCCCGGGGGCGTCAGGGCGCCCCGGGACCGGGGTTTGCCTTCGACACCCCCTTCCCCGCACCCAGCAACGTGAAGCAGAAGCTCTGGCCCCCCGTCCCCGACCTGCACCGCACGCTGGGCAGCTTCCTCCACGAAAGCAGCAAGCACGGCCAGGTGAGGGGGCCGGGGCAGGGCCCGCCGCGGCTGAGCCCCCCCGGGGGCAGCTCGAAGGGCGGCCCCCACCGCGCCCCCTCTGTGTCCCCCCAGGCCAACACCTTCTACAAGCAGCCGCCGGAGGAGGCCGTCCTGCCCTGCCTGCTGGAGGTGCTGCCCGGCCCGCGGGGGGAGCCGGGCGCGCCGCCGCCGGAGCACGCCGCCGGCCGCCTGCCCGGCACCGACATCGCCAACCAGTCCTACCTGCTCATGAGCGGCTGGGAGCCGCGCGGGCCGCCCTGAGCCGCGCTCCCCGCCCCGGCATAAAATGAGACGAGCAAACACCCGGCCTCCTCTCTCCTTCGCCGCGCCCCGAACCCGAACCCGGCCTCCTGGGCCCGCGGGGAAGCGGAGCGGCGCGGCCCCCGCGTGCCGGCCCCCGTCACCCGCCCACCCGCAGGCGGGGAGGGGAGAGCCCCGCCCCGCCCCGCGGCTCGGCCAATCGCGGCGCGGCGGACGTTGGTCGCCGTGGCAGCGCGCGGCGGTTACGTTTGAAGCAGCCAATGGGAGGAGCGGCCGCGCGGGGTTTAAATGCTGCGGCGGCGTAGAGAGATGTGGGCTTCAACCGTGGAGTGGTGGTGAGGGGCGGCCGGCGGCAGGGCCGGGGCGGCGGGGAGGGCCGGCACCCTGCGGGGGGAGCCCGAGGAGTGGCCGGGGAGGTGGGGGGCGCGCTCCCTGAGGCGAAGCGGGCCATGAGAGAGTCCCTGTTGGCGAGGGGGGCCTTGGGGCGGGGGGCATGAGGCTGTGGTGGAGCGGCCCCTGAGGAGCGGCGGGGGGGGGGGGTCTCCTGTGGTGGAGAGGGGCCTGAGGTGCAGCCGGGGGGGGTTCTCCTGTGGCGGAGAAGGTCCTGAGGTGCAGCCGGGGACGTTCTCCTGTGGCGGAGAAGGTCCTGAGGCGCAGCCGGGGACGTTCTCCTGTGGCGGAGAAGGTCCTGAGGTGCAGCCGGGGACGTTCTCCTGTGGCGGAGAGGGCCCTGAGGTGCAGCCGGGGGGTGACCCGGGGGAGCAGGGCTGCCGCTCGGCCGGCGTCCCTGCGCGGGTCCCCGCTGACACCGCCCGCTCGCCCGCAGGGCCATGGCGCAGTTCGTGTTCGAGGCGGACCTGCATGGGCTGCTGAAGCTGGACACGCCGATCCCGAACGCGCCGCCCGCGCGGTGGCAGCGCAAGGCCAAGGACAGCGGCATGCCCGGGCCCAGCCCAGCCGCCGGCTTGTCGCCCATGAAGCCGGCCAATCGCTCCCACAGCTCCAGCAAGACACCGTCCAGGACACCCGGTGAGCGGTGGCGACCTGCGGCGTAGCCTGGGTGGGGGAGTGTCGCCCGGGCTGCTTGCCTGTAGCCGTGGGGCTCTGGCCTCCATGCCAGGCTGCCCTAGCCGGCTTGCTGGTCAGGCAGGAGGAGGTGGGTTACACTGCCTGGCTCCTGGAAGTCACCCACCTTCTCCTCCCCAGCATGAGGTGGGCAGAGCTCTGTGCACTGGGGCTGGGTGAACTGCTGATCCCACAGCTGAGCCTTGCTGGCACAGCTGTGTGTTGGGACAAGCGTGGGTAGGACTGTCTGCTGACAGCTTTATGTGCTCTAACAGTATTTTTGCACCCTCTCCTTATCTGTGAACTCTGGTGTTGTTGCACTAGACCCAACGAGTTGTCTCCTGGCACTCCCTAACCAGAGTTTAGTACAATTAAACAGGGGGGTATAAAAATACAAGTTAGTTGTGACTGGATGGCGTGAGCTCTCCAAGTCGTGCTTGTCTGGAACTTGTCTGGTAGGTGTGATCTGGGAGTGCTGGATTTGCTCTCTATTAAAAGCTCTAATATAAGCTGTTTGATAACTGTAAGGCAATATTTATGCATGTGAATGCAGGTAAACCTGGATCCAAAATTCAGAGCACCCCAACAAAGGCTGGAGGGGATCGCTACATTCCCAACCGCAGCACTCTGCAGATGGAGATGGCCAATTTCCTCCTAACCAAAGAGAATGACCCTGCTGAGGAGTCCCCTACCAAAAAGGTGAGCGTGTTGCTAAGTTACTACAATGATCACTACCAAACACCTAATCCTTCTCGGCCTTTTTACAGAGAAGCAAACTGTTGGTTTTATCAAGTGGGCACATGGGGCTGACAGCCCCAGCCATCACTGCTTCCAGCTCTGGGCTTCAGGAGCCCAGGATGTTGTGGAAGCTGTAAAGCCTGCACACAGGTACTCAGGTACACAGCTGCTCCACAGGAATCTGAGCATAGCTGCTCTGTGGGGTTGTTTCCCTAGGTACAGGGAAGAGTAGAGCCTTACACCTCTGCTTCCACTCACTCTAGCCTGTGCTGCTTCTGGTAGCAAAATTCAACTTTGGGCTAGTGAGGCTTTAAAATATAGCGGGCTACAGAGATACAAAGCTGTGAGCCTGTGCACAGTGAAACTGCTGGTGGTAGCTATTCTAGGACAATGTCTACATGGGGAGCTATTCTGGAATGTGTACACTGTGTTCTGAAATCTGTTTATGAAGCATTTGGTCCCTTGTAGCTGTGGCTTTCCCCACTGGCAATGAGACACTGAACTTGCCACTCTTCTGTATGAAAATGTGAGCAGGACAGTGTGCCAATGTCTGAAGAAAAACTACTTTGACCTGCCTGTCTGTAGCTGACTCCCACACGCAGCTGTACACCTCCTGATTCTAGGAGAAGGGGGCTTAGGTACATGCTCTGGCAGCTGCAGTTTAAGTGCAGCATGGGCTTTGTGTTTCAAATGCATCTCACTGAGCGTAGTTTCTCTCTGTAGGAGCAACAGAAAGCCTGGGCAGTGAATCTGAATGGCTTTGATATAGAAGAGGCAAAGATCCTTCGCCTCAGTGGAAAGCCACAGAATGCTCCAGAAGGTATGATACAGGGTCTATGTAAGTTGACTCAGCTGGAGAGATCTGGGCAGGGGAACAGCAACACAGAGGCCCTGCATGCAGACACAGGAGAGGTCAACTGGCTTCTCAGAGCTCCTATGCACACTGGAGTCTCCCTCCTTAGGGTTCCTGAGGTTGAGGGGCTGTGTAACAGCTACAGTGAATTTATTTACAAAAGTTGAAATGACTACCAGTTGCTCACTTGTACTGCAGGTGGCTAACCTTCCTGAGGTCTGCAAAAGCTTCAAACTCTCTCCTGTGCACTTGTAGCTTAACGGTCACTAAACATAACGGCATACAGAAAATCAAGTGCTTGTCAGTTAAACTTGTTCCTGTGAATTAGGGAATCGGAGCTCAGCCTGGTTCAGCAGTTCATACTGCCAGTGATGTTAGCACACTGCACTCTTCTGAGTGTATCTCTTCTCTGAGGACTTCACTTTCCCTGGAAGGGATTTCTGTTTGGGTGAGCAGTGCTCAGCTGGGACGAAACAGTAACTCAGGTTAACAAATCTGTTCCTCTGCACACAGGCTATCAGAATAACCTGAAAGTGCTCTACAGTCAGAAAACGACACCTGGATCCAGCAGGAAGAATGGCAGATACATTCCCTCAATGCCAGACCGGATCCTGGATGCACCGGAGATCCGCAATGACTATTGTAAGTAGGCTGCAATGTTGAGTGCTGGGCATTGAGATCATTCTGCACTGGAGTGCAGCTCCTAGGACAGTGTAACTGGGCTCTTTCAGTATCTTTAAGCACCCAGGCTGGCATGGCCCACTTCCGGAGTGTCCCTGTGTGGCCTTAGAGGAACAGTGCTATGTATGTGACTGGGATAAAGGCTACCTGACCCCACCAGCTGGGCATGGTGACACCCAGAAGGCTGCCCCTTATCTGTGTGTGTGTATGTGTGTGTGCACATACCTGGTGCAAGTGGAAGATCTGCCATCAGCACTGGGGAAGGGCAAGGCTCCCCAGGTAAGCACAGTGTGACCTGCATTGCTCTTCCAAATTGTAGATCTGAATCTCATTGACTGGAGCTCTCAGAACTTCCTGGCAGTGGCTCTGGACAACTCTGTCTATCTGTGGAATCACACCTCTGGGGAGATTATCCAGCTGCTGCAGATGGAGCATCCAGATGATTATGTCTCCTCTGTGTCATGGATTAAAGAAGGAAACTACCTTGCTGTTGGCACAAGTAATGCTGAGGTCCAGGTGAGTGCAGGAGTAAAACTAGAGGTGTTGTCTAGGGATTGCTGGAAGGTCCTGGGACAAAGACTTGGCTAAGCACAAGAAGGATGCACTGTACCCTGACTTGTCTTGACTGGTGTGGTGTGGAAATGTCCACAGCCAGTGACCAGCTGCAGCATGCAAGGTGGAGTTTGGCATTGGAGTTTTCTGATGCCTGGAGTTACCTTCTGCTCTGTAGGCATGAGATACAAGTTGATCTCTGCTCCCTTACTGACAAGGTTGAATGACAAAGCCTGTGCAGTGAGGTTCCTAGGGCAAAGCAACTGGGCTGGGTTTCTTCATCCTCTGGAGAACTTATTGCTCTGCCTTTCTAGCTATGGGACATACAGCACCAGAAACGTCTCCGAAATATGATCAGCCATTCTTCCCGTGTGGGGTCCCTCAGCTGGAACAGCTACATCCTCTCCAGGTAAAGCAGTGGGTGGGGGTGGGTGAAGGGCAGTGTACAGCTGTTGCAGATTCCTACCCTAGATGTGTGAGCAGTGCAGGTTAGGAATGGCAGAGAGGAGTTTCTGTCCTGGCTTGGGATTCTTACTCAGCCAGTTCTGCTGAGACTGTGGGGAGAAGGCCTCTCTTCTCTCTTGCCCTTTGCTGAAATTGTGAACAGCTTCTGTGGCTGCTTTGCTCACACCAACAGGCCAGAGATGCTGGTAACATGGGTTGAAACCCAGGGGTAGGTACAGCAGCCTTGCAACAGCACAAAAATGGATTTTGGTGAAAATATGTGCCATCCTGACCCTGCAAGCCTTCTCTCTGCAGCGGGGCACGGGCTGGCCACATCCACCACCATGATGTCAGAGTGGCTGAGCATCATGTGGCCACACTTGCTGGCCACACACAGGAGGTCTGCGGACTCAAGTGGTCTCTAGATGGCCGCTACCTAGCCAGTGGTGGCAATGACAACCTGGTGAACATCTGGCCATGCACCCAGGGGGACAGTGGAGACTTTGCTCCTGTACAGACCTTCAGTCAGCACCAGGGTGCTGTCAAGGTGAGTGCAGGGCTGCTGTGGGCACATGTCTGTGTGCAAGGCAGACATGCAGCACTGGCTGTGCACAGGTTGCTTCTTGCATGTCTTAGAATTAACTCCTTTCTCTCAGGCTGTGGCATGGTGTCCGTGGCAGTCAAATGTTCTAGCCACTGGAGGTGGGACTAGTGACAGACATATCCGCATCTGGAATGTGTGTTCTGGCACCTGCCTCAGTGCTGTTGATGCCCATTCCCAGGTAAGACATGAGCATCAATTTGAAGATAAACACCTTCTGGCTGGACACCTATACAGAGCTGCTGGCTCCTGAGGCCCAGAGGCATGGGAAAGCAGGGGACCATGCTCATCTCTGAGTGGTGAGCATCAGCACAAGCAACTTGTCTTAGCTGCATTACTGCCTCTTCCCAGGTCTGTTCTATCCTGTGGTCAACAAACTACAAGGAGTTCATTTCAGGCCATGGCTTTGCACAGAATCAACTGGTTATATGGAAGTATCCAACGATGGCCAAGGTCACTGAGCTGCGAGGTAGGCTGGGCCCTTTGCCTGGGGAAGGGAGGGCTGCTAGAGGTTGAAGGCAGATGTAATCCTTGGTTTGAGCAGGCTGGTGGTCTAGCCTGGAGCATCACTGATGCAGAGTGGTGTCCAGGGGGCATGCTGCTAGAGGGAGGCACTCCTGTGGGCTGCTGAAGAAACACTGTTGCTCCAAATGCATGCCTAGGGTGTGAATTTGTGCTGCTGCAGTGGGGTGTGGGGACAGCTGTGCAAGCTGGTGGGGCTCATGGGGTGTACAGGAGTAAATGTGACCATTGTGGTAGACCCAGAGGGACCAGCCCTGACTGCACACCTCCTCCTCAGGTCACACTGCCAGAGTCTTGAACCTTACTATGAGCCCCGATGGTGCAACAGTGGCCTCTGCAGCTGCTGATGAAACGCTGCGGCTCTGGCGCTGTTTTGAAATGGACCCCATAAAGAAGAAGGAGAAAGAGAAGGCAAACAGTGCCAAAAGCAGCATCATTCACCAGGGCATCCGATGAGTGCACAGGGTGGTTGTGGGGAGGGGGAAATTTTGGCTTACACACTGTACAGTATTTTAAATGTTAATAAACTGCTTTAACTTGACTTTTTTTCTTTATGGAGTCTGATGGAAGAAAAGGCCATGGCTCACAGACCCAAGCCCTTCCTCCCTAAGGTTTGAGATCTGGGCAAGTGGTGGAGCTCTTGTTCTTTAGGGCCAGGCAGCAGGCAGCCTGAGCCTAGCACAGCTCTGAAGTCCTGGGAGGAGGAAGATGCTGTACAATGGCTGTACTTGTGTATCTGTCCCAGTGAAGGCAATGCAGGTGTGTCACCTGCCTCACCACAGGTAGAAGCTGTAGCCTAGGTGACTTCCTAGCCCTCCATCCCTGACTGGAGTGTGTCAAAACTGACACTTCTGAGGGCTCCAGCCCTGTGATGGGGCTAGAAGGAAGAACCCCTGACTTGCTTCAGCTTCCACAGCGTAGTGAACCAGCTCTGAACTGGCCCCTGCCTAAGGCAGGGCCCTCTGCCCAGCTGCTGCCTGCTTTGGTGCCAGCTGTGGTGGGGAGGAGCAAGGCTCAACTGAAAGCACAGTATGTCTGTGGCCCCAGTTTATGCTGTGTCCTTACTGTGCCTCTGTAGGCACCTACCTGTAGTGATAACCTGTGCCAGAGCAGTCTGTGGCCTTGTTCTTGGCAGTCTGAGCTGTAGTGGTGCCTGCACGCATCAGTTAAGCCTTGTTCTGCTACATACAGCCTCTGTGCTGCAGCCAACACTGCCTGGTCTTACAGTGCTGGAGTAGAATAGCTACTTTTGCACTGAGTTTAGTACTGACTTTAAGAGCCAAATGCTATGGGGAAAAGAAGAGGGGGCAGGGGCTGGAAACATACAGCAACAGCTGTAATCACCCCAAAGGCCAGAAAGGGGGTAGCAATGGCATGAAGCCTGATGCAGAACAAAAGGTTAGTTTACATTGCCACAGCCAGCTTAGACATCATGCAAGACACTCTCAAAGCACCATAAACCCAGTGCATAGCTCTTAGTCATATATTCTTCCAGCAGCCCTGATCTCCCTCCTGGTCCTAAGCTTGAGGCTGCACACAGGAATGCAGGCAGCAAGGCTAAGCTGACATTTGGTAGAGCTTGACTCCCCAGCACTTGGAAAAATGCATTTTTTTCCAGGCTCAGTTATGCTGGTGCAAGTTGCAGGGACCATATTTGAGCCTTGCTGCTCTGCATATTTGAGCCATGCTGTCTGAGGTTGTGGGGCTGCACCAGACCCACCAAGCCTGTCCATCAGCTGCACAAGCAGAGCCCAAGGGCTGCACAGCTGATTAACATCTTGGCCTCTGCAAAGCAGCTTGACAAAGCCTGTGCCTCCCATCAGCCTGTGATTAGCTGAGGGTGGATTATTATTAACTGTTTTCACCTTCCCCTCAGCACAGTACCATGCTGTACCTGGCACCAGGCTTCTCTGCCTAAGCTTTAAGCCAGCTGCAGCCTTCAAAGGTGGGCAGTGTTGGCACCAACTCATGCTGCACTGAGGCCAGGCAGTGTGCCCCCCACACCCACCAGAGCAGCCCCACACCTGTTGCTGACCAGGGGCACAGACTCAAAAACCAGCTTGCAGCAGCTGAGCCCAGCACCTTCCCAGCAGGGCTGTTGGTGCATCCCCAGCTGGCCACCTGGGGAAGAGCAGGGGAGGTCTGAGGGAGGAAGAGGCAGCTCTCCCTTCCTCTTCAGAAGCAAACCCTAGGGCAGCAGCTGGATCAAATGGGGACAGGGGCAGGAACCCATATGCAAGGTTGGGCTTTTTCCCAGAGCTGTGCTGCTGTGGTAGAAGCCCTGCCCCTCACCACTGTAGTTTGATGCCTTAAGCAGATTAAAGCTTCCACTGGTTCCTGACCATGGAAGGAAGGCTTTATATGCCTGAAAGCTGGTGTATTTTCTTCACTCCCATGTAGTAGTAGAGCCAGTCTTGCCTCTCTCCTTCACACATACCCACCCCCAGAAGCTGTGCATTACCCAGCCCTTGAAAGTCCTCCAATTATTACTAGAAGGTGATAATATTGCAGTATCTTCCTTTGGCCCCATACTGGTCCTACTGCCCCAGAGCAAGGAAGGAGCTGGGCACTGATCCAGCACACCCAGGAAACACTGCCATATAAGGTGTGATTTCAGCTCAGAGCAGCAGCCCAGGCTGACCATGACAGCATATAAATTACCAAGCACCATGGCCAGCCCATGGAAAGATCACAGCTAACAGGAACAATTGGAGGAAGGGAAAGCAGAGCACACAAAGGGAACAGCCTGTTTTAAAGTGAGAAGCATAAGGAGTTTAAACTATTGTTACTATTTTGGGCAAAAGCAAAGACAGTCCTGTCTTTACCAAAAGCCAGCTGGGCAGCAGGGAGGAGGCAGCTAGACAGGAAAAGCTCCATCTCAGCTGTACTGTCACCTACAGCTCCTGAAGCAGTGACTTCTGGTTCCTGCTGAAATGGTGAGCAACACGTTCTTCTGCCAGTTCTTGCCCACAGAGAAGCAGCAACAACTGGGAGAACACCACACAGTGCAGCAGCCAGATCCCATTTTAAGGCTTCATACATACAAGGGCACTGAGCCCTGTAAAATGGGGTGATGCCCACATGCAGTTAGGCATATTGGTCACACGAGTTCAGGTCACTTGAAAAGGTTTTCCTACATTTCAGAGGTGTGCAGCAGCTCAGACAGGGTCAGCAGAGCTTTCCTGCTCTAGGGCTTTGGCTGGACATCCACCAAAGCCCTCCCACACCCCAACCAAAGCTGCAGTGAAACTCAGCTTCTGGAGGCCTGCTGGTCTAATGCATTCCTCCCAGCCACAAGCAGCCCAGCCAGCTACCCACCCCTCTTCCCAGGCTTGAGTCATCAATCACCTCAGCTGGCCTCTCTGCACAGGTCACAAGGTGATGGGGGAGGCGGCACTGCACTACAACAGCACTGAAGGGAAGCCAGACTGGCTCAGGTGGTAGAGACAACAGAGCACAAGCTGGCAAAACACACTTCTGTAGCAAGAACAAGGCAGCAGCAACATAAACCTCCCTCTGACCAGCCCAAGCTATGTTCTGCACAGATCCACACTGCAGGGGCATTCACAGATGCCAGCAGCTCTGGCTTCAGCAGATGCAGAAAGCAACAGACTGCTGTTTCCCCATCACCTGGGCTTCCAGGGGCTCTATTCCCTCTGCCACACCTCAGCTCCCCAGGATTTCTGAGAAGCAGCAGCTCCTTCTGGGCAGCTGGCCCTGGTCCCAGCCCACACCCACACTCCACCCCAGCCATTCTTTCACAGGGTGGAGGCACTTTCACAACAGGAGCCTTGACACATTTCCTGCCCTGAGCACCCCTCTACCAAAACACTTGGAAACAATCTGCCATCTGCTTCATCAGCACACTGCTATCTCCCTCTCCCCCAACACACAAACCTGCTACTCCAGCTACTTCTCCCAGCCCTGCCTCCAACCACACTGGGCAGGACCAAGCATCTGGAACAGTTTCTGAGCACAGCAAGCCAGGAAAACAAGAGGGCAGAGCCATTTCTCCTTCTGTCTGTTTATTTGTGATAGAAGAGCAGCCCAATCTGACAGGGCCTGGCTCCTTCACCTCATCCTCAAGGCCATCAGCATGGTTTTGGTTACAGCCAGAGCAGGTGATGGGCACCAGGCCCAGGAGAGCCACTGCACTGCCCTGCAGTAGGGCAGAGTACACCTTCACCCAGGCCCAGTCAGATCCACAGAGGCAAGAGGTGCTCACTGTTACACCACAGCAGGGCACACTACAACCATCCTCTGCTGTGCTCATGCTGGGCCAGAGCAGGGCTGGTCCCAAGCAGGAGAGCCCAGGGGCTGATTCTAGGGGCAATTATTGCTCGTCTCAAGTTTGCAGGAATGGAAGTGGTCCAAACCAAGGCTGAGCTTGGCCTCCCCCACCCTAGAGCAACCTACCAGCTGCCATACAGGATCAGGCAAGTGTGGCTAAAGCACACACCAAGCACCCAGCCCAGGCACAGAAAGGCAAGGCAACCTGGGCTTATCATGTGGGGGAGGCATTTCAGGCTGTCACAACCCCTGCTACATACTAGGCACCAGGCATGTGTACTGTACTGGGCAGGTCTGGGCCCTCAAGTCCCATATGCACTGCCCCTACATTCTCCACAGCCATGCCTGAGCAGATACGCCAGGGCAGAACCCCCAACCTCGGTGCACAGGGACCAGAAGGGACATGCAGCACTGTGGCATGGAACAAAGCAGCACAAGGCATGGTAGGGCAGAAGCACTCACGCTTCAGCTGGCAGCATCAAGCAGCCAGGGACAAGTCTGCTCATCCACACAGGCTCTGATGAGACAGGGAAGAGGAGAGGGCACCAGGACAGGGACCGGTCTCTTCTTTTGGTCCTACTCAGAAGGAAGTGGCCCCTAGGCAGAAGGGCCAGATGTAGGCACTTGGGGAAGTTCCTTTGGAAACACTGGAATGGGACTGCAGCCCCACAGCTGTGATGCAGGCAGCTGCCTCTCTGCTCAGCAACACCAAGAAACAGCACAGGCCCTCCCAGGAGCAGGAGAAGTTGCCCATGGCTGCTCAGAGCAGAGGGGCTGGGCATGCAGACAGAGGACAGCAGGGCTGGGCACAGGGGTACAACAGTCTGTAGGCACTTGACTTGGCTAGTGGCACCCAGGAGCAGGGGAACAGGTCCCAGCTGCCTCTGCCCCGGGGCTCTCATTGGCTCTGGGAGGGCCTTGCCCTCTAGTTGGCTTTGACCTTGCCATTGGTGACAGTGCCATTCTCATGGATGCTGCTACCGTTGTGCTGGGCTGCTTGCTGAGCCACCCGGGGCAACCGTTTGCCCTTGGTGTAGGACTGGTACCAGAAGTTGGAGAAGAGGATGAAGAAGATCGTCCCATAAATCCAGATGAGGTGGATGAAGATGGGGAACTGGTACTGGCAGCTGGGCATGAAGTAATACTGGGAGATGTGGATGGAGACAATCACAAACTGTGCCTGGGAGCAAGGCAGAGCAGGGATAAGTTATTCATGAATGCAGGGTCAGGGATCCCACTAGAGACCTTCTTTCTAAATGAAACCATTAGACTCCTTTCCCACTCTGAAGCAGAGGTCCTTATGGTGAGGCACCATCAGCAGCAGCTGGAAAAGGCAGGCACAAGCCTCAAGGCAGCATGCACCTCTCACCTTCCCAACATGGTTGTAGCCCAAGGGCAGCAGGCTGAGCAGCACCCACACCCTAACCAGGCTGTTAGGGCTATGAGAGGCCCACAGTGGACCAGAGCTGCTAGAAACCCAGAGTGAAAGGCTACAGAAGACACAACTAGAGCTGCTGGCTGCACTTTCATAGCTACAAAGGCTGGCCTGCCCCTCGCATCAGAGGCTGAGGGCACATGCTCTGCTCCACAGCACAGACTCACCAGCTGGATGGCTGTAATGTGCTTCTTCCACCACAGGTACTTCTGAAAGGCAGGTCCCGCTGCTGAGAGTCCATAGTAGAAGTACATGACAACATGCACCATGGAATTGATCATGGCATGGAATGAACCCATTCCCCCTGTCAAGACAGATTTTCATTAGCATAAGTCAATCCTCTGCAGCAACCAGCACTACAGGGAGCTCCTAGGAGCCCAGCAGGGCCAAAAACCCACTTCTCAGCATGCTGTGGCCAACCCCACCCTCTCCCCAAGCTGTGCACCCAGGCAGTTTCCACCTTACCTGGACCAAACTTTGCTCCCCACCACCAGCTCCAAGGCAGAACAGAGTGGTGGAAGAGGTGCAGGAATGTGACCTGTTCATTCTTCTTCCGCAGGACAAAGATCACCTGCAATAAGATCCGAAAAGTATCAAGGACCTGTAGCCCTGGGAGCACCTGGAGCAGGCTGGGCCACTAATCCACAGTGTCTGATCTCAGTGATGCTTCCCCCATCTCCAAGCTCACTGATCCCACACATCAGGTCACCCCACAGCTTCCAGAGCTATAATATGCCAGGAACGGCCTCTGCAATAGCCTAGAGTAGGCTCCTTGGCAGTGATGCCAGCCAGAAGCACTACCAGGTCATACTGGAAGGGCTGAAGCAAGCATCTACCCCAAGTACACTGGGCCCCAACTCCCTGCCCAGCAAGCAGTGACAAGGCCTCCTCAGTAACTCACTCACCGTGTCTGTCAGTTCAATGAACTTGGAGAAGACAAAGAGCCAAGCAACACTGACCATCTGTAACAGAACAGGTTAACATTAGGGACACACCTCAGCCTGAACATGCCCAGTGACCAAGGGTCTCTATACAGTAACCCTGAGGTGAAACCAAGAGTCAGGGACCACAAGTCCTCTGCCTCAGGAGAGGCAGGTAGGTGTGACCTTGCTGTCCAAACAGAAGCACTAAATGCCATCCCCACTTACCAGGAGAGGGACAAGAACTCACCCTGAGGGCCTTGGGGTCCTGTGAGAAGTCCACAGGGTCACATCGCCAGGTGTAACCAGTAAGCCACCCTGCCATCAGGAACTGCAACAAGAGCATCATCAGGGTGAGGCCAAACATATCACCTACTGCACAGCAGGGCTGGGAACAGCCTACAAAAGGGCTCCCCATCACCCATGTAGCCTGTGTGCACTGCTACAAAGCCTACTGCTGACAACTCACCTCATAGACTATGTAAAGTGAGAGTCCCACCAGAAAGAAGTTGTATAGCACCATGAACTTCTTCAGGTTTAAAGGCTTTCTGTTGGCCATTAGCCGGGGACCCAAGGATAGTACAAAGTAGACATATGCCAGAAGGATGCCCATCACAAGGAACGGGGACTGCATCAGTGGATAATCAGCAATGCGGGGGTCTGCAGAGAGAGCCACAGTGCGAAGCAGTTAGCATCCTCACCCCAATCTGCTGCCAGCAATGCTATTGCCAGAGATGAGGCAAGGACATGGCAATCCTGTTCTCCCAGGACAGGTGTGCAGGTAGGGGGGGGCAGTCTGGGAGCAGAGGCTGATGAAGCCAGCCAAGCTCAGTAAGGTAAAGCCTGAAGCTATGCTGCAGGGCAGCCTGGAAATCTTCTGCCAAGGAGGGTGCAAGTGCCCCAAAAGGGCCTGCACAGGCAATGAGGCAAGACAGCCTCATAACAGGCAGCCCCAAAAAAACCCAGAGCTGCATCTATGTCAGGGCAGAGGCAGGATGCAGCCAGACCCAGACTGCTTCAGGGATGACAGACCACACCCCTGTGCCTGTGGCAGTAAGGCATACAGGGCCACCTGCCCTGCAGCTGGGCAAAGCCAAACACTCACCTGCTTTCTTCATGAAGTCCTGATACATGGTCACAATCCCCTCCATGGTGGCAGTATCTCTGTGGAGAGAGAGAGGGCAGATCAGGCAGCTGTTTTCCCAGGAGGGCAGCCTGCAGAGCTGGGAACCCCATCATCCACCACCAGCAGTCCTTCCAAGGCAGCATCTTAACATTTCAAGCCAGCTGGGAAAGCTTCCAAGCACTGTATCTCTAGCCCCTTAGTCTTGCTCCTGTGTACAGGCTCAAGCATTATCACCCACAACCATGATGTTGCCACCAGCCCTGCCACCCATACCCACTCAGCACACTGCTCTGCCTGACCCTGGTGCAAGGTCTCCAAGGGAGATGCAGAGCTGGCCCACACTCTCCACAGAGCAGTGTTTTTATCCTCAGCTTTGGGCTCCTGCCTACTGATCCCCACCAGAGAAGCAACACAGCATCACTGGCAGACCCACTGCATGAGGAAGGAAAGCCATCAGTTCAGAAACAAAACAGTTTCTGGTGTCAGAGTTCCTGGTTTCACATCCTTGCACAAAACCCTCCTGACAAGAACTACCACCCCATAACTCAGCACCTCAGAGGCTCAGTGCATCCTACTTGACAATGACATTTCCACTCCCCTTCCAGACAGAGGACAGTATCCCCAGGTAGTGGAGAAAGCCACAGGAGAAGGATACGAGGCTGCAGGGAGAAGGACCAGCACTCCCCACACTTGCTCAACCTCACTATACACACATACCAGACAGTGATCCAGGCAGATGCTCTCCAGAAAAGCAGGAAGGGCCCAGGCTCTTGCTGCTGCAGGCAAGTTTGAAACACCCTCACCCAGCCCCCTGTGCTCCCCAACCTCTCCCCAGCCCACAGGGCACCAGAGCAGCAAGAAGGCAGGCAGAGCACAGGCCCAGCCTCACCTGACTCACCCACCTGCGAGGGAGGCATTCCCCACAGCTGCTACCAGGCACTCCACCTACCCCTTCATCCAGGAAGGTGCACAGGAATCACTGCCCACACACAGGCCTGGGGAAACAGGTCCCCAGCCTCCCCAGGAAGTTTATTGCTGCCACCACCAGGAAGCATGCAGCCTCTCCCAGACCAGCAGTCAGGAGGCTGAAGCCAGAGTAACCTTCTCCCCAGTAAGGCCCCACTGCTACCAGCAGCCACTGCTACCTTAAGCCCTCACCAGCCAGCACCAGCATCACTCCTTCAGCTTTGCTTCAAGAGGAAGAGCTTAGCAAAGTTCTCTTTGCTCTAGCTGGGACCCAGGCAGGACAGCAGCAGACACCACTGGTGCAGTGCTACCAAGCACCTACGTGACAGGCTTCACTGGCAGCAATCTTCATAGGGCCTGGCACACACCATTCTGGCTCACCATTCTCTGCAAATCACTTCAGTGCAGCAACAGTGCTGGCTCTGTGCCTGCCCAGTCATACCCTCTCTGCTTCTCCAAAGTGTGGAGTATCACCCGACCTCTCTGCAACAGCAGGGGGGTAGAACAGCTCTCCCCCTTCACCCCCCACCCCTCAAAGTACCCACTCCTCCAAGCAAGGCTCCAGAGCAGCCTACACAGCCACGCACCCCAAGGACAGAGCACAAGTATTGCTGTGCTTCAGAAAGCACAGAGGGTGGTTCCTCACACCACCTTAGAAGCAGCTGCAGCAATAGGGCAAAGCCTGCTCAGGACTGATCCCCCACACCTCAGGTACACCAGCAGAACAGATGCTCACCTTCCCAACCCAGGGTTTCAAGGCATTTAATAGCAAGTAATACTCACTTGTGGTATCACTGTGATATAAGTAATATTTAAGGTCCTGGGCGCTGCCAAGATTATCCACTCTCCACATGCAGCAGAGGCGAGAAAAGTGTAGTAGGAACTATAGCATCCTTGAGAGCCACTCAAGGCTCCAGCTGTGGGAAATGCAGTAAGTACAAGTCCTGAAAGCTGCTGAGCTTTAAGTTGCTTTAATGGCCAAGAGCAAGCTCCAAACTTGTCTGTCTAGTTTCAGCTTTCAACCACTACATCCAGCTACACCTTTATTTGCTAGATTGAGGAGCCCTCAAGAGTTAGTTCCCAGCAGAGGTACATGACTATTCAAGCTCTATGTTTATCTTATCAAGCTGAATGAGTCAGCCTTACTATAGGTCTAGGGCAGAGACATAACTCCTGCAGAGTACTTGCCTATTTTGGGCAGGCTAGGATGAGAAGATAGTTCAGTCACCGACAAGCTCAGAGCTACATCTCACACTGCAGGGAAACACTAGAGCTCAGGCACTACAGATTACTTTGCTGACCCTGATGCCAGCAAGGCTCCAGCATCACTGGCCAACTAGGACTCCAGCTCAAAACCATTCAGGGTCCCAGGACACTAGAGACTTGGGTGAGAAGACTCACACTGCAGTTTTGCTCTGACAGACCTGCTGAAGGCTGCACAGAGCACACAGCGGACAAGGGTCATCCTGGCAGCAGCCCTGAACCCAGACAACTATCCCCCCAAGCAGTGGGAGAAGCCCACTTCAACCCAGCACTAGCACAGAAGTCCCCACCAGTGTGAACAGCAACAAGTCCCTTTTACTGCTGTGTCTTGTGAAGCACCTCCACCACACCTATAGCCATACATGTCACAGGGAGACAGGAAACATTGGACTTGTCCTGAGCTTGGGCTCTGGCAAGCACTAGGACTTCTATCAGGGCAAAACTAGCAGGATTATGCTACAGGCCCTTATGAAAAGGACCTGTGCATTTTCCACAGCTTCCCTAGGCAGAACATCCTGCTGCAGCTAGAACCACCACATCTCCAGGGAACCCCCAAGGTCTTTGGGTCTTTGAAAGCCCTGGTATCCACACTAGCATGCTACATAGTCCTGCATTAGACAGAAGCGGCAGTGTGCCTTGCTCAGTGAGCAGAACCAGGTATGTCTCACCCTTCTCTGTCTCCCAGGGGCAGCCACTGGCCTTGGGGTGTTGGCAGTTGAGCTCCAAAGGGGGAGTTGTAGAGCAAGCCCAAACATTACCTTCACTAAGCAGGAGGATGTTAAGTACGCTGGCCTGCCTGAGCCATGATGGCACCATGCCAGCCCTCCTGCTGCAGGCAGGGGTTTTCCAGCACAGAGCAGATCTGGGAACCTGAACTCACCTCTGCCATTTCCTCTGTGTACAACACCAGTACTTGATGTCCCTCTGCACTTTGAGAGAGGTTCACCATCCATCCAGGCATCCGCTCTTACTGCCCTCCATGCTACACTGTGCATCACGCACTGTAGGCATTTACAGCTCAGTGGTTGGTATCTGTCCTCTCTGCACAGGGGAGACACTCTCCTTTGACTCCTCCTGGATCCTGATCCTCTTGGGCAAGGAGCTGGGAGGAGATAGGGAACCCAAAGCTGAGCCTTGAACAGCTGAAGAGAAGAAAACAGGTCCAAGCATCCCAAAGCACCAGGAACCCTGGAGGGCCAAACACACCCTGCACAATACCTAGTGACCTTGCAACAAATCTCCTTCCACCTCTCACCAACAGGGTGTCACTCCCCCACCTCAGAGAAAAAGTTCCCACTATTTGCAAACCAGATTATCAAGCCACATTCTGCCCCTGTAACCAACATCAAGGATTAGATACTTGCTTACACCAAGCAATGTGTACACTGCATATTTCCAACAAGCTACACAACTAATTAGTGCAACTTCAGCAAGAACAGCAAGGCCCTTTATAACCAGCCCCAGCAACCCAAGAGCAGTCAGACCACAGCATCATGAACCATGACACTGACAGAGACCAGAGCTCATCCCAGTTAGTTTTGTTAACAGCCTTGCAGGGTACATCTCTCCCCAAACAGCAACCATCTGCAAGCAACACTCAGCCCCAGCCATCCATCCAACACCCAACACTCCTACCCCATCAGCATTTGAGTCAGAAATCAGCCTGTAATAAGTGTGAAAGCAAGCCACCTTAATCTCCCCACTATTTTAATTACAGGCAGCACTAAAACAGCCTGATAGGCGGTCACAGAGCTGCCACCCCAGGGAAAGCTGGCACAGGGCCCTTGCTGAACTGGCTAAAGCAGGCCTGGCCCCTGTGGGGGTCCTAAGGGAGTAGCAACCCTCAAAGGTCAGGAGATAACCAGTTGGCCAGATATCAAACCAACCCACATCCCTGACCTACAAGCTGGCAGCAAGGCTTGCTGCCTGATGCAGCTCTGAGCTCCACAGCCTCTCAGGAAGACAGCTCTTCCTCCCCCAGCTCCCTACCACAGCACCTGCCCAGCTTCCTGGAGCTCCAGAAAGTCACTGTGGGGTCCAGCAAGGTGTGCACACAGCTCTGTGCACCCAGAGAGTATGTTTCCTAGCAGAACTATGGGTACCTGTGGTTCAAAAGCATCTGTCAGTAGCAGCTGCTGCTGTGGAAAAGTGGGACTGACCAACCCAGGGTCTGGTGGCCCCAGACCAGGCACAGACAGGGCTGTGCACAGCAGATGCTGAGGTTGGCACCTCAAACCATCACCAAGAGCTGTCAGTCACAGCTCCAGAAGATGCTTTCCTGAGCTTATACACAAGTGAATCCAGCAAGATGAGGAACCATGTCTGCCCTAAACACACAAGCAGCAAGGCAGTCAGAGCAAGACAAGAGGGAGAAAGAGCCTGGCCAGCCCTAAGCAGCAAAACCCTGTTCTTTATCAACTCTGCAGTGGGATCACTCTAAGACTAAAGTTTACCAAGAAGCACAGAAAACTGCATTTGGATCTCCTTCTGCCACTCTATGCCCAGGTGAAAGGAAGAGGGTCCTGTAACCAGGCAGTGCACACTTGCTTAACACAGAGCATCTCAGGACACCAGCTCAAGCACATGCAGCCGAAAGCACTCAACAGGAGAGCTATATTCAAGTACACCTGCATTACTGCTAATGGTTTCAGTGATCTGACTAAAGACTCAGTTAAGGCACTATTGTCCACATGCTACTAAAGTCATTTTTCTCCCTCTCAAGAGAAATCACAGCCTAAAGTGATGCCTGTGCACCAGCTCATAGGGCACAGAAGACCAGTCTGGCAGGAGAGCATGAGCTGCTATGTTTCAAGTGTGGAAAGCCATACCAGCAGATTAGGGCAGAGCAGGAATGTAGCTCTCCTAGCCTGGCACCTTGGCTCTAAGGATTTGGGACAGAGTCTGATCAGAGTTTGAAGACAACCAGTCCCAGAATTCTCAGCTCACAACAGAACTACAAAGTCTACAAAGACACTTCATGCTACCACCACCAGATCAGTTTTCCAACTTGAATCACATCCATTTGTCACTTCCTCTGGCTCAGCTACTTCATGCTGAGTGTCAAAGGATATGGCTAACAGCCTGGTACCATATGCTCTGCATCAGTATACTCTGAAGTTAGTATAGGAGGACAAAGTCAGTATAGGAAAGAAGGGATGCAAACTCTCAAAGCCTTGATATGTAACAGCTCTTGCAAGAGCTGCCATTGTGGCTGCTGCAGGAGTCACACTGGCTCCAAGTGGCAGGAAGTGACCCATCTGAAGTTGGAGTTTCCCCATCTTTACCAAGTGTGTGTTAATACCCCACCACTATCTCACACAGTGGCTGTAAAACCCTGAGGCCTTTGGATAGCATCCTACAAACAGAGATTAAGCTCTCCCCTTCCCATGCTCACTGGAAGCAAGGAGAGCAAGATGAGACTCCCAAATCAGCAGGCAAGCTCTGCAGAGCCTGAGCAGTCAGTGTGGTACCTCACAAGCTTTTAAGGGAAGGAACAAGCCCATTGCGATAGGGTACTGGTAACCTTGTACAAAAACCAAGGCAGGTAATCAGACTTCAAGGTCCCACAAGAGCATACATTGCAGTAAAAGGCCTACAGGCACAGCACAGTGTTTTTTCAGGGACAGCACCTCCCCAAGCTGATCAGGCAAGCTGTTAGAGTAGGCTTACTCCTTATCACATTCAACACTGGTGGCTGCGTATTCAGGGCACTGATATCAGTACAGATGAGAGCAGTTGGGGAAAAAGCAGGGAAAAGGCAATATTAGGCAGAAAGTCTGACATAGCAAGGAACAAATTAGTAGTGAAGGACGAAAAGAAACAGAGGGTGAGATACCTACAGAAATAGAAAATAAAGTTTCCAAGCTAACCACACTGAGCTGTGTCAACTCCCTCATGCAGCACCAGGTGAGGGGGGAAGGAGGTGGAGGTGGCTGGGCTCCCTCTCCAAAGCAATGGCACCTGGCAGCCCCCCAGGGTGCACAGGAGAGCAGACTCAGGAAGGACAGACTCAGGCAGGCAACAGAGGAGGGCAGGCAGGGCTAGACCAACCAAGGCCAACTCCCAACACCTACTTCTAGAAATAGGTCAAGTTGTCTAAAGCCCTCTGGCAAAGGAACACAGAGCACCCCTATCTGGAGGTGGGACTCACTGTACCAGAGCATTCATCTCTGGTTTTAATCATTATGCAAGTGCCTCACTACAAGGCTCCACACAGCAGTTCTGTAACCATTACACAGTAGTGATGACTGTGCTCTGTCCCATCTGGGCCTGTGCATTAATTGGACAGGCACACCAAGACAAGATGGACATTAGAAGTCTACAAAGCAAGATGCAGAAAGGAAAGACTCCTAAAATCCCTCCAACAGCTCTATCTAGACCATTCAAGAAGCCCAAGTGTGAACCCAGAGCCACTTCTCATTGAGACAAGGGGTCACTGCCTGGAACTCACCATGACATCAGCTTCAGGCCCCCCTACCCTCCACACCAAGAAGGCAGTGCAGTCATACAACCACCTTATAACAAGAGAAAGGGATGTTCTCTGACAATACTACAGACATCAGACTCCAGCAGCACAGTATACACACCACAGATCCCAATAGGCATAACGCTTAACAGGCACCACCTTTAACAGGGTTCACAGCCCTCCAGACACAAAAAAAAAGCATTAGGCCCAATTATCTCCACACAGGTATAGATGGACCATTCAAATCCAGGGCTGGTGCTCCTACTGCTGGTCCTGTACACACAGGGAAAGCCTCTTAGGGTTAAGTAGAAGCAGCATGAGATAAAAAACCATATGTATACAGAGAAACTCTATTAAACCATGAGAGCAAGCTAGCTGATCTGATGCACAGGGTAAGAGCACTCCTTGCAGCAAGACTGGGGACATGCTGCCACAGCAACAGCTTACCACCCTGATCCATCCCACACAGAAGAATCAACCAGAAATTAAATACCCTGTGAGACACTAAGAAATCAAGAATCATCAAACACAGTTAGCACCTCCACCATCCCCAAGCCACTAAAGTCTCAGTTAGCATCCAGACACAGGCCTGCTGGTAAAGAGCTGGCTGTGGCAGCTGCAACTTGTCATCTGAGCAACAGCAGCCCCACAACTCCTGCAGGGAAGAGCTCTGGCTCCTGGGGACCAGTTCCTCCCCGCAGGAGCCCAGGCTGCATCACCTGTTTGACTAGCAAGAACCAGACTTTCCACCCCAAGTGCTCCCACCATCTGACAGCCAGTAGGGCACATGCTAGCACAAATCCAATACAAAAGCATAGAAACACAGAAGATCTCTTGGGCCATCACAGGCACCACTCCCAAAATCTCCTGCAAGCTTCTTCATAAAGGAAAGATCTCACCCTGAGTGACTGTGCTGTAACCCCAGCAGAAAAGGGGAAAGCATTCACTTGCAACCTTCAAGGACAGTGCCAAGCCAAGCATGCAGCAATGCACCTGCTTCTGATACCAGCTTTTCTCCACCAGGAGAGAAAGGAAACACTACACACCTTGAATAAGCTCAGTTATTTTCACCTCCAAAACATGGTGCAAGACACCTCTAGGTCAGAGTGAGTTTTTACTCTCCTAGCCTCAGTTTTAACAGTACTTTCTCTCATATTTCACTTCTGCCCAAAGGACCATATGATCCCCCCCATCTAACAGACTTTCAGGAAACAGAGGTGAGAATATGACACAGGGCAGAACTGCAGAGGCCCAGGCTGTGTGGGTGGCATGGCTTAATCCCTACAGCAAGATGCAGCAAGTAGGTGCTGTAACAGCTGGCATCATGCTACTTCTCATAGGAACAGGCTGTCAGCAGCAGCTCAAACCCATGAGCTAGAGGGGCTTCCTAGGAAAGAGATAAGACACAGCAGCCTCAGTCAAGCCCCAAGGCCTCAGCCAGCTTTTTGACTCTTCAAATCATCCTCAAGAAGCCGCCCAGCAGGTCTGGTGGGAAGGTCAGCTCCATCCAGCTAGGAATCTGCCCTGGCTGCATTCTGGCAGAAGAGAAGGTGGTCAATTTGGGGCAGCACAGCAGGATGGATGCACTGCTGCACAGGCAATCCTGGTCTCCGAGAGGGGAAGAGATGCTCTGAGGGAATGCACTAGCAGGGAAAGTGCCCTGTGTTATCCCATGCTGCCCACTGAGCACAGGAAGGGGGATTCACCCCACTTTCTGCCCTTAGTACTCCAGAACCAAGGTGGTCAGTCACAGGGAAAGCACCTGACAGTCCCCCCACAGGAAGCAGCCTGGGCACCGAGGCATACAGACTGCCACCCCGCAAAGTCTCCCCTCCTGTCACAATGCCTATGTATTTACACTGTCTCATTTAGCTTGTTACAGAAATCAAAAAGCAGCTTCCCCAATTGCCCCTTCATTACAGCAGAGGAACAGGCCCACATAAGAGACCTACAGACCAAGCCCAGTACTGCCTGTGGAAGGTCAGGTGAGCATTTGGCCATGGTTATTAAACCTGCAGTTGCCCAGCAAGTGCAGATCCCTGTGCATGACCACAAACCAGTCCAAGGTAAGCTTGCAGCCAGGCTACTGCTGCCACCAGGAGGGTGACAGCGACCTCCTCCTCCTCCCACCGACGTTCCAGAGCAAGCGCCAGATGGAGGCCAAGCACCTACACGAGCCGGCACTCAAAGCTAACATTGTGTCACAGCAGCGGGGGAGGCCTGGTACCGCCACCCTGCCCAGAGGAGGAGGGAAAAGCCATCTCAATGGTACATTGATGCCGAGGGCTGTGTAGGAGAAAGCTCTCCGGCCACTGAGCAGCCAGCCCCGCCGCCGGAGGCTGCTCTCGCCCTGCTGCAGCGAAGGCCCAGCACACCACAGCCCTCCTCAAGCCGTTCAACGTCCCCACAGCTCTCAGCCAGGGCCGAGCCCAGCGACCGCACCAGGGCGGAGGGTGCCGGGGAGCGCAGTCGGGGTCCCTGGGCACCGCCCCGCACGGGCCTTCCCCCCCACCCCCAGCGAGGCGGCTCCGGCACAGGCCCCCCGCCCCGCATCCCGCTGCTGGCCGGAGGGAGCTCCGAGCCCCGCAGGGCCCTCCCCCCCCCGCCCGGGAGCGGGAAGCGCGGGCGGCTCCCGGCAGGGCCTCGGGGTGAGGCACCGCCAGGGCCTACCGCCGCGCCGGGCCCCGGAAGCGCCGTGCCGCGGCCCACTCGAGCGCCGGCACCGCCGCCGACGGCGGGGCCTGGACGGCCGGGCCCGGGGCTGCCGCCCGGCTGGGGCTGTGGGGAAGGGCCGCTGCCTGACAGCCCGGCGGCTGCCGGCCCCGGGGAGGCCGCGTACCGCCGCCGAGGTGACCGGGGGAGGTTAATGCACCTTCCAGCGAGCCCTGGCCGCGACCAGCCCCGGCAGCTGCCCCCAGCCCCACCAGAAGTGCCAACATGGCAATGCCGATCCCCCTCCCTGAAGCTGTGCAGCCGCCAGATCTCGATGGAGAGGAAACAAACCCCGGCTCGGGGCTCATCCCTGCCAGCAGCAGGGAGGCAGTCCTGGCACAGCCAGGACCCCGTCCCCGGCACAGCCAGGACCCCGTCCCCGGCACAGCCACCAGGCAAAGACCTGCCAGGCCAGAGGCCAGGGTGTTTGTGCCCTGGCACACAACCAGTGAGGAGAGACAGTCCTTCCTTCTGGCAGACTAGGAAAGCATCCCAAGCACCAAACCGAGACAGTACAGAAGGGACAGCTCTGGCATATGACTGCCCCAAAAGAGGGCAGCCCAGCTGTTGGAAAGGAATTACACCCTTCCCTGGGCACCCCGGAGAGTGCTCTGGGACAGTGGCACCAGGCTGTGAGCCGGGGGCTCTGGGGAGCACTGCAGCTCCTCACACCATCAGGACCCAGCTGCTCTTAAAAGCCACTTGAAGAACCCAGCTTGGACTCCACTTATCATCCTCCTTCCAACATAGGCAGGCTTGCACACTGCTGGCCTGTCGCAGGCATCCACGCTGCTATTATAGTTATCCCCCCTCCGGGGGGGGTGACAGCCTCCACTAGCACCTTCCTGCCTGGTGGCAGCCCCACCCAGCCTCGCCACCTGCCAAGAGCATGTCACAACACCCATCCCGCCCATGAGGCCAGTCTCTCCAGACTAATCCCTCCACCGCTTTGGTGAGGGGCACACCACCCACTTCCTCCCATGCCCCAGAACATCCCAGGTGCAGGGACACAAACACACCCACACAAGCCTCCTCCAGCCTCTGCCACTCCTGCAGGCTGTTTAGCAGGTGCCAAGCCAGCACATGGCCCCACCAGGGCAGGGCCCACCACCCCAGCAGGCAAAGCTGCGATCCCAAAGCAGATAAACCTCACCAAGGCCTCAGCGCTCCCCTGCCCTGCGACAACCTCAGCAAACAGCGCCAAAAGCCCTTCCAGCACACACCACCAGCAAACCCCAAGCCACCACCAAGCTCAGACACCCCCCTCCTCCCAAACTCCCCCCCCACCAAAGAATCCAAAATGACCCCTGGGAAAGACCAGGCACCCCCAGCCCAGCCCCACCAGACAGGGCTGGACGCCGGACCCAGCACCCACCGTCCCGGCTAGGTCGGTCGGTCAGTCCGTCTGTCTGTCTTCCCCGCCCCCAACGTGTACCTACCCAGCCCGCCCGCATACACACACTCACCATCAACCGCACCCCGCTCTACCCGCCACCACCGCTGTCCCTGCCCTTAAATGGGGCTGCCCTACCCCCCTCGCCGCTGCCGATTGGCCTTGGGGGTTCGAGTTCCGCCCTCCAGGGCGGAGCTCGCCTCCCGAAGCCAATCGGCGCTAGCGTCGCTGCCCGCCCATTGTGTAGTCACGCCCACGGGAGCAGCGCCTGGCGGGCCGGGGCTGCGCAGCGCCCTGACATTTTGAGGGGGGCGGTGCTGGATGTTGGGGTGGGTTTGGCTGATTTTTAGGGGCGAGGCAGCTGTCTGGGGAGACCGAGGAGGTGGATGGGCAGCAACAGGAGGGAAAAAATGGCAAAGGGCTGGGAAAAGGCTGCGTGTTTGGGCAGGGTCTGGGTGGGGTGTGGAGGGTTGGCTGGCGGGTGGTGGTGAGGGCATGAGGGAAATGGCGGAAAGAGGGCCCTGGCGTTGCTCTCACACCGACCTCTACTTTCTCTGCTGCTTGTGAGGTGGAGCCAGTCCTCTCACAGTCCAATGCCATCTCGACATCTATTTCAAATGGGAGTCACACTCCTCCTCCGGGTTCGCGCGAGAAGGCTGTCGTCCACCCCAGCAGGAGAAGCGGCAGCACGGTGGGCAGAGAGGCCCGGCAAAGCCTGGGTCATCATCTGCAGCCAAGGCACAGCATCCTGGTCACTCACAGGTGGTGACCTGACCCCCACATGCATCTTCACAAGAGTTCAGTGTCAAGGGGAGGCCCTCAACTTGGATGGTTAAGATGCACTCTTCCAGTCTTACACTTTCAGGAGACAACCTAACTACAGATCAATAAACAAGTGGCACATATGCTCATTTTTTGACCAGTGACACCACAACAGGTATTGCAAGGATTTGGAAACACAGGACAGGACGCCCCAGAGATGTTAAATCTCACTGCATGCTGTTTCCAGCACCACTTCATCTTGTGTTGTCTTCACAGACTTATCAAGGTTCCTCTTAAAAAGTGGCTGGGCTTTGACCCGCGCTTTTCTGATCTGATCTGAAGGCAGTTTCAGAATTCACTATTCTAATTGTGAGGAATCATCTCATTTCCAGCTTAATTTGATGCACAGCCAGTTAATATCCATTTGTTCCTGTGCCAGCGTTGTCTTTTATCTCACATAGGTCCTTGCTTTGGTATTTATGCTCCAATGTATTTGTAGACAGCAATCATCTCCCTCTCAGCCATTACATGAAAGACTAAACAAGTTTTTCCAGCATTTTCTTACTAGCCAGTCTGTCCCTGTACCTAATGCCATGGTAACTCTTCTGACCATGCTGCTGTTCAAGTTCCCTCTCCTGAAGGCGGGTGACCAGGAGTGGTCACAGACCTTGTGCTCACCTGGTGAGAATTCCCCATCTGGATACAGCCAGGGCTGCATTCGCCCTTCTCAGTCCCGCTTTGCAGTGACATCTCAGAGTAATTCTATGGCCAGTTACTCCCGTAACTCCTCTTCTTCAGGTGCTTGCAGCTCAGAAAGTCCCCCAAGTGAAGTAAAGAACTGTATTCCTGATGACTTTCATGCCTTTTTTTGGTGGTACAGCATTCTTTTACTTTCCCCTACAGTGCCAATACACCACAACATTCTGATTTCATCAGATTACACCTAATATTTGTGCCAGTCCTTAAGGAAATCAATTTATAATAACATCTACAAAGTAACTCAGTAGTGACCTTCTGCGTGTCCTGATATGCTCCCTTTCACCAGGCTCTGCTTTCGTCTTGACCTTAACCACTCCTTCCCACATGAAATTCCTGTGCTTGTTTCTGCTTCAAGATCTACCATGGTTCCCAACTGGTCTCAAGGTTCCCAGCTGCTTCCCTGGAGTCTGCACAGGGCCTATAGCTTTACAGAAAGGTTTTTTTAACTATCAGGTTAGTCAGACATAATAGACTATATTTTATCTCACTTGCCATTTCCTGTCCATGTGCTGCATTACTCTTTAATTGAATACTATTAACATCAGACTGGCAGGCCTGCAGCTGTCTGGAACACTCTTTCTCCCTTGTTAAGTATAGGCATCAGTCTTGTTTGCTATTCTCCACTTCTTTTTCTTTTTTGTCTTCCTTTTATTTTGCACCATTACTCTATTTTTAGTTGATTTGTGGTCCGATTCAGTGGAAATCTTGCTATATTGTTTGTCATGAAATGAGATCACCAGTGGATGCCTTCACACTCCCTACTAGATACTTTTCCACCTTGTATCCCACATCTCATAGCTTTCTCCAAGCATTCCTTCTCTCCTCAGGATCCACCCTTGCTGGCAGGCTTGTCAGGCTCTAACAATGAACCCCAAATTGCACAGCCCAGCCTCTTCCTGCTATTGGAATAAATTTCCAGGTCACTCTCTTTTCTTCTGCTGTGAATGCAGTTTCTTTCTCCTCTCTCTGAGTCCTGGACTCTACTTCCCTGTTGTGTCTGCTGTCTACACCCTTATTCCTGTGCGGTATTTGCTCGTTAGTTTTCCCTTGCTACCACATCTTCTGTTTCTCTCCTTAATTCTCTAACACACTGAATATATTTTTCCATTTTATTTCTCCTTTATTAGTTGTTTTTTCTTTTCACACTTACTTGCTTTGATGGGTTACCTTTGTCTGCACGTCTGCCTTTTTTTACTTCTCATGCTCAGCAGGTGTCTGCAGTTCCTCGGTGTTCCCCCTTCCAGTCACATCCCTGACCTGCAGCAGCCTGGGCAGGAGCTCCAGCTGGCGCGAGGACCCTGGTCTGCCAGAGCACCCTGGCTGCAGGCAAGTGGATCCAGCGCAGTGCTGTCCCAGTTACAGCTGGCCAGGAGAGTGACGCAGAGTCCCCTCCTAAACCTCGGAGACGGGCTTCCAGCAAGGACTCGACTAATCTGCTGCATGTTGTGGATCTGGGTTTCTGCCTTTCTTCTTTGGAAGCAGGGTAATACAGGCACACGTAGCAAAGGAAATCCCTCAAAAATAAGGGGGGTGAGGGTGAGGGAGACAAGGCCAGGGTGATGTGACCCGTCATGTACAGCCTGATGTTCCCGAAGTGTCTGGAGAGAGACTTCTATAAATGCATAATCTGCTGCTTCCATCTTGAGTCCTGCCTGTGCGACCTGAAATCTGGGAGAACAGCTGTTTGCAGCCAGCCAAGCGTGTTGCTCTGACTGCAGCGTGGACTGCCAAACCAGAGATGATGTCACACACCTGCACAAGGGTATCCTTCCTGCACCAACCGCTCCTGCAGCGGGCAAAGCCCTACGGGTCATTAATTCTTCACCTGCAATTCGGGAAACAACCTGGCTGTCGTGCTCTTGGTTGCAGCAGCCTGGACTGCACCAGGCTCCAGTTTGGGAGAACTTAAGCTCATTCCTCCATTGCTTATCCTGAAGAACAACACACCGTTTCCACTGTAGCTTTAGTGAGGGTCTTGCTGATCCTTCTCAGCACGGAGATCCGATCAGATGGAGGTGGGTGTGGGTCTCTGCACTGCTCCTTTCCGTTGTTCCCTCCACCAGTCCCTGTCTTCTGCTTTCTCCTTGCTTCTTGCAGCGCCAGGTGCGCCTCTCTTTCTCCTTGTTGCTCTGTCTTGGTGCAAAAAAGCAGGCATGCGCTAATGTAATCGGCTGAAGGCACAAAGATGGAAGCCATCATCAGTGCAGAGCATTATCAGACTATCAGATGGGAAAGTCTGGAGGACCTAAGCAATAAAAAAGGAATGAAGTTCAATTAAAGGTTATGACCTTAGAGATTAGTAATGATAATTTCTTCTGCATGTGATGACAGATGCTTGTGCAGTTTCTCAGTGTTGCACCTTTTCTGGTGCCAGCCTTGAAGAGTGGCTTAGGATCACTATGCAGCTAGGTGGGGAAAAGAGAGGGGTTTCAGCCCCTCCAAGTGCTAAGTTTCTCAGTTTTTCTGACAGAGATAGAAATTCCCCAAATCCCGGCTTTCTGGGGAACTAAAATATCTTTTTGATCATGTCTGATTTATATAGTAAGCTTATATTCTCTTAGTCACTGAATTTATAACTATGAATTTATTTTTTTTAAATACTGAAAAATTGAATCGTGAGCTTTTTATGTGGCAAAAACATTGACACTATTCAACTTGAAAAATCTAAAAGATAATAAAAAGACCAAATTAATTTAGTGAAATTAAACACATGTGCACTTGGCCCTGTAATTTTTCAGTAATGTGTTTGACATAGATACCTAGCAATTTCACCTACCTTATTACACTTGGGGAGTGAAAAGACAATTTCCAGATCCTCCCATGCTTTTCTTTATAATCCTGAAAAGCCAGCGATTTTACATGTGATCAGATAAAACCACTGAATGTAAATTGGTTCTTTAATGTTGTTTAACCCTTCTCCATTTCTCCCAAGGCTGGACCCTAAAGCACTATCAACGACACATCATTGCTGCACACCTTCTCTGTGACTCCATGACAAAAAAATGATAAGTTGATTATGCTGGCAACTGCAAAACATCCAAGAAATGCTCCTATGCCACCTCTGTCTATACTGAGAGAATAAAACAAGGCTTTCATGGCCACTAAATGTGGAGACAGATGACACTACTTGGAGTCTGAAGGACCATTAAATGCCATGACGTCAGTTTGCGATTTCAACAAATGGAGATGGGCAGATAGGCCATGCTCGACTGTGCATGCTTTGCTAAGCTCAGGCTGATGTGTTGCCTCCTTCCATGGCTGATACCAGCATTAAGTGACTCATCTTGTGCAAACTTTTTCTGTTATTTATGCTGATTACATCATCCTGGCAGTAAAGACCCATTACCCCACCGCTGTCAGTGTTGCCCTCTTCCCCTTCAGCCAGAAGAAATACCTTTAGTCCTGGAATCCAAAGTCCCTAGAAGCCCCTCAATTTACTAGGAAACAACTCTGGAGCCAGCAGGCATGAAATCACCCTGCTGAAATCCCTGCTGTAACATGATGCTGTAGTTTTACTTTAAAACATCACCTGGAAAAAGGCATACTGAGAGATAAAAAGGAAGGTAGAAGCATCACCTGGAAGCTTGCAGGCACCTTGGTGGTGCGCTGGAGCACAGATGCTTTGATGGCAGACTTTGACCCTGGTGTTGTTAATTGCTGGACTTTGCCTGCCAGCTGGGGTGGGCAGCATGCATGACTGCAGTTTCTTGCCAGGATGAGAATTCTTGATAGCTGCATAAAAGCCAGCAAGCTCTCCAGTGTGAGCCCTGACACCCACCCTCTGCAGGTTGGCAACATCACCCCAGCAATGCGTGACACACGGGTCCTCCACAGACATGCCAGAAGTCTCAGCCCACTCTGGACCTGCTAAAGCATCCCCATTTGTTTCTCTGACCTGTAGGATAACATTATGGAATAACGGTGCTTGTTCCAAATCCACCCAAATCCTGGGTGGGGAACAGGCAGCAGAGCCATGGCCAGATCAAGGCACCAGAGAAGACAAAAAGCCTGGAGAAGCCCGCTCTTCAGTGCCTCTGCATGGCAGCAGGCACAGCAGGGCCAGTTCAAGCCCAGAATGGAGTGGTGGGAGGCTGGAAAGGGTCAGGAGGTTTGGGGACTTCAACACATGCGGCACAACAGGAGTCTTGAGTCACCAGTGCAAGCATTTGTGACTGTCCACGTGCAGCGTGCCATGGCAGAAGACCACTGCAACTCTGTGAGCTCTGTCTCTGGGAGGGACCTGAAAACTGCCCCTTCACAGGGAGCTTTCAAGGCTGTCTCATGGGCACATGGTCCTGAAGAGAGAAAATGTAGGTGATGGAAAAGCCCTGGTCCTGCTCATCCCCAGAATCTCCCTTTCCATCTGAAGCTATTTCATTTCATCTCCATGATTTAGAGCCCATAGGAGTTGATCGGCTCTGGCAACTTGTCCCAGACTGCCTGGAGCCTGAGAGAGCAGCTTGACAAAGCCAGGTGACTTCTCCATCCCCAGCAGGCAGTTGAGATTACAGCCAGATTTGGTGACTTGACAACAACATGCCACGCTCCACAACTGCATCCCAGGACGGCCCTCCTAATGTGTGGTGAAGCAGCGCCATACAGCTCCATGGAGCGAACAAAGCCAGAAGAAAAACCCCTCCCAAATGCTCAAGGCTTTGCTGGTGACTTTCCTGGGGAGGCTTTGCCTTGACCTGAAGTGTCCACAGAGTCGTGAGCAGAGGCTGCCCAGGCCGGGCGTCCCAGGTGCTGCACCCCAGCCGTGGGGCAGCGAGGCAGTGGGCAGGCGCTGGTGCAGGCTGCCAGGCGTCAGGCAGAGCACGCTGCTGGTCGCTCTGCAGGGACTAAGCCACAGAAAGGACATTGTCAGAGCAGAGGATTGTTCTGGGAGAACAGGCCGCACAAAGAGGGATTGTTTTGCTGTGAAATGAGGCCGTGTTTTAGCTCCAGCCGGGGCTGGGCTTTGCCTGCCTGTCCAGGCTGCAGGCTGGCAGGGGACACTGCCTGCTCCCCAGTGGCTGCCTGGTATCTTCTCTGCTTCTGAGCTTCTCCACTGGCGCAGTCAGCAGCACAGTGCATGCCCTGAGACCCACAGTGGGTGGGGAGGAAAAGGAAATTGAGGGAGGTTCTGCCGTGGGCTCCCACACCTGCCTGGCAGATCCAAGGGGCATGGGGGCAGGGGAAAGCAGCAGTGGGGCAGCTCCCATGGCGAGGGGCTGCAGTGTTTCTCCCAGATAGCCAGGAGCAATGATCCCCCCTTGAAGAGACAGATATAACCAGGAGGGAAACAGAGATATGCAGTAAACTGCTCTGAGATAGTGGGAAGAGAATGTAGTGGCCTCCTTTCTGCAAATACCTCTCCAAAAGGTGTTGTGGATGGTGAACATCACAAGCCTCCTTGGATGCCCCCATGCCTGCACTGTGTATGTGGACAAGCATCTTGCACTCGAGCTCTAGCAAGACACAAAAAGCATAGGAGAGGGAGCTGCGTGCTCAACATGTGGGTTGGAGCATTCCTATTAATTCCTATTTTTTTTATTCCCTACGTGAGCGAATACAAACAGTCAAGAGCGACGATGGGCGCACCCACAGAGGCTTTTTGTGAGTCATTCCTGGCTTGGCAGCTGCTGTGGGGCTTCAGCAGCCCAGGGCTGTAGGTCCTGCTGCCCAGCTCCTCCTGCCCGCAGACCCATGCTGCCCAGCTCCCTGCCCAGCCCTGAGCTCTGCAGCATGGGGCTGCACATGATGTGTGCTCCCCCAGAGCCCCACGCAATTGAGTCACGACCTGGTGCATTGTGCAGCTGACTGGAGCTGCGCTACGCTGCGCTACGATGATGATGATGACTGTGGCTGTTTCTATCGCTGTGGTGGCCATGGGAACCTGAATATACAAAAACGAGACAGCCAAAATTATGGCTTTTTGGCCCCACTTACGCAGAATGCATTTCTCAAGGGGCATACAAACCGGTCCTGTATTAGCTACTGCCATTAGCTCTTTAGGCAGTGCATTGAAGTCCCACCACGCTGCTGCAGTAGAGCAGGAGACAAGAGCCATCTCTTCCATCCTACACAGCAGGACCCTGACTTCAGTACTGCATCAGTACCAAAAATAAACTTCACGTAAACATCCACTGCATACTTCAAAGCCCAGTTCCCGCAGGAGCAGCACACATCCATGCTGCACGCCAGCACAGGCAGACCCCAGGACTGGCACATGACAGTGGGAGACAGACACGTCCCACCAAGGCCACCTGGCAATAGGCATAGAAGGGGGAGGTCTGGGTTCAGAAGAGGACATCCTAGGAAATGCTGGAGCTTTAAAATAACACCCACAGACAGCAATGATGCCCCTTTGGCCCAAAGCATGGCCAGCAAACATTCAATGAAAAAAATAATGCGGAAGTACCCTAGGGCACAGTCTTTACTCAGAGAAAAGGAGCTGCCATGCCAAGCGGGACCTTAGCACCACTGCTAATTCAGTGCAGAAACTGCTTGGACATGATGGTAGCCAAGGGAGAAGCCTTGTGGCAAGCAGGTAAATCAGTGACAGAATCTGAGCAGCAGTAACAAGATAGTCGCTGCAGGAACCACAGTTCTTGATCCCCTGACTTTGGAAAATATGCGTCTCAGTCAGAAAAATAGATGCAGTAATTCCCTTTCTTTAAAAAACACCCCCCCCCCACACACACACACCCCCACACACACACCAAAAAAAAGACAACAAAAGCTCCTTCAGAGGAGCCAGCCAGCACACTTTGCATTACTCTTACGTGCTTCCTCATGTACAGGGTTACCCCTGAGCAAATTGCAGAAGGTTTTTGTTAATTTCTAAGTGCAGGTTTCTACCCAGGCAATTTTCATGGATCCAGCCAGAGAGCTGCAGTATCATAAGGACAATAAATAAACCGTGGAGTCACATCAGCCTGAACTATTTTTATGGCATATATTACAAATACATCCAAACATCCCATCTCTCGAGCGTGTACTTTTACTACCACAGCATCTACGTGAGGTACAAAGTGGTAACATTTCACTTCTAAGATAGATGAAGATTTATTGCACTCTGTTGGAAGGAGGAGCTCCATGGGATTTTTCCAAAGCGCCTGTATATTCATTTGCAGGCACCAGTTGTCACATAGACATGCTCTGGCTCTCCTGGGGCCACCAAGCTCTTTGGGGGACCCCAGGCGAAAACAGAGAGCCAACCTGGGGTTTCTGCTTCCACTACTCGGCCATTTTCCCTCCATTTGTGCCTTTGACTTTCAAGCAGTTTCTGAGCTTTTCAATGACCGGTTCAGAGGCATGTTTTGCTGCTGTTTCCATGTGTTTGTCTCTCCTCTGTGAGCTGCAGGTGATGCTGCTTTGGGAGCTATGCAGATGCAAAACTTGGCCTGCTGCCTTTTGGCAGCACACACCCCATTATGTTGCTTCTTAGCATAAAAAAGTGCTCAGGGTCCCTCAACCCAACCATCAGAAGACTTCTCCTTTGGTCCAAGACCTTTCTGTCAGAAAGTTCATAGCAGGAGAATGGAAACCAGGCCCCGAGTCCACGCCGAGACCCTGCCTTCCTGCCTTAGTTGCGGAGGGCTGCCTTCCACTCTTAGTACGGAGAGTGGAGAACTGCAGAAGTTCCCCTCCCTCAGCTGTCCCCCTGATCTTTTCAGCCACGTCTTCCCTCACACCTTATGTACTACACCTCCACTGTAAAGGCTTAATGACACCCACTTAAAAGATCTGTAGGTTAAACAAACAAACAAAACTGGTTTTTGGTTGTTGTTTTTTTTTAAACAAAAGAAGACACCTGCGTGCACATCTCTGCTTGGGGATGGGGCAAGAGAACAAACATGCGGCAGATGTTAGTCATGCTGATCAGTCAATGCAGAGAGATACAGAGAAGTGGTGGCACCACACCGAGCTTCATGGCTTCCAGAGGCAAACTGGCCCAGGGCAGCAGTAGGACAGGCTGGGGGCACCACCGAGCACAGCTGGATGCGTGATACAGGCTGGGAACGGTGGGACTGCAGATAGCTGGGCAGGAAGGAAAGGCAATAAATATCTTGCTCCTGCATTTGGGAGGAAGCCAGATGAAGCATTCCTGTCACGAGGGTGAAACGCTTTCCACTCTAACAGTAACTCGGGAAGATGTTAAACAACAGTTGCATATGGCAGTGTTAAGAACCCAGCAGTCTGGGTATCCTGCATCTCAAAATTAAAAAAAAACCCAAATAATCTGTATTTAAAAATTCGTTTTTAAAAATCCAAGCAATTAACACTGACATTCAGTAAGACGAGGAAGCCGGGAGAAGCTCCAGAGAACAAGCAAGCTGATGTTATGCCAAAAAGTAAACAGGATGGCCTTGTAAACAGGTGTGTCTGCTCGACAGTCATCCCATGCAAAATAATGACTGAAAAATATGCGATCGTATCAATAAAGACTGAAAGCAGAGAAATATAAATACCAATCATCAAGGATTACAGACAAAAAAACCGTGCCAAACTAACATGATAATTTTTGTGGCACTGTATACTCTTAAATATCGGAGAGCGACCTGGCCAAGTGTGAGGCAGCAGAGGAGATGCTCCCCAGGGAATTGCCACTGAGGATGTGTTTCTAGCAGGGACTGCTAGGTAGTGTAAACCTGATGACCTGGATGGAAATGAAGTCATGATGAGTAAAGCATGCTGTCCTGGGAGCTGGGGACATGTCAGTGATCTGGAGGCCTTGGGATCCCTGGGGCAGCAGGGCCACGCAGCAAAAGGTGTCCATCCTCTGCACTAGATGCAGAGGACTTGGGGGGGGATGCAGGGACTTGGGGGGCCAGAACAAACCAGTGCCCATGCTCTCCATCACACTCCTGCACCCAAGCTGGGGACCAGACAGCCCTGCAGCGCCTGCTGTGCTGAGGCTGAGCCTCCTCCCTGCCGAAATTATCCTGGGATTGGACAAGGCAGGGAAAAAACCCTTGAGGGCTCAGCATGGCAGCACATCCCGTGCTTGCAGGGAGTGTGTGCTTCTCCGATCACCTGCTTGGCCCCTGCTGTGGCGGGGCACAGACAGAGCCTTTGCCCTGACCCAGCGGGGCTGTGCTTTTATTCTGACACAGTGCACCGGGAATGGTCAACCTGTTGGACTTGCAGGCCATGCTGACAAGCAGTGGACCATGAATTTCCACAGTGACTTTATGGGTAAAAGGCCTGTTCCTGTTCCCTGTTTAAACATTCAAGCACTAACAGCGACTGGATAAGAAGTTAAAGTTGCTCTGCATTTGAAATTCCCATTCCCACAATTAGAATAGTGTGTCCTAGTCCAGTGTCCCAAAGGACACAAATGCATAAGATTTGGATGAGAGCCAAGAAGTGGAAAATGGAAAATATGCCTTAAAGGAAAAGGGACTTTCATCAGTTCAGTTTATCGTAAAAAAGGATCAGGAAAGCTTGGTCATAATATCCGACTCCTCTCTCTGAGACTAACAACTCAGGGGCTCACTCCCTGGCTGAGAAGATCCAGCAACTTGAAGGGAATTAAAGAAATGCAGCCTCAATATCAGGTGCAGTAGGAAAATTAACCTTTAGAACAATCTACCAGCCACTGTAGTAGAGACATAGCAGTTCAAGATCAACTGTTTTCCTAACTACAGTGCTCTAATTTACACAAGAACTAATTCAGGGCAGCCTGTGTCATGCAGGAAGTTACGCTGGCGAGCCTAGCTGGCCACCCCAGCTCTATAATCTATGGAAAAAAACCCTGCCTGTATTTCCCTTCCTCCCGTCCAAGTGTGTGAAAGGTCTGGCCTGCCCCACTGGATGTGTTTTCGGGAGAGCCAGGTTAGCTGGGTAGCAGGCAGCCACGCTCTGCCTGCGTCCCAGGCTGCCTGAATCACCCCTGCCAGCCGCTGGCCCCAGTGCTCCTGCACTGAGACATTTTAGCTTTATAAGGAAGGCAGTCTGGGGGGACGAAGTTGAAGCAGCATCTTAGAGCTGAGGCTCCATGGATGACGAGTGCCAGGGATCTGACACATGTTCCTCTGACAAGTTTTCTGCCTTCCTTCCCAACCAAAGCAGGGACGTGAGACAGAGCAGGGAACAGCTGTCCCCACGGTGCAGCCCATCATAGGGCATAGCCCTGCAGGCTCTGACTCTCCTGCCATCAGATTCCAGGCATTGCACAAAACCCTCACAGTGGAGCCAGCAGCATGCCCCTGCCTTCACACCAGCTCCCTGCTCCCGAGAGCCAGGAGCTCTGCGTTCATTAGGAGCAAAAAGCAATCCCATCAGTCTGGCTGGGCTGGTGCCATTGCAGACACGTCACTGGGCTCATTCATAGTGGAGCAGCTTTGCTTATCGTATAAGCTGCTTGTGCATCCAGATCAACTTTCTACTTCCCAGCTCAGTGCTTTTCAAGGTCCTGCACATCAAAATTGGTCAATAACAGCCCTAGTCACAGCTTTATGGAAGGTTTTGTTTTGGGAGAACGGCCCACAGCCTCCACAAATAAGCTGGATCTGATTAGTTCAGAGGCAAGCAGTGCAGGAGCAGCTGCAGGCCGTATCTGCTGAGTGGAGATTTCCTCACCCATAAGATTGCTGACAGATGCTGTTGAGTAAAATACAGTGCTGGCTTTCACCGCAAGTCAAAAGGGAAGTCCAGGCAAGAGCAGCAAGAAGCACAACAGTTGTCTTTAGGATAGTGCTGTATGTACTGACATGCTCGGTGGCATGCGTCCCCACCCTTTATTCTCAGAGGAATCTTTCATTAGGCAGATTGTTATTGTTACAGCTCAAGGGCAGAATGTAGAACAGGGATGGCTTCATAACTCCCAGTTCCAAAAAGAAATGGGCCAGACCTCAAAGCCTAGCCAATTCAGAAGTACCATGGTCCTGAGCAGACTGAAATACCTCTCTGAAGTGACAAATTAATCCTGAAGTAGCTAAGAAACTTGATAGAAAACACAGAAGCAGAGAACTATGGAAGTGAAATCAGATCCAGCTGGGATTTGCAGCAGCATCAGAATGCAAAAGCTCTGTGCTTCTGGTCCTGAAATGCTGCCTTCTTGCTGTGGGCCTTTTAATAGTCTTTCCCAGTATTTTGCTTTCTGGGGAATAGTCATAATGGGTTTACAATGAACAAGATGTTTACTGCTTATGTTTGTACCCTGCTGACTCACTTTATAACAGCTCTTTAAGCATAAGCCTGCAGCTCCAGCACTCAGCCTCCAACATTTTCTGTGTATTTTAGATTGGAGTGCTCTGTAGCCTTAACCAAAGGGAAATGAGAGTCCTTATGATCCGAGAGATGGACACCAGTGTCTCAGTGTGCATAGCAAGGTCTTTATTCAACAAGAGGGAGTAAAGAAAGAACAACCCAAATGAACAAGCAGAAACAAGGAGCAGAGTGCTCCATGCAGCTCTTCAGGTTCTGTATCAGGAAAAGGTAGTTGTCCTCCAGGCCAGACCTGAAGAAGATGAGATCAATAACAGAAGCACAGTCCTCTGCTCTGACTGAACAGAGAAGTACTTGTGTCCAGGAGGCATGGCCACTAGCAGCTCCACACAGCCACCCAGCACTAAATAAAACACAGGGAAGAGCCTCATAACCCCTGTCTCCCTGGATATGGTGTGTGGATATGTGAAGGGACTCGAAAATCCTAGAAGGAATCCAGGTATGGTGGCTGCAGCAGGAACAATGCTGTTAACTGCTGTTCCCTGGGTCTCGTTCATCTCAGCTCATCTCTGATATGGATGCATTGAGGCAGATTTGATGTTTGTTTTTATGCCACTTGGCATTTTTCCTGAAGAGACAAAAAAGAAAAAGCAGTGCAAAATTGGCTATATGAGAGGTCATTTGCTCAGGAGCATGCAAGACTCAAAACAGCCCTGTCTGGGCTTTTTCTGTTCCACTCCAGGTACCACACTAGGCTTACCTGCTACAGCATCTTCCAGCTTCTGACCCCACACAATCAATTTCTTCTACAAATTGGCATCTCTCTCTCTTGAGAAATCTCCTTGACAGTTCCTGTGTCCCCCTGCTATCCCCTCAAATTCTATCTTTGTTCTATCTTAAACAAGCCCTACTCTTTGTCAGGAGGCTCCTACAGGAGTATGGGACTTGTTCAGTCTCACAGAAGTTGCTGGCAGCAGCACTCACAGAACTACCCAGACTGATTTCCACTTCCATTTCAGAGAGGCAAACACAAGAGCCTGTATCCCCTTCCATGTAGCATTATTTATAGTCAGAGCGTATATTTCAATTACTAAGCCTCTCTCAGATCCCTTAATTTCTCTTAACTACATCCACCTCTTGGGCATTATTACTCTTTGCTGATAGCAATCACACATGGGAGTGAGTTCAAAGACACTGTACTAGCAGCTTACAATAAGTGTACAGTGCTAGACAAAACTAAGATGATCAGAAAAAACCAAAAAGACAGTGATTAAAGAGCAGCACAGAGGGATATTCAAAGAACATTCCTTCAGAAAGTGGAATACGTGTTCAAATTAGAACAGAAAAAAAGGACAGCTTCTGAAAATTAAAACTGTAGTGCAGCAGGACAAGAAAAGATTTTATGAGCAAATGGCTAAAAGAATAAAGATTATTAAACTTTCTCAAACATATCCAAAATGGGTCATTGCCTGCAATGAATTGACAGGCAATCTGATATCACTTCAGTGCTAACAATCAGTAGACAAATACATTTAGACATTACTCCAAAAGGAAGAGTGAATAGGACTGTATGGTTCACCCACATTTGGAATACTGTGAGTGGTTCTGGTGTTCCCAGTCTTGAAAACAAACAGAAAAGGTGCAGGTAAGAGTGACAAGGATGGTCCAAGATATATTATAATTTTCACACAAAGACATATTAAACAGAATAGGACTCATTAGCTAGGGAAAAAAAAATGGACAAAGGGAGGACGACATGACAGACTTCCAGAAAATGAAAACTACTATGGGGAAAGTAACTGAGGAATGACCATTTGCTGTTTCTCACAACATGGCTAAAAAGGAAACATGCAATAAAATTATCAGGCAAAAGATTTAAACATAAAAAGGAAGTTTTTTTAAGCAAAACATGCAATAAAGCTGTGGGACATACTGCCATAGGTGTTGTAGAAATCAAAATTGTAATTCAGAAAGGAACTGCAGAAATTGATGGCTGCTATACCCACTAGTCTCAAACCAAACTCTGGCTTAAAATCCCTAAACAACAACTGCTGTCAGGATATACTTTGTTCCTATATTCTTTTAGCCTCATCAATGGGCACCATCAAAAGCAGGGCAGTGGGACTGACCTTTGGTGAAACCCAGTAGAGCTGCTCTTATCAAAAGGGAACTTCCCAGTAACACAGGCTGGACAAGTGCTCTTGCTACCAGCGCACACTCCTTGATGTACAGAAGTGACTGTCCTCCCATGCTGGAGACAGTGTTTGTGGGCATGCAGCCAGAAATCACAGTGGAAATTACTTTCTCTTACATAAATACATAATTAATTTAGGATTAATATTGTTGCTCAAGTTCATTTCTGAACAATAGTCATTATACAGGCAAGAAAACACCAATTAGGATATCCGATACCCAAAATCTCAATTAACGTGAACATAGGAATGACAGTACAGGGTTAGGCCTGTAGGTCCCTGAGGCCAAACCCATTCCTGAGAGCAGAGGACACTTAAGGAGGAATACCAGAACAGGGCAAGCCTGCAGTGATACCTCTGCAGAATGCCCCCTCTGCTTCTAACACATTGAGGCTTAGGGACTTGGGAGTCAGAGCTGGTATCTTTGGGATTAGCTGTCGACTGATTTTTCATCCAGAAATTTACCTACTTACTCACTTTTCCATCTCATATAAACTTTATCTACCTATCACACACTTGGCAATGTGCTCTACAGTGTAATTATTTAGTATCCAGAAAAGTATCTCCCTTTTGTTCTGAATCTACAAGCTGATATTTTCATTGGTGCACTTTCATCAATCCTTCTGTATCATGGGAAACAATGAACAATCATTCCCCTCTCACCTGCTGTATACAATTTGGGATTTTATAGGCTTCCATACTTTCTTTGCCCTACCCTAAAGCTACCCCCAGTAGCAAAGAAGAGATCAGAACTGCACATAATGTTGCAGCTGTGGGTGCCCAATGGATTTATACAATGGCCTAATGACATCCTCTGTTTCTCTGTTCCTTTTCTAGTATTTTTGCCTCAACTGAACATCCAATTAATGTCTTTACAGAACTACTGTATCATGTATCTATTTCCCTAATAGAAGTAACTGTGTTAGAGTCCAGGTGCTTTGTAAAGTCAAATTGCTATGCCTATGTGTTTCACTTTATGTTTAATACAAATGTAATCTACTATTATTAAGTGAAGTCACTTGGTATATGAAATCCTTCTGTGACTCTTTACAGACAACTTTTGGTTTTTTTGTACTTTAAATAACTCATTATCATTGAACTTTTCCACTTTTTTACCTACCTACAACTTAAATTTGACAACAAAACCCCGAGCATAGATCCCTCCAAAACTACACTGTGATCTCCCTCTATATTGATTCCTATGTTCACTAAGTCTATTATTAAAATGGTATTGCAGTGTGAGTTAAGAAGCTGAAGCTGGATGGCTGGGATCCATTTCTAACTTTGAGCCCATTTTAAGCAGGTACTACTCCACTGTTACAACCTGACTCATGTTATTAAGGCCAGAAAGGAACCTCTTACTCAGTTATATCCAAGGGGTGGCTGGGGAAGAATCTCTACATTGGCATTTGTCTTTCTTGCTCCCTGCATTTCAATTGCTCTCCAACGTGCAACTTATTTACCTGGCTGTCCTGCTTGTGCCATCTGCACTCCTGCCAGCATTGGCTGCTGCTGAGCTGGTGCACCTGACATTGGGACCTGCTGCATGCCTGAAGCACCTGCAATGATGGCACCAGCTCCGGGTTGGCCTGACTGGACAGATCCTCCAGAGCCAGGAGGTCTCCGGTTTGACAGTCCTTTCCCAAAGGCCACAGCTGCTACCAGCGCATTGGTATCTGCAGGGTTGAAAGTCTGCTTGTTCTGTCGTAAACCTGTAGAAAAAGAAGTGATTTTGGAGCATTTTAGCAATCAAATCTAAAAAGTAGCATAGCTGGTCCTGAATTTACTTTTCTGCTCTTTTGGTGCAGGTAATAGAGATCAGTTTCTAACAAGCTGTCCTACAAGAGTCTCAGCAGGGTCAAAGAAGCTGCAAAATCCAGGGATGGTGGTGATCCAAGAGCTTCTCCACTGAGAGCAGGGCATATACTGCTCAGGGGAGGATAGAGGGAACCAACTCCTCCATGCCAAAGAGAATGTTCCCACTAAAGGCTCTTCCAAGCTGAATCCTATGGCAGGTAACAAGCACTGTGTTTTAGATAAACAATGGCAACATCCCCTTTTGGAGGCTTATGAGCAGCACGGTGTCTGCAAGTTCTTCTACCACACACCTGCCCAGTTATACTATTAATCCCGGACTATTAATCCCGGAAACCAGACAGTACCTGTGCTTGGGTCCTTGCTTACACTATCTGTGTCAAAGATGACAAGAAAACTCCCAAAACCCCACAACCTTTGAGAGTTGTGCATAGCACTCCCAGGAACAGTGAACAGCTGATGGCAGAGACCAATAAAATAAGGATGTCCAGCATCAGAGTCAGAACCTGAAAAGGTTGACCATGAGTCTGAAGCAGCCATCATCTAGAGGACATCACGCAAAAGCCTGCCAACAAACATGTTGTGGACTCATTCAGAACATAGCTAAGGGGTTTCCCATTCACTGCCACTGCATTTTCACTGCTATTTTTATTAATCCAAGTTGACTGGGATGTTTTCTTGGTAAATACTTACCAGCTCCTTGAAGGGGGATATGGCAAAGGGTTGGAATGACCTTCCTGTCATGCATAGGTCACACGAGCAGAACATATCACACCCACAGGACCCGTTTTCAAATTAGGGGGCTCCAGGACAGCCAATCTTGCATCTTCTGGAATGCTTTCGTCTGTGCTGCTCATCTGCATTTCCCATGCTTCAGGCTCTCTGATTTACCTATTTTGCCACTACTCTCTCAAGCCTGCTGCTTGGACTTTTGTACCCCACTTCTACCTCAGTGACATACCTCCACTTTCAGATTCACGCTCCTCCTTACTGATTTTCTCCAGCAGATTTGAGCACATTTTGTTCAGACTTTGGATCTGCTTCTGCAAAATGAAAACCATCAGAAACCACCAGGATACCTCCAACTCAGTACAAGTCAGCGAGGTAAATGAACCAGCTTTCTCTTCCCAGGGTCTGTGTAACCAAACATAAGCATTTTGGTAGCAGAGCCTAGAGAGCTCAGTGCTAATGCATGCAGGAGGGTACTATGGGGCTGGGATAGCCTTTGCCTTTCTCTGCCTGATCTGATGTCACCTCCTGTGAACAGCCAGCAGGCTGGATACCCTTGGTTTGTGAAACTGTGGAGGAAACCAAACCTCAGCTAGGGGCAGCTGGAGAAATCTCAGACAGAAAAGGACACAGCAAAAAAGAAAACTGTCAGATGGAAGGGTGAAGGAAGCAGAGTTAAAGGGCATCTTGTACCCTAGGACTAAGAGGCAGAAGTATCAAACTCTTCTTCACCTACCTGTGCCACATCAGGGCTAATTCGAGCTGCATCTGTGATCAGCTGCTTCTCCTGCTCCTCTACCTCAGGGTCAGGCTTAGTTCGAAGATGGTCAGGCACGACCTCATGGCTGAACACTGGCACACGTCCCTCTGTCTGCCGCTGCAATAGTGGGACAAGCCATACTCAGAGCCCCCTCCTCCAGCCCAGCACTCAGACAGCTCCAGACCAGAGCACAGGCCATGGTGCTGGAACAAGGCTAGTAGCATGCTGTGAGGAAACCTTGATCTGGGGAGCATTAGGAAGTTTCAACAATTTGTCTAAGAATTTGCACTGTGCCTGTTTAGTCAGAGAAACCCATGGGGGTCTACAGTGCAATCCTACCAGCATGACCATGATCAGTTAAAATATTTTCTCACTCAAGCAGAGAATAAATGTTGCTAGTGCATGCTGGAGGCTCTGTAACACAAACCATGTTGGTCAGATGACAAACAGTGCACATCTAGATGCAGATGTCTGACAGAAACAGCACAGCTACAGCAGAGAATACCAGGAGCTTGCAAGGAGACCTCCCAGTTACACAAGTCACTGTATCTTTCAGCCCCAACATCATGAAAATAACATGTTTATGAACAGGAACACCTCCTGTAAAGTGTATCCAGTGCAAGTGTTTGTAGGTGAAAGCCCCCCAGCAAAGCAGCTCCCAGGCAGAGCTACTCATCACCTTTTCTTTCTCTACGCCCAGAGTTGAGGAACGCCAAACACAAGGAATGGCAAGCTGGAGCAGATACACAAGCACTTTCCGATACTCCAGGGCCAACACTCAGAGGGGAGGGAAGTTTCTTACCATGATCTCCTCATCGCGGTCTGGAGACAGCACTAGGGGTATGATAACCTGGTTTCGCAACAGTGGGGTCTTCTCATGTTTTAGCACTTTATTCAAGGTGTTCAGCTGCCCTGAGAGCAATGCAAAGCTGTCCAGAACTGAAGGCCTGGGAAAGCAAATCATAGAATCATAGAATCATTTAGGTTGGAAAAGACCTTCAAGATCATCGAGTCCAACCATCATCCATGCCCACTAAACCATGTCTTGAAGTGCCTTGTCTACGCGCTTTTTGAATACCTCCAGGGATGGTGCCTCAACCACTTCCCTGGGCAGCCTATTCCAACGTCTGACAACCCTCTCAGTAAAGAAATTTTTCCTAGTATCTAACCTAAATCTCCCTTGCCACAACTTGAGGCCATAATAAAGAGGACAGAACATGGAAAGGGATGACACAGATGGCTTTTACCTATTCTTCACTCAGATGGCTGAGAAGTGAGGAAATAGCACTATTACCCCTCGAATCAGTCTAGTCCAGACAGTAAGCAGTAAAACCTAGGGCTGAATGTGCAGGTGTGGACAAATCCCAGTCCCTACTGCAAATAGCTCAAATGCTGCAAATAGCTCAAGGACATTACAAGCAGTACCACTGGAAGTGGCAGTTGTTTGGGACTTCAGTAACATACACAGATGCAGTGCTTTCCTTATCACTAACTCTCCCAGTGCAATTCTAGAGCAATGTCTGAGAAACAGTTTAACTCCTAAGCAGTACAGCCAGGAGAGACAATATTTACAGCTTGGCTATCCAGACTGAGCAATAACAAAGAAAAATAACTGATAATCTTGTCAAGGAGGTCCCCTTCAACTTCCTCTCTCTGGGGGATTCATCACCTCTCCTGTCTTCTGCAACATTAACTATAAACGCTAACTGCCTCTGAAGCTTTGCTGCAGTGGCAGACACTGTCTAAGATATTGTACAGTTTATTAAGCTGTATAACATCTTTATGCTCCATCAGGAAGAGAATGCCACCTTGCAAGTCTCTCAAACTGTCTGGTAAAACATGCAGAACCAGCAAAACACGAGCCCAGTTTATACCAGAGCCAGAAAAAGCCAGAAAGGTCAAGAAATGCAGAAAGAACCATTGCTCATTTTAAGGTGTATGTGGGTCTCTAAGATAGTTTGTCCAAGAAGCTTCCAGTCACTGCAGATGCAAGTCTAGTGGATTTCACCTGTTTTTCTGGTGGAAGATGTGTAGTGGTTCCTCCAGCAGAACTGTGAAAAGCAAATTTAAACCTACTGACAATAGGCTAATGTTTTTTATTTATATTTTGTGGTCATTTGAGCCAAGTCTGGAAGAGCTTCAGCAGTGATTGACAGTGCCCCCAGCTCTGTGAGACACCTTACCATGTGAGTCGGTCATACTCATTCTCCAGCTTGTAGATGAAACTGACCAAGGAGTTCTTCAGGTCAGCCACCTGACTGATGAGTGCCTCCAGGGTCAGCTCCAACTGCTTCTCCTCTCTCTAAAAAAAGGCAAGACAGACAAGGGATGAGGACAAATCTTACATCCATGGCCTAAAGACTCCAGTTTCTGCCGTTCACCTCGTTTTTTACTTTCTTCCTGTCCAAGTGGCACTTCCAGCTGCTAAAGAAACTGTCAGCTCCTATTCCACTTGTGCCTTACCAGCTGTGGGAGACCCTGCGTGACAGAGACCACACATACCAACACATGCACACATTACTTCCTGCCTTTTGCTCTGGATTACATTGTTTAAATTACCTTTTCCACTGAAATCCTTGGGTAAGGGAGGATGGTGACAGACAAAGTGTCAGGACAGGGACTCTGTTGCCAAAGACATGAAGGCATACCCTTGACTCTTGCAAAAACCCTCTAGAATCTTATCTCTTCTAACTTATTAATTCTAGAGTATTGCGCAAAATATAATTAAAGTCCCAACCCTAATGAACTGCTCATGTAAGTCGAGAACTGGACAATAATAATCCATGAGGAGGGTGGGACAAAGCAATCAAATAACAGAAAGGGAATGCTGATTGGGAAAGCAGATAAAGTGACTTGGGCTTATGGCACGCTTGCTATTGGGTTGTTTGTTCTGTTTAAATACACTGGACCAGTGTGAGTTTCACCGGAGAGATTATCAGGTATCTTCCACGTTCACGAGAACACAAGATTATTCTATTTTATTTACAGTCTGACAATACTATAAAGGCTTTTTTTAGTAATTACTGATCAGACTTCACTTAACCACTTTAGAAGAAACGGATGAGTCAACTTTGTTAAAATTTCATCCCCGCTCCATGGAGGACATTCACAGAGCGGATTGCTGGGTGTTCCACCTCGAGATAAAAGCACTCTCCTCCATGTTGTGATGGGACTAGTCAGTTCCTGTGCAATTACGAAATGAGTCTACAACTGTTTGTGTGCACTGTGTTTGTGCAAGAAGATTAACTAAAGACTCTATTACAAGTTGGGCTGGTAGCCAGCGTTTTACTGCAGGGTTGCCAGGCATATGCACCCAATGACAATTCACCTGGCCCGTTGCCTGTGCTTATCCAAGAAGTCCTCAAGAGGATGAATGAAATCCTATCGCACACGCATTGCTCTTGCGGCAGCAGCGTACTCCAAGCCTCCTTCTTCGTAGGCTCTTTCCAAAGCCATTAAATGCTGGAAGCAGATGTAAGCACTGCAAAGCATGCATACAATAAGACCGACCGGTGTTTCCAAGGAATGCTGTGCCTCTCACAGGCATATGCTATATTCAAGCAGTGTTTTAAGGAGTTAGCAATACTAAATTGCCCCGAGGTAGTAGAGATAGGGCTTATGGGAGGGGTTGCTGAAGAACCTCCTGATATGGAGCAACTGTGAGGTAAAGGTGAAATTCAGAGTGGGTAAATGTAAAGCAACGCACATGGCAAAACAATGGGGAAAAAAAAACCCCAAACAATCCTGACTTTCTGAACACAATGACATTCTCTGAGCTGATAACGTTATCACTCACAAACAAGATCTCAGGATTATCTGAGGGTAACCCATGAAAACATCTGCCCAAGGCTGAAGAAGCAGTCAAGGAAGTAAAAGTGTTGATAGGATTTATTAGGAAAGCAACAGAAAACTAAGCATCATTATGTCATTGTATAAGTGCATGCCTCATTTGCATCTCAAATATTATTTGTCACTCTTGTCCCTTCAACTGAAAATGGCTATAGTAGGAATATGTCCAAATAAAGGCAACAAGGATGATCAAGAATATTCATCAGTTCCATAGACGCAGCAGTTAAAAACAGAATAGAGACCAGTATAGAGACCAGTATGTGCGAGTGGTTGAAACAAGGAAAGACAATATAACAAACCCTACAGACGAGGAATTACAGTACAATCCATTTTCACTTTCTTTTCTGGTAGGACAACCCTGAGACTTACATGAAGCCAGCAGGTAGTGGTTTCAAACAAACCAAAGGAGGTGGATCTTTACAGCCCATTAACCTGTCATTAACCTCTGCAACTCTTTTCCATTGGACATCACAGATGCTAAAAATTCACAGCACTTCAAAAACTAGCTAGATCCTTCTTCCATCAATGAAAATTCAAGACTACTAAACACAAGGGATGTGCTAGCAATAGTTTATACAGAACAACATCAGTAGCTTATTTTGCTCTCACAACCTCTTTTGGGCATGGGCTTCTCCACTAGTAGCAAAACCAGGCTGCCGGGTGGGCGGACTTTGGTTTGACGACTCTTACCAAGGGCTGCAGCAAGGGCTGAGAGGGAGAGGCGCACTCAGATACCCCTACACACGCTCACCCTACAGCCCTGCAGCGAGGGGAGGCTGTTGCAGAGGAAAGCATCGCACCAGCTGCTCGAGGACGAGCTGGGTCTCCCACCTAGGCTGCTTCAGCCCGGGGTGGGTTTGCCCCCTGGGGAGCAGACAGGAATCACCGCCGCAGCCGGCGAGGGGATGGCCGCTTGGAGGCCGCAGCCCCCGCCAGGGCCGGGCCAAAGGCGGCAGCAGCGCTGGCCACCGCCTCAGGCGGTGCGAGCCCAGCGGAGCTCGGGGCGTCCGTGGCAGGAGGCACCGAACCGCAGGGCCCGGCCACGGAGCGGCCCCGCAGGCCGCGCTGGCCTCCCGCCCGCGGCAAGGCCCCGGCGGCAGCCCAGGCAGGCCTGCAGCGCCTCCCCGGCCCGGCCCGGCCCGCTTCCCGCTGCCTCCCGGAGGGGCCGCAGCCGCGCTCAGCCCCGGCCCGGCCCGGCCCCGGCGCCCCTCACCTGCATGGCGGCGCCGCCCCGTTGCCCCGGGAGAGCGGCGCTTCCGGGTCAGCCGCCCGCCGCGAGGGGCGGGGCCGGGCGGGCGCGAGGGCGGGGGTCAGAGGGCACGGGGCGGGGCCGCGCCGGACATGGCGGCCGCCGAGAGACCCGACTCGGAGGTGGGAGCGGGTCGGGGGTCCGGCCGAGCTGGGGAGGGGGGAGCCGGGGGCAGGAGCGAGGTGAGGGGCAGCCGCCGTGGGGCTGGCCTGGCCCATGGGGGACGGCGAGGGGTGTGGGGCCGAAGCAGGCTGGGGGTGGGCGGCCGGCCGGCCGGGGTGGCCGCCGAGCCCCGGGGTGACCTGGGCCGCTGTGCTCCCGCCGCAGGTGGAGGAGGCCGGGCACGTCTTCCTCCTGATGAAGAAAGATTATCGCATCTCCCGCAACGTGCGCCTCGCCTGGGTCCTCAGCAGACTCCATCAGGTCATCTGGGCTGTGCCCGAGCCGGAGCTGGTGAGTCGGTGCCCAGGGCTGGATGGTGTCACCACGGCCTGGTGTGGCAAGCTGGTTCTGCGCCACTCAGGAGCAGCTGGACCCTGCAGAAGATTTTAAACCGGTTCCTTTCTCTGATTCTTCCTTTGGCTTGGCTTGACATTTACTCACGTACCGGTCACTTGTTCTTGTAGGTAAAGTCAGAAAACGAACTTGATGTTCTCAGCATCCTGCCTAATGGGTGGCAGCCAGACGAGCCCGTCCAGCCCAGGCCCTACCTCCTTGTGCCCTCTACACGGGTCACCTTCCTGGCCCGCCAGTACCGATTTGTGATTGAACTTGATCTGAGCCCTTCCACGGGGATTGTGGTAAGTGCTGAAACTGCCTCATTGGGGTGTTGCGCGTTAAATGGCTGGACCCGTTTCTGTTTGCTGAGAAGGCTCATTCCTCTCTGTGTTAGTCTTAACTTTTGCAGAAGTCTTGCTTTTCCCCGGAGGGAGGCTTGCAGTGCTCCTAGCTAGGCAGCTTAATGGCAGATCCTCTTTCTCTGCTGAATGCTCAATGTGTGACTTTTGTTTATGAGGAACTGTCATTTTAATCCACCTGCCATTGTAGGAGGATCTTTGCTGTTGGCTCTGCATGGTGGGGGAACCAGCAATGAGACTGAAACTCCTAGAAGATGAAAAAGCTGTTCCTTTTCTCTTTTTCTGTAGGATGACTCAACAGGGGAGATAATTTTTGATGAAGTGTTTCATGCCCTTTCCCGATGCTTGGTGGGATTGTTAAGACCCTTTCGTATCCCTGGTTCAGACATTATCTACCAGCCAGAGATCTTTGTCACCATCCAGGCATATTCCTCCATCATTGGCCTGCAGTCCCATCAGGTAAAGTTCAATCTCTCCCCTGGCACGGCTCAGCGCGTGAGCAGCTCACTGTGCAGGCTTCCCCTGAACACAGAGGAAAGCAGGGGCATGTGGTAGCTGGGCTCTGTTATCTGTGGTGCTGCAGGCTTGTCTCATTAAAATGTGCAGCCTGGTGCGGTGGGGAAGTGGATGTGAGCAACTTCTTTCTGGGCAGGAAGCAGAGGTTTCCCGTGAGGGAGCAGGGCCTAGCAGAGAACGCCGCCCGCAGGCATGGTCTCAGAGTTGGGCAACAGGGAATATTTCCCTCATGTTGAATGTGTGCTTGTTGTTGTTTTGCTGTTGTTTTTTTTTTTTTTTTAAATTTCTGTTGACTAATTCTTTTGGGCCTGTTATAATTAGCTTGAAGCATTCAAGAAGAGCTGGTGTGCCCAAAAGCTTGTCTGCCTGCTCCAACTGTGTAGCAGTAGTTTATTCAAAGATAATTGCCTCTTCCTACAAACCTTGCTCTCTTTTTGCACTGGTATGAATATGTTTCTCCTTGCTGGAGAGAGCAGCTGGCCCCAGTATTGAGATTATCAGTGAGATTTTACTTGAGCCAGGACAGGTCTGTTTATTAAACTGAAATCTGGTTTATGGTGCCAGTGTGGTTTTTGAAGTTTATCCTTGATCCCTTCCACCTTTCACAGTGTTTTCACATTATTTGCACATTTGTAATGGTGTATTTCATCCCTTTGCTAATACCAGGGAAAGTGGGGGGTAACAGGAGGAGCCTGTTAGTCTATGCTTGTTCCCTCCCTCTCTCTCCCCAGCCCGCCTGTGCCCAAGCCTGCAGCTGCAAGGCTGCAGCCTTTAATGGTCTGTATAGTGCCTGAAGAGCGTGGCCCTCTCTTTGGTCCGTTCTTAGGTTGTACCAAAGTAAATGTAGCAGGAATTTCTCCATTTGCTGGTGATGTTTTGTGTGTCATCTTGTCCAGCTATCCTGCAGACACCGTCATGCTTTGCCTCAGTATCTTCACTATTTAGAGTAAAGTGCTAAACTGAGCACTCTGAAGTTGCTACGTTTTTCTTCTTCTGATCTCTCTAAAGACCCATTTATTGTATGAGGCCAGGAACTGTAATCTCTGGGTACAACTGGATAAGCTTTGTGTTCCTTTTATGGAGGAAAAGGCATGTATGTATATCACTCATCCAGGAAAGCCTGTCTATATTGTAATAATTTACTTTTCCTATGTCACTATTAGGTCTTGCCCATCTGAGATTTAGAGAATGTGGATAACATATAGCATCTGACCCATCTGTTGAGTTCTTTGTCCACACATTGCATCTTCTTTGCATCCTGGTTGTGGACAGGGATTGTCTGTACAATGGTGGCCTCTGTAAAGTGTCATGCCTATCAGCTTGGGGAGTTTCTGTGGTGGCAGGCTCACTCTGTCACATCACTCAGCCTCTTTTCTGATGTCCAGTCTAATTTTTTCTTTTCTTTATTTCAATTTGCTGTTCCTTTATCCAGCCACTTACTGGAAAATAATTGGATCAGTCTGTAGGTGGGTTAGATTAGAACAAACAGGCCTTCCTTAGAAACATCAGACTGGAGTTAATGGCTTCTAACAAGGATCCCACGTTGCTTTCTCCAGACAACTGCTTATTGTGGAAGAAGGCAAATGAAGTAGAAATTTCTTGCCCAAGAAGGAGATTTCCCAAAGAGTGATGTGAGCATCTGCTGCAGAGTGCACTGCAGATGGCACAAGACACCATTGCTCACAGGCAGTTGGCCCTGAGCAGTAATAGTGAGAAGAGGCCTGTGGCGTACCTGTACTTTGTCAGGGATGTGTCTGAACTTCACTGTGCAGAACTGTGTTTCTGTGTACTGTTTTGGGGGCTGGTACTATAAAATGTTAACTTGATGAGTTATGTGTGTCCTTGGGCCAGGTACTATTCCAGGGTTGTCAGCTGGATGAGACGAAGCGAGAGGCCTTTCTGCACCAAGTTTACACGCAGCTATGTGCCTTTGAGAACAAAGTGGCAGAGATGCTCCAGCAACAGTATGAACCCAAACCGCAGGTAAGGAGGGCAGAGGTGGTTGCCATCTCTTGGCTCCCTGGAGGTTTGTACTCTGAGGCTGCTCTGGGGTGGGGTGGCAAGAGGTACAGTGGTATAGGTCTGGAGAAGGAACAGCTAAGGAGTTTGTAAGATAACTTTGTGGGATCCAGTAATAAGACGTGAACACTGAGGAAGGACTGATGAGAATGGTTACCTTCCCCACGATTATTGTGCAATAAAGCAGCTGACTTCTTGTACATCACGGGACAAACTGTAGGATGTGCTTTCTCTCTGAAGAAGATGGTGGGAGAGGTGATTATGCCTGTATCATTAATCTGTAAACAGCTCTGAATATCCCCTTGGCCCTTGTTACCTTTCTTGAATGAGAATATTTCTTTGTTACCATGAAAACTGACCATGAAACTGAATAAATAGCCGGTGTTTTTTCTAATACCCCTTGAAATCTGTGGCAGATACTGGTTAGTAGCCATGGATATAGGTATCAGCAAGTTATTGATAGTACTTTAAAATACAGCTGAAATTAGGATGAAATTAAAAGTGAGACCCTGTAGGAATTCAGAATGTCTATGGGTTTCTCATCAAGATCATCTCCCCTGATCTTGGAAATGAAGAATGGGAAGGTTACATTGTGTTACTGCCAAGTTCACGCAGCAGTCACAATTGTATCTATGGGCACACTTCCTGCAAAGGCATTATTGGCCTGGCTGAGGTTATTTAGTCCTTATTTAGCATTAGTTATTAAAGTTTGGGCAAAAAGAAAAAAAAAATGTCTCAAAATCAGATGAGCAAGAAGTTACTGGTGATCTATTGCAGTTGCATATCTGAAGTGCTACAAATCTCATATTCTAGCCGAAATTTATATCTCTGAATGCTATGACTGTCAGTCCTGGAACAGAAAGAAGATTGCAGGAAGTAAATACCTTTTCTAGTGTGTCCAGCTGGTGTTTTTGTAGTGCCTTGTATTCATTCTTGCTTGCTGCATTATTTCTCTCGTGCTAAACTACCCTATAACTTCTTCCATGCAAATGGGGGAAAGAGACGCACTAGGAGGCCAGAGGGACTGGCGAGTCCTGCCACAGGCTGTGGGGTGGAGGTGGGAGGCCCCAGGGGAAGGGCAGGGACTGAAACTTTTTTTACTTTTGAAGTTTATTAGCTGTATCATTGTCAACAAGTGTCTGAATTTAGGCATCTGGCAAATTAAAGTGATGGATTGTCAGGTTTTTTGCTCACAGCCACAGACTGCTCCTGTTTGTGCAGAATAAAAGTTTAGTTAGTTCTAATTTTCTTTTCCCAGCTCCAATCATCCTTAGGTTTGCAGGGAAGGGTCTCGCCCATTCTCTGTATTAGCAGTAAAAATGAAGCAATAGTTTATTACAGGGTTGAACTGCCAGAGCCTTCTGGAGATGAGGTGATTATGAATGCAGTAGGTTCCTCACCAGTGTAATTATACAAATTTTAGTCTTTGCCTGGGGGATATTTTTCATAGAAGATGCAGGAGAAGCCTACCTGCATTTGCTTATATCAGTGTTGCGTAACGAGTGCTGTTTGAATATAGTTAAATGTATAGGCGCTAGACTTGGTCCTTATGAGGCTTCTTACCCCCTCTGCTGCAGTGCTTCATAAGTGAGACACAGCTATCTGCCTCCAACAGCGTTTCTGGGTTTTACTTGAGTAGCTGCTGAATAGCTGCAGCTTCTACTAAATGGCAAGGAGAAGAAGAGTTATTCACCATCTCTTTAAGTGGGAACTGCTTTGCTCTGCAGAAGAGCTTAAGTGACCCCAAAGTGTCTCATCTTTCCCCTTCTGTGAGAAATCAGTTTATAATAAAGCTCTGGGCATGTTGTCCCCTTCCTTCACCCCTGAGCAGCCTTGCCCAGCTGTTCTAAGGGGCCTACGTGACCAGGACTCTGAGAACATCTGGAAATTAAAGCTGGAAGTGGAGTCTGCTGAAGTGCTCCAGGGCTGTGGTACCATGGGGCTGCTAGACTGAAGGCTGTTTGGGAGAGTGAGAACTAGAGCTAGGCTGAAGTCTGCCCCATGGGGCCTCGTGGGGTTTTTTTACTTTTCCAGGTGGATTTGTCACCCCTGAGCCAAGAGAGCCCTAGTGACGTGCAGGAGTCATCTGGGAGGAAGCCCAGCGTGTCTGTTGTCACTGCTGATGTTGGCCTTGTCAGCATGGTCCGGCAGGGGATCCTAGCACTGCAGCTGCTGCCCTCCAACTCCAGCGCAGGTTGGCTTCATCCTCTGGGTTAAGGTTTGCCTAGTTGTTTGCTAAGGGTTGTATTCCTCCTGCTTTAGGCTGAGATTAATTTTATAGGGGATGAAATTTCAACAGCAGCTTTTGCTCTGCGCTCTGGCCAAATGGTGGTGGTGGGAATGGGGAGAACAACGCTGCACCACGTGCCATGTGTCAGCGTTAGGGAGTTTGTGCAGCTGTGACACTTGCTCAGGACAACCCAGGGTGTGCAGAGCTGTACCCGGGCTCAGTGTTTTGCTGTACCTAGTTAGGAAGTTTGCCAGCACCAGAGTGCCTCGGAAGCTCTAAACCAATGCCAGGATTTTCCTTTCTACTTTTGCCCTGCCTAAATTTTCTCTCTGGTGGATATACTGGGAGGGTGGTAGCTGGTTGAGATGGAAGGTGCACTAAGATACTGCCTTGTTTACAGGTATAATAATAATTACGGATGGTGTGACAAGTGTCCCTGATGTGGCTGTGTGCGAGACTTTACTCAACCAGCTCCGCAGTGGCACAGTGGCCTGCTCCTTTGTACAGGTATGTCTGCCATTAGCAGTGAGTGTGGGGGCTGCTACCTGCCAGAGGGAGGAAGGTGGGTTGCTGTCGGTGGCATTAACCTCCAGAGGGGAAGGGGGACTTTGCTGCCTGTTTGAGGCCTGTACCAGTCCTCTGCCTTGTCCTCAGCACTGCTGTGCTCTTTCAAGTACCTTCTTCATCCATCCCGTAGGTGGGCGGTGTCTACTCATACGATTGCAGCTTTGGCCACGTTCCCAATGTGGAACTGATGAAATTCATTGCCATGGCCACTTTTGGTGCTTACCTCTCCACGTGCCCTGAGCTGGATCCCCTGAGCCTGGATCTGAATGTGTATCACAAGGCATTTCTGCTATACTCCTTTCTGCGTACTGGGGAATCCCTGAATCCAGAATACTACTGCGGTGAGGAACGTGCATGTCTTCCTTCCAGCAGATGGATGTCTTACAGCACCTGTCTTTGGGGTGACTCCCCCAGGCTTTATTATGCTGATGCTCTCCCTTGTCCCCTCTGGGTCATGCCTCTTGTAGGCTCTGGGCACTATTGGGCCATGCAGCCTCATCTGTGACTCCCCTCCTGGTTCCAGGAATTGGGTGGATCAGGAAAAACTAATGTCCCTTTTTGCACCGTTCCCCTTTCTGTGGACTTCACTCAGCAAACTGCAGTTAGGCCCGCTGTGTTGGAACTTGGAGGGGGTGAGAAGCTCTCGTCCAACCTTTCCTGCACACTGGCTAGCTTGCAGATGGGGATGTTCTGGAGAGCTTGTCCTAATCGGGCTTGTAGATGGCAGTTTGGATTGAAAAACTAGACCCCTGACAACCGTCTCAAATGTCTCTCTTGGTTGTTCTTATTTTGTGAATGTTAGTGACTGAGAGTATGCCAGGAGAGATTAGTTACCAGTAAAACATGGCAACACCCTTTCATGCCCTGGCGATAAGCTGGTACCATCTGCGCTTTCTGTAACTTGGCAGCAGAAGCCACGTACAGTGACAAGTTTGAAGAGAGCCGGCCTGGGACTTGGAAATGTTGAATCTTAAAAAGATCAGGTGTTAGTGGTTTAAACTCAAGGCTTCCAAATGCTGATACGTTTTAGAAAGCACCTGGGAATTCAAGGTTTTCCAGGGAAAGGGGTAAAGCCCAAAAGCTTGCTGTGTGACTGTTGCAACAGCTGTGCAGTTTCTGCCTGTCTAGGCTAAATGTGTAACTCCAGTGCGTGCCTTGTCACAAAGGCTGTCCCAGAGGAAGCAAGGCTTGGCACCCCACCCTGCCCCTCTCCCAGGCCTCTTGACTCTAGTGAACCTGTTTGCTGCATTGCAGAATCAGGAGTGGGTGTAAGTGGTGCTTGAAGGATGTACTGTTCTTCAGGCCAGCGAGCGTTCCTGGCAGCTTTTGTAAAGCACTTTGGGAGGGCTGTTGCTGTAAGATGAGGAGCAGGGGAGTTGATCCCTTACAAACGCCATCTCTGCCATTTGCAGTGTCCCAGCACAGACTGTTCAATGAGCATCTGGTGTCTGCAAGCAGCAACCCTGCTCTGGCGATGAGGAGGAAGAAGCACACAGAGAAGGAGGTGCATGCTGACCTCGTGAGCATTGTCTCAGTCCGGCTGCGCGAGGGCTACAGCATCCGTGAGGTCAACATCACGAAAGGTGACTGTGCTGCATTGGGGGCTGGAGGCTCAGATAGGACTCTGCTCTCAACTGTTTAGAGAAAAGTGCAGGGTCTGCCATCTCAGCAGAGTGGCTGGTATTGTGGAGGAAGGAGCCATTTTCTCCAAATAAGTTTGTTTTCGTGAATAATTTCCTGATGCAGGACTGTCCAATATTGTTGTGCAGTAGTGCACTTGCCAGGCTCATCCTCTGTGTCTATAAGTGCCTGAGAAGGGACAGACAGACTGTGACCCTCTGTATCTTGGAAATGAGTTCCCACAATTGCAGGCAACCTAGTGACAGAACTTGGGGTTTTGTACTTTTCTGGGATTTCCTCTATATTTCTCCTTTTTTCATCCCTTTCTAGTCCTTTGTCAGATGCATTCCAAAATACTAACACAAAGTTGAGCCCTTTGGTCCAACAGATTTAATGCTTCCAAACTGCAGTCTTCCAAAGGAAGAAATTGGGGGAAATGAGGATATTGGTAGGTGAAAATGCCAGATCAGTCAGGACCATGACCAATACTAGAAGAACATAAAACCATCCAGTGGTCCTGTTCTCTCATCTGACTTGCTAGAGATCATGGCACCTGGAGTGTGGGAACTAGCTGCTGACTAGGGACCTTGAGGGGTTTGAGTATCCCAAGAATTGCCAGTAAACCCTACCTAATTTTCCATCTCCAGCTGTGACTAGTGGTAGTGCTTTAACTGAAGGGGAGGTTAAAAAAATCCAAATGCAAGTTATGAATTGCAAGCAAGAGAAGAACTTATTCTTGACCGTCACAATTATCGGCAGAAAGCCTGGAGGATAGGATTCTTAAAACACAGCATGAACGTGTACAACACATGGTGATCCAGTGTCTTCGTTATTCTTTTGGGGATATTAGCACACAGAATATGTTTTATATCAGAAAATCAAAGTCTGTGATATAACTCCAAAATCGTTCCAAACTTGCCATATGATGTTTTCTATGAATTTACTGTGGTCTGCCTTAAAGCCATTTAAGTATCTTATGCCACTGCTCTGCTTGGAATATTGTCCCAGAGCTTCATTGCTCTTTCTCTAGCTTCCTTTCTAAACTCGCTCAGGTCAAATTAGACCTGTGTGACTTTATTATCGTTAATTAAGTTTATCCTCCTCTGGCATTGCACAAATGTATTCAAGAACAATGCCTTTCTCCCCGTAACCTCCCTTTTGGCAGGTTAAGCAAGTCAATGTTTCAGCCTCCTTTTGTTAAGGGCAGGCTTTCTCTTCTGTTTATTCTTCTTAATGGCACTTTTTTTTTTCCCCCTTGACTGTTTGCTTTTCACAGTTTGGTCTCATATTTCTTGAAACAGTTGATAAGTGTTGCAAATGTGGTTTTATCAGTGCCTGGTTCAGTAATGCTAATACTTCCCTGCTTCTGAAGTAAAATACCATATCTGATAGACCAGGAATCACATGAGCTTTCTCCATGCTTGCATTGCATTGTCAGTCCAGAAATCCCTGCATCTTTCACACACCTTTGCTTCCAACTGATGAGTCCTTAGGGGTGTTTTATTGGTTTTTGTTTGTTTGTTTAGTAGTCTCTAAATGTGCTATTCTTCACATAATGGTACTCTTAAGTTCATCTCAGTCTAGCTCACTATTCCTGTGCGATGACTGGGAATTGCAGTTCTTTTGGCTTGACGCTTCTTACAAACTGAATGGATCTAAACTAGCTTTTTTGGGAAGGTTGCTAACAATCATATTAGATGGGATAATTTCTAAAGTTGGTCTTGCAGGAATATCCCTAATTTCTTGTTTCAGGAGTTTCCTATTAAAAGTAAGAATCTGCTAAGGTTCCCATTGAGACAGCTCTTCCAGTAATGTCTGCAGGTTGCTTTCCCTAATGTCCTGTAGGTGTGGCATGAGATACTTCCCTTATATCCAGGCAGATTAGGTCTATTGCACTCTCCTTGTCTAGGAATGTCTATGAAACAGTCTGACAAGTCAGTTCCTGTCCAAGCTGGGCTCGGTATTGTGTCTTTTATCCTTCTGTGCACCAGTTCATTTACAGCTTGGATAGTGCTGGAGAAAGAGCCTTTCTTTAATCTGGCAGCAATGGTGAAATGCTCTTGGTGACTCTGAAGCCCTATATAGAAATGCTGGAAGAGGTAGCAGGTGTGAATCATTCAAAAAGCAATCAGACAAGTTCATGTTGTACCTTTTTGCACAAAAGTGTAGCTGCAACCTCTGGCTCAGGATATCATAAAGCAGCAAATTCCTGGACTCTGGAGGAGTGTATCAGAAATATCACCACAAGTTCACCATGCCCTCTAGGTATCTTCCTGCTGCCTTTTAGCCCTTGGAATGCTAAATGGATTGGTCTTCCATTTTTATGAGAGCAGAAGAGCAGCTGCACTGGGTCAGAATTACCTTCTGTGGTGAGTAGTTATAGGCAGGTGCACAGGGAGGAGTAAGAATAGGGTAAATATACACAATACCTCCTTTCTCCTTTCCTTTTTTCTTTCCTTTGAGCTTTCTCTAGCTCTTTGCAGCTCAGTGGCTCCCTGAGCCAGAAATCCTTTCTCTGTATTTTGATGGAGTTTTTTTAGAAGGAATTTAAAAATTAAATGTCTGAGCTATCAAAAATACAGTGTGTATTTTCTATGCCAGCCTTTGGAATAGTAGTAGATAATGTTACTTATACTTTGGAAAGGCTAAATGCTCTGGGGAGTTGCTGGCTGTGATCAGAAAAATGGTTGAACTAACATCTTAAAGTAGAATTTACAAAAGATCAAGACATTTAGACATTCAGCACTGCCTCTGCTAAGGAAAAGCATGTTTGGCTAATCAGGGCTCTCTGGGTCATTCTGTAGAGAAGTTTATAACAAAGAACAGTTAATTAACCTGGATTGCCAAAAGCTTTTGCCAAAACTTGCAGACTAAAGCTGCTGAGGAGCCAGCTGGCTGTGAAGCAAGAGGAAAGAGTGCAGTTGTGGACTTTGACACTGTCGCTTTTCTGCTTCACTTTGCCAAAGGCAAAATAGAGTAAATAGCTAGCTTTGTGCTTAGAGTTGCCTGGAGAGGTTGTTTGTGATATTTATAAGTGCCCCGGTTACCCTCACTATTTGATTTTAGATATTTAGGCATTTAGAAGGCTACTATGGTTAGTTAGGAATGCAGAAGTGCTTGCAAAAGGGGGAGGATTAGAAGGTATGGAAGGGAGAGAAGCTGTGTCTGAGCAGCTGTAGGGCCATGGTGTGTAATGGAGCTCAGCTCCTCTCCTATTTCTTTCTGGGATGATGTCAGAGGATTGCCCTCTGTAACAAAATAAAAAAAATTCTCACTGACCATTTTGTGTTGCTGTGTGTTGAGGAGAGCCTGAAGGACATTTTTCAAAACCTCATCTTCCCCTGTGAATCAATACAGCACCAAAAATAGCTGGGCACGAGCTGGCTAGTGAAAATGGCTGTTCTCAGTGTCAGAAACTGGGAAGATGAAGTGAATTTTCTAAAAACCAGAGCTGGACTGTATGAAAGAAATCAAAGCAGCAAAAACTTTTGTTAGCTATAAAGTCAAAAAACAGAAATAGATTGCTTTGCAGTAAGAACAAGCTAAAGATTCATCTAGATATGACTTCAGACTAAGCCTGGTTTTAGTTTTGCTTGTGTTGGATCGTAGGAGTGAAGCCAGGATGACTAATGGAAACACAGGTGGAAGTAGGAAATATTTTCATTCATGATCTAGGAAAAAAATGTAGGAATTTACTGATGTTTGCTGTTGAAGAAGTAGAAATGCTTTGTTATGAGAACCAAAATATTGTGCAGGAAGCAGTGGACGAGCACTAGAGCAATAAGAGTGACATGACGGTATGAAGTGGAAAGAGACAAATTTATAAATTCTTGCTCTCTGATAAACTATACAATCTTTGTATGGAAACAACAGTTGGTACAACCCTGGCAAATGTATTTATAGTAATGCAAAGCACCCATTGTGGAAAATATTAGTGACCTTAAGTAAAATCCTAGTAATCCCTCAGATCAAATACAGGTGAAATATTGTATATACCTTTGATTATCTTTGTTCAGGAAAGATGAATTCTTGAGGTGCAGGAAGGTCTAGGACTGTTAAGGGGAATGGATATTCTGTCATAGGCTGAAGACCATGGCCTGGTTTAAGCTGCACAATAACAGCTGAAACTAGGAAAGGATTTCTTCCCCTACTGCACACTCCTTGTCAATGTTATGGAAATGAAGCTTCTCAGAAGAAAAATAATTTAATCAAAAGAACAACCAAGCATGAATTTGGCACGTACTCTGGGAGGTTTCTTCCAGATGTTGATGGGGGAAGAGTACTCTGAGGGAGCCTCCCAGCAGGGACCATGGGAGCAAAAAGCAAGATGGCTTTAAAATGGAGTGTAATCAGCCTGTGAAGGGGATGGCACGATGTGCCTATGACAGCAGCAAATGCAACTCTGCAGGAAACATAGGATCCAGGCTGATGACCTGTTCGGATGGTTTCCAGCACATCCAATCACTTATCTCACAAATGCTGCAAGTCCGGTGAACTATAGAGCAGGCTGGACATCAGAATAGATGACTGAGCAGTTGAAACAGCAGCATGGCACTGTTATAGAAAGTCACGTGTTTCTCTGTGTTGTTTCGGTACAAATACACATGCACAGTCAGCAGGAGTGTGACGGTTTTCTGCTCTTCCGGCTCAGTGAGGCTTGCTGTCAGGTGTCTGTGTTAATCTTGCTAGAGATGCAATGGCTCGCTTACAGAAAAAGGTAAAAAAAGTACAGTTTGAAGAATGGGTGAACATTCATTCTTAACTTCTTAACTTTGGGAAGAGAAGAGAGTAAGCATGGTGAGAAGCTTTTGATGCTTGAAGTTCTAGATTGCATGAAATACTGTCTGTGCAGGAAGAACATGAAGTTTAATTCAAGAATTGGGCCTCACCTTCCAGTCTGTTTATGATCTTGGCCCATCATGTCCAAATGTCCATGTTTCTGCAATGGGATAGATTAACTCTGCAGAGTGCAGATGAGAAAACTTTATGGCTTAAAGGCCCTGCTCATCTGTGCAAAGCAACAGTTTTCTTGGAAACGAAGGTGAGGCCTTGAAGAAGAGAGCCCATTGCAAATGTCAGCACCTCCTCCAAGTTCAGTTGCCTTCTCTAGTGTGGATACTACATATATATTTAAAGAACTGTTCACCAAATACTACTGTGTAAGCAAAGCCTCCCTCTGTTAGGCAGGAGAGAGAATGGCTTCAGCTAGAGCAAACAGTTGTTGGATTACTTCGTCCTCCTCATAGCGATCAAACAATTTCACAGTACCCAGAAGTCCCTGGTGAGAGAGAAAGCTCAGATTTATATCAAACAAGCACTTGAACTTATTCCTCTGCTCTCATGCAGGTGGGTCTCAGCTGGAGGTGAAACTAGTGCTGCTTTGGAAGCATAACATGAGGATAGAGTACTTAGCTGTGACACCCTGGCCCCTGGACCCATCAAAGCGCAGCACATGGGTGGAGGTGACGATGGAGGGAAGCTATGACATCTTGCATGACATCAGTTGCACCATGAGGAAGCCTATCACCAGTCTGTACCGCACTACAGTCATCCGGCGCTTCTGGAACACCTTGCAGAGGTGAGCCAGACTACCCCCAGCAGTTTCCAGTGTCCGATGTAACCAAGAAATTCCTTCCTTGGCATGCTGAGGCATGGGTTATGCAGGTGGCCATCCCAACCCAGGGTCCCAAAGGAATGTGCTCGGAGGAAGAGGCATGACTGGCAACAAGCTTGCTGTCTAGCCAAGAAGAAGACTCAAACTGGCCTATGACCTGGTCTGTAAGATTGCTTCACGGTGAAGGTATTGCTGCCCCTCAGTCCTGATCCTGTGATGCATATCTTAACTCTGACTGCCATCCCATGGAGGTGGTGTGTTCTTACAGCACAGCCTTGCAGCTGTGCTGCATGATCACACTGGGAGCAACACCTCATGTCTCTAGGCCTGAAGGGCCGGCCTGTGGGTTATAACCATTTCCTGGCCAGGGTAACTGTTACTCCCCGCTATTCGGCAGATTCCTTTTCTAGCACTTCATTCCCAACTCTGATCATCCTCCTTATATATTAGCCTGTTAAACTAGAATTCTCTTAACATGCTATCTGCAATCAGGCATTGAATCCCAGCGTTGCCCTAGAAAGCTATGTTGGTGTAGATGGGCTCCCAGTACATCAGGAGTGCTGTATGTGCAGGCACTGGTCTGACTGGGGCAGCAAAGGGGAGAGTGTGGGCTTTTGTGGCTAACTGCCTCTTCTCTTTCAGCATCAACCAGACAGATCAGATGTTGGTTCATCTGCAGTCTTTTGACACAGTCCCAGAACACTTCACCATTCCTGAGAGCACCAAGAATGGGGTGCCCCTCTTCTACATCCCCCCAGGCTCCACCACTCCGGTATGTTCCCTCTCCTGTTTAATGTGGGGATAGGATGTCCCTCCTGCCTATTCTGTCTTGCACCAGGGGATGCTGAATACCAACAGGCAACCAAGATCTTCTGTAACTCTCAGGCTTCATCTCTTGCTCTTTGTCCTGCTCAGTAACAGAGTTCAGGTGCAATGCAGTGCCTGCGAACATCCCATCCTATACTTTTTCCCCTCTGAGACAGCAACCTTTGTCTTTATTGCTGCAGCTACACCTCTAAGCCCCATGCCAAATCTCCTAAGTGTGCTGTGAAGCCTTGTCCTGTAGTGATGTGATGCGTGAGACTGATGGGGAGGCTGACACACTTATTTTTGCAGTGCTTGTTCAGTGAATACCTCATATGGGTGGAGTTGCTGCTGGCAGTCTTGTGTCCTGGTGATGTAGCTCAGCACTGCCAGGTGAAGATATAGGATGTGCTGAATAGTTGTTGTTTAATAGGCTCATTGCTCTGAGCACTCATGTGGAAGGTGCAAGAGAGTTATTTGTCATCTGCACAGCAGAAACTAAACAAAATATGAGCTAATAGTTTCCACTGCAAAATTCAAACTCATTGAAGCTCACTGAGCAGAAGTGCTAGCATATTATCTGTTCCCTGCTAGCAGTGTCCTTATCATTGGTAGAAGATGACTAGCAGATATCAAAGCTAGGGGAGCTTTAAGAGAACTATCCCTTTAATTTTATTGCTTAAGCCCTTCACTTCTTTAGGTTTGCCTAGTAGATTTTCACTGTGTAGGGTTGTGTATCCCACAGTATATCTGGAGCATCCCATCTTATGGCTAACCACCACTTTACTTCTGTGTCAGCAGAGTTGCTATAGTTGGTGGAATCACAGTGTTACCATACAAACATGTTAGAGTTGCCCAATGCCACCCATTGCTGGTACCCTACTTGCATGAGCACTCTCAGACAAGTTATCTCAGTGTTTAATTGCTCTGCTCACACAAGCCATATATCCCCCTCTCAATCAGAAAGCATACCATTACATATGCCAACTTTTCCATGGTTGATTTGCTTGATGCTAAGTAGTTAAATTCCTAATTAACTTGACATTTCAGGAACCTAATTTATTTTTGCTTACATTGTACTGCCTGTTTCAATGTGAATGCACTTAGTTATATTGCTTAGAGGCAGTTACTGAAAGCCAGGGATGTGGCTAGCCTTCTAGGCCTACACAGCTCAGCCACTAGAGAAATTCCTGCTCTTTCTGGGTGGAACCAGACAGTTTGTTGCTGAATATTGCCCTGTCATTTTCTCAGGTGCTGTCCCTGCAGCACAGTGGATCTGACTCGAGCCATTCCCAGTTTGCCTCCTACTGGAAGCCTATCCTTTCCATGGATGCCAACTTCTGGCAGAGGTGGCTGCACATGCATCGTATAGTCCTCCTTCTGGAGCATGACACGTATGTAACTGGCAGGGCTGAGCTCAAGTGCACAGTGTGGGCCAGCCTGGGAAAGCAGGGCATCCAGTTCAGTCCAGCTGCAGAGCTGCAGCTGTCTTGCAGGTGCTTATGGCCAAGGGAAGGGCCTTGCTATTGGGACCTGGTGGATGGTGAAGGCTCATTTATCTGAGAGGGACTGTGGGTTGGGAAGCCATCTTTGTCAAGAGGGGGACTGTTCTCAGCAGCATAAGTTGTTTCTCAAGTCCCTCTTGGGTTTAGATTTCCTGATTGCAGGGGGTGTGGACCATCCAGTTGGAGCTATTCTACACGTTTTTGTTTGCTGCTGGAAAACTTCTTCCCCAAAAACATTGCTCTCCTGAGGCTGATCCTAGTTGCAGACTTCTGTGAATAATAGCCACATATTGCATGGAGGGAGATAGAAACAATGCAAGGTGGAGAGCAGGATCCCTGTGCGCTCAGGGAGTGTGGCTCTTGCTGACAGGCACAGGCAGGCGAGGTGCTTCAATATTGGCTGCTGTGGAGGACGAAGGCTGATGTACCAGTCAGAGAAGGAGTTGGAATGGATGTAGAAAAGTCTGGGAAGAAGAGAAACTGGTTTTTAAATTACTTTCTGCCACACTCTGCAGGCCTGTGCCCAAGCACCTGCACACGCCGGGCAACAATGGCCGCTACAGCACCATCCAGTGCCGCATCTCTCACTCGGCGCTCACCTCCTTGCTGCGGGACTGGAGCAGCTTTGTGCTGGTGGAGGGCTACTCCTACGTCAAACTGATACACAGGTGAGTGGCTCTGAAGCAGTCCTATGTGGGGAATTGGGCATACAGCCAGACCAAAGACCCACTTAGACCCATAGACTGTGATGGGCCAGAAGCAGACGTCTAGAGGAGAGGATAAGAGCAAGACAAGCGGGTGTGAAACCCTGCGTATTCTGAACTGTTGCCACTGCAGCCTAGAGGGAGAGGGAAGCCAGCTGGGGGCATTCTGCATGCTAGAACTGACATGTGTTGCTGCCAAGTTGTGTGGGCTCTTGAGCTTGGTGGAGCAGGCCTCCACTTGGTCTGACATGACAGAGCAGCAAGATCCGTGTTATTTCAGCCCTGTCTTAATCCCTTCTCCCTAGCTCTGAAGATCCCACACCTTCCTCATTTTATGTGGTGCGGATCATCTCCAAAGCTCCCTGCATGGTTCTCCGGTTGGGGTTCCCCATTGGCACACCTGCACAGGCCAGGAACAAGGTGAGAGCTGGCTGGCTGCTTCCTGGGGTAGGAGCAGAACAAGGAGTTCTGGGTGTGGAAGTGGCGGGTAGATCACAGGCAACACTGTGGGCAGGTATTCTCTAATAACTAACTACTACGTTAAGGCTTAGATGGGTGTGAATTTACTGTAACAGAAAGGGACAGTTTGGACAAAGCTTTCTGTGTTAAGTCTGTGAAAGAACTAAACCCAAAGACTGGAAGATCAATAGAATAGCTGGTCACATGAATGTTTTTCCCACTGCTTAATTCAACTGTGGGGCTTGAAATGACTCAAAGGTTATCTAGTCTATCCTTTTGACCAAAGCACAATCAATACTGTCTGTCAGGAACAGCAGATACTTGTTTGACTCATCTGTAAAGACCTCTGTGATTGATGTACTACATGTTCTCTAGGCTATCTGCTTCAGTAGGTGGTGAATTACATATGTATATTGTATCATTTGGGCAAGGAGGAGTTAGTTAAAGTGCAGTGCCCTGCATGAGCAGTACAGGGAGAGAAAAAAATGTAATATCTAGAAAATGTTTTAAAGAGATGAAAGTCTGCTAGATAGACTTCGAATAACCTCTTTGTACCAAAAGAAATGGGCTGCCCTAGTCAGATGCAGAAGGTGGGGTTACTGTCTGAACTGTTTCTCCAGCTAAAATGGCTGAGACAAGCGTAAGTGTTCCTAGGTAAAACAGTAAGTATGAGAAAGTTGTCCTGCTATTAAGCTGTGTGAACTTTTTGTTATAAACAAGGTTTATCATTAAACCATGATCTTTTGTCTTCATGAAAGAAATCTTTGGTTTGTCTCACTTAGCTTTAGTGTTAGATTAGTCTGAGGAGAAGCTGACAAATATGGGAAGGACCATCTCTTTCTGAGATAATGAACACACATAACACTAGATGCTCTGGCACTCTGGAGGATCTGCTCTTTCATGTCTTCAGGGGATTCAGGCTTTGGGTACTGGTTGCTGGGCCAACATGGGGGCTGGTAATGCCAAGTGACAAGTTTTGTGAAGGAGTTCCCTCTGGCAGGTGTTTAATACCTGTCTCATGAAGAAGGTGTGAGACAGGCACCATACCCTGCAGCTCTGGGCAAGCTCCAGATCATTGCAGCAGGAGCTGTATGTAGATCATAAATTGTGTCATGCACAATTTATTTATTTTTTTTTTAAAATTTTTTTTTGTCTGCCATAGGACTGATTAGTTACCCAGTGTGGAAGATGGCAGTAGAACTTAGCCTGCCTTGTTTAAGGGGAAGGGGTTTTTGTGTTGAGCAATTCAAATTTCCAGTGCTTAAGGGAAGGAAAGCACCTGATACAGTCTGACTTTCAGAAGTCTTTTGGTGAGACTCCATATAGGGCACAACTGTAAAACTCGAGTAGGATTGGAGCATCATAAAACAGAAACTGTCTTAGGGAACAAGGCAAGGAAATGGAAAAAGTACTCTGTTCTCATCAAAGCAGAAGCTGTTTGTGGTTTTCTGCATCTTTTTAGTAGTCAAAGGGTAGGGAACTCATCTGCAGATAGGTAGCAGGTAGTGAGCTCGGAAAATCTGCAGGTGGCACAAAGCTATTTGGTTTTCGCTGCCCTTTCAACCTATGTGCTTTGTGGACACTTAAGCAGCACGATGGTAGCTGGAAGACAGTATTGATAACTGCAAAATAGTGCACCTTGGATTTGGGAGCTTGAACACCATCAATGATTCTGTGTTGTCAGTATGAAACCATGAAGTGGACCCAAGTGGCATCATAGTGCAGAAAAGAGCTCTGCTTAATGTTCGGGTTTGGGGACACTCCTTTCCTGGAAAAAGACATAATAGTGATGGGGAAAATTGCTGAAATAATTAGTGTTGAGGAGCAATGGAGAGCTGCTGTTCTCCTGTTTGCCTACAATGGTAATGGAAATTAAAACGAGTTGAACAAAGATCACGAAAAGAAACCCAGCCATGGAAATTTCAAAGAAAACACTGGGGCATTGTGGGGATCAGATGCTGCTGTGGGTAGAACCATATTCAGAGCTGCTAAAAACTAAAAGGAGTAATCAGGAAGTCGTTTTGAAAGTATCTTGGAAAAAATTAGCCTAAAAAATAACCTAAGCTCTTGAAACCTTTTACCATAAAGGTCTGAGACATGAAAGTGCTAGTAGGGGAACACATCAGCTGTGGGAACAGTCTGGCTCTGTCTTATATGTACTAGTTTACATTTACTGTAGGCTGTTGAGGAGAGGAGGAGGGGAGGAATGACGGTCGGTACTCAGACTGCTTCTGTGGAGGAGCTGGCATGCAATTGTTTTTCATCAAAGTTATGGAAAGTGATTTCTTCAGCCTTGAAACCGTCTTTGGGGTTTTTTGGACCTTTCTTTTGCTTTTAAAGGCATTTGTAGTTTTTAAAATGTGGACCTAAGAGACATCTTATCTTGGTCTTGCTAGTGCCTCAGAGGTAAAATGACCTTTAACTCCTGCTCATCTGTATATTCAAGGAGTGTTCTATTCCTTTTAGTCAGGCTCTTGTTCTGGAAACTTACTTTGAATAGCTTATGTCTCCAGACAAAGGTGGTCACGTTTACCTTTTGCTTTTGCCATGACAGATAGTGGAGGAGTTACGGGACCGAATCTTGCAGCTGCGCTTTCCCCACAGGGTCCAGAGCAAGGAAGCAACTCCAAAAGCAAAGAGGAAAATGTTTGGCAGTAGTTCTCCCTCCAAGTCTCCACCTGTGGCTGGGGCCCAGTCAGCCCTCTCAGACAGACCCTGCCTCGTTGTGCTGCACAAACCATTGGAGAAGCTACTCATCAGGTAGTGATGGAGATCCAGGCCATCAGCACAGTCTCCCTGCCCTGGGAAGTGGGAGAGAGGAGGGTCTGTGGATGGTGCTGCCAGTTGCAAGATGCCAGTGCTGTGAAGCTGGTGCTTGTTGGGCTGGGTTTGGGTTGTGTGGCTGGGAATCGCAGCTGTAGTCTGGGAGGGCTGTGACTTGCAGTAGGGGGTCTTGCTGGACAGGCAGATTTCATCATAGAATCATGGAATGGTTTGGGTTGGAAGGGACCTTAAATATCATCTAGTTCCAACTGCCCTGCCATGGGCAGGGACACCTTCCACTACACCAGGTTGCTCAAAGCCCCATCCAACCTGGCCTCGAACACTTCCAGGGATGGGGCAGCCACAGCTTCTCTGGGCAACCTGGTCCAGTGCCTCACCACCCTCCCAGTGAAGAGCTTCTTTTTTATATCTAAATCTACCCTCTTCCAGTTTAAAGCCATTACACCTTGTCCTATCACTACATGCCCTTGTAAAAAGTCCCTCTGCAGCTTTCTTGTGGGCTCCCTTTAGGTACTGGAAGGCTGCTATAAGGTCTCCCCGGAGCCTTCTTTTCTGCAGGCTGAACAACCCCAATTCCCTCAGCCTGCCTTCACAGGAGAGGTGCTCCAGCCTTCCAGATTTGTTACTCCTAACTAATATGATGCAGAAGTAAATTTAGTTACTGCTCTCTGAGCAGGATCCTATGCTGGGCTAGCCATGTTCTGCTGCTGTCGGGCTCTGTCCTGGGTCCAGCAAGCAGGCTGCGAATCCAGACAGCTCTGGTCTTGAGCAGAGCATTCTTTCCACCTCAGCGAGCCACACCTCTGCCCTCTCCTAGGTATGAGAAGCTGCCTTCTGACTATCGAGCCCCCTTCATTCTCAACCTGGAGCATCCCCCAGTGTCTGGCCCGCTCACTATGGTGGCCAATCGCACTGCCTCTTCCACCCTGGCCTCGTTGTCCCGCTACTTCTATCACCAGCGTTGGATCTGGAGTGTCCAGTCGGGGCTGGCACCAGCTGTGCCCATCACTGCTGTAGCCCAGCTCCTTTCCACACTCACAGAGTAAGTTGCACACCTGAAGGGGGGGCTTTCTCTAGCTAGTCCTGGGGATGCAGAGAAAGCAGGGTGGATCTGAGGCCTTATTATAGGCAACAGTTGAAGCTGCTGTGCAGAGGGTTTTGGTCCTGTGCACAGCTTCTAGAGCTACTTGGGCCAGTGCTTTACCCAGTTCTGCAGCTGCAGTTGAGGAAAAGAAGAGTCCTGGAAAACATACAAAAGGGCAAGAGGTGTTACTGTGCCCAGAGTATGCTGATCTTCACACAGACTGTCCTGTGCAAAGTGTCACATCTCCCCGTTCTCTGTGTGTAGCTCCCTGTCTTGGGAAGGAAGGTGTTTTGGGGTGAAGGGTACAGTCATTCTTGTATTTAAGGCTCATAGTATGGGTAGAGAAGGCTTCTATGTCTGACTGCCTCTCTGTTGCCAGGGTTCGTCTGTCAGAGGGTTTCCACTTTGCATCCAGTGGGGATGGAATTATCAACATGGTGCTGGAGCTGCCCATACAGGTGAGCCTGAGTGCTGCAGCGTGGACACAATCCGTCTTTGCTTCTTCTGAGGTGGATTCACCTTCCTGTGATGGGATTTCCCATCCACTTCTAGCACACACATATTGACATATACAGGGAGACCTGCCTCCTCCCCTGAAGTAAAGCAGCTTGTGGGTTTGGCATTTTCCTGTCATCATCTGCAGTTAGAGAGCTGCTTTGCTGGTAGGGACATGGTGTGCTGGAGGAGTTCTTGGGGCTGGGACAGGCTCCCTCTCTCCACTGCTGCTAGTGGTGCTGGGTGATGGGGCTGTGTTGTGTAGGGGGGCACTGGGTAGGCATGGGCTGTTACTGCTGCTCAGGCTCATGCAGTGTCTCCCCTCCAGATTGATGGCTCCAGCGAGAGCAGCAGTGGCAGGGAGAAGCACACCTGTGTCGTCCAATACATCCTCTTCCCACCCCACTCCACCTCCACCAAGGACAGGTGAGGCTGTTGCCCTGCTCCCGGGGAGGGCTAGCAGCAGAGTCACAGCTCCAGACTTGCCCTTTGCGGGCAGTGTGGGAAGGAGGGAGTCCTCCATCATCTAGTACAGACAACTAGCTGTCATGGATTGATCACGAGTTAGCTGGGGCTTTGCTTGCAAACCTAGGGTTTGTGTGGCTGCTCTCACAGCTCTGAGAGGAGCTGCAGTGGGCTACTGGCTCTGTGCCATCTCACGGGACTTGCTTTATATCTTTCCTCCAGCTTTTCCACAGATGATGACAATGATACAGAGGTAGAGGCTATTGAGGTGGACACAGAACTGAACCTGGTCACTGAGTGCTGGGTAGAGCCACAGAGCGGCCATGTCCACAGTACTGCTGAGAATTGGAAGCACCTCCATGGCTTGCCCTACCAGAAAATACCTAAAGCGGTGAGTCCCTGAAGGTGGAGGGGCATGGGCTGCTTTGTGGAGGGAGAAGCGTTTATTGCAAGTGCACTGCAACACTGCAGGTGGATTACTGAGGGCCAGAAGAGATGGGTATGCTGTTTAAAAGAGCGTAAGATTTCTAAAAGAGGAACTGGGCTACTGGACAGGAAAGATTTCTGGATTGCAAGGCAGTGGATGCAATACTGCTCTGGGATAGGTAGGAAAATACAAGTTACTTTAAGAGCCATTCTCTTGGAGGGGAGCGACCTGGACTTGAGGTGGGATTGCAGGCAGTACTACCAGTGTATCTTCTGAACAAGGCAAAAAGAGGCTAAAGGGCTGGTGGAGAAGGAGGGAGCAATGAGGGCAGGTCAAGTGATGGGGTTATGGGTGTTTCCTCCTCTTGCTTTTAGACTGTTTTCTACTGCATTTGGGGTAATAATTCTGCTGCATACAGTTGAGCCTTGACTGCTTATTGCAGCTCTATCCCCGGGACCTTGCGTGCATTGCCACCATGCTGACCTTTGAGTACATCAGCCAGTTGTGCCAGAACAAGGAGTGGGTCTGCCCTCCTTCAGACACCAAAGCCACTGAAGGTGAGTCCAGAATGTATGTCCTAGCAGGCTTGATGGAGCAAGAGGCAGCTGGGCCCTGAATGTCTCAGGGCCCGTTAGAGGTTTCTGGAAGGTGGAACAGGTGTTTTGACAATGACTTTATAGACTTTGATGGCTGTGGATCACTTTGTGGCACTTGCGCTAAGCTGCCAGAGAAATGGCTTCATCCTGGGAAGGCCAAAAAAGCATTGAGGCTTTCTGCCCAGACTGAAGAGGTGACTGGGTGACCCTGCTTGAGCAGGGGGTTTGCAGAGGTACTTTCCAACCTCAACCATTCTGTAATTCTGTGAGGGGCTGACTTCTGGAGCAGAAGGAAGATGAGCTCACCTATACAGTGATGGGCAGGGTATGCCTGGGCAGATGGTTGTACAGAAGCTGTAAATGATGTGAAGGAAGAGCTCCTCTGTTCTCATTTACAAGACACCGTTTCCAGAGCGGTTTGTGGGACGCTTGCTTTCTGGTGGACCTGTTCATCTCTAGACCCTTTGTGAATGCTCCACTAGCCCGCTGTCATGGTTTAACCCCAGCCAGCAACTAAGCACCACACAGCTGTTCACTCACTTCCCCCCTGCTTCCAGTGGGATGGGGGAGACAATTGGAAAAAAAGTAAAACTTGTGGGTCGAGATAAGAACAGTTTAATAGAACAGAAAAGAAGAAACTAATAAAATAACAGCAGTAATAATAAGAGGAGTGGTGCACAATGCAATTGCTCACCACCCGTCAACTGATGCCCAGTTAGTCCCTGAGCAGTGGTCCCCCTGCCCCCACTCCCCCCAGTTTATATACTAGACATGACATCACAAGGTATGGAATACCCCTTTGGCCAGTTTGGGTCAGCTGTCCTGGCTGTGTCTCCTCCCAAACTTCTTGTGTCCCTCCAGCCTTCTTGCTGGCTGGGCATGAGAAGCTGAAAAATCCTTGACTTTCGACTGAACGTTACTTAGCAACAACTGAAAACATCAGTGTTACCAACATTCTTCTCATACCAAACTCAAAACATAGCACTATGCCAGCTACTAGGAAGATAATTAACTCTATCCCAGCTGAAACCAGGACACCCACAAAGATAGGGAAGGGGACCTTAGGAGGTCTGATATGTCCTCTTCCTTAAGGATAGGATTGTGTATCTGGTCTGACATGATTAACATAGTTCACTGAGAACTCCAGGAGTATGTGGGGGGTTTACCCTTGCCGGGCAATCTGTTCCAGAACCTCACAATTTTTGCTTTCTTGTCACTAGTTCACCCCATCCTAGATCTTTTGTTTACTTGCCGTGCAGGGAGTAACACAGCAGATATTGGGTGGGTTTGAGGGAGCTGGGTTCATCCCAAAGGCTGAGCGCAGGACCTGAGGGAACCCTACTGGATCATATCACTGGCCCTGTGGGAGGGGAAGAGGGCCAGGAAAGCTCAGAGCCTGGAGGACAGAGACTCCTTCCTGAGGAGGAGGACAGGAGACACCTGCAGGGATGTGCAGAGCCTGCCCAATGGGACATCTCTCCCAAGAGCAGGGGAGTCCTTGTCCCTGACTACGCTAGTAATTCAGGCTCCCTCTGGCTCCCAGTGTGGTCATTGCTCTCCAGCAGTGTTACCTGCAACACTGATGTTCAGTTTTTGTCCCCTGGCAGCTCTGGGCCTGAGCTGTGTAAGGCCTTGTGGTGGCTCCCTGACTCCCCTTGTATGAACGTGGCAATAAGCCCAGGGCATTCTTACAGCGAGATACCTCTCTGTAGGTAGCTCACAACCTGCTGCAGCTCCCAGCAGGCTTTGCCCTTTCCACACATTTGTTCCTTGTATCCCTCTGTTCTTCTAAGCAGAGGGAGTTGGAGCAGTGTTGCTGTGTAGCTTTACTTGTGCTACCTGCACTTCATTTAGCACTGGCACCATGTGTGCAGTGGTGGCCTGGAAGGCAGGGCTGTGTGTTGCCCACAGGGATGTTACATTCCCAGTTCTTGTTGCAGATCCAGACATGGGGGCTGGTTTTCGAGTGCATGAGATCCCATTCCAGTTCAACCTCATGAAGCTGTTGCCCAGGTGCCAGCAGGTTGAAATGTTCTTCCTAATGCTGACAAAAGGTAGGTGCCTCTTCACCACCCGCCTCCTCTTGTCCTCCCTCCATGGCTCCAGGCACCCTGCTCTGTGTGTGTCTCCCTGGCCAGCAGGCATGTGAGAGCTGCCGTGCCTCTTTCAGTAGCTCAGTGCTGTTCTTCCCATCTCTGCAGCCCCAGGGCTGTCCAGGTATATTGCTGTCTTTCTTCGGATGATAATTTTAGAAGAGTTGCTTTTGAAAACATTAAACTTGGACTGTTGCTCTGTGGTGTTGGTTTCTTGTCTGTAGCCCCAAACATCTCCAGAACAGTTACAGTAGCAGGGTGAGTCAGTGCAGGGTAGCTAATGATGCTGGAACTCCAGGGCTTCCTCCACACCCTCCAAGGCAGAGGTGCTGGGGGAAACTCCTGGCTGTGTGGAAGTGTCACTTTGCAAAAGGCTGTCTCCTGGGGGCCTGGGCAGGTGGTGGCTGTGGAGATGCTGTCTCTGAAGCTGCTGTGGTTCTGTTTTGGAGCAGAGAATGAGGAGGTGACCAAGGACTCTTCGTTTGTGCCCAATGAAATGCTACTAAACCTCTTCCATGGCTGCCTGCAGCATGACCTCAGTGACCGGGAGATCCCCATGGCTGATGCTGATCATGTGGCTTTCATGGAGCAGGTTCTGCAACGGGATCGTGATGGCCATCAACCCCCCTTCACGCTCCCTGTGATCAGAGGTAAGGGCCAGGAGCATGGCAGCAGTGACACCGGGAGCTGGGGTGTTTCAGAAACCTTGCCTTCAATTCTCTTCCTCAGCTGGTCTTTCTCAGGTTTGTTTCTCTGTGCTCCATTTCAGAAGAAATGCTGAAAGCCTCTGGGACCCTGGAGCAGCAGGATGCTTCTGCATCCTATCATCTTGTTGGCAGCAATGGCACCAGGGATATGACTGGCTCCACAAGTACTCTGCAGGTACTGGTATGCTGCTGTCTTTCTCCTAAGCCCCCTCTAAAGGCAAGGCAGCAGCTGTTGAAGAGCAGGGGAATTAATAGAAGGGTTGAGAAGAGATTGAAAGGCTGGTGTTTTCACTGTGCTTGGCAGCAGTTTAAGCTGTAGCCTGTGGCTGAAGTCAAGCAGGAATCTGGTAGGTGTGTGGATAGTTGCACTCACCATGGGCCCAGCCTGTTACAGCAGCACTGATGCTGTGCTGCAGATTGCTCAGAAGCCATGGGCAATCCCTGCCTGGAGGTCAGAACTGGCCCCAGCAAACCTGGCTAAGTGTTTCCTGGAGCCAGGCTGCTCTCAGAATGGTGCAGGGGATGGCCAGAGTGATTTCAGTGCTGTGCCAACCAGCAGTTATGGAGGAACTGTGTGGTTGCTACTTTCCTCGAGGTAGGCCTGTGCCATGTGCTATGAGCTTATCCAGCTTCTGCTCTTTCATCAGAGCCTCGGCAACACAGAGCTGCCTGAGGATGACGTGACCCTGAGTGACACAGCGGGGCCCTTTCCCCCACAGTGGCGATGTTATGCCAAGCTGGTCAACCCGCAGCATGTGTTCCTGACCTTTCTGCCAGCCACCTTCTCAGGTGAGGCCACCCGTTGTGGGGAGCGAGAGGAGGTAGCAGTCCCAAGCACCTTCTCAGGAAAACAGCAAAAGCAGAATCAGCTCTGGTAGGATGGAGAGAAAGTTGAACAGCAGAGTCTAGACCCAGTCTTATTGCACCATATGGCCAGGAATAGAGTAGTGCAAAGTGCTGAATGTCTTGCTCTTCTCTCCTTGGGCATGGTGCTGTCCACGTAGTGTTTTCAGGCAGGGGGTGTGGCTTTGAGTGGTTTGCTGGTTGCAACCACTGGATGGTTTTCCCAGTAGGGTTGTTAATGAATGGAGTAAGGATACTGCTAATGGGATGGTCTGGGAGAGTCCCCGCTTCTGAGCATTGGCATTGATCTGGCTTCCACTGAGCTGCTGGTGAAGGCTGCTAGGCTCAGCTAGAAGTACTCTGTGGAACTGTTCCCACACACAAATGGGTAGAAGGGACTCTTGGGAATGTAGATGGAGGGGTTAAACTGTTTTCACTGAACAGAGGGTGATATGTTGTTTTCTTCCAGATGTACAGAAGCTGACGGCCTGCGGGTTGGACAAACCTTCAAAAGATGAGAGTCGACCTGGAGAGGATACCCTGGGACCTGTCTGTGCAGAGCGAGTCAGGGCTGAGGCTGAAGAAGGGGATGCTGCAGTGCCATTACCTACCCTCAGCATAACACCAGCCCACGGTACCACCCTCAGGACAGCACCTTGCTAAAGTATTAGTATTAGTATCCCTGCTGTTCCTGAGCACACTGTTGGGCCAAGTGAGGTAGGAAGAATAACAGGCTGCTACAGCCTGTCAGCTCCTGCCTGGCAGTCAGCAGAGTCAGGGTCAGGACAAGGAGCACAGTGAAGCCTCAGCCAGCTTTCATGATGTTCATGGAGGGGTAGGGGAGTGTAATGTGAGCTGCCTGTCCGTGGCCCAAGGCTGGCTTCCTGTGGGCAAGAAGGTTGCAGGTAGATAGAAGATCCTAGGAATGGCAGTACTGGGCTGCACTGGAAAGTCAGTGACTCTTGTGTCATGATCCAGACTGGCACTACCAGCAGCACGTTGTCTTAGGGAGAAGGGTGCAGGTCTTGAGGTATATAGGATTTAATTGCATAGCCCCTGATGCAGCCAGCCAGGCCTGCAATGAGGATGGAGGGTTGTGCTGCTGCAGAAAGTGGTAGTGGTGAACAGTCATGGCTGCCCAAGAAGGGGATCAGTGTGGCCAAAGCACTGGGCTGAGTGGTTGGGTGCTGGGTGAAGAGAATGGCCCCTGAGTTTTGAGGAATGAGAAGCTTGTAAAACCAATACCTACCTGTGGATGCTGCTGTGACCTCTCAGACCAGGGACGAGGAGCCCATTGAAGGCTTTTATCTCAGGATTGTTTCTTTTGCAGAAGCGAGCCATGACCCTGGAGAACAGGGTGGCCCCTCACGGAGAGATGTACATATCTCCTTCTGTCGCCAGAACTCACAATCTGAGCTAGGCGAGTGCCGCCGATTTCGCTGCCCCATTTACATCTACAGCTGCTCTTTGGAGCTGTTACGAGAGCAGCTTGTCAGCCCACGGGCACACCGTCCTCCCCGGGACATCTTTTTCAGGTAATGCCAACCATACTTGAGTCCTAGACAGGAAACAGAGGAGCTTCCTTGACAAGATGCTGGCTGTAGCCCTGCCTTATTCTCTTGGCTTGGTCTCTCTGCCTTATAGCAGTCACTGCCTGTGCATGCCCTAGGGCCCTGCTTTACTGGTGCCAGAGCCATTTATAGTCTAAAATGTGCTTCATTGGTGCTGAAGGCTGTGGCTCCTCTTTTCCAGGTCCCAGTCTCTGGAACGTCCTCCTACTGCTGCTTGGCTAGACCACAAGCATAAGGAGTTGGTGAGTTACTGCACACTGCTTCAGGAGCACTCCCACCAGTGCTATGTGAAAGGTGAGGAGCAGCTCGATGGGAACTGAGATAGGGTGGGGGTTGGGACTGGACCCTGGATCTTCTTTTAAGAGAGCAATGTCTCATTTTTCTTGTGATCTTACACTGAGCAAGGGGAGGAGCTGTGGGACTGATGTGCAGCCAGGAGGGATTTAAAGATGCTTTTGCACATGTGCCTATGTGCCTTGCACAGGCTGTTCCTGGACCTGTGGAGGGGGTCCCTTCTTTGATTTTTCCTCTCACCTTCAGGGTGGCGGATCCCTAGGGCACTCTGGTGTGACACAAGCCCAGGCTAACATGTAGCATTAGGCATCCTAGCTGAGTCTTGTCTCCCAGCACCTGTGCTGACTGCACCTCTGTGTTGGGACTTGGTGAAAATCTTTATGTGGCTACTGCCTGACTCCCATGACCTTGCATCGTTGCAGTGGGGTCCTCAAGCACTGTGTTTGATCTGTAGGGCTGTTCAAGAGCCTTCAGCAGTCACACAGCATCAGCTCCCAGGACCTACTTACAGCCATGGACTACTGTGAGGAGCTGCTCCAAGAGATTGACATCACCAACTTCTTGCTGACGGTGTGCAGCCATGTCCGCTCATTCAGAGAGAGCCACCAACATTTCCGTACGCACTCCAAGACAGCCAGCTTCCAAGTGGGCAGCATAGAGCAAGAAGAGGAGCAGAGCTCTAGGGAACGGGGTGTCTTGGTCTCTGAATCAAGGTAGGGGCCCACCTCGGTCTTGCTTCTGTTCTTAGCATTGGGCCAGGACAGATCTTTCTTCAAGCATCTTCTACTGCCCGCTAGAAGGAATGTTGTATGGCAGGGTCTAACAGAGCCACATGTAAGAACAGATATTTCCAGTGGGATACCCACCTGGTATGGTGTCCACCAGGACCTTCTCTTTTTTTATTATCTCTGGTGACATCCATCCTTTTGCTTTCTCTTGTAGTCTTAGCTCATTACTGTCCCATCTGGCCTGAGCTGGAGGGCAGTTTGTCTGCAAGTAACTCTCAGACCTGTTGTTTCTGGAAAAATTATGCATCTCCTGCTGCTTGACTTATTTGAGTTTGCTGTTGACTCTGGTGAAAATTACAGGTTTGTTATCTTTGTCTAATGATTAAAGTGTTATTATTTTTAATTAAAACTGGAAAAAAATTCACGAGAGAAATATCAAGGCAGAATTGGAATATGCTTGATGCTAAACTTCTGTCCTTCTATTCTTTAGGGTATTTATGAGGTTTCTGTTGCCTCTGGAAACTTGAGGAGAAAATACTCTACTGTGCCTTGGTGTCTGTTGAAGAAACATGCTCTTTAGGTCCTTTGTCCTCTGTTTGCACTTGACTATCCTCAGTTCTTTTATGTGAATTCACTAGCATTTGTTGGGAATCCCCAATCCTATTTCTTCTTATAGTGTAAGTCATTGAGATGAGGCTGTGGTTTTGAAAAACACTCAGTGTTTGGAAAGTCAGATGACAACTTCAAGTGCTACTTTCCCAGAGAATAACTGAGGGGACTTTTTTGGTTTATAATTGCCTATCCCAATGAAGATTGTATAAACTTTACTGAAGGATGTACAGCTTGTGATACATTGCACCCAGATCTGCCATCTGTATTACTAATTTGAGTACCTGGGGAGTACTTTGACCAAGCAACATCCCACTCCCCAGATTGCCTTTTTTGAGTTTTAGGGACTGATTCTGTCATGGAGCTGCCGTGTGAGCATGGGCCTGAGCTTTGCACTCTGCTCTGTGCTGCCAAGACACTGGGGTGCTGGCATGGTGGTATTTGCTGTGAGGTGCAGGGACTGGGTGTTGGTAGTTCAAATTGCTCCAGGTCTGTCCCTATACTCAGCCATGTGTCTCTCTTTCCCAGGGAGGGTGTGTAGCGTGGTGTATAGTACCTGGCCACAGGATCAGCATGATTAAACTATCTCTGGCCTGGCTTCAGACAGCCTGAGCTCTTATCTGGGTTAGTGGGTAGCAAGAGGGTTTCTGGGGCTGTAGGGGTGGGGGCTGTGTAAGTCACATTGTGTTTACACAGATGAGGTGTGGGGAACTGTGAGATTGGATGCTTGCAGGGTAGGTGATACATATAATCACTCTCGTTTCTTGATTTGCCTGTCTGACCTGTCCACAATCCTCTCAGTGCGGAAATGGAGGACTACAGTGAGCAGGACTCCCATAATGTTGCTAGCCCCACAGAGGAGCCAAAGAGCAGCACGGGCACCAGCTGCTGTTCAGAGTTTCCCCTCTCACTACTGGAAATTGGACAGCCCTGCCAGGCGCACCCTGACTTGCATAAAATTATCCAGGTGAGGAATGTGGAAGCTCAGCTTGGCTTCTGCAGGAGGGTAGAGTGGAATGTCTGCTTCACGTTTGGGATTTCTCTTTTAGGAAAAATTCCTGGAAATTGGAAGTTTACATTTCAAGCCGGTGCCATCAAATCCTCACTATTTCTTTTATTGCCCACCATCAGCCAAGAAAGAGGTAGGCATGGTGCTGCTCTGGCAGGCACTTAGTCCTTGTGGAGGGAAGTAGGTTTGCTTGGTGTCAGATCTGGATTTGGGGCTGGCAGACCCATGGGTAGACTGAGCCCCTGGGGGGCCCATCAACAGCCTGCTTCACTGCCTGGCATGGTTCTAGTATCTGCCCTTCCTCTCTCCATCTCAGGAAGAGGCATCTCGGGATCAGGCAGACAGGAAAGGCAGTGAGGACATGGAGGGATCAGAGGCAGAACTGGCAGCTGAAGAAGGTAAAATTTGCTTGCTCTGTCCTGGAGAAGAAAATGTCTGTAGTCTCACTGTGGTGATGCCTTTCAGAGCTTGGCTGTGTCTGGTGGGGTCTCTGGGGACATGGGCCTGGTTTGCTAACAGGGAACCTGTATCCACAGGGACTGTGTCTGGGTGCTGCATTGCCACAGAGAGTGACCCAGAGCTGGAGGTGGAGTACCGTGAGAAGCTGGAGCACGAGTTCCCAGACACAGATTCTCTCTCAGACTCCAACACGGTGAACCAGGATGATGACTCCTTCAGCGTGCTGGGAGGGGACTCACTCAATGAGCAGGAGTTCCTGGAGCAGGAGATGCCCCCGCTCTTTGTGCACCTTACCTGCTCAGTGAAGCTGCGCAGCCAGCACAGCTCCATGCCCGTGCAGTCCCTGCCAACCTGTCTAGGTAAGAGCAAGCCTTTCTGTGAGGTTAAAGGGCAGTAGGGCTTCTGTCAGGTGCCTGTTGGGCGAGCAGTGCCTGGAACAAACATGCTATGTCCTAAACATCAGTTCCTCTGGACTAGCCCTCCCTGTATGGAGCCCCCAGGGTCTCCCAGCATCAGACAAGGGCTTTTTCAGCAGGTTTCCCACTTGCTGTGGGATTGGTCATGGAAGGTTGAAAGGATCATGGGGGATGGTGGCCTTCTTGAGCCTGTCCAAGTGTGTGGGACAGCCACCTCTTGCAGTCTCTGTACTTGCCACCTGGCTCTGTGTGTGTGTAAGCAGAGCTGTTTGTTGCTTGATTCCCTTCGTCTGTGATCTCTCCTCAGGGGAAGTTCTGGGCTGCCTGGAAAGCTGCCAAGGCTTGAACACCATTGACTTGGGGGACCTCTGTGTGACCCTGGACATCTTTGTGCTGACACTGCCCCTGGAGATAGAAGTTGTGAACGCAGACATTCTCCACAACAGGTAGGTGGAAAGAGGCCCAGTCACTCGCCCACCCTCTGCCTGCCCTTTTCAGCCAGTCAGTCTTGGCTCCTCTCTATGTGCTGAGACTCGGGATTCTCCTTCTCAGAGAGCCTGCCACAGCCCTAAGAAAACTAAAATTTTTCTAAGACAGGCTCACCTTCTCTAGAGATCCCTTTTCCCTTCTGTGGAGCCTGTGTCTGTTTATCTTCTCTGGCTCAAAAACTGATGCTCAGCCTGCTCGCTCTCTCCTGTGACAGATGCACCTCGGAGAGTAGCGTGTCCTTCACACGCTCTCCAGGGCAGCCGTCCTCTTTCCGCTCAGATGAAGATATCATGCACAACTTGGAACGGCTCCCGTCCACAGGAGATGAGAGGTATGGCACTGCAGGTGTAGCAAGCCCCTCATGGGTTCCTTTTGCTGCCTAGGAGCTGCACTGTGGTGGCTGCATGAATGAGAATGACTCATTGATTCTTCTTCTCCTCTATCCTAGGCACCCTGCACTTTCCAACCTCCCTGGAGTGCACAGGCAGGCTATTGAAGCCACTATGAATGAGGTAAGCCAGCCTTGTCTACTTCCTCTTGCTTCCAGCTGGAGCAAATGTCCACAGCACACAACTGCTATTCCACACTTCCTAGCCTGCTCCAAGCTGCAACCTCTGTCAACTGAACTATCAGGCCTTGCTGATGTCACACAGACCATTGGCCTTCTGTTCCCCAAAAGTGTGAGACTACCCTGACAAAGTTCTTACGGTAGTTGGGGTGGGACAGGTAGAGCTGTCTTCCAAAGGCCTTTTCTTGGGTACATTCAGAAGGAGACGAGAGATGTAGGTGATGAGAGGGAACATCCTGTTGGGACTTGGATCAGAATTGGGACAGCCTTGCAAATGCAGGTCACCTAGGTCTTTCTCTGCGTCCTTGCTCTGCTCAGATTCGCTGGCTCCTGGATGATGAGATTGTGTCTGCGCTGCGCCACTCGCAGGTCATCAGCACCTCCATCCTGCACCGAGTGGCCACCCACATCTATAACTCCAAGGGACGGCCCAGCTGCCACAGCGAGGTGGTGCTACTCCAGTTTGTCTTTGGACCTGAGCACTCTCTGGAGAAGTTCAAGGAGGTAAAGAGAAAGCCCTGAGGCAGCATCAATACACTTAGCTAGCAGGATGCTTATTCTTCCCTGTATTGCAGGAGTTCAGAAGAATGGCTCTGCCAGGCTACATGCTTAATGCAGAAGGCAGTGACTACCACTACATCTCCATCAGCCGCCTGCACTCCAGGCGGGCAGCTCCAAACCTTTCGGGGACACCCTGCTTGCAGCAGCCATCTGGAGGGGGTACCAGGACAGCCCTGGGCCAGGCAGGCCAGGAGGGGAGCAGTGAAGCAGAGGCAGAGGGCTCTGAGCTACACCATGCAAGCTGTGTCCTCCCAGAAGAAGCCCGGGGTCTCTGGGGGTGGCCAGAGAGTGAGACACGCATTGTGCCAGACACAGGAGACCCCGTAGGTGGGGGCAGCCAAACCCAGGATGAGGTGAGAGACACTGAGGTGGTCTGTTGGTGGGAAGGTGCGGGACACTCCAGTAACAGAAGGTAGAAGGATGCAGGAGGATGATGGGACTTTTTTCGGTGCCTGTTTTTCTGGTCATTTTTGCAACCTTGGCTTGTGTGCAGGTCCCAGGAGAAGCGCTGAGCCTTGACCAGAGCAGAGCACCTGGCCATGACTCCCTGGAGGAGGCAGCTCCAGAGACAACCATACAGTCACTGCCATCCTCATCCTCCGAAAAGGGCAACAGTGAGAAATCACCATTGGTGACACCATCTGCAGCAAGCCTGTCTGACTCCGTAACACAGGGCAGGGAAGGTAGGAGCTGCAAATGTGAGCAGGGTGTACCTCAGCCTCGGGAACTTTCAAGGGAGGAGCCCAGTTCTGGATGTGGCATACAAAATATGACTGCTACTCCTGTTCCAGTCCCTAAACACCAGAATTGGTACCCAGGACTGTTGGTCTCTTCCTTGCTAGGGTGCTGGCAATTCACTGCTTGACAGTACCCAGGGTACTAGGCTATGCTGCTGCACTGATATCCCTAATGACATGAAGTTCCTGTGACTCCAGTAATGGCTGCGAGAGCCCCATTCCCCAGCCCTGCCTTGTTGCCCTGTGGTGTAATGTTTCTTCAGCACATGGGACGTGTGAAGGGGCCTAGCAAGTGCTTTCATGATCAAACCCCTCTTCTCTTTGCAGGCTCGAGCAAGCAGCGTCCCAGCCGTGTGCAAAGCCTCGTGTCAAGCCAGGGCAGCATGGACTCCGACCACCTGGGTGAGTCGTCTGGGGCAGGAGTGACCGACAGTGTGCAGACACTGGCAGTGACATAGTAGTGCAGGGGTGTGGGGGGGACTGTGTGACTGGGTTGGGGTGACCCCTGAGCCCTGAGGACAGGGTTTGTCAGTGGCTCTGATCTCTCAGAGCCTGCCGTGCCTGGGGAGGAGGCTGGCTTGCCAGGCGTGGGACTGAAGTGAGGATACATTGCAGGTTACGATGGGGGAAGCAGTGACTCGGAGTATGAGGAGGCACTAATGAGTGACCAGGAACCCAGGTGTCCCCTCATGCCAGATTTCTGGCTCATCATAAAAATCCAGCAGGACCGAGTGGAGGTCTATTACCACACACGGTAAGGAGGGTCCCCTGTCTGTCCGCTGCTTCTCTGTGCCAGGACCTTATTGCCACTCACCCATCTCTGGACAGGATCTCCTTCCTGCCCAGTGTGGGTGGAGAGCTGCAGGACTAGACTGGTGCTCCATGAGGGGAAATCTGCCATCCTTCCCCACTGTGTTCGTGCTCCCAGCACAGAGGGACAGGTACTGTCCAGGTGCCCTGCTGACCCCTGTCTCCCCTTCCCTGTAAAGCAGCCTGAGTGTGGAGAAGGCAGCATCAGCAGAGACAGAAGAGGAGCAGCCAGGGGAGTGCCAGAGTCTCAACCAGGTGGTGGTGAAGAAGATCAGTGAAATCTGCAGAGTTGTCAATCAGGTAACAAGTCTGCAGAGGGCAGGGACAGAGCTGCCAGTCATGAGATGGCTTAGATAAGAAGGGACCTCTGGAGGTTATCTGGTCTGGGCCCAGCTCAGAGGAGGGTCAGGGGAGCCAGTTCAGCTGGTGGAGTCACAGCTTGGGGGTCAAAGGAAAAGGGACTCAGTCTGGCCCTAAGCCCTTCTTGCTGTCTTCTGTTGGCTGTGAAAGCAACAGAACCAATCTTTTCTCATCCTTCACAGCGCTTGCTGCTGCAGGACCTGCATGACAGCCACATATGCAACTCATTACTGGTGGCAGAAAGTGAGGAGGACATCTGGAAGAGCGAAACACCCTATACTTCATACAGGCAGCGCGTCATGCCCACAGACGGTATGAATACTCCTTTGGCCATTCCTCAGCAGCAGTGCTACTGCCTGCCCATGAGTGACTAAAAAGATGGTGACTTCCATGCTAAGGCCCCAGCTATGTCCTGTGCTCTTTGTAGATTACTCTGTAGAGGAGAGCTACCAGCCCCGGGACTACCTGGCTGCCACCATGCAGTTCATGCCAGGGCACTTTGCTTGTGATGTTGTGTGGAGCACACTCATCCATGTGCATTCACGCCTCAAGATGGGCCCCAACATGGGGGTCTCACGAGGTGCGTACAGCCCAGGTTCCCCCTCATTTTGCGTGTCCAGAGTCTGGCTTCTGGCTGGATTGGCACACCAGAGAAGGGTATGTGGGATAGCTAACATCCCACATTGCCCACAGCTATCCAGGCGCTTCGCTCGGTGCTCAACGCCTTCTCTGTGGTGAACAGGAAGAATATGTTTGTCTACCAGGAACGTGCCACTAAATCTGTTTTCTACCTCCGGTAAGAAGCCAGCATGACTTGTTGGCCTGACCCTGCCCTGCTATGTGCATTACACCAGACTGAGAGTTCCTTGGGGCAGAAAGTGTCTGCCCAGCCTCAGGGACCCTGCTGTGACCCAAGCAGCAAATATCTCAGTTCTCATAAGTCAGAGTCACATCAAGTCAGGCACCTCCTGCTCTCCTTGCACTAAGCCTTCACATGGGAGGGAAAAGGATGATTTTTTTTTTTGAGGGAGCCAGAGAGCTATTTTTCCACAAGCACCATATCGTAAGGACTAATCCCCAGAAAGTGCACAGGGGAGAGCAAGAAAGATGTGGATCTTCTGTGGAGGTATGATGCTGTCAGAGGCTGACATGTCTATCTCCTCTAATCAGATTGACTGAAACCACCTACAGTGGGAAGGTGTGGGAAGCAGAGAGCATCCTTAGTCCAGCATCTCGCTCGCTGGCACTGACACGCAGCCAGGAGCCCATTTACACTGAGGATCTAATGGTGAGTCTGCTGTTCTCTGGGAGTGGATATGGATGCTCTTGGTCACAGGAGTGAGGGAACTCAGTAGTTCCAGCAACTTGGATTTTGTGTAGGATAAAACTTATATTGTAGATGTATGGAGTGGGACAGCAGTGGGTGGGTTCTGCCTGACCTTGCTGACAGCCCAGGACAATGATGGATTTAGAATTCACATTGAAACTTCTTCTGTGTGGCTGTCTTTGCTTCTCCAGGGTTCTCGTTCCTCTCTGGACACAGCCTCATGCCGTAGTGTGGACTCTGCCCGCCCTGTGGGACAGGTAGACAGGCACATCCAGCTGATGGTCCATGGTGTTGCCCCAGCAGGTAAGTGTTACAGCATCTAGCAGCAGATGGACTGTGCTGATGCAAAGCAGAGGAATGGAGCTCTGCTCCCTGCCCTCTTTGCTTGAAGAGCAGAGAAGGTATCTCCTTCCTCAGCAAGCTGCTCTTCCTGAGCCCAGAGCTGCTCACTGTTCTGTCTCGATGGGAATGTGAGGAAAGGATCCATGGCCCACAGTGAAACCTCCTGCAGACCGGGTGGCTTGTGCCAACTTTCCTTATGCAGGAGTGCATTTGTCTTTGCCTGCTGTACCAGCAGTCTTTTGTGATCATGAATGGGTAGAAAAAGATGCCTGAAGAAATTGATGGTGGGGAAAGACATGTTCCCTTTGGGAAGTGAGTGTGAGGCTGGTACATCCTGAACAGGCAGGGAGGGGTGACTGTTGTCATTCTTACTGGATGGGGTGAAAAAGCTGCTTGTACCTCTGCTTACTTGTCAGGGCCTGAGATCACAGATGAGCTGGTGAAAGTGCTGCGCAGACGCCTGGATGAGGCCACCCTGGATATCATCACTGTGATGCTGGTGCGGAACTGCAAGCTGACCCCAGCAGATGTGGAGGTACCTGACTGGCTATCTGCTCTGCTCATCCCAGAGCCCATAACACTTTCCTACTTTTTGACCTGTCTCAGCCCCTCCTGCCCCAGGGCAGGGAAGGCCAGGGTAGTTTGCTGCATCCTGTTCCCTGCTCCAGTGCTTGCTCAGGCTGGCATTCACCACAGTATACTGTGTGGGTGCCAGGGTAGGTGCTGGGGTTTGCAGCACGGCAGGGCCTCCCTGTGAATACCCCTGGAATATCTGCCCAGATCTGTCTCAGGGTGCTGCCTATGGGCCTGGATTCTGCCCACCATACTCTCCCTTCATATAGCCAGCTGGCGTAATTTGGATCAGTATCAGAGCCCCAGGGCATCCTGCTAGTCTCAGCTGAGTTTTAAAGCCGCCTCTCTGCAGTTTATCCAGCCCCCTGGAACGCCACCCACAGAGGTCCTGCAGTTCGCACTGCCACCCTCCGCCCTGCCTTGGCTGCATGCGGTGGCCTACTATCTGCGCCAGAACCTGCTCATCTTCCTGCACACCCCGAAGTACACGGACAGCAATGTGGAGCACCACTTCAAGGTGAGGAGGGCTGTGAGCTGGGACAGCAGTCTGCCCAGCTTCTACCTGCTGCTGGGGACATTTCTTGGGGCAGCTCAATCACCATGTTCCCCGCTCTGCCATGTAGTGTTAGGGAGGAACTGACGCTAAATGCTGAAGCCTGGAGGAGTTTCGCAGGACTGTGAGCAGTTCCTGTTTGGCCTGGACAGGCCTTGCTTTCGCACAATCAGTCACTTGCTGTGCAAAAAGCAGCAATCGCAAAGCTCATGCCCACAATCATCTCCCAGGAGCATGGGAGAAGACCCCCTTGCAAAGCTGAACTTGGGTCCTTGCATAGCTCCTTCAGATCTAAGGACTGAAACATCAGAATTAATAAAAGTTTGGGAGCAGCTACCCACCCGCTCAGCATGGCCATAGCAAGGATAAAGGGTGAGGCCAGATGTGTAGTGCCATATAACTGCATAGACCTGTAGGGAGTTCCTTCAGCCCAACAGTGGTGAAAGCTGGCAAGTGTTTTAAGTAGGTCTGGATTGTTTGCTACAGGTCTGGGGATGAGCTCTGCACGCACATGGGCCTCTGCTTCCAGTTAAGGCAAGTTCTCTAATCTCTGTCACTATTCTTCCTTCCTCTCCTTAGCACTACTTCAACCACAGTGGGAGCATCCCTGACCAGGATCTCTATCTGTACAACAAGCCGGGTGGCCAAGGCACTGGTGGAAAAGGTATCATGCTCAACTCTCACCTGAAACCAGGGCATGGGGCTGTGTCTTGGGAAGCTGCTTCCCATGTTGGAGAGCTCTGAGTGACTGAGGAGGCCCAGTGCTGGGGTAGTGTGTTTCTCCAGTGGCTGGGAGGTGGGCAGGGTGTGTGCTTGTGGGACTGCACACCCTTGCACGTGTGGTGGAGCAAGCTAAGGCCTCTCGCAGAGCAGCTTGCTAAGCTTGGCCTGTTGCTGTAGGAAGCAGCTCTAGGTCACAATAGCTGTGGGGAAAGACACAGTGAGACTTCAGTAAGTGTGGGGCACAGAGGCTCAGTGGGGCTGGAGGTGGGAGCAGGGACAGTTGTTGCAGGAGCCTTGCTTCAAAGGGGTAGCTGGATGCTGCAAGTAACTGAGCACAGGCTGTGGGGACAATGTCCTTGCGCTTTTCTCTGGACTGTTGGAGGAGGGATTGCATAGGGCCCATCCTCCAGCAGGCTGTCATGTCATGTTTTGTCCAGGCCATGTGGTCTATCACCTGGCCATCGTGTGTCTTGTGCCCCTTGTGCACCGTCTGAATGTTCTTCTGTTATGTAGGTACCATGTCGGACCTTGTGCAGCACCTCTTTCCACTCTCCCACTTCCAAGGTAGCTCCTGTGGCTCCGAGTATTCCTCCGGTTCCCCTTCCTGTGCAGCTCCCTGGCCCCTCTGGTCCCTGCTGTTCTTGTTTTCCTTGTGTCGTGGCTTCAGCTCTGACTCCTCTGTGTGTTTGTCTGTGTGTGTCCATTTAGCTGAGCCTCCTCCTTCTTGCTGGCTGGATAAATGAGCAAACAGAACCTGCTGCTCTGAGATGGCAGCTCTGCAGTCCCCAGCTGCTGAGGGTCCATGTGCTGCCCTCTTAGCTTGTAAGCAGTGAACTCCAAAATCCTGCACCCTTTTTTCCCACAGGTCCAAACAGGCATCTCCTCCCTGAGGAAGACAGGAGTCATGATGTTTCAGCTGTGGTTTCACACTCCAGGGTGTAGCATCATCACTCTCCCAGTGGCTGTGTCTTGGGGTGGGGGATTCCCTTGCATACCAAGGGGGTAGAGTGGCTGGCCACCACTAGATGTGTACTTTGTATTTCAGGGAGCCTGGGTCAGAGGGAGCTCAGAGTCCCTCACAGATGGGAGGTAAAAGCTCCCTAGCACCCCACCTTTCCACAGAGTGCGATGGATGACTGTGTAGCCAAACTCCATTGCACGGGGCAGTAAGGTACTTGACAGCTCTGCTAACTTACTTCTTCCTATAGCCCCAGAGCTCAGGTCTTGAGTTTCTTACCTGTGATTTAGTGGTTGCGTTTCAGCTTCCCTGTGCTCCTGTAACAAGATTGGGAGCCTTGTTCCCTGCAGCAAGGAGGCAAGCCTTTCTGCTGGTGGAGCAGGGGCAGCCATCATCTCTGCCCCAAGAGACTGAGCTGGCTGCAGGAGCAGGGGCAGCCATCATCTCTGCCCCAAGAGACTGAGCTGGCTGCAGGGTGCCGAGTGCTTGGCACTTGCTTGGCAAACCAGCTCTGTCTTGGGGAGCACCTGCAAACGAGGAGTCTGCTCCTGCAGCTGCTGACCTGGCCTGCTTGAGACCACTGCCATGGGTGCTCCCTTTCTGGAGCATGTGTCCCAGCACGAGGAGAATGTGGGACATCGTGCTTGGTTGTTCTCATGTCCTCACCTCAGATAGACTGAAGTAGACCAGAGGTACAGGAATGGACGTGATAGGGAAACATGCCAGAGAGGAGGAGGCTGAAGGCACTCAGTGTGGTAATTTATCCAGGAGGAGAAGAAAGGAGTGACTACATCTTGGTCTACAATTACCACATGAGCATCCCCTGTCATTTTGGTGGGCATGGGGCTGACTGTCAAGCCAGACAGATGTGGAGTTTGTGCCCTTTACTTGTTTAAAGAAAGAAAGTCTGCTTGGTAGAGCTCATATTCACTGTCACATGGGGCAGATTTGCTGCTCCTGACACCTCTGTATTGACACCCACATCCCAGAGAGCTGCTGGGCTGCAGTGAGAGGCTGTCTGAGGTGGGAGAGCCCCTGTGTGAGGCTCACTGCCCTGCTCTGAAGGGGGATGAGGCTGGGTAAAGTCCTGGTCCCCTCTACCTTTGATATTTCGGAAATTATGAGCTTCCCCATTGTTTGCTGTGTAAAGGGTTGTTCCTGTGCCTGTCTCAGGGGGAGATGTTGGAGGCTGTTGCAGAGCACCTCTGAGACAAGGCTGTTCCTGTACTTTTCTTCAAGTGGAGGGGTGCTCATAGATGTAGAGTTTTCTTTCCTCAGTGTGAGTGCAAGTGAGCTGCCCTCTGACTTAAATGCCTACCTCTCTCCTTTGGAAGCAGCTCTTTCCATCCCAGTGCCCTCTCCCTTGCATCTGGGGTGTCTTGGAGGAAAGGTTGCTGCAGAGCTTACGCTTCATTAGGAACGATGAAGACTGGGTGGTTGTGCTGCTGATTAGCCCTGGGCACAGTCTGCTGAGACCGGATTTGTCTCAGCACAGGGAGGGCACCCATCTTCCACACAGTGCTGTGGATGCAGTTGGGTGCAGTTTGGTTGCTTTGTGACAGTGGAGTCTGGTGTCACTCCCACCCTTGCTGAGATGGAGAGGAACTGAGTATGGGCTCAGAAATGCTGTGGGGCTGAGGTTGTTTGCATCTGGACACATCACCCTTTGGCAGTGTTGGGGCAGCTTTGCCATCCAGTCATCTGAGTGCTGGGTTAGTTGGTCAAGCGGCTTTGAAAGGGAGTGGGATCTAGGGTTACAGTGTGGGGTTTGGACCTCACAGGTGCATCTGTGCTGCTGCTTCCCTGGTGTCCTGGCTATCGAGCTGGACTGTGGGGATTGAGCTCCTGTTTCTGGTCTGGTTCGTAGCAGGGCTTCTCCTTCCGTGTGGCCCAGGGCATGCAGCATGTGGGCTCTGAAGCAAGCACCATGCTACTACTCTGCATCTCTGAACTGTCCCGTTATGTGTGTGTAGGGCTCAGTGTAGAGAGGCTACAGGCAGGGCCTGAATTTTACTCTGCATCAAATCCAGGCTAATACTAGGTGTCAACCTGCTTTGTTCCCAGTCCTGCTTGTTGGAGTGCATGGGGAAGGTACCTGATGTTGTATGGGCATACAGTGAGGAGGGAGCTGTGAGTGTAATCTGCAACAGGGTGTCACGTATACAGTCTTCCTCTGGAGGGACTTGAGGTCCTTTAATAGCCTGGAGAGGGCTGCTGGAGAGTATCTGGGCTCTGTATTCTGTCCCTTAAGAGGATAGGGATGGTGAGCCCCATCCTGGATATCTCTGCATAAAGGCCCTCCTGGGGCAAATGGAGATACTTTCCCCTTGCACATGGGGGTGGACAACCCCGGAAGCTGCTGCAGGGCAAGGCAAAAGCTGCTGCGGCACTGCAAGAGAGAGACTCTCGGGGTGATGGGGACACCCTGTGCCAAACACCGTGCTTCTTACCCTGGCTCCCCACAGGCACAGCTAGCCTCTGCTCCCCTGGCTGCATGCCCTCCTGTGGGCCCTGCCTGCCACGTGGCACTGTGCAACCCAAGTGGTGACATGACGGTCCCAGGTGCGGGGTGGCAGGCTGTAGGCAGGGCTTGTAGAGGTACAGGGGCTGACAGAGGCTGTCTCGGGCTCTCCCCGGCAGGAATCGCGTGCATCGCACTGACGTTCGTGGATGAGCATGGCAGCCCCACCTCACTGCCCCATGGGGAGAGGCCTGATCCTCTGAAGCCGCCTTCCTCCTCACCCATCGTGGGCCTGCTGCAGGATGCCGACTTTGAAAGCCTCACCGCAGTCAGCAGGCACCAGCCAGAGACCAGCACCCTGCATTCAGGTAGAGTGAAACAAGCCACAAGTTACCAATTCCTTGCTGTCTCCACATCCCCTGGGGCACCTCGGAGGGGGGGCTGGCAAAGGTGGGTGTGCAGATCCATGCAGGACTGCCCTTTCCCTGCAGAGCCCCGCATGCTGGTGCGCCTGGATATCTGGGAGAAGGGCAACATCAGCCTGCTGCAGCTGTCGGAGAAGCTGCGTGGGGCCCTGCGCCATGCTCTTTGCGACGCCGTCATGGAGTTTCTTGTGCTGCCGGCCCCACTCTGTGTGGAGGCCACCAGCCCCCTGGGTGCTGCAGACCTGGAGGAGCTGAGCTCTGCAGGTGAGAGCCTGACCAGGACGGCCATTCCAAGCCCCCAGCCAGCCTTGCTCCTCCCGCTTGGCCTGTGGGAGCTTGGCTCTGCGGGGGGGACTGGGGCTGAGGGGGCTGGGAGGAAGTCACTCTCCCTTCTGCAAGCTGTGCTCTGTGATGTCTCAGGGAAGAATCATTATAGAAATGGGGGCTGGAAGAGGTATGTAAAGGTCTATCTGCTCCCAAAGACTGAATTTACTTTGCTGGGTGTTGCTGAGGGCTCTCTCCCTTCTCTCCAGCTTGGCTCTGGCCAGCCACAGTGGGGTACAGGGGGACACCAGCAGTGTTGCAGTGGGAAGCTCTGGAGAGTCTGATTCACTCTGTCTCCACAGGAGGCCTAAGGAGGACCATGTCAGAGACCAAGGGCCTGGCCCTGGCCACTGGTGGGGCTGGCAGGAGCTGTCCTCCACCCTTGCACTTCACCTCTGCCCCTTCGTCCAGCTCTGGGGAGCCAGTGACACCCACAAGCAAGCTGGGACGCCGCAGCTTCTGGGACATGCTGGTAATGTTGCTGAGGGACCAGTGGGGAGCGGGGCCTGTAAGTCCTGATGGTGTGTCAGGCCGGGAGGAATTAAGAGGAGGCATCTGGCTGGGGTTGGGAGGCCAGGCTGGTAGTGGGGACTTTGAGATCAGGGTGCTAGCTGGGCTGTGCATGTGCACAGCATTAACTTACCCCCTTCTCCCTAGAGCAAGGCAGAGTCTTCGGAGCTGGGCAGCCCCAAGACTACTGATGACATTGTGCTGGAGAGGCCAGAAGAGGCTCGCACGAGGCGGCGGCACAAGACTGAGAGTGTCAAGCAGCATCTGAGCCAGGATCGGGCCACAGCCACAGCTGAACTGGAACAGGCACAGAGGCAAGCACAGCCTGCAGGCCGGGCAGCCAGGGTGTTGTTCCCCTCTGTCTGCTGCACAGTGCTCCACAGCCTGACATCCTGCTGGCTCTGTCTGCACCTTAACCCTCGACCACATCGCCTTTCCTGGCAGTTTCTTCCTTACACAGCCAGTTAGGGGAGCTGCCTTCCACACAAAACCCCTCAATCCTTATTGCTGCAGTGCTGCTGAAAGCACTGCTAGATATCCCTCCCCTGCATTGTGGGGCCCTGCACAACACCTGACGCCCCTATGGCTACTGACCCAGAGGGACCAAGCTCAAGGGCTGTAACAACCCAAAAAGGGGGCTTGCCGGGCTCTGCTCTGAAGCTGGGTGGGGAGAGACCATTGCGGACTTGTGCCTTCGTTGCTGTTGACTTTGATCTGGTACAACTGCTTCCCTTTCCTCTTCCCAGGCGCCGAGCCTGCCAGTTGGAAGAAGGCGATGTAGGTAGCATGCACCCACTCTTCAATCAAACTTGCCAGCAGTGGATGGCATTCATGAACCACCTGGGTATGTGTTTCAGGCCCCAGCTCCTCCCTGGAGCTGCAAGGACAAGTCCTCGTATGACACCAAGCCATCTGCCTTCATCCCTTGCTGATCTCTAGCTAGTTATGCACTCTGCCCCCAAACCTCATCAGAGTCCCCTCAGTCTTAAGGGCCAGCATCAGCATTGCAAAGCTGTGGCAGGAGTCCCAGCGTGTGTCTGTGTGCATCTGAACAAACCTGCTAAGGCCTGTGGTTGTATCTGCCATGCTGCAAGTCTAGGGCTTGCTGGACTTGGCTGCAACTGCATTGGAAAGACTGAACTCCAAGGGCAGCTACAGTAATGATAAGGCTCCCAGATGTAGCAGGGAGAATCTGAGCCTCTGTGACACACTCTGGAGCAGTGAAGTTGCGTGGGAGACCCTCAGTCTTGGAGGGAGCAAGAGGAGGAGGGAGGCAGCAAGGAGGGATGCCCTTCACATGGTGGGATTTGGGGCTGGGCGGTTGCCCTGTTGCTGCTTTCTGGATACCTCTCAGTTCAGTGTTTCTTCATCCTCTTGCACCTCCTGCTGGCCAGGTAGAGTTGTCCTTTGGTAAGGAGTAGGCCAGGGAGCAAGGAATAGGCGGGGGAATAAAGTGCTGTGCTCAGGGCATGGATGGAGTTTGGTCCAGGCCCTGTTTCTGGCCAGAGCCTGAAACCAGTTTTTTGTTCAGCCTTTGTCTTCTCCTCCTCCATATAAAGTCCTTGTTCTCCAGCTCTGCCTAACTCTGTCCCTGGCAAGGCAGGAACTTGGCCTGCTCTGGGCAGCAGGCCTGCAATGGGGCTCCCTTAGCCCTCCCCACTGCCCAGGTAGACAGGGCTTGGCACTGGGGCAGCTTGGCACCTTTTCCTACAGTAGTACTTCTTCTGTGCAGGGTGCCCTTCGGTGCAGCAGTGCTCAGTGGAGATTGTGTCTCGTTTCCTCCTGTCCTCCATCCTGGTGGAAGTGGTGAGCCTGGTCACTGCCCTGGCGAGCGACACCACTGTCAAGGTGTTTGAGCAGATCTGGTGAGTTACACTGTTCACAGGGGGCTGTTTGGCACCAGCAAATGCCAATCAGCTGTGCCAGCCTCTACTTCCATGGCTCTACTTGTCAGCCACCTTTGGTGCTCTTCTTTGCAGCTGCCATCAGGGCACTGCCTTCCTGCCCTATAAGCCTGGCCAGAGTGCCAGCCCTCGCCCTGCAGCCGTCAGACACTTCATCTTGCTGGGACGCAACTTCCAGCAGTGGCGTTGCAGCACAGAACAGGGTGAGTGCCTGGCCAGGGTCCATGGGACTGTGTGCTGGGGGCTCTTGGGGTGGGAGATGTATGAGCAGGGTTCCCCTCTTTGCTGGGACAGACTGCTTGTTCCCAGAGGTGGGCAGTGGGTTTTCTCTTCTCGGCTCCTGAGACCTTGTTCTCAAATCTGCTTATAACTGCTTATTTCAAGACAAGCTGAGCAAGTACTGTGGCAAAACATCCTGTCATGCAGCTTTAACGGCACATGGGATGTAAGAGCGGGATGAACTGGCACTGAGTGTCATAACTCTGGCTTCTTCCAGCTCACAAAGGGCTCCAACGCTTTGAGGCCATGGAATTCAGCTCAGCAGAGAGAGGCTCTGATCCTAGCCTTGCTGGACGAGACCTGGCACCTCGGCAAAGGTTCCTCTTCATGGAGATCATCGACAAAAAGGTAGCAACGATGTCTGTGTGATGTTGTCTCCCACAAGCCAGGCTGTTCCCAACTGGCCCAGGGCTGGAAAGAGGAGAAGAGTGCATCTGCAGGCAACCAGCCTTCCCTAGGCAGGAGCCTTCCAAAGCAGCTGTGCAGGATGTCTCTGCTTGTGCCACAAGCAGAGCTGGGGGTTCCCTGCAGTGCTCTGGGGAGTGCTGGGGGGCAAGAACCCTTGCTGTCTCTGACTCCAGCTGCCCCACCGTGGACTATAATTGCCCTTTCCCTACCCACAGCACGGTCCACATCAGGCTGGGCACTTGTGCTGTCAGTGCAAGTACCACCACCACTGCTGTGGCTGTTAACAGGGGGGCTGTGAATGAGCTGTTGCCACTCTCCCTGTCCCAGCCTTGTCATCTGAAAGTGGCTGCAGCTGTAGCAAGTACCACCCAGAGCACCTGGGGCCGCCTATGTCACCATGCAGGCCCTCTCTGAGCAGGTCCTTCAGCCTTTCTCCCCCTCCTCTCTCTCCAGCTGACGCTCTACACTTATAACTGGTCCCCAGACCTGGGCGCCAACCTGAACTGCTCCCTTACTCGCCTGCTGCAGTGGCAGAATGCTCGGTCCCACATTGTGCACTGCCTGCTCAGCCAGAAGCTGGGACTCTTCCACCACCACTGCTTCATGGACACACCATGGCATGAGGACAGCAAGCAGGTAGGGCACCCTGCCAGGCAGGGCAGTCCTTTCCCCTTCAGGAAGGGCCTTTAGCAGTTTGGGGGTCTGAGTAAGGTTGCAGTGTGTGCGCTTCTGTGCTTTTGTATGCCAGCTGGCAAGGTATCCCCAGGTGCTCATGTGTCCGACTGTGGCTGTGTCCAGCTAGGCTGGTGCTGTCTGCTCTTGGAGACAGCCAGAGGTGGAAAAGGAAGCCAGGTCCTGCTGCTGGCAGCACTTATTTGTGACTGGATTATTTAGGGTGGAGGAGGCTGGGGAATGGGCTTCCCACGGCACATTAGGGCCATGCTAGGCCAAGGCCTGCTGTCTTTGGGACTGGTGATGGAGAAGGCTGACAGAGATGTCTGCAGATGGCCAAAACTGGGTTTTCTCTGTTCTTGTGGGTCCTTGCTCCAAGGCTGGCAGTAAGGAGGCTTTCATGGCTGTGTCTGCTTGCTTAGGAGCCAAATCCTTTCCTGAACTCCACTTTGGAGGTGGATGCGCTGATCCGGAGCTCCAGTCCCCCACCTAGCAAGGAACAAGGCCGGCTGAGCAGCTCTGCCCGCAGCCTGCCATCTCTGCACTTCCATCCTGATGTGGTGCCCTTTGATGAAGCTCTGCGGGATGTTACCACTGTCAAGCGCATACCCCATGGGCCTGACTTGGGACCTTTTGACCCTGTGTCTTGGCATGGGGCTCAGTTCCTGGAAATCAAGAGCATGGAGAGGAAAGGTAAAGCAAGGGGCCCGATGTCACAGAAGCCTGTCTAATCATCTCACTCCTGGAAAAGGAGCTCAGAAAGAGCAGAACAAGAGTTCTGGCAGAGGGGACGGTTCTCGGCTCCTCCTGTCAGGGTGCTGTGAGGGAATGGTTTATGGCCTGTGTAGGGTGGGAGTGAAGGGGAGTGGCAGTACTTGGGGCTGTGGCTTGATACTCTTGTGGCTGCTTTCTTTCCCCCAGAACTGGAGAAGCAGATGAAGATTGAAAATCTCTTTGTTACCTGGCAGCAGAGATCGGCGCAGTCCAACATGCCTATCAGTGTGAGCACAACCCGAGTGGGTGGGTGGCAGGCTGGGCCTTCTTACAGTGCACTGGTAGCACCAGCTTCTCTATGGCAAAGGGGAGCACTGGAGCTCACAGCAGGGTGTATGTCGGGGATGCTGTTTGGCAGTGGAGCAGTGCACTCTGCTTGAATTTCTGGAGTTACTGGGCTCTAGCAACACACTTAGGCATGGGGCCTTGCTGCCCAGCACTGGAAAGGCTGTAAAGCAGGGGGTTCCCTCGAGAGTTTGATCTCCATTTGAGCAGCCGTGCAGCGCTGTGGACAGCCTGTTCCCAGGCTTGATGAGGGTTGTGTGCTGTAACTGTGTTCCTCTTGTGCTGTGCAGCTGGCAGACCTGGAGACCCTGAAGCAGTCCTCACGCCTGGTTCACTACTGTGCTACTCCCTTGCTCTTTGACCCAGCCTTCCGGCAGCAGATCCAGACTGACCAGCAGGGCAAGGTAGAGGGGAAGGTGAGTGTCAGCAAGTGTCGGTGGGGTTGGGCTTTGTGCAGTGGGGCAAAGGATGGCTTTGCAATCTTTTCCCAAGACAGGGCTGCTCTGAGCTCACCCCTGCGTTACAGGATGAATTTGCACCCTGTGAGATGGAGACTGAGAAAATCCTTGGGTCCTTATAGCCTTTCTTCTGCAGCCGCACCATCCCTGGGGGAGACTGACTTCCGTTTTCTACTCAGGGAGTTCAGGGCTGAGTCTAGTGAAGCCATCAGAGAGCGCTGTCTGGTAGCGATCTGTTGGGGAAGCAAAGCTTCCCTTTATGCATTCAGCAGTCAGACCTGGTAAACCTTGCCTGGACCCAGCAAATAGCTGGAACAATTTAAAGCAAACCAGCTGAATCCTGAGCAGGTTGCAACCTGACAGACTAACCGGTGCAGATTCCATACTGGCTGTTCACAGTCTGTAAGCGTGTCAGAAGGGAAGGACAGGCTGTTGTAATTTATCTAAATGTCAAAAGGATTCTGACAGGGTCTTTAAGCAGAGGTTGCTACAGAAATTGAGCACTTGCAAGCAAAAGGAAAAGTATCGTCACAGAATGAAAACTTCACTTTGTTTTTGGAACAGAGCAAAATGAAAATTGGTTATTGAATTTGAAGAGCCTGGCAGCAGAGGTTTCAAGGTTGTGTATTGGGTTCTGTATCAGATCATTTTTTGCAGTACATACGAGATGGCAAGCTTTGCAATGCTCTATGGCTGTTCAGATTGGTCAGAACAGAAAAAGACTGCAAGGAGCTTGAGTAGCCTGTGAAATGAGAGGTATTGTGGGAGCTGGGACCTGGTTCCCAGTAAAACAGAGCACAATGTGGAGAGAAATTTGAACTTCTCCTGTATTGTACACTAACTGCAGAGCCTGTACAGACCAGACAGCTCAGTGGATTTCTTCAATTTGTGAACAGTTGGATACAAAAGGCAAACCATTTAGAGTACATCAGAAACAGGCGTTAGTATTATTGGTAATATTCCAATACGTTTCTAAAATACTAGAATGTTAATGTCTTCATCTGGACAGTAAGTGTGAGACCAAGCATCTTCTGACAAAGGCACTGAACTAGAGAGACTCAGAGAAGGTCAGAGAGTAGCAGGAGAGACCCCAGGTAAAGAGACTGCTCCTGGGTAGGTGAATGAAAGGTCAGATAGAAATCTGTAAAAGAGCCACTGGCTTGAGGTAGAGAGATCAAGAAAAGAAACCTCAGTCTCTCACAACACAAAGACAAGGAGTATTCAAGACATCAAAAGGAGAACTGGAAATAGTTAAAAGGAAACACTATTCCTATTCAGTGCTACTGAACTACTAGTAAATCCTGAGAATTCGGGAGGATTCATAAGGGGATTGGACTCTTACCATGGCAGTAGGAGCTGAAGCTCTGTTGAGCCTTGTGTGAACCAGTGGTAGAAGCCATTCTGTGGGGGTAGATGTGAATTTTCCCTTTCTGCCAGGGCACCTTTTCCTGCAGTCTGTTGCAGTCCTGTTAGGTCAGTCCATGGCTGGGTAAATCTTGGATCTCGTGTTTCCGCACATGCACTAGGACAGTGTTTGGGGAACTAGCTGTTAGTGCTCTCTGGTAGGAAGAGGTTTGCCCTCTGCTCAGCCAGGGCACCTGGTGGTGTCCCAGCAAGTGTCACCTGCTGGGGCCAGTCGCAGCAGGGCTCTGTAGGAAATTATTTTCTCTTCCAGAAGCGCCACCGCTCAAATGACTCTACAGCTTCAGGGAGAGACCGCAGCCACAGCTGTGACTCGGCAGAAGCGCTGCCCTGCAAGGTGAAGGAGGAACCCTGGCTGCAGGAGATGTGCAATGCCTTCTTGCAGCAATACATCCAGTACCTGCAGAGCATGGGCTTCATTCTGGTCCAGGTCCGGCCACCCTCACCCACCACTCGCAGGTCAGTGACGTTCTGGGAACCCTGGTGTTGGAGAACAGCCAACACACTGAGCTATGCCCTGGTTTAACACAACAGGAGATGTTGGCTCGCCTGCTCAAGGCTGTCTCTGCTGTCATTTCCAGTAGCACCAGCCGGATCCGAGCTCTGGCAGCAATGGGTGTGGAGGGGAGAGGGTCCTTTTCCTACACGAAGCCAAAAGCTGAAGGGAGTCCAAAGGTGAGTGCATGTCTCTTAGAGGGGTGGAACTGGGATAGAAGTCGGGCTGTGGAGTGGGGCAGTTCTCCTGGTTGGCTTTTGAATCAGTTTCAGGCAGAAAGGATGTGAGAGGGCAGAGAAAGCACTAAAGCCGGAAAAATGTCTGTCTAGATCAGCACCATCTTTGGGATCTTGGGTCAGATGAGACCTCCTTGCCCTCCTGCATGTCTTCCTGCAGCCGTTGGAGCCCCTTCCTGGAACTGGGTGGAGCCAGGGCAAATCTCAAAAGGATGGCAACAGCTTGGAGGGGTCTCAGAAGAGGAACAGGGTGACCTGGGGCCAGGACAGCTGCCTTTGGTTGTGATTCTGGAGGTTTACCAGTCAGAGAAGACTCAGCGTCTATGGTTAAGGGCAACTCTGGCACAGAAGGATCTTTAGTTAGAGTGAGATGAATGCTGAAGTTGAAGACATCAGAGAAGATAAACCTGGAATGGCTCTACTGTGAGAGCAGGCTGAGGTTCCTCGTTTCTAAAGAAGTGGCAACTAGGGAGGAACAGGACAGAGCTCTACCAAATCGCAGCTAACCTGGAAAAGGATTGACTCCTTGCTGTCTTATTTGATACAACATCTAGACACCATCAAATGAAAGCTCACATCATCAGCTCAGTGTCCTCAAACTCTAGAGACACCCTGTCCTGAGTAAGCGGGAGGCAAAGGGAGCAGGGTGCCTGGTGTGCTCTCTCAAAGGCTGTTTTTTAGGTTAGAATTCTTTTCACAGTCAGCTCTGGCATGTCTGTTCTCCTCTCTCCAGTGAGGGTGCTCAGTTGATGAGGCTCCTCTGTTTCCACCTCTGCCAAAGCCTTGTGGCAGCCTCGCACCCTGGTGTGCGGGCTGCTTTCCTATGCCAGAGAGCCTCTTGAGCTTTGTCCTTTTCTTCCCAGAGCACAAGCCCTGCTGTTGGCACCTATCATCTACAGAGAGCTCTTCCGGGTGGGATTGTACTGATGGAGTTGGCTTTCCAGGTAAGAAAGAACAATAAACAAAGTATGATCTCTGGGGGTTCAGGGACAGTCTTCAGAGGTGACAAAGTGAGTGACGAGGAGTGCAGCAGGGACCTGTGATTCTTCATTTCTTGTCCTGCCTCTCCCATGGTCCTGTAGCTGTGGATCAGCTAGGTATGGTTCTGCAGGGCTCAGAGCAGTAAGAGTTGCCTGGAGGGGGGCTAATAAAACATGCAAAGGCTCAATACCAGGTAGGGTGCTCTGTGCTCAACCACGTGTTGGCTGGGCTAGCTTGGTTCAGACAGGAGGGGAGACAAAACATGGAGCAAGAGTGTCTGGGACCCAGCCCAGAGGGTGAAGCATAGGGGCTGTTCTCCTTCCCCAGAGAGGCCCAAGGCCTGTGCTATGCTCATGTGCTCTCTCCTCCAGGGCTATTACTTCTGTGTGAAGCAGTACGCGCTGGAGTGCTCGCGGATCCCCATGGGCCAGTCTGTGAATTCCCAGGTAATGGCTTTGCAGGCACAGCTGGTGCACCTCAGGGTCAGGGAATGCTTTGGGGGAGGCAGCGATCTCTGGGACAGAGTGGGCATTTCAGGTGTAGCAAGTTCTGGAGAGCTCTGCTCCCTCCTCATGGAAAAGTAGAACTGCACAGAGCCTTCTGCAGCTACGTGCCCTCCATGGCATGTTGCTTGAGCAGATCTGGAGTACAGTGAAGGGAGGTAGGGTGTTTGGCAAGAGGATGACTTTTATCCTAGCTTGGGGAGCAAGACAGAGCAGACTGGGAAGGAATAGGAGCAATTCTGGCAAAGATGACTGCTCCAGGCAAAGTCAGTGCATGGAAAGCCAGAAGCTCTCTGCTTCCCTTGGAACAACAAGGAATGGGAACAGGGATCTGTGAACATGGTTAGCTACCCTTTGCCAGAGGAGATCACTTTCTGCACCATGAGCCCTGGTTCTTGATACCTCTGTGCCTTGCTCTACAACACCATGGGGTTGCCTGCTCCCTTCTCTTCTGGTGCATCAGGGTGTCTCCTGCCTGTCCCCAGGGCACTGGGTGGCTGCCTAGAGGCTGACTAGCCCCAGCCTGTCTGAGGCAGGAAGCATGCATGACCATACTGTCCTTTCCAAGGTGGCTGTGTAGCAAGGCTGCATCTTATATAGGCCAGGAGTGGTCTCCTAAGCTTAGAGCCTGCCAGAACCTCGCCTGAGGGTTTGCTGAGCCTTTCCTGGGAAGCCCACATATGCACAGGGCAGGGTTACCAGGCTGCAGCGGGCATTGCAGGGAACATTCAGACTCTCTCTGGCTGACTTGGGAAAAGACTTTGCCTGGTTTTGCAGTGGGAGGGGATGATCCTGGGAGCAGCAGGCAAGAGGTGTGGGGCTTGCTACAGGCACCTGGCCACCCTTCCCACATGTTGGGACTAGCCCAGAGTTCCCCCAGGCGGGGCAGCTGAGCTCCTCAGCCCCTTCTCTCACCTTGTCCAACACTGGGCCTGTGCAGGACAGGCTGGATGCAGGAACAAGGCTGGGCAGTGCCTTGTCCCTCTTCCCACTGGCTGTGCATCTCTCTCCATCAGGGCACTCTTACAGCCAGAGCTCGCAGCAAGAGCTGCATGGGACCCAGCTCCGTCTCTGAGTCTGCGGTATGTCCTCTCCTCCCAGTGCCATGCTGAGCACAGCAGGACCTGCCAGTGCAGGGCTGAACTTCCCACCGGCTGTGCTTCCACCCTTCCTGCCCCAGTGTTCAGCTTTGGGAGCTGCCTCTTGCCTCCTGTGCCAGTGCCTTCTGTAGCACTGGGCAGCACAGCTTGGGAGGAGGATGGGGTGGGCCCCAGGTGCTGGCATGGGGGCAGTGCCTTCTGTTTCTTGCTCTTCACCCTGCCTTTCCTGGGGCAGAGCTATAGGCTCCTCTCTGGGCTCATCCTGGCTGTGCGGGTTGCCATCTGGCTCATGGCAGCAGAAATGCAGGTGGCGCAGAGAGCAAGAGCAGCTTGTTCTGCCAATGCCTCCTGCCTGCTGGTTTTCCCTGCTTGCCTCCCTAAACCAAGGGATTATGATGTGGGTCAACTGCCCAAAGGTGTCAGAGAGCCAAAAGACGTTAAAACTGTGAGCTCCTGGCATAAGGGCAAGGCTGAGGCCTTCACCATCACTGTCCCCTGGCACAGTAGCTGCAGTTGTGCTGGGAGCATGGCTGGGGTGAGTGTGTGTATGCTGGTGCTGCCTCGGTGAAGAACCAGCATGCTGTGCAGAGGTGATGGCCGTGTGCTGGAGGGATCCTCTCCAGGCACAGCTGTGACACACCAGCCACCACCGGATCTGGCTTCTCAGCAGCCAGCCTGGGTTCCTGTTAGTTACTGAGCACAGGGCATTAGCAACTCTGCTGTTGCCCGTCTCTGGGTCCATCCAATCCTCACAGGCCCCTATGTTGCCTCCTGCTCTCAAGGGACATTCAGGGAGTCTCTCTTTGCCTGTAAATCCAGAACTTGCTGGGGCTCCAGCCCTGGTGTGTCCTGTACCCGCTCAGGGACTACGCAGTCAGAGCAGCACTCAGCTGAAAGGAGGCTGTATCCTCCTTCACAGCCATGTGGCTTTCAGCTCAAGGAGGGGGTAAACCTCATGCCAAAAGGGAGTCAGTGCCCATCAGTCTGTGCTGCTGGGGGAGATCAGGAGCGGGGTCAGTTGTGGAAGGAGCCACCAAGCTGGACCCCTTGGGGCCAGGCCTGCAGGTCTGCTATTTGCACTGGGCACACGGCTTCTTGGCTGCATCCTGCTCTGGTGTCGGGGCAGGGGTGGCTGCACTGGCTCTGCCATGTCTTGCTGTCAGCAGGGCTTTGCAGGAGGGTATGAGGTGCCTGGTAACATTCCTGCCTTGACTCCCTGTCCCTCTGCAGCTCTCTATGCTCTTCACGGAGGAGTGTGACAAGGTGCGGGACCTCATGCACGTGCATTCATTCAGCTACGACTTCCACTTGCGTATAGTCCACCATTATCTGCTGGGTTCCCACATGACTCTCCGCCAGGGCTACCATCTCACCAGCTTCCTGGAGGATTTCATTGCCCACCACCCCGACATCCCCAAATTTGGCCGCAACCATGTTTTCCAAGGTATGTAGCTCAACATGTGATTAGTCTGGGGTTGATCGCCAGCCTATAACTTGGCAAAAGGTTTCCAAGTGCTTTACAAATAAACCTGACCTTCGGAGTACCCAGGGGAATGACAGAGAGAGGGTGACAGGAGGGGCACAGCTCCAGGGGAAGTCCTTGCTGCCCTGTTGTGGAAGGGAGGTGGGTTGCTCTAGAGCTCTGTCCCCCAGAGTAGTTTGTAGGACACTGTTCTGCCCAGGTGAGAGAGGCACTGACCATCTCCTGTGACAGCAATGTGTCCTCTTCCACTAGGCATGTTGGCCCTGCCCACCAACATGATCACTGCACACCAGCTGTACAACTACATCGCTGACCATGCCAACACCTACCACATGAAACCCCTACGCATGGCCCGGCTGGCCACAGGCAGTGACAACAAGAAGGGGACACCAGGCACAGAGCAGAATGAATATGCACTGGTCTCTATTTGGAACAGGTGAGTGCTGCTGCTGTAAGTTCCTGGAGCTGCCAGGGATTGATGGGTACTCCACATCAGGGATACTGCCCCAAGGTGCCAGCAAAGCTAACCGTTCTACATAGTGCCGAGCAGCAGTTCTGCCCAGCTTTTCTGAGATGGCCAACAGGGGTGGTGTGCATGTGTGCGCATGCATTTGACATTTCCCATAGCACTTCTGAGGAGTCCTGCTGTGTCAAATTCCCCATGGCCAGTAGTTCCGTTGTGACCAAGAGATCTGGAGAAACAAAGTGAGGTCCCCTTCATACTGATGTGTTTTTGCTCCCAGCTCCGGCTCCTACAAGGACTCTGAAGGTCTGCGTCATCATGATGACTTTGATGTGTCCCTCCTGGTGTGTCACAGTGCAGCACCGTTTGAGGAGCAGAGTGAGGCAGAGAGACGCATGCTCCGGTGAGCACTGGGGTCCCAGAGACATGACACCAAAGCTTCCTGGCTGGGGAGGAGGGCTCTGGGAGGGACTAGCTCTGTCTGGGACATCACAGGCAAGTTTGATGCTGGCTGGGGAGGATCCTCGCAGGGAACTGGGCAGTGTCGTACCTGTCCTTGTCTGGGCAGAGAAGCACCCTTACTGCCAGGGACAGAGAGGCCCATGATTCATTTGCAGCCAGGCTGAGAAGGGAGCAGCCCTTCCCCAGGTCACAGGTGTCTCCTTGCTCTCAGCTTACGTTTCTACGTCATCATGACTAGCCAGCGGGAGCTCTTTCCCCGGCTCACAGCTGACATGCGACGCTTCAAGAAGCTGCCGCGCTTGCAGCGGGAAGTGCTGGAGCCTGTGGTGGGCCGGGCGGCCTGGGAGGCAGCGGAGCCGGAGACAAGCCTGGGGCGGCAGCAGCCAGCAGAGCGGGAGCTGTGGCAGGACGTGGAGGACAGCAGCGAGTTCTACGCGGGGGGCACGCAAGTCAAACTGGGACCAGGGCTTTTCTACACCTCGCCACTCTTCCCCTTGCTGGCCTCTGAGGTGGCCTCAGCCCAGAAGCAGCTCAGCAGCATGGTGCAGCTGGCCAAGTGCCACTGCCGCAGGGACAACCTCTGGAAGCGCCTCTTCCTTCTGGAGCCTCTAGCTTCTGACAAGCTGAAGCTGGGCAAGCTCTCGCTGGTGGAGCTGGAGGAGCTGCTCGACGCCGTGCATGGGAAATCCATTGCTGACGTCGACCCCCAGCTGGTGAGCAGCAGTGATGGAGTCATGGTGCACAGCAGCCGTTGTTCTGCTCTGGGGATGGAGTGGGGTGCCAGGTGAAGGGCCTGCGGGGCACATCTCTTACTGCTTGGTGGGAGGATAGAGGCAGGAATATAGCTCCTGGCTGGCAGGGGAAGGGGGGACTGCATGGACCTGTGTATGGAGAGTGAATAGCCCTAGGTCAGCATGCCTCAGTGGGCTGTGAGGGATGCATCTGATTCGGGGTCTGAAGGCTGCTGTAGCACTATGGCTGCTGGGTGCCATGGCTAGAGGGAGGCTGAAATCAGCCCTTCTCTATGCCCACAGGGATGCTTCCTCACCATGACAGTCTCCTGGTACCAAAGCCTCATCAAAGTGCTGTTGAGCCGCTTTCCCCAGAGCTGTCGGCACTTCCACAATGCTGAAACCGGCACCCAGTATCTGGTAAGACACAGCCTGTCGCCCACCTGCAGCTTCTCTCCCCTGTCCAGGGCTTCTCCCTGCTGTGGCTTCTGAGTGTGAGTCTGGCACGTGCTGTCAGGACTATGTGGGCACCATCATAATGTTGGTCTCTGCTCTGCTACTGGTGCAACATGAGGTGTGCGCTCCTGTGGTACAGCAGTGTCTGTTTGTCTGGCCCGAGGCAGGCAGGACAGACACTGCACCTGCCGAGCCTCATGCCACGTGTAGCCCCGTGGTTTGGCAGTGTCGCCTGTGAGCCAGGCAGACTTGCACCTTCACAGCTTTATCATGCTACTTGTCTTGCGTGTCAGCACGTCCCTGGGTGGGTGTTGTTTGTATCCCTGTCCTGGGGTTTGTACTGTCTCCTTTCCAACATGTGCTGTGGCTCTCCTGACAGGTCGTGCTCAACCAGAAGTTCACGGATTGCTTTGTTCTTGTGTTTCTTGATTCCCATTCAGGAAAGACGGTAAGAACTTGGGAACATAAGAGCAGCTATATTGGCTCATGCCAGGGATCTGTCTAGATTAATCCAGCAGCAGCCAAGGGCAGGTACACATGGGGAGAATAAGACCAGGTCAAGAAGCTTCTAACACCTTTCCTAAATACTGCCCCATCACCTGACAATTCGTGGTTCAGGCCCATCCTTAGCTAGAAGTGACCTTTGTATTTATTTAATAGCCCTCTGCAGCTTTATTTTCTTTGGTTAATTTCTGGCATCCATGATTTCCTCTGACTTGTAGCTCCATGAGACAGTTACAATAGAGGTGAAGAGCTACCTTCCTTGGCTTGTTTTTGAACCTTCTTCTGCTTTTTTCATATGATACCCCTTTGTTCTTGTATTGGAAAACAGTGAGCAGTTGATCCTTTTTTCCTTCACAAGGTCGCTTTTGGATCATGCTTTCAGCTGTCTCTCTATCCAGGCTAAAGAGTCCTCCTCTCCTTGTGTATTCAGTCCAAAGCCAGATGACGCTGGGTCTGGCTGGGAGGGGTCACCAGTGCTGTGGGCTGCTCCTGCCTGGGCAGAAAGGAAGGGGACCTGCACCGTGAGGATCCCAGCAAACCTGCGTGGGCCTTGGCCTTCTTTGTTCTTGAGGGCAAAAATACTCTGCTTTCAGCTCTGCTCCCAGCCAGGTTGCAGGATGGGTCACAGGGAATGCAGCTCCATGTGAAAGCAGGGGATCTACAAGACACTTCAGTCCACAGTGAGGCTTTTGCAGACACTGTAGCGCAACTGATCCTTTTTGTAAATAAATCACACTCCATCTTAAAAGCAAGTAGGGGAGACAGAAGAGGTGGTGCCTGATAGAAGGCTGCTCAGTGCCTGTAGCCATCTGGTGGTGAAAAGCCCTTCCCATTTTGTGCTGGAGCTTTTGTCGTGGCCAGTTCTATCCTCTTCACGCCAGTGGTAGCTCAGAGCTGAAACCACTCTTCACTGTGCAGGTACCCGCTTCCTCCCTGGTCCCTTAGATTCACCTCCACAGCTGAAGGTGGAATTTTTGCTAACTCCATGTTGCTGTGTTAAGCAAGCTCTGCTCTTAAGCCTCCCTTTCCTTCCCAATGGCTTCATTGTCTTTCAGAGCCCTTCAGGGCTCAGGTCAGCTTTTGTAAATACAGGTGTCTGGGACTGCACACAGCGTTCCTGAGGGGCCTCAGCAGAGCGTTCTGCGACTGCCCTAAGGCTTTTCTGTCCCTGCTCAGTGCTTCTGGTACAGCCTAGGGTGGTATTTGGCTTTTCGTGGTCAGAGCGTCACCTTGTGGTCATTGATATGATACGCCCAGACCCTACATCACCTCACCCAATGACTCCCATCTTATAACAGACATCCTTTGTGTTCCTCACGTTGTATTTTGCGCTTAACATTAATCCCATTCCTGTGGCCTCTCAAAAGTCTCTAGGGCTTTTTTGCATTATCCCAATCCTCTTTTGTATTAGTGCCTCAAATTTTATCAGCACGCTCCTCATCTTTGTGCCAGACTCATTAAAGTACTAGGCAACGTGAGTCCCAAAACCTGTCCTGGAGGAACTCCATTTGTAACCTCTCTCCAGCCTGCTGCTTCCCCTTTCAACGCTACCATCTTCACCTTATAATTTTTGCGTTAATTCCTGTCTTCTCAGCTTACCTAAATTTCCCATGTGGCACTACATCAAATCCTTCCTAAAGCTCAGATAAGATATACCATGATTCCTTTGTCTAGAAATATTACCTTATCAAAGAGAACTCTAGCATTAGCAGATCACTTTGGTAACACCGAGCTGCATTTTCCTCATGGTTCTTTCTCTCCGAGCCTGCTCTAAAACCTTGCACGCTGCTGGAGTTAGGTTCACAAATCACTTTCTCTTCCCTCTTAAATGATGGTGGTGCATTTGCTGTTTTGCAGTTACACAGATGTTCTCATGGCTTTATGAGTTTGTTAGGGGACCCTGGCTACTAGATGTGCTGTGTTTCAGCTCTGGAGAACATCCAGTCCCTGTGTCTTGCCTCCATGATGCTGATCTGAGTGCACTGAGTTGCTCGCATTTTTCTTCTGCTTCAGCTCCTGCAACCGTCTCTTCTGAACACTGTTCTCTGCTCCCCTCTGCCCTCGCCCTACCTTGTCAGTACAGTCACTAATGAGAATGGAGCAACCGGCATTTATTTTTAGGATTGCAGTTATTACATTTAATCTCCTCCCCTTCCCCATTTGTTGCACTCCTACTCTTTGCCTTAGAAGAAGAAGAAATTTCCCTCTAATTTCCCTGGAAGCCCCTATTACTGTGGAGGCAGTAGGATCCCCTCCTCTCCTGAGGCTGCTGCTGGGGTTGGTATAACTGCAGATGCATGGGGGCTGGGACAGAGTGAGTAGGCAAGTCCTTGCACCTAATTTTCACCAGAAAAATTGGGAGGAGGCTCAAACATACTCTGTCACAGGAGGAGGCACCAGCTTAGTGCCATTGGCATTTTGAGACTTCTCCCAATATCTGCCCAACACTGCCAAAAAAGTGCCCACGCACCTGGGCTAGGCTCTGCAAAGTGCTTGTCTGAATCCTGTCCCCTGACCAGCTCCTCCCTCTCAGCAGAGCCTCACCGTGGTTTTCCGGGAGCCCTTCCCAGTGCAGCCCCAGAACAGCGAGAGCCCTCTGCCACAGCTTGTGTCTACCTACCACCACCTGGAGTCAGTTATCAACACTGCCTGCTTCAACCTCTGGACAGGCCTGCTCTAGCACTGGCACCCATGTCCTGGAGCAATGCATGTACTGGACCTCTCTGCGCTGCTACGCCGTGGGTGACGATGAGGAAGAACAGGCCTCTGGGAGGGACCTGTGCTCTGGCACTGCAGGCAGCACTGCTAGCGGCACGCATGGGTACTGAACTGAGGAGTCTGGGGATATGTACCTCCATCGTTGGCTGGCTGGCTGCTGTGGCCCTCACTCTGCTGTTTTCGGTGGGTTTGATACTGAATGACCTTGAACCGAACCACAAGGGCAGGAGCTCGGCTGCTGTGGCTTGGCTGAAGCAGAGCGACTCTCAGGGACATGGCTCGCATCTGCAGGTGAGTTCTGCCTGCTAGGAAGGCACAGATGAGCATGCTCAGCCCGTCTTCTGCACAGGGCAGCACCGCACAGCGCTCTGGCTTTAGGCCGACTTCAGGGCTCTGGGCAGTGAGGCTGCCCACTTCTGGCCCTTTGCTTTCATCAGGAGAGCACTGAATGGGACAGGAAGGGTGAACTGGACCAGGGGAAGGTTTTATGGAGATGTACATTAAAGCCATTGATATATCTGTTAAATAAAGTGAACCAGATCCCTGCTTGTGTGCTGTAGGCTAGGATGTGGAAAGCCTCCCATAGGGGATGCAGAGGCAACCCTGGCTGTGGGGCTGGCTGGGTTTGCAGCGGAGTCTCATGCTTGCTCCAGAGCAGGCGCAGCAGGGCAGACAGCCCCGGGTGTCCACAGGCCTGTTACCTCGGTTCAGGCAGCCTGTGAGGGGTCTGCTTCACTTTCCCCTCCTCCTGCAGGGTCAGTGCTAGGCACTGCAGGACTTGGAAGCCCAGAGCCCTCTTCCTACAACTCCAGGCACCAGCTGGAGCCAGAGTGGGAAAACTCCTGCCCTTCCCAAAGAGTGAATGCTCCCCTCAGCAGTGGAGACTGGAAACCTCGCCCTGGACACCCCTGCAGACTGGAAGTGACGGGTCTCCTGTGTACCTTAAGTCATCTAAAGTGGTGCCCAAGCCATCCCCAGATATGACGTGCTGCAGATGGTACTTGAGCAGATGAGTGTCCAACTCCTTAGGCTGGACCAGTAGGGCCTGGGGAAGGGAAATATGACATGGATGGTCCTAACCTCGCTCTAGGAATGGTCCCACCCACCACCACCCCCTAGTCATAGAGAAGACAGACATACTCCTCTCTTAAGCCATTGCTTCAACTTTTATTCCAGTGGTTTCCTTATTTTACTGTGCTGCCTTGTTGGTCCCACCATGCTGCAGCCCTCGGCTCTCCCAGTATGTGCGCAGCCAGCCCAGACCTTCCATGGTATCTCCTGCAGTGACAGACAAGGTTTCCTGCTGGTACTCCCAGGCAAGCTGGAGCAGCTTCTGCTCTGGGCAGGGCTCTCATCCCCAGGTAGGGGCTCTGATGCCCACTATCTGCCAGCCCCCAGGACCTGCCTGTCTTCGCATGGTACCCAGCCAGCTGGTCTGTGCTTGGACCTGCCAGTGGGGCTCAGACCGCCTGCAGGCCCCACTCACCTTTCGGAGCATACTCGCACCCCACGTAGCCAGTGTAGCCGAGGGACTCCAGGAGCTCAAAGATGTAGGGGAAGTTCAACTCCCCAGGGCTGTCGGGCTCATGCCGCCCTGGCACCTGTGCAATCTGGATATGACCTAGAGAGGGAATGGGAGATGCTCTGCCCAAGGCAGCCGTGCCTGCAGTCTTCTCTAGGCATGAGACAAGGTGACCCAAGAGCAGCCCCAGATCCCTGGTCAGCCACAGCAGTGTGGGGCAGGAGGGTCCCATCTCAAAGCCACTCCTGCACCACGGCCACAGAGGAGCCAGTTCGGGTGCAGGGCATTACCAATGAGTGGGAAGTATGTCTCCAGGTTGCGTGACAAATTCCCATCCATGATCTGGCAGTGGAAGAGGTCCTGCGGGAGAAAGGAGATGGATGGTGCAGGTGTTCAGTGAGCCATTGAGGAGGGCTGTGCTATGGTCCCTGTCCCCCCCGCCACGTCCCCAGGAGGGGATAACAAGTCCACAGCCCCTGGGAGCCCTGTGCAAGGTTCCCTGGTGGAGGTTGGACCCTGGAGATCTTCAATGCTGACTCACCAGCTGCAGCTTCAGGTTGGGCTGTCCCACCTTCTCCAGGATGGCAGCAGCTAAGGGTGCAAGAAGTGGGATACCATCACCCCCAGGCTGTAAGCTTCGTGGTGAAGCCCTGAGAACCCCCTTCTTTGACTGTGCTCCCTCAGCATCTCCCTGCAGGTGAGGCACCCTCCTGCCTTTCAGACTTTGGGGACCCTTCTCCTCCCTTCAAGGAGACTTTGGGGAGAGATGTCTGCCTTACCTTGGTGCGGGGTGTTTAGATAGTAGCGAGGGTCAGTGATGCGGTTGTTAATAGGCTCCACGAGTCCAATCATGTCTTCCTGTAACACAGTAATGTCACCCTGCGAAGCATCCTGTCACCGCTGCAGCAGGGAGCGCTCCTTCCCCATGCCAGGCTGGTGGGGGATTCTTCATCCTTGGTACCCTAAGAGCTGCACCCACGGAGCAGGACCCATTCCCCCCTTACCTGGGCCAGGAGGCCAGCAGCATATCTGAGATTCTCAATAAAGGTGGTTTCCATCTCGCCTGCCACTGCTGCCCGATCTGCGCCCAGGGGAACCCGCCCAGCCATCAGGTGGATCCTACAGACACAGAGAGATCAGCCAAAGGCACCAGCTCCAGTCTCCAAGCAGCTGGTCAGATCTAATACACCTTCCTCTGCTGATGGAAAACAGGGCCAGGCTGGGGGAGCAGGGACAGAGGGGGGTAAGAGGAGCCACGTCCCACGCAGGAGACACAACAGGTGCCAGCGAGCTGCCGGGACACAAAGACAAGCTGCAGGGACACAAACACGCACCATGCCCCCTCAGTACGCAGAGGGCTGTCTTTGAACAAATCACAGACCTTGATTCTTCCCTCTTTTGCCAGCTGCCTTCAGCTCTTTCACCCTGAGGCCGGAGCTTGGGGTCTTGCTCCTGGGGCTGCCCTGAGGCCAGCACGATGGGCGGCAGGCATGCTGCCTCTGCCAGGGGCAGGTCGGATGCCTTGTCTCACTGCTTAGAGCAGGGAGGGGATGGTGGCCAGTGCCGGACTACGCTGCGTGCAGAGCTAAATGGCCAGGTGAGAGCAAGGCTCTTCAGCAATCGTTTGGGGAAGGCATCCAGTGGAAACAAAAGCCTCTTCACTCTGCCCGTTACCAGAGAGTGCAAATGGGTCTGGGCAACCCCCAGCCCGCGTGGCCCATGCCCTCCGCAGGGCTTTGGAGTGTTTCTAAAGGAAAGAATGATGCAAAGTAAATGGAATAAAAGGTCCGTGTTGGTTTTGTGAAGGGGGTTGTGCCAGGCTAACCACATCTCTTAGAGGGCCTGTCCTGTGCTGTCATCGGTGATGATGACGGCCTTCAATACAGCCACCGTTACGGTGTCCTGGGGTAAGCAACTGGTCTAATTTGGGAGGAGAAAGGGAGGATTATCACGGGGACTGTCGTGCGGAGGTGCGGCCAAGAGCCTCCACGGCGAAGGGCAGGGTTGGGTCAGCTCCCAGTGAGCGCGTTAAGGCGGTGGCCCCGCACGCCGGGGTCTGCAACGAACTGCCTCCGGCCCGACGCAGGCAAGCGGGGAGACCCTGCCCGGGGGAGGCTCGGTGACCCGGCGGGCTGAGGGCACTGCGGAGCAAAGAGCGAGCCCGGCTCGGAGGAGGAGCTGGCGCAGGAGGGCTGCGGAGGAGCGCCTGGGGGCCGGGGGAACTGGGGCGCCGCAGGAGCGGGGGGTCCCGCCTCGCACCTACCTGGGGCAGCCCACCGCCTTGGCGTACTGCACCGCCGCGGCCAGGCCCTGGCGGAAGGCAGCCTGGCGCCCGGGCACGGCCGCCAGCCCCATCTCGCCCGCCTCCCGGTCCCCTACAAGAGAGCCGCGGGGTCAGCGGCACCGGGGCACCCCCGCGCCCCCCACCCACGCAGCCCGGGGGGGACGCGGCGGTACCGGGGGGGGTGTTGAGGAGGACGATCCGCACCCCCGCCCGCTCCGCCGCGGCCCGCAGCTCCTCGGCCGGGCAGCCCGCCGGCCAGGCCGCCTCCGCCGCCCCGAACCCGGCGGCCGCCGCCGCCTCCAGCCGCGCCGGCAGCGCCCGGAGCTCCGGGAACAGCCACGACACGTTCGCGGAGAAGCGCAGCGACATGGCGGGCGGCGGGGGCGGCGCCAGGCGGGGGCGGGGTGGGGCCGTGGGGGTAGGGGCGGGGTAGGGGCGGGGCCGAGGCGGCGCGGGAGCGCGCCGCCGCGTGGCGGGTGGCGCCCGGGCAGCCCGGCAGGAGCGTCCCGCCTGGGCCCCGGCGGCCGTGGGCTGCGACGACCCACCCGTGGGGCTGCTGGAAGGGGTCCCCGGCTGCGAGCGAGCCCCCATCAGCTGGGGCAGCGCTGGAGCGCAGCCCCTCCCCAGCTCCAACGCCCGTAGCGCTCTGCCCTGCAAGCGTGTAACACGGCGTCGGCTCCGGCGTGTGCCCGCGGCCTCGCCGGCGCGGGGTGCCACGGGACCCGTGTGGGTCGGCGGCCCCACGCTCCACCCCAGCGGGCAGAGGCGGCCCCACGCTGCCTGCAACACCGGCAGGGTGGCTGTCTTCCTCAGAGGGGCTGCGGGACAGGGGCTTGCTGGGGGGCGGCTGTCAGGCGGGGCAGCTGGCGTCCTCCTTGGGAAAGGTGTTTTTGCCAGGTGTTGGGCTCACATACACAAAGCGCCGTGTTAATTGGTTTCCTGGGGAGCTTGTCTCTAACAGTGTCTCATTATGCGAGAAACACTTTCTCTTTTGTCCCATGCTCTGCATATTTTACCATAAAGTGTTCATCTCCACTTCTGCAGAGCCGTGGCTCCGGCGCGCGGGAGTCCGACCTCTGAGGTGCCCGTGACCAGCCCCGCATCCCCGGTTCCTGTCCCTCATGCTCTCTGCACCTCCAGGTACAGCTCACAGGCTGCACGGGTGAGGTGTGAGTCCTGTCCAGCTCGTGGCCACCCAGGGGCTGTTCTGTGGCTGGCAGAGGTGGCACCATGAGCTGTGAACATTTTGCAGCCCTTGTGCTGAGCCTGCTCCTGGCGGCTCTCACCTGTCTGCCCACACCTGGGGAGCCCTGCATGCTCCAGCTCCTCTGTGACCGCGGCAGAAGCCCTCCGCAACCCCCAGCCCTGCAGCCTACTGCAAGCCCCAGCAATTCACAGCAGTTTGGGAGAGCCCAGCGGCAGCGCCGCCTCGGCAGAGGCCAGCCACGGTGAGAGGTTTTTGGTGGGAGGTCAGGGCAGTGCCGGCAAAGGGGAGAACAGTGGCGAAGCTACGCATTAAAGAGCCTCAACTCAATTAAGGCTATTGATTAATCAATTAGAAGAAGCTTGACTCAACTTCTCAGTAATAATCCAAACTGTCCCCAGTGATGGACAGCTGTGCAGGGGGTGGTGTCTGTGTCCCCAGCACGTGCGTCCCCAATACACGTGTCCCCAGCCCACATCCCAGCGCGCGTCCCCAGCACACAGACTGCTCCCTGCCCGGAGCCACCATGCCGGGGGACCACTGTGCCTTCCACGTGTCCTTCTGCAGCCTCGCTCCATGGTGCGGGGGGGTTGGTGTTCCCCTTCAATCACACCCAGGAGGAACCTGAGTGCGCTGGGCTCAGCACCAGCCGGCGGGTGGGTGGCAGAGCTGCACGGGAACCCCCAGAACGAGGGGTGGCACCTGCCTGGCCTAGGGGTGCAGCCTCGCTGGGTCCTTGCACCTTGGGACTGGAAAGGCGCCTGCCGAGGCCATGTGCCATTCCGGCCCCGGCAGTCCCAGCCGCATCTCCAGCTGGAGGCCGGGCACCGGGCAGGGGCAAAGCCCAGGAGGTGGGAGCAGGAGAGCTTTGCTGGGGGGAGCAGCAAATAAACACACAGACAAGCCCCAGCATGCGGGTGACCCGGACAGTGAGTGAGGAATGCGGGGAGCCCTTACAGCAAACCTGCCCTGCCGATGGCAAGCGAAGCTGCTGGGCTCCGCGCTGAAGCATTAATGGCGTCTTTATATCTCTGGTAATATATCGCATTGATTTTCTCTTGTTATAACTGCGGTTCCTGCATTGCAGGCCGGTGTTTTGTCACTTTACCTTGACAGGGCGCAGTGGATTTACGCTGTGCCACTTGCAGCTCCGGAGCCATGTGCCACACTGGCACTGGGGCCTGTGCCCAGCACCTGCAGTCTGGGGAAGCTGGCACGAGCGTGGGGTCAGACCAGCACCTGTGTCCCCCCAGGGCAGCAGGGAGGGGGGCGAGCGGGGCGCTGGCGTGAGAGGGCAGCTCGGTGCCGAGCATCCCTGGTGCCGCCTGGGAGTTTTATTGGCCCAAAGAAAACGTAGCTCCTGCATATTTTATTAGTGAGCTGACATTTCGGTTCTGGCCTCTATGACAGCCGGGGTGGAGAGGTGGAGAGGTGGCAGGTGGCCCCTGCACCCCGGCACAGTGCCACAGCAGCAGCAGCCAAGCCAGCCCCCCCACCCCCCCACCCCGAGCCCACTGCAGTGGGGGCACCAGTCGTCTCAGTACCCCATAAATCCCCCAGCTCGTTGTGCTGCGGGGAAGGTTTTATCTCTCTTCATCTTTATGAAACACATTTTAATTTAAATTGACATTTCTGCATTTTAACTACCTGTCCCCGGGCTCCCAGGTGGCTCGGCTGGCACCCCGGGGGCTGGGAGGGCCAAGGTGCTGCAGGCTGGGGTGGCTGGGTGGCACTGTCCCACGGTGGCTTGTCACCCCTGTCCCTTTCGGGCACCCCCAGACCCATCCCGATCCCCCTGCACCCCGCGGCTGTGCGAGGAGATCCTGGGGCCGGGGTGGGGCGGGGGCACCCTCGGCATCCCTTCCTCCCTGGACTTTCTTCTCTGCTCTAAAGCACCCCAATATTTTGCAACCATGTTTGGTTTTCAGCTTTTATAGCTGAGTAAATTCTAGCCTTTTTACGTGTAGAAAAAGGCTGGGAAAAGTAATCTGCATGTGACCCAGCATCTCACGGAGGCAGCTGCAAGAGCTTTGCTTGTATTAAATCTCATGATTTTTCACCAAAGATGGTCTTCCCCAAACCCATCCCCTTCGGGTGTAAAGGGACCAAGACGTGAAAAGCCTCTCCAGCAGGACCTAGCACCAACCCAGCCCCCTCTCCCTGCCTGTGTTCCCGAGGCCAGTTTGTCCCGTGATGGCCATGTCCCCTGCCCCATCACCCCCAGCACCTGCTGGGACATTCCTCCCAGCTCCTCCGTGTTGGGGCAGGCTTTGCTGAGCGGTGCAACCTGACCGGCTGTGCGTGTATCCCCAGCTCTCCTCCTTGCCCAGAATCCTGCCTGAATTTCTTGGACCTGTTTTCATGGCCCTGGGCACCACCAGGGGTTTGGCTCAGGGACCGGGCACCGAAGGGAGGCACCAGCCCTGGAGCACACAGGGGACTTTTTGGTGGGAGCCATCGCCCCGCCAGGTCCTTCTCTGCTTACCATGGTCTGTGCATACTGTGCAGAGTTAATTTATTAATTAGCGTCTTTTTGCTGCTGAGCCGCCACCTTTACTGCCATCGACGTCTGCTGTGTCCTTTGCAGCCACCTTTGCTGCTCAGCCCATTTCCCCCTCCCAAAATGAAGGACCTACCTAGGCTGCAAATGGCTAATGATGGGGTGCAGCAGGGCTGTGCCATAGCTGGGGCTTGCCCTGGTCCTGTGGGGTCCTCCCCTCCCGGTAGGAATCCCTTTCTCTTCCACCATTTCCTCCCCCTCTTCTTCCTCTTCCTCTTCCTCCTCCTCCATCCTTCCACCCCGTCCATACCTCATCCTGTCCATCCCCTCCATACCTCATCCCCTCTATCCCCCACATCCCTCCATCCCCTCTGTCCCTCCGTCACCTCCATCTCTCCGGTCTTAGGCACTAGGCAGCATGTGGGAGATACAGGGAAAGATGCCAGCCCCTCCCAAAGCTGTGATGAAGATTTCTGCAGGATGCCTTAATGAGCACGTTGCCCCTCTCAGGCCTTGCTTTCTTACAGCCTACAAAAACACTCAGGTAAAAGAAATCTATACATCATATTATGGGAAACAAATGCCCAACCTTTGCCAGTTTATGTCTATTCTTCATCAGGGAGGATTGAACCGTGTGGGAATATGATATAAATCCCAGCGGAGCCAAGACGAGGAGGTGAGGACCGAGCACCCCTGTGTCCCCGTGGCTCCCAGCGTGGGTGAGCTCTTGATTGGCCAGCTGGGATTTTCTTGCTATTCCAAGATTTCACGGGAAATTAATGAGGAGGCCAAATTCTCCTCCAGTTCTTGGAGGAGGCCGGGGCAGGCGGTGCCTGGGCCCGCTGAGCTGGCAGATGTTGTTTAACATTCCCGGCAGTAATTAATAGACGGCTTCATCACTCTTGTATGATTCAAGCATGTCGTCCTGCTTCTCTCCAAATACAGAGCAGAAATATTTGTTAAACGTGGCTGGCGTTTTCGCCTGATCATTAGCACTTGAGCAGCTCCAGTGGCTGCAGGATTTATCGCCTTGCCAGGATTTCTTTTGGCCTCACGATGCCATTGCCATCCCTCCCTCCGCTGCCGGCCCCTCCTGGCGAGAGGCTCTCTTTATCACTTTCCTTCTGATTTATGTCCTGCCGGTTGCAACCTCTCCTTTACACCACGGTTATGGGTTCCCCCCTTTTCCATTCAGTACGCTGCAACAGCATGGGCTTTGGCCAAAATGCCTCCCTGACCGGGGGGGGCAGTGAATTTCAGCCCTGCAAGGTTCTGTGGGAATTGCTCCCATTGCCCAGCACCTGCGGTGGGATGCAGGGGAAGGGTCCCCCTGGAGATGCTTCAGCCCACAGCGCCTGGGTGGGCTGGCGAGGCCACCCTGAGCAGTGACGCGTGTGGGGACGCAGCCTGGGCTGGGCAGGACATGGTGACAGCAAGCAGTGGCTCGGGGAGTCGGGGCAGAGCTGGCTTGAGGGAGGTGGCAGCCCGTTAGCCAGCATTGCCGGCAGCCCGGGGAATCACTGCAGAGGCAAATAGGAGTCTCCTCACTGGCAAAGAAAAGCAAGCGGGTTCCCCCCGGGAGTGCCCCACTCGTGGCGGTGGCATGGCACAGTGTCAGTCCCCATGTCCAGAGTGGGGACATGGTGGGGACACAGGGAACAGGCATTCAGCAGGGCCCCCATGGCCACCCTGATGGGGGAGAGCAGGGTCTGGGGAGGGAAGGGGATGCTCCCACTGCCGCCTGCTGGGGCTGCCGAGGTGCCCGGGGTCTGGGCTCAGCCTTCCCCTGGCTGGGGGAGCAGGGGTCCCATGCAGCCTGGCATCTCCAGGGTAGAGCCTGGCCCTGGGTCCCACCCCCTCCCACAGTCCCACGGGGCTCAGGGACCAGCCCCAGCTCTGCCGGCCCCAGCACACTCCAGCCCCATGCCGTGGGGTGCAGGAGCTGGCCCGCGTGGCACACACACACACACACACCCCCCCGCCAACACGGCCCTCTGCAGCCCGGTCACCGTGTTAAGCCATCTCTTAATTAATCAGGCTGATTGTAATGTGTTTTTAGGGCATTAAAATTCAATTGTGGAATTCTCCGCTGGCTGGGCTCGCAATGAATACAGAAGTTTGCCTAATTAGAGCTGACACGCAGCCGGCGGGAGAACCAAACAAACGGCCCCGCCAGGGCTGCCCGCCTCGCGCCCCTCGCCCGTCCCCCAGCATCCCCATCTCCGCCGCTGCGGGGATCAGCACGAAGAGCCCCCGCCGTGGGCACCCGGGCCCTGCTGTGGGCATGGGGAGGGCAGCGCTGCCTGGACGTGGTGGCCCTGGGGACAGCCCCAGCTGGGCACCCGAGCCAACCCCCTGGTCGGGCACCAGCCAAGAGCAGCAGAGATGTTTCCTTATCGGCAGCATCAGGTCCTCGCTGTCATTACCACGGCAATTATCATCTCATTTGGAGTCTTTAGCTGCCATAATCTGTCTCTTGCACTGATTTATTCCGCAGGCCTCTTCCCCAGCCGTGCAGGAGGGAAGAGCCATCAATAAGCAGGCAACGAGCTCCGTCTCCCAAGGAAGCCTCTCCCTGGCTGGAGCGCAGCAGAGGTGTCCCGTGGCCGGAGCATCCTCCCGGTGAGGGCAGGGCTGTCCCCACGGCAGCGTGTGGCCGGGGCCAAACCGAAACCTGCCACCTCCCAGCACCCGTTTGGAAACCTGTTCCCCAAACCTGATGCGTGTTTATTATTTCAGCTGCTGTTGGCACCAGCACTTGCAGGGCTGAACTGGCCATGCAGGCAGGTGGGCTGGGAAGCAGAGGAAGGTGTTCGCTCTCCAGGGATGGACAGAGGGACGCCAAAGCTGCAGCTTCCTTGTCTTTCTCCCATCTCCAGACCAAACTGCTTCTTGGAGTTGGTTTTCTCTCCGTTTGCTCCAGTCAGTACCTCCTGTGACTCTGCCAGCCACCAAGAGCTTCAGTGAGACTTTTGTCAGCTGCATTTGCAGACCACCAATTCGCACTCGCTGCTCCCGGCTGTCCCATTTCCCTGGGCTCTGTGCAGCTCCCACCTCCTCTTTCACCTCCCCTCACAACCGGGATGTCTGCTTCCAGACAGCAGTTTGGTGACAGCCCCGGGACGGTGACAGCCACCAGGCAGAGCTCCCCAGGCACCGCGAGGTGCCCCAGAGAAGAGGCACAGTGGTGGGATGGGGACAACAGGATGGTGCCAGCTGACTGCCAGCCCCGAGCAGGCTCACGCCGTGGCCGGAGTCGCCTGGTGGCCGCTGTGTGCGGTCACCGCAGCTCCCCAGGCCGGGGCATCACTCCTGCCTGGCTTTGGCACAGTCTGGGGCTGCGCTCTGGGGTTCGGAGCTGGTGCGTCCCCTGGGAAGGGCCCAGTGGTGACAGGTTACGCAGCGGGAGGCCATCTGCTCACACCGGCTGGTCCCTGCTGCCAAGCCCTCCCTGGGTACCGCTGCCTTTAGCATCAGCCCAGGGCAGGACGGGGGTCCCCCGGCTGCCGTGAGCGGCCAGCCCAGCTCCCCCCATACACAGGGGGACCCCAGGCACAGGTGCTGGTGGAGGCCGTCACCCTCACTGCGTGCATGGAACTGGATGCCGTCCCTGCAGTGCCTGTAGGGGGGACTCTGTGTCCCCCCCAGCCTTGCTGACACCCTGAGCAAGACAAACCCAGAACCGCAGCAGCCCCAGTGCCCACCTTTGCTCCCACCCGCACCCCCAAGTCTGTAGTGGGATGCCTGGGGCGGGTGCGGGGTCAGCGGGACAAGGGGAAGCCACCGGGTCTGGGCAGGGGCAAGAAGCCACCAGCCAAGCCCCCATGCCATGGCTGAGCCCAGCTGTGGGGCACAGCAGATTGGCGCAGGCAGGGTGGCAGCGGTGCCACCGGTCCTCCCAGCTCCATCCCAAGCTGGTATGGCACAACTCCCATCCCACCCCTGCACCCACCACAGCTCAACCTGCCTAATGGAATCCATTTATATGCAAAATCCCCAGAAAAAAGCGGTAATTAATGAAGTCCCTTTCATTACCATTATGCAAATGCGATTAATTTCAGCTGTTATGAATATGCAAATATTACAATTATGATCTAATTGCCAATGTGTGTAGGGGAGCGGGCAGAATATCAAGTCTCAGCCCAGGCCCCAGGAGCTTTGGGGTGCGGAGCCGCTCTGGGATGTTGCAAGCAGGAGGGGGGAGCCCAGGGGGGGATGCCCAGCTTGGGGGGGGCTCTGCCGGCTCCCGCAGGCTCAGTGGGAGTGTGTGTGGGGCCAGGCAGCAGGGACATGCCTCAGCCACCGCCTGCCTGTGCCATGGGTCCTGCATGGGTCCCCTCTACCCGTCCCCCCAGTGCTCCGGGCCAGGCTCCCCACTGCACTGCGACCGCTAACCCCTGTGCCAGGTAAGCCCGCACCAGGGCTGGGGCCGAAGCGTTCCCCAAAACCACTGCCCGTCCATCTCCAGCCCAGTTCAGCCTTATGAGACATTCATCGCTGGGTTGCAGAGAGGAGGAGAAGGGTTACCAGGCAACTCGGTGCTGCAGCACTGGAGGGCAAGGGAGGCAAATGGCAGCGGGAGGCAGAGACCTGCCCTGACCTTGCTCCCTCCTGGCCCAGGTGATGGTGGCCCTGTGCCCGCACGCGCTGCCTGTGGGTGCCAGCGCTGTTAGCCATCCCCAGCCGTGTGTCACCGGCCCTGCTGCAGGCTCAGCACGGGGCCACCATCGCCCTCGCTGCAAGGGGGTCCTGCCCTCTGAGCCAGCTGGGGCCCCCAGCCCTTCACCCACTGTCTTGTGGGGGGTTTGGCATCCCCCACTGCCGTGGATGCTCTGGGTTTGTGGTGGGGCTGCGGTGGGGACAGGCCCCGGTGCAGAGTGAGCCTGCAGCAGGCAGGCTGGGCTGTGGGGATGCCCTGGGTGGGGTTACAGGGATGCCCTGCATGGGCCATGGGGATGATCTGTACAGGGTTATGGGGATGCCCTGCGTGGGGCCAGGAGGATGCCCTGCGTGGGGCCACGCTCCCGCAGGAAGGCAGGCTGCAGGCAGGGGCTGGGCTGTGCAGCCGCAGCCAGCAGGCTGTGCTCCTGCACCCCACAGCGCACGGATGTCACGCGAGGAAAGGCCAGCAGCGGGGCATGGCCCTCCCCGTGCCAGCTCCGGAGCCAGCGGGAGCAGCGGCCCGCAGGGCTGCCCGGGCTGCCCCGGGAGGAGGATGCTCTCTCACCCGCACCACTGCGCTGAGCCCTTACGCTCCAGCGTGCAGCCCCTGCTCGGCCTGGTGGCAGCTGAGGCTGAGCGCAAGGCAGCGCAGCAGCTGGTGCCAGCTGTGCCCACAGCTGGCAAAAGCACCTTCCCCGGGAGCAGAGCAAGCCCATATCCACCCCAGTGCCTCCCAGCCCCCTCCTGCCTTCCCTGCCAGGGCGACAGCCCCAGCCCAGTCCTCCCGAGAGCCCCAGCCCAGCCCTCACGACAGCCCCCCGCGCCCCCGGAGAGCAGAATAGGGGTCCCTGCCCGGCCCCGGGTGCAGGCTGCCGGCTGATGGCGGTGCCCCATGCAGGGGTTTTGTTTGTGCCACAGAGGAGGGGGTGTGCTGGCAGTCTGGGGAGACCCTCTTGCCTTGGGCCCCTCTGTCCCAACAGCCCCCATCCTGCCAACCCCAACCCCCCGCTCCCAACCTTCGGGCCGCTGTCCCCACCGGTGCAGGGAGAGCCCAGGCTGCCACCCCAGGGGAAGCGTGGGGGGGGGCGGTGGCCGCAAGGACACTGTCACCCCCCTGGGGGCCCTGGAGCCTGCTCCTCACAGCCCCAGCAGCCCCATCTCTGCAGCCTGATGAGGCCGATGGCCCTGCTCTGGGGCTGGAGAGGCTTTTCGTCTCCCCCCCTCCCCTTCTCCATGGCAGCAGGGAGCGGCTGGAATCCACATCTCCCCCCTGGGGCCCCGACGCGGGGATGGAGTGAGCCCCCCTGTGTTGCTCATACTGATATGAGCATCATGTGCTTTAATGGGGGACTTCTCCTCACACCCAGGGAGGAGGAACCGAGCAAGGCAGCAGGCAGCCGGGTACCCGGTGGCTGGCATGGGTAGGCAGCCCCCATCCATGCCTGTACCCAGCAGCACAGCCTTGGCAGCCCCTCCAGCTTGTCCCCAGCCCCAAAACCCCCAAATCCCCCAGCCTCTTCCCATGGGGCTCAGCTAGGAGGAGGAGGAGAAAGAGGAGGAGGAGGTGGAGAGGCTTCTCAGAGCTGCTGCTTGGTTTCCAAGGCAATGAGACGTAATGGCTGTTCATCCCGGCAGGTCATCCCTCTGTGCTGGAGCCCCAGAAGAAGGGGCTGGGGAGCAGCCACAGAGCTCAGCCCCGGCATCCCGGCTCCCCACCCTGTTGGGATCTGCTGAGCACCCACAGCCTCATCCCCGCCGGGGCCAGCCGTGCTCCGTGCAGGTCAGCGCGGGCCAGGCACCACTCGGGACGCGGGGAGTTTCATGCAAGCTGTTCCTTGTCAGTCGCCATCAGTGCCGGGGATGGAGCAGGACATTCAATTCCCCGACACAGTTGCCGCCATATCCTGCAGATGCCAGCGGGGTGCCGGAGCCAGGGTGACCCCCAAGGGTTGCAAACCAAGAGAAACACCAATGCGTGGTGCTTCTGCCACATCTCTCCAGGGCGGTGTGGGCACCCATGGGTGCTGTCACCACTGGCCCTGTGGTGACTTGCAGTGGGTGCTGGCTGCTCCATCCCCCTGGGTATGACGAAGGCGCGCAGCCCCGGCCCCGCTCCCTGCGCCGCCCACTGTGTTTTCCCAACTAATTGAATTCAGAGAGATTTCTTCCCGGCAGTGCCAATCGATGAACCCCGTGTTATCAGCCCCCCCGGCCCTCAGGATGGATATGGGCAAGGGGGAAAATTGAATTTGCGGCCATTTTCATTGGGATTTAATTGGGCAGTCTCACCTCGTTGCCTTAATCCCGGGCGCTGACGCGTGCAGCCGAGCCGGCAGCTCCCCTTATTTATCACTTTTCAAATATTTGCCTCTTCGCAGTTGTGGGAAATCAATGCTCCCGCCTGTGGCATGCTGGGAGCGACCTGGCCGGGCAGCTGGGCGGCTGGGGATCCATCAGCCGCTGCCATCGCTATCGACAGGGCGATTGGGGTTTAAGAGGCACTTTGATAGCAGAACCGGCACACATTAAGTGCTCGTCATCAGGGGATGATCATGACTTATTACCGCTAATTCTCCCTGTGCAGCGGCAGGGCTGCAGGGCTCTTCCTTGCTAATCGCCGTGCGGCTCCGTGCTGAGGCGCCAGCATGATGCTCCCGCCCCGCTCCCCGGGGACGGGGTGCTGGGTCACCCCCTGCGCTCCCGGCTCGGCCCTCGGTGCCTTTGGGGGTCCTTGTCCCCAGGGTGCGGGGTGTTGCTGCAGGGCCGGGGGCTTTCTCTGACCCCTCACCGCACATCCAACCTGGGGGAGGTTGAGACCCTGCCGGGCTCCTGCCAGCCCAGCTGGGCTGGCAGAGGAGCTGCAAAGCTCTGGTTGCAGCCACAGCCACAGGTGCCTCTGGAGGAGCCAAATGCCTGCCCTGTCCCCCTCACCCCTCGCTGGCTCCAGCCCCCGTATCTCACACCATCACCCCCCCTCAAGCCATCAGCATCCTGGTCCCTGGGGGTCTCAGCTGGACAGGAAACAGGACCAGCACCTGTGAGAACGGCAGCACTGTCAGGGTGACCCTGCGCAGCCGCCGTGTCAGCCCAGGGACATGGAATGGCTGGGCTACACGGCGTCCGCCTCTCCTGCAGGCTGGAGCGCAGGGGAACTGTCTTCCCAAACTCATTCCGGGTGGCTCTCGGTGCCAGTGGTTGTGGTCATACCGGCATGGCTCTGGCCCCATGTTCGCCTCCTTGGGTCCCCCCTCCCCAGGATGCTCCGGGATCCCTGTGCAAACATGGGCAGCCTCCAGCCCTGGCAGCCCCGTTCCCCAGTGGAGCTACAGTGGGGCAGCCACCGAGCCCTTCGCCGACGTGGGCTCTCATTGTGAAACCAGCCAGATTAGTGTCATCCAGCCCCGTGGCTTGGAAGGCATCCAGCAATGAGGAGCCAGAGAGAGAGAGAGAGATCCTCAGTGGCAGCAAACAGACGCTGCTGTCACCGTGCAGCAGCTCTGGCACACACGGGCTGCCAGCTCGGCGCTGGGAGCAGGACCACAGAGGCTCTTCCCAATGGCCCTGTGCAAGGGATGAGAGCAGCAGGTGACCCCGTCCTGTCCCCTCTGGGTGGGGAAGGGGGTCCCAACCTCTCTGCAGTGGCACCGGGGCAGGCAGGGAATGCTCCTGGGTTGCACTAGAGGTCCCCCAGCCAGTGCAGAGGACAAACGTCTTGGCAGCTGGACACCAGAGCCTCGCCAGCATGGGGTGAGTGCACCCAGGAGGAAAGGCCCACGGAGGTGGGAATGGCCCCGTGTCCGGCTGCTGTGATCTCTCTGGCACCATCCATCCCTGCACATGGCTCGGCTCCGTGTCCAGCCCAGCTTGAGCTCATGCCCTGGGCAGTCCCATCTTGGGGCCACACTGGGGCCCGCCGCTATGGCAGCAAGGACCTTGCTTCTAATTTCCAGCCTAAATTTATTCACAGCCAGTTCAAACCCATCATCCCTGTGCCAATGCTGTGCTCCAGCCCAGCAGTGCTGCGCCCTCCCGGGTGCTCATTCTTGCAGTGTGCTCGGAGAGAGCGAGCCTGTCCCCTCCAGCTCCCAGGGGACGCGGATCTCCATGGGGACCTCCTCAGATGGACGGCAGGATTCGTGCCAGAGGGGCTGAGCCTGGCTCCCCTCCCCAGCTCCTTGCCCTGTGCCCCCAGCCGGGTCGTGTCCCCTGGGGTCAGAGGTGTCCCTTCGCGGTCCCCAGAGCCACCCCGGGGTGACATGCTTCACCCGCTTGTCCCCATTGCCATGGCAACGGGCGCTCGCTGCCCTCCACCCCACAGGGTAGCCCTTAACAAGGGGGCTAACGAAATAAAGAGGTCAAACCAGGCCTAATGGGGCTGGTGACATGCTGTTGACCCCCAGCTTATATGGCCTCGGTGTCACTGCCACCGGCAACCCCAGCGGGGTTCCCCGGGGCCGTGCCGCCCGTCCCAGCGCGAGGAGCTGGTACTGCCCCGGGATGCTCCGGGAAGGGTGCAGGGGCCAGCTCCCCTCGCCGCCACCGCTGTGTGGGACCCCCTTTCTGGAGATGAAAGATTCAGCGGAGGCTGAGCTGGGGTCTGGGGCTTTGCAGGATGGGAATTGGTTTCCTTGTTAAGCACTGGGTTTGGTTTTTTTAGGAGCCTGTTTATGGGAATGGAACCGCCCCGGCGTGAATTATTCATGGCCCCTTGCAAGCTCATTCTCAAAATATCAATTTCTCCCAGTCACGCCAAGCAGCACTTAAGCCTAAAAGCCTTGTTAAAATGAACCGTCGGCCCAGTGAGCCAGGGAGGGGATGGGAGCAGCCAGGAGTGGGGCTCTGCAGGGGGGGTCCTGCCCTTGGCCTCTGCACCCACCTTGCAGGTCCCGGAGCTGTGGGGCAGGACACAGTGGGAACTGCAGGAGGGGACCTGGCGTGGGGTGGAGGGTGGGCATGGGGATGGCACCCATCACCCCGGCGGGGAGCAAGGGAAGGTCATTGCAGCGCCCGGGGACTCTCCTTCAGGCTGTCTCCCGAGCGAGCTGGTTCCCAGGCAGTGGGGTACATGCAGGTCTCCCCGCTCCGGGCATCACAGCAGCATTTACGGAGCCACACGAGGAATTAATCAGGTGGAGGAGCAGGGACGAGTGCAGGCGTTAGCAGGGGGAGCTGCCAGAGTGGGTGGGAGGGAGGGAGCCGCTGCAGCACAAACCAAACCAGCTGCAGCTGCAGATGGCACAGTGATGCTCCTCTCCCTCGGGGCTGCAGCCGGGACCCCAGGACCCCCTTGTATTTGCACAGAGCCCTGCTCAGCCAGTCCCCCTGGCCTGCTGGGAGCCATCAGTGCTAAACCCTCTGCTCACCCGCTGGCACCGGGAGGAGGGCAGGGCGGGCAGGGCGAGGGCATCTCCGGCTGCAGGGAGCAGGGGCTCAGAGGGCACCGAGCAGCCCCCAGCCAGGGCACCACACCAGCACCCACACGAGGGCCACCCTTGGACCTGCCGGGGACACCCGGCACGAGGCAGGTGCAGTGCCGAGACCCCGACCCTGCCCCGGCGCGGGCAGCAGCGGGGAGGGACCTTGCAGGCAACAGCTGGGCGGGAGCAGCGCTGCTGGTAATTACTAATTAAAATGCAGATGCTCCCCAAACTGCAACTTCTAGTTTCTCTAACAACTGCTAAATCAAAAGCAACGAGGCGAGGAAACACCGAGTCATGCAGCGGGGGCCACCGCGCTGGTGCCGGTGTCAGTGTAGGCTGGTCCTGTCCCGGCACCCCCAGCCCAGCCACGCGTGGCATTTCCACCGGCTGGGGACCCAGCCAGTGGGTACCCCACGCTGGGTGGGGGGCTGAGCCCGTGGGGGCCAGCAGGCAGCACCCTGCCTTCTTCCCTCTACTTCACCCCGGCCTGCAGCCCCCAACACAGCTCCCTGCAGCCCCTGGGCAGGAGGGGCTCAGCCCCCAGCAAGCCTAGTTTTTCTCCTTTTCTCTGCCTGCTCTGGGCCCACCACCGGCTGCAGGTCTCCTCACCCCCTGGTTAACCCCTGCCGGGCCAGCACAGCCTGCCTTCACCCTGTGTTCACGGTGGTGTCGGGTGAGCGGAGGGCAGCGTCCAGCCCATGGCCAGACTGGGCATCCCAAAGCAGGGATGGGGGCTATTTTCCCCCAGGACCATCCTTTCCTGCCTCTGAGAGCAACTGCTCATAGGAAGGCAAAAACCCCAAACAAATAGAAAACTCAGAGGTTAACACGCCCTGCCCACAGAGCTGTGTTAAAATGTGTTTTAGGAAGGAGGACACCCTATTTCTCCTTAAACCTCCACCTAAACACCTACCCAGTGTCACCCCTTGCATTGGGGCTTGTTCTGCTGCACTCACCCTGGCACCACAGCTGTGATGCTGCAGCAAACTATCTTCCTCATTATTATTTCACAAGTCTTCCTCACACCAGCAGAGCTTTTGCATCCTCACATTGCCTGTTGGTGCAAGCAGTAAATAGTTTTGGTCCCCAGGGCCTCTCCTTGGCACAGCCGTTCCCTGATGCCTCCCCATTAACAAAGCCGTTTAAGGAATCTGTCCATGAGCGGGTTTTCAATCCATCTACTATGCCCTCTTAATTCCTCATAAAACAAGTTTTTAATCAAAATGTCGTGTGGCAATAAGTGAAATGTTGGAGTGAAATCTGTGGTGCTCTGCTGGTGCTGCTGCCTGTACCTGCCAGGCTCCGCTCCTGCCTAAAGAGGCAGCGGGTCTGTTGTACAGGTTTGACGTGGGATACACAGCGGTTCCCCTCCCAGCTCCTTGACATGACCCCAGATGAACACTCTGCTGTTTTGCTGAGCTCAGCATCTCCCCACTTGGTCTTTGCTTTTTGCACCGTCCCTTTTTCTTTGCCATCCTGGTGGAGGGCAAAGTGGCTCTGCCTCTGGCACGTAGTTTGGACCAGGCTCCAGGCTTTGGGCATGGCTCCTTTTTTCTATCGTTTGTCGACATTAGCGGCTGGAGGACTCGTCAGCAAGGCCGCTCTGCAACGGGGTGGGTTACCTGCACCCAGGGTCCTGCCCCTGCTGCACCCGCGCAGCTCCTGCCGCATCCCCTCCCTCTGCAGGGCCGCGGGTCACCTGCCTGCCGGCATCGCCAGCCCCAAAGTGGGTGCCAGCGAGGCCACCCGGTACCCAGGTGCCCCGGGTGGGAGGATGTCAGTGTGTGACAGTGCGATCATCACCATGGCAACGGTGTGTGACAGCGCAAGCATCGGCTGCTCCACAGTGTTGGTGCCGTGACCAGAGCTGGGGTTGCCCATCGGTATGTTTCTCCTGGAGGGACAGGCACGGCGTGGGCACCCGCTGCCGACTGCGGGACGCGAGAGGCTGCCGCGAGCCCCAGCTCCACCCGAGCAAACCCACAGCCAGTCCCTGACCGCTGCTCTGTGAAAGTGGGGCAGAGCTGTGCCCACGGCCGGCTCGGCGGAGGCAGTCTGGGGAGCCAGGGACCCCGTTGCCCAGGTCCCCTTGCCCCACAGTGAGGGCAGAAGCCACTCGAAAGCATGACAATGCAGCGAGTGCCGCAGCTTCTCTGCCAGCATGAGCCCTGGCAGGCACAGGGCAAGGGGCCATCCCCGTGTGCCCTGCGCCCTTCCCCAAAATGGATGCACCGAGGTGCAGACGCCGAGCACAGCATCCCCACTCCAAGCGGGGCCGGGAGGAGCCCACCCTGAGCCCTGGTGTGCGGGAGCCCGGCACCCCCTGCTCCCCCTGTGCGGGCGATGCTGCAGCCTGCGCTGTGCCCAGGGTGAGCACCCATGGGTCGGTGGCCGGCATCGAGCGCAGCGGGGGCTGCGTGGCCGGCTGGAGACACGGCGGGGACGGAGGGTAGGCGACCGGCACGTGAGTGCTCAGCCTTGCTCCTGTCCCCAGTACGCCTGTTGCTCGGAGAGAGCTGCCAGGGAGAATGGAGTGGCCACTTAATCTCCCCCTATAAGTTTAATTAATGGGCTGCAGCGCTCATTCTGTGCTGCTGCCTTAATTGGTACAAGCTGCAAACGCTGTGGAGCCTGGAAAAAAACATTTGGAAATGAAAAATATATTAAGCAGGAAACAGATCAATGGCTCTTAATGAAGCTGATTCGGGGCCGCCTGTCGTCCAGGGGCCAGGGCCCGGGAGACACCGCCGCCACCCAGGCTCCACGGCCCCGGCACCCGCCCTCGTTAGTGCCAACGAGCAGCCCTTGGGACAGGAGCAGCAGCCCCGCTCCTGTCTGCAGGAGAGTGGTCTGGGGCTGTACACCGCCTGTGCGAGGCTGTGGGGGTCTTCCCCTATGTTTCTGGGGGCAGTCTGAGCTCTCCTTGCACAGCTGGAGAGCCCCACGTGAGCACAGCTGGAAGAACCAGCCCTGTGCAGCTGGAGCCTCCTCCCACCCCTGCACAGCTGGAGAGGCATCCCCAGCACAGCTGAAAGATCACCTTGGCACATCTGCAGCCCCTGGCACAGCTGGAAGGGCCACTCAGGGCACAGCTGGAAGGGTGACCCCAGCACAGCTGGCCCATGTGGGGCTGCCCAGGACCAGCCCCAGGCACACCCCCAGGCCCGTGGGGCCGGAGCGGGGTGGCCGAGGGCTGCGGGCAGCGCTGGTCGTCTTTCACGGTGGTGGTTTAATGCGAGTTTCTACCTTTACACGAGGCACAGAGGGCCCAGGGCTGATTTGCATGAGGGGGTCAGGGGGGCGGCGAGGCTATGCTGAGGGCTGTAATTGTCTCGGCTGTGCACAGAACATTAGCTGCGCTTCCCAGATATTTACACAGGGGAAAACAAAGTCATAACTCACCAAATAAATAATCTCCCAGGCGTGGCAGTCGGGGAGCAGGTGCCCCCCTGCACTCACACAGCTGCCCCAGCACAGAGAATCCTCTGCCATCCCCCAAGGGCTGGCAGCACCCCCCGGGCCACACACTGGGGGGCAGAGAGGGCACCCAGCGAGCTGGGGAGGGGGGCGGTCATGGGGGCTGGGGTGCAGTCCTCCCCACTGGGGACAGAGGGGAGAGAGACCAGGGACTGGGTGTAGGCAGACATCCCAGCTCCCCTGCAGAGTAGGGCAACCCTCGGTGCCCCCCCAAATCAATGGGTCTAAGGGAGTCCTGCAGGTGTCCCACATGTCAATGTATACTCCAAGAGCACCTATTGCCAGGGGCCCAGGCCAGTGAGACCTGTAAATCACCCTGAGCCCCATGTGGGAGCTGGATGCCGCGTGGGAAACAGGGACCTTGGCACTGGTCTGTTTCACACAATACATTTCATTTAATATTTGGCATTTCGCTTTGTCTGCTTGACAGCCGGCTAACAAATTAGCACGGCATGGTATCAATAGCTCCAGACTGTGTAGATTAAAATCTGTTTAACCAATAGATCCCAAGAATAAAGTAGCGAATGAGGGCAGCGCGGCTGCGAGGGCTGGGACTCCACCGGGGCTTCAGCACAGCTGGGAGCAGATCAAACCATGTTTGCGTGACATCCAGGGAGGCTCAGCTACCAGGTGACCAAGCGGGAGAACCCTGTGGCTCCCGATGCTGGCAGGAGCAAGGAGGACCCCAGCACAGCCCGGTCAAGCTGTGACCGGGGAACATGTGGGGACAGGCAGCCCCTCTGCACCCCTCGGCCGCCCGGCTCGCTCAGCGATGGGCCGGGGTCTGCAGGGACCGCTTTGATTTCCTGCTGTTAAATCCCGGCCCCACTAATGTGATTGCTCACGGCACGTGGCCCCTAATGGGGAAAGTACACTGCAGCCTGCCTGCCTGCCTGGGACAAATTACAAATCTCGTTACGGGGTTGTGTCCAGATTTTTAATGTGGTAGTAGCTCCCCAGCTCAATTATGCCTTTGGCTCAGTCCCCTGATGGTCCCAAAGAAAGGGCTTAAGCAGCTGCACTCTGCCGTGCTCCCCGGGCGAGGGCAGAGACGGGGGGACAGGCGTTGTTTGTGGGAATCCCTTTATAACGCCCCAGGGCCCCCAGAGCTGCCCTTTGGTGGCAGTGGCCCCACATGGTCCCCGTGATGCCTGGCCGGGGACGAGAGTGTGCCAGCCACGCTGCCCCACGCACGGTTCCCCGTCCCGTGGGTCTGGATCCCCGTGTTAATCCCAGGGCTGGGCAGCAGCAGACGAAACCCAGCCCCGCATTTTTTTCCCTCCCACCACGCAGGGGCACTCGGCCCCCGCCGGGCTCGAGCGTGGCTGTGCTGCTCCTGGTCGGCCACGCACGGCTGCTCCTCACGGCGTCTAGTTAGAAAAAGAGAGGAAAAAAAATCCTGAATAAATAATTTAAAACATGAAATCCTTTGCACCTCTTTAGTGCTTTGCACTTTCAGAGCCCGGCGTGCCCATTAACTAATGAACCGCATCAAACATGCTCTCGCCTCCCATCTCACCGGCCTCTCTATTTGTCTGTACCAGCCTCTCCTGACTCGCTGTCTCTGCTGTCCCCAGCCCTTCCCAGGCCCCCTGGCATGTCACCAGCAACCCTTTCCCGGCTCGGGGCTCTGTGGCGGCAGCCCTAGCCAGGGCAGGCAGTCCCAGCGCAGCAGCGGGGTGCCCGCAGGCTCCCCGTGACTCCCCACTGACGTGGGCTGTGCCCCATGCTGCTCCCAGTGTCACTGGGATTACTGGTGAGCGCTGTAGCGGAGGGATGGCGAGACTGTCACATTTCGGCTGTCATTATGCATTCATTACTTGGTATCTTTTGCAAGTTTTTGAGCGTGTTACGGAGTTAAGACCACGTAAGTGCAGGGATCATTTTCCTTCTCCCACCTCCGAAACGCAGCCGCCCCGCAGCAGGGTGTAATAGCTGTTTAGCGACACGCAGGGATGTTACTCAGCACGGGCAGAAGGATCCCACGTCCCCGAAAGTTGACGGATGCGTAAGTGTAAATTACTCGGATGGAGTATTTAACTGCAAAAGTGGTGGGCTGGGCTGCGGGGGTCGTGCTCGGCCCCCCCCCGTGTGTACACGCTGCTCTCGGCTCTGCCGCCCCTCCGCAGCCCTCCCGGCTCGGGAGCCACCCCTGCTCCCAAGGGATGTCACCAGCCAGCCCTGCTCCTGGTGTCACAGCCCCGCACCGGGGATGCTCGGGAGCTCCCAGCACCGCTGCGGGCAGGGTGGCAAGAGCAGGCAGAGCCGCAGGTGCTTACGGGCAGCTCCCCGGGTGCGCGCCTGCTGCCTGCAGGGTAGCAGGAGAAGTGGGGTTTAGTCCAAAAAAGAGGTGTTTTCAGAGGGTTGAAATTAATAACACAAACGCTCATTTAAAATTATATTAGGCTATCAATTACTACCCGAGCGTCCAAGAGCTCTGCTGGCAGCATCAAATTGCCAGCTGTGATAAATGGTTTTATTGGAATTTCATAAGGTCTGAATTATTTGCAGATAGGAAATTTTCATAGATTAATTAAAATTTTGTAATGAGCTGGAGTGGTTTGCGACAGTCCCCCTCGCTGCTGGCCCGGGGCAGGGTTGGGGCTCCCCTGAAACGTGTCCCCAGGTTGTCCCCAGGGACTGTCACGGCAGGGGTGGCCCTACTGGTCCTGTGGGAGCATCGCGAGGAAAAATCCTTCACGTTTGGCAAATTGGCAGAGCAGGTTATCAAAACCTGAGTGTCTGGAAGATTGCAATGGGCTCGGCTTGAGCCAGCACAGCTTCTACACAGGAGCATCCAGACTCATTTGTTATATTAGAGGTCTTCTAATACATCAGTAAAGAGTGGGTAGAAGAAAAACCACTCGACATAGTTTATTCAGATTTTCAAAAGGCCTCTCGACAAGATCCAGCACAGGAGGTTACTATAGAAATTAAGTTGTCGTGGAGCGAGAGGCAAAGTATTGCCACAGATCAAAGGCTCACCAAGAGAGAGAAAGCAGAGGAGGTATAAACGGGCAGTTGTCATCCCAGCACAGGGCAGCCACAGGGGCTTGCAGGCTCCGCCGCAGCCCCACGTTGCTTAACACATTCGTGAGGTGTCTGGGGAGAAGCAGCAGCACTTTGAGACACACAATGTTGGAAGCGTATCAGGGTCCGAGAGGCTGTCAGACACGGCAGGCGTGCTGCTGGTGTGCAGGCGATGGCAGAGCCGCGGGGCCACGCTGCGGCGAGCATCCCTCGGGGGCTGCTCATGAGTGAGCACAGCCTTGCGCCTCGGCAGACCACCACGGCATTTCTTGGCTAACGAGCTACGAGCCCGGGGGGACGCAGCCCACAAGTGGGGGGTGGGGGGGCTGCAGATGTGGGGAGCGGGGACAGGGCTACCGAGCAGCTGGGCAGACCACCCTCCACGTCCCTACTTCTCAGCCCATGCCACGCCACCGTGGTTATCCCAGCGGGGACGTGGTTTGGGGCAGAGCCAGCCCTGCTGGGCTCTGTCCCCCCGCCCCAGGGCTCCCGTGCAGGGCATCGCCCCGCTGGGTGGGTGACACCCCTGCTCCTACGATGGCAGTGCCAGCAGCAGTGCCCCGGGCACGGCAAGCCCCTGCTGCCCTTGCAGGCAGGTCATGGCAAAGCCCCGGTGCCGCGGCCAATGCCTTTGGGGTAGGGATGGGCTCTCCCGGGCTGTCCACGGTGCGTCGTGTCCTCACACGGCACCTCGCTGCGCAGCTCGTGTAGGCAGCCGCCGACGGGCAAAGCGGTGCCTGCGGGGCAGAGCTCTCCCGGCGGGGGCACTGCTGGGAGGCTGCCGCAGGCGCAGGGAGCTCGTGGGCAGCCCACGCACGGGCGCAGGCGGGAGCCTGCGGAGCCAGCGCCGCGCTCGCGTGTTTCCCAGGGCTACGGCGCACGGTGCCGCGCGCCACGGCCCCGGCAAGCCTTTGTTGTCCTCTGGGCTCCGGGAGTTTCCACCTCTCCCGCAGCCGCCTCCGACACCGCACGCCAAGGAAGTTCCCTCCTTCTTCTGGCAGCGCTGCAGGACCCAGTTTGTCGCTTTGCTGTCATTAGCCCTGGCAAGAGCCCCACCGGCGCGGCCGCAGCTCCCTCCCTCCCGCTAACAGGCAATTACCAGCCGAGACGAGAGGCGGCCGTGATTACTGCATGGCTGGTTGCTTCCCCCAGCACCAGAGCCCGGCTGCGGGGAACGGCCCCAGACCTGCCCTGGCTGCCCCACGCACAACTGCGGTCCCCACGGCTGCTTCTCCAGTGGGGGCTTGAGGGGCCCTTGGGGCTGCAGGGCTGTGCGGTGCAGATGGCGAGCGCATGTAGTGGCACCGCGTTGGCCCCGGGGAGTCGAGCGATGAGCTCACGCAGTTCCTGCATGAGTCTGGCACACGCTGCCTTGCCAGCCCAGCCGTGCCGGTACTTGGGGGATGCCCCAATCACTGGCAGTGGCATCCAACTTCTCCCACTTCCCGGGTTGCAAATAGGACACGCTCCCAGGACTAATCATTTCCTGGGGAGATGGTTGAGGCTCAGCTTAGAGAGCGGACAGGCTGGCGATGCCACGCTGCCATGCAGTGCTGTCCCATCCCAGGAGTCACCCACTGCCCTGCCAGCGCCCAGAGTGGGAGAGGCTCAGCACCTGGAGGTGCTGCCCGTGCCCACCTCAGGAGCACAGCCAGAGGCCCCCAGGCTCAGGGCACAGCTCAGTCTGCCTGCGGCATGATGGCGAGGGGGACGCCTCTGGGGGTATACCACGACCCCCCGCTTCTCCATGGGACCCTTTTGCACGTGTCCCCTAGTGCAAGAAACAAAAGGGGATTTACACCCTGCCGGGCGAAGCCAAGCGAGCAAGACATGATGGGCGACTCTGAGTCACCCACGCTCCTACATCCTAGCTGGAGAGGTGCGGACGGAGGAGGGGAGGTGGGGAGCGCCCAGCCTGCCCGCCCCAGGCAGACACAAGGTCAGGAAGGATTTGGCCCGTGGCTGCCCCCTCCCACGTCCCCGTCCCCACAGGCAACCCCGGCCACCGAGGAGGGTGCAGGGCCAGCGCTGGCACCCAGCTCCCCTCTCCCGCCCCCGAGAACCTGTTCAGTGGGAAAGGGGCCCCACGGGTGCCTGTGCGCAGATAAGGGCGGGAATGTAAACACCCTCCCGGCTCCGGCATCCCAGCTATCTGAAGTAGCAAGTGCCTCCAGAGCAAATTCCTCCCCCTCCGTCTCCCACGTCAACTGCGGGGCCCTCCTGCCCTGATCTGCAGGGATGCGGCCACCCCTCCCTGTCCTGCAGCCCCCCCATTTTCATTCACCCCACACGTGTGTTTGCCTGCTTCCCCTCTGCCCCCTCCCGCCTCCCTGGGAGGCTCCTGGGGCACCCCACGTTGTTCACCCCATCCCACCAGGACCCTCTGCAGAGGGTGGTGGCGATCCCCCCCACCCCAGCTCCGGTAGCCTCAGCCTCCTGCTCAGACCGGTTTTGCCAGATGAAAAGTCTCCACCGTGCAACCCTGCCAGCGGTCAAGAGGCATTTCTCACACATTTCGGCATTTCTCACTGATTTCGGCAGCCAGAGTACAGCCGTGCTGGGGTGGGGTGGGAGAGGCCTTGGAAGAGGCTCGGGGGGTTGCAGGGTACCCCAGTATGGGACCCCCCGCATGGGACACCCCGCATGGGACACCCAGCATCACTGCTTGGTGCTTTGGCTGGTGTCAACTCTCCTTCCCGTTCTCCAATCGGTAAAGGCAGCTCCCGCAGCCCCCTTCTGCCTTTCGTGGGCTGTGGGGGGGGATAGCCCTGCTGCCGCTGCAGGGGAACAGATGCTGCAGGGCTTTGGGAGCCGCCACCAGTCCCTGCTGCTCCCTCCCTCGCCTGGCCGTGGGCTCGGTGTCCCGCCTGTCCCCCTCGCACCGGCTACAGCTGCTCACGCGGCTGCCTTGGGATCACAACCGGGTGCCGTCGCATGGCCGGCATCCGCTCTGCCGCGCCGGTGACAGGCTGCAAACCAGCAACACCGGGAGAAGCAAAATGCGCCTGAGCACATTGCCTGGCAGAGCTCGGGGGGAGGCGGAGAGGAGAGGGCACCCGCGGGGACGTGGGGCCACGGCAGCGTGAGGGGCTGGGGAGGGCTCGCGTCACAGCGTGCCAAAATGCTGCATCCGCAGCGAGGGGCTCTGCCGGAGAACCTGTTGATATGGCAACCCTGTGCCGGGGGGGGAGGAGGGGGGAGCCTACTCGCCTCTGCATCCCTTCTGCGTCCCCTCTGTACCCAGCATCTCCCCAGAGTCCCCGTGGCGTGCCCAGCCAGCATGGTTCCTGGGGGCCACGGCAGGGCCAGGAAACTGGGGGGGGGGTGGTGGGGTGAGATGCAGTCAGACGAAGCAAAATGCCACACACAGTGGAAAAATAACCCCCGCGTTCACACGCAACACAGGGCTTTCAGTTGCCGTTTGGATGAGACCTCGACGTCCCTGCAGGCTCCTCTCTGCAGTGCCAGCAATGCTCAAAAAGGCAACGAGGAAAGGTATGGATGCTGGAAAGAAAACAAAAACCACTCCGGCAGCTGGTGCTGGTGTGGCAGAGCCACAGCCTGAGCCGTGCAGCCGGCGGCCGCCCCGGCTGAGCAAGGGACCAAGCACCATCCAGGTGGGGTGACGAGCTGCGGCCAAGTTTTTGGTTGAGAAGGGATTCAGTAGCCTGGGAGACTTCATCAGTATTCACCGTGTCTCTGAAAACAAGGAGAGCACTTGAATTAGATGGTTTGGCAGGCTTAAAATCAAAGAAATATTTTCTTATGACATACAGTTAAACTGCAGAGCTCATGGCCGCCAGGTCTGGTGGGGGCAGAGGGGGATCACTCCCCACCTGCCCCATTTTTGCCCTTTTTCTGTGTATCATCTGCAGGGTCTGTGAGAGCAGGCAGCCCCAGCAGCACCCGCCGGGTTCACCCAGCCCTGTTCGGCTGCTTTGCTGTCCACGCTCTTGAACGTGTCGGCCAGTGGAGTTGGCTTCGGAGCAGCCCTTTTCCTAGGGCTACCCATGTTTGTCAGGAGATGGGCACCATTGGGCAGAGGCCTTGCCACCCCCCACCCCACTTTGTTTTTGGAAATGTGAGAGTCTTCCTGACTGTGAAAAGTCACAGCACAGCGAAAAGCCCCCCCGAACCCTGCACTGCTGATGCTCAGGGGTTCAGGGCAGGCACAAGCCTCCCCTCGGCACCCACCACCCCCATTTGGAAACGTTCACAAGGTGTCAGAGAAATAGATGGCAAACATCGCTGGGCAAATCGGGCACCGGTTTGCAGGCTGCCAATGCTGATGCTGGAGCGGTTGGGGGGTGCAGATGTGGGGGGACAGTCTGGTGGCACCGCCAGCTCTCGGGGCTGGCTTTGGAAAAGGTGCGTTTGCACTTGCCTGGGAGTTGCTGGTGGTGGCAGACTCCGGCTCTTTAAAATCAAACGGTGCTTAAAATTAAATCTCTTCACTGATGACTGAAGTTTGATGGATGAGAGGCATTTCTCCACATTTCCAAATGAATTTTTGGTGGCAGCTCTGCTGCCGGCCTCCTCACCCTCACCCCGGGTGCTGGCCCCGGACATGGTGATGGCCAAGCTGCCCTCGGGGACACACGGGGCACTTTGGCTGTGACTCTGGGGAAAGGTGAACGCAGACAGCAAGCAAGGAATTGCTATAAGGTATAATTAAACCAGACAAGGAGCAATTCCTCACTGCACAGAGCTGCGGTGGGCCGCTTTAGAGCGTGGTCAGATCCATCTCGAGTGCCGCTGAGCCTTTAATCCCACCTGCTAATCCCCTACCTGAACTTTCCCTTCATCTTCCAGGGACTTTGGTGCCTCATCACTGCAGGGTGGTCTCTTCAGAGGCACCCCCTGAAGTTGGGTTCATCCAGCAGTCCCTCTTCTAAGGGCCAGAGCCAGTGCTGACACCACTGCAGAGGTTTCTCTCCGCTATGGGGAGAGGGGGCCGCATGCCCGAGCCCCAGCCTTCGCAGCGACGCTCGAGCTGCTGCTTCGTGATGCTCTGGGGTGTGCGCGCTGCCGATGGCTTTCCCTCCCGGTGGGCTTGTTTCTTGCCTCACCGCGTCCTGCTGTGCCCAGTGTTACTCCCAACCCCGGACATGTTTTAACAGCTTCGGAGTGCTCGAGGAGCCGCACGGACGTGTCCCCCAGGCACGGGGCTGCAAAGCCAGCATGTGCAGTCAGTGCTGATGCAGCACATCACAGCCCTGGCGCAGGGACCACCGGCCTGTGCCGGAGGGCTTCTCCTGGGCAGCAAAATGAGTTTGGATGGAAGGTAGGACAGCTCCTTGCCAGCAAGCCCAGCAGTACGGTTGGTTGATGGACCCCCAGCCTGGTTTTCCCCAGAACCCTCCCGCCCTCCCGCAGGCACTGGGGCGGCTGCAGAGAAGGTGGCTCGCCCCAGGGGTGAAGCTGCCACCCTGTGCAGAGCCCTCTGCCCGGAGGCAGGACATGGGGTGAGGCGTGTGGGCAGCGGGGGCTCGGGCACAGCCCACGGGAGGGGATGGGACCACAGAGACGACCTTCAGGAGCGGTGGCAGCATCAGCCGCCAGCCCTGCTGCGGCTCCCCATTAGGAGCGTCAGATATCTGCGATGCCATTACACATGTGATGCCTGTCTCTGCACCCGGTTAATTATTAATGGGGTCCGTGTTGCTGCCGAGGGGGACACAGCCAGGCTAACCCAGCACCATCGCTCTGTGCAGTGACTGCTGCCAGAACCGGAGCACGGTCTTTCCCACAGCAGCCCCCGCTGCCTTCGGCACAGCAGCGAGGCAGCCCTCGGAGCAGGGAATCCCGCATCCCACGGAGGAGCTGTGCCACCAGCCAGGGACAAACACACGTTCACAATAACGCCTCTCTTTTCTCCCCTGCAGACTTTGTGCCTTTTTTCTCTTCTCCTTCTCTCCTCCTGGCTTTGCCATATGCAATAAGGAGTAAATAGAGAACACTCATGTGAAAAAAAAAAAAAAAGGATCAAGGGAAAGGCTGGGAATCCTTTCCTTGGGATCTCACTCACTCCAGCCCCAGGGCTCTGGGGCTCCCTGCACGTGTGGTTTGCAGGGCTGTGGGGCTGCCTGCTCTGTGCCCTTGATGCTGCAGCCCTGAGGGACCCGAGGCAGCTGGGAAAGCACTGGTGAGCCCAGCTGGTGTGAGAGCATGGGGATGCCACTCAAGGCCATGATGGGGACTAGAGGAAGGGAGCGACTTGGACAGGCACAAGAGGTGACTCCCACTCCAAGAAACATATTCAAAGCACTGTTTGGGTGTTTCACAGGATTTTCCCCCAACAGGTCTCATGCAAGCCCCAGTCTGGCTTTCAGCTGCTGTTTGAGTAGCTGCGGGGAAAAGAAAAAAAGATTTCTGAATTTCAATAAGAGCCCCCTTATCTCAGCCTCCTCCATCAAGGCTGCTCCCCATCTTTGCCCTCCAGCCTCCTTCACACAGTGATTTACATGGTAATGGCCTCTTCAGCCCAGGGTTAAATGGGGAATTTGCACCAGTGCTGGCTGCCTGTGTGTGTGTGTGTGTGCAGCCGGGAATCGCACTGGTCAGTGTGGGCAAAAGCGTGGGGAGAGCCCTGGGCAATGGGGGGCGTGAGGGGGTGCCCCAAGACTACCCAGCACACCAGTGCGTGTGGGGTGCATGGACGGCACGAGCCTCCCCGCGGGACCACTCGAGCTTGGCACTCAGCATTGCTTCTTCGCTGCTCTTGCCAGATGGTGACTGGTGCAGAAAGGCAGAAATGTTTAGTAGATATTTCTGTTCTGTATTTGGAATGAAGCGGGAGGATATATTCATCTCCAGATGATACTGTGGATGGAATATAAATCCTGCCATCTGTAACAATGGGGGATGTGAGGCATGATCTCCTCGAATTCAGCATTTGCAGATCATCCGGACAGCTGATGCTCAAGAGTCTAGAAGGAACTAGCTCAAGCCAATGTTACAGTTTAACAGATCTTAGAAAAATGGGCAAATTCCAAAAGACTGGAGAAATGTCAGTGCAGTTGCAGTGTTTAGAAAAATTTAAAGGCACAGCCCAGAGACCTGCACATCAACCAGTCTGTTTATGGGGTTTTGTGGTGTCTTTTTTTTGGACAGACTTGTAGGTCTGGTTGATAAAGGCAAGTGTACCAATATAGCAAACCTGGATTTCCTCGAAGCATTTTGCTTATTGCTACATGACATTTGGATTAAAAAATGCATGCTATAGAAGGAATTATCAGGGCACAGTCTAGATGGACTAAAAGCTGTCTCAGACAGAGCTCACCGTGTCGCGGTTACTGGGCAGACTTTGGAGGATGGAGGTGTCCTTAGCAGGGTCCCTCAGGCAATCTGGTCTTATTGCAATGCTATGTATGTTTTCATCCAGGGATCAACCTGATCATAAAAAAGCTGTGACGGTGAAGTCTGCAGGTGATGCAGTGACTGGTAGGGATGTTAGTAACGAGCAGGCCTGGTCTAGCATCTTCTAAATTGCCTGGTAAAATGGCCATATCCAACTAAATACATTTTAATACAAGGGGAAAGCATCTGGGAACAAAGACCGCAGCCTTTATCTCCAGGATGGGGCTTGGAAAGCTGCAACTCAGAAGGCAGCTCAGGAATGATTGCAGGTAACTGCCTCTACATGAGCTCTCATTTCAACAGCACGCTGAAAGCAGCTAACACCTTCCTTGAATATGTAATGGGAGAATATCAAACAAAAGTAGAGGAGCAATCTCGCCTCTGTTCACATTACTGTTGAAATGATTACTATGGATATTACTGCCAACTTGGGTGTCCAGAATTAAAAAGGACACCAAAGTTCTGCAAAGGAAAGCCATACGTACTGTCCAGGCATCAGAAAACAAGTGCGGATACGAGACTGGAATTGTACAAACTGCTCAGCTTGCTGGAGAGAAGATTGAGAGATGCCCTGACCTCGGTGAGAAGAGTTTCTGAGAGTTCAGCAGTCTCCATCTCACAGAGGAGCAACAAGATCTGAAGGCTGAAGCAGGAGTTAGTTAGAAAAATTCAGCTTGGAAAGAAGATGCAAGATCCTAGCAGGAGGGCAGGAGATGCTGGAAGAGCTGACTAGAAGGCAGCAGATCTACCAATTTCACAGCAAGTTCCTGTATGTGAGCTAGGTAAATCCAGATTCTGGGGAGGCTCCGTAGCCCTGCTGTGCACAACCTCTTTTGCACCCAGGGGTGCTTCAGCTGCCCCAGGGACACCAGGACTGCCCATGCTGGCCACAAGATGTTCATGGCCTGCATGCCACGGGACAGGAGGTGGCTCAGCACTGATTTTGTTTCCCTCTATCCCTCCTTTCCTAGGATGGAAAGTCCAGGTCAGCAGGGCCGGGCAGCTACTCAACACACCAGGGTCGGACACTGGTCTAGGATGCCGAGCCCTTGCCCGTGGCTCTGCTCCACGTCCTCCAGGCTACATCCTGACAGTGCCGGGAAAATGCAGCAGTGTCATCAAACACCAGGCACCTGCCTTGTGCTAAGCCAAGCCCTAAGCCCATAGCAGCACACCTTGTGCATGCTCCTACCCAAGCACCTCTCCAAGCATCCTGCTCCTCTCTGGAAGACGGAACTGTCTCATTAGGTGAAAAAATGTTGCAGATCAAAAGCTATGGTTTTTTGCTTAGTGTTTTGGGGTTTTGGGGTTTTTTTTTGTTTTTTGTTGGTTTTTTTTTTTAATTAAGAAAATATATCTATTTCATTGAAATAAAAAAGTTTGGAAGTTTGGTGTGTTATTTCCCCTGTCTCTTCTCCCATCTCTTCCCATTAGTTGTTCCTGCTCTGGAGCGGAGCAGAAGGATGGTGGGTGGGGACTGCCTTATGACTTTTCCCTTTCTAGCTGGAATGGGGCCAAACTTCCTCAACTTTGGAAAAGTGACAAGAGGAAAAAAAAGAAGCACTAATTCTGGTGATCTGGAATGGCAGAATAAGAAAAACAGGGGTTCGAGGTAGATTTTTTTTCCCAAAGAAGCAAAAGAGGGCAGGGAAAGGAAAATCCATGAAAAAGCAGGTGGAAAGAATGTAACAAAAATGAGGGAGGTGTGCAGAGGTGCTCAGATTTTGAAAACTGAAAAAAAAATTAAGGAAGAACTTTCATTGGAACCAAGCAAAACAGAAACAAGATTGCGATTTTTCATGAAGTTGCTTTTCCATTTGCCTCTGTTTGGGCAACAGCTAAAGCCTCGGCAGGGGCACAGCAGCATTGTTTTGGGAAATGAGCTCATCTCCTTTGCTAGAGAAATCTCCTGTAGACCCCCTGCACCAGGCAGCCCTCGGCAAGAAGAGGGTCTGAGGGGTCTGGAGGAGGTATCTCACTGTGTTAGGGCTCTGCATGTGGGTTTCTGAGTCTGCACAGTCAAGAAAATGAGTCTGTGATGAGAATAGGAAACTTAGAGGGAGAATTAGAGAGGGAATAAGCAAAATATGTCAGAGCTGTCTCTGTGTTGAGGCTGGAAACCAAGGGAATAGGCAGGAGGAATGAGAGGTTCTCATGCATGAAGATGGTTGTGATTTAGTTGGCATTGCAGAGGCCTGGTGGGAGGGTATGTGACTGAAATACCGGTGGGGAACCGCGCGGAGGGACCATGGCGGGAGAACCACGGGGAGAAGTGTTGGACTGCCAGCCCCCCGAGCAGGCATGCCGGAGAGGGGGAATTAGCAAAATCCTGGAGATGACAGCAAAGGCAGCCGCCACCATTGCAGCTGTGGAGCCCTTTTACACCAGGACGGAGCCTTGGTGCCGATCACAGGGCACATGGGAGGCTCTACCACTGTTTAGAAGAAAGGCTCATTTTTATTCATAATTAATTGCAATGCAGATCAGAGGATGCACATGTGATGGGCTTAAACCTTAAAGCTCAAACATAAGATTGTTGAAAACTTAGTGACTCATTAATAACAGACAGGCTTGTATGGAGAAGATCATTAAGTAAATGAGTTACAGAGGGCTGTGAGAAACTGCCATAACCTGAACTGCAGCCAGAGGCTTTTGGGGTGAAATTCAGCCTGGGCAGCAGGTCAGCTGCCGGGCTGTATGCGGCTCTCTCCTAAAGATGGGGGGATGAAAAGGCTGGCAGGCACCAGCAGGGCTCTAAATCCCTCTCTGCAGAATAAGCAGCTATTTACATTGCATCATTTCCAAAACAAAAAGCTAAAAATGAAGAAAAGAAAGGAGGAATAAGACATATTCTGACAGGCGGGAGTCCCTATTTGCTAAGTTTTGTTGGAAATGCAAGGCGAAAATAATTTCATATTTAGTCAAATATGCTACAAATGAAGCAGAAAATAATTCTCTCTGGTAGTGGCAGAGTTGTGCCAGGGTGCCTTCTGGCAGAGAGGGTAGAAACAAGACTGCACGTGCAGTGAATGTCAGCAGAGCAAACCCTTGCAGAGGGGCAAATACGCTCAAGCGAGCGGTGAAACTTTCCAGGGCAAAAAATGAGAAATGGGTGTGCAGCCACCAGAAGTTGGCAATATTGCCAAGCAATGTTGCCATGCCTCCATCCACCCAAAATATCACATTTTTGGTGTTATTTGCCTTCCAGCTTCTGAGAAGGCAGTTGCATCATATTTTAACACTGTTCTCTGAAACTTTGTGGGATATAAACTTATTTCCACCCCCCCCCCCAAAAAAAAAAAAATCAGCGAGAACTGGTGAATATGTCTGAAAAGATGGGCTTATGGAAGTATCCTTGAAACTGGAGCCCTGGGCATTGTGCTGAGCCAGCCCTACCCTAAGCCGCAGGTGTGGGGTGATGGACATGGGGCGATGGGCGCAGGGGTAATGGGCACAGGGCGATGATGGGCACAGGGTGATGGGTGCAGGGGCAAGGGGCTGTAGAGCAGGAGCTTTCAGGAGGGGAGGCAGCAAGCACCTCACCTGGGACTGTGGAAAGGCACAAACCACTTTGGAAATTACCATTTGAAAGCAATACAGCATACTATAGTTAAGGGGTTTAATCAGGAGCCTGTAACAAAGACTGCTTCACATCTGGGATGTAAAAAAGAATAATAACACACAACACCATTTGTCTTTAAACAAGCACCAGGTAATACATTTCCAACAATTCTATCCAGATACACCACTTGAGAACCTCTCCTAATTGTGAAATTAGAAATATTTTTGCTGTAAATGCCACAGGATGACATATAGGGAGATACTCACCCTGTGCCACTCCACACTCTTTGCGACAGTTGAGACCTACTTTAGTTTAAAGGTTGGTGCACAGAATGTCACTTACATTAAAAAAAAAAAAAATTCAGCTGCAAAGTAGGAGAAACATTTGCTATAATAGGCTTAACCCGGGAGGATTCTCAAATATCTGGTTGGGCTGAGGCTGTCTGGAAAGGGAATACCACATTAAACTCCAAAGATCGGTTACTTCAATGATCTCTCCAAACCAGAAAAAAAAAATCTCACTTTTAAGGGGTAAAGCAAAAATGTAACATAATATAGAAAATCTGGGAGTTATTGAAAGGATAAGAAATTTCAGATGGAGCTAATTCTGTATCTGTCATTGAAAAGCCAGCTTAAGGAGGGAGATGCTTTGGTTTACATTATTTAAATGAATGCTGTTCTGTGAAACTGCTGTATGACAGGCAGGTTCCCAGCAAAAGGGGAAAAAAATCACTGTGAAATGAAGGGCATTTGCTTCAGCAAATAAACTGTGAAGAGACAAGCTTAAATCTAACTTCAACAAGATCTTTAATATGCTATTTGGATGTTGTAAGGGTATGAGAATGCCCTTTGATATTAGTCCTGCTTCTGAGATATTTCACAGAGTAATTGCCTACATCTTTAAGGTACAATGTATTGAAGCTATGGTGATTGCTATTTTAAATTGGGCGATGGCTCTAAAAAAGCAGAACCGAAGAGCCGGGCAAGAACCACAGAGAGCGGAGAATACACTTCAGAATGAACTTTAAAAGGTCAAAACTTGGTCTAGCAGAATTACCTGTACTGGCTTTGAGCTGAGCTACGATGGCTTTGTTGCCAATTTAGATAAAATAGAAGCAATAATTAGAATGTCTAGCCTCTAGGATATAAAGCGGATCTACAGAGATTTATGAAAACAATATACTATTTGGCAATATCTATTCCTAAATCTATGGCCAGTGTTTCCTCGGGAGAGAAGTGCTGCAGTCTGAAATTGCCTGGCGTTAGGCAGGCAGAGAAGCGAGCGCTGGAAAGGCTAAAGCCGCGGTGACGGAGATCCTTTAAGCACGCCCCGGGATTGCTGCCCGACACCCGCCTGCTCCTTGCAGGCCCTGCCTGAAGGCAGCGGGCAGCGAACCCCGGGTGAGCCGTTCGTGGGCTTGTCTTGGGAAAGTTGGAGTGGGTTATCATCTGAGCCTTTGTGGGGTCTTTCTCTTGTGCCCACCAGACAGATGTGGCATGCACTATGCTTCCCTGCGGGTCTGGATGAAAGCAGGGCAGCGAGCTCCGTGGCAGGCTCCTGGCCCCCCGAAACCTGTGCTACCCGGCACATCAGCCTGCGCTAGCAGTGCTACGCACAGCTAAACGCAAATCCATGAAGGCTCTGGTATAGGACGAGGCTTTGCAGAGCCTGTCTTACACAAGCCCTGTCCTGCCAGTTCCACCACAGCAAAAAGGATTAAAATAGGCTGGAGACTATTCCTTCCTTAGGAAACCCTGCAAGTGCTTAAATCCAAGAGAGGCAGCACTGCCGAGTGTCCCGGGGGAAGAACCCTGCTCCAGTTCTGTGCGAGTGTGGGATACCCAGACTGGTCTCTTCCCTTCAGTCTCTATAACCATGGTAATATACAACTGCTGTTGTCAGTATCTAAATTTGGGCTACCAAACACTAGAAGTAAGCATGTTGTACACAGGGCTTCACTTAAAAGGCTCAGCTTCAGGAGGTGCTCAGCACCAAGTCTTTTGCCCAGCAAAACACATATGCAAGTGTCTTAACTTCAGAGTCCTGACATACATATATTAGAAGTGTGGATGTGTCAGATGCTCTGCTGTGCTTATGTCCCACTGCTCAGTGTCTCGCAGAATCATGCCCATGGTGATCAAAAGGAAATAGTTAATAACATCAGGCTCCAGGTTGAATATCCTTTCCTAGTGACATGCAAGTGCTCCTGTAGAAGAGCGAAGCCATCCAGAGTTTTCATCATCACTTTGGTGGTGAGTGGCAACAAATGGAGGTGGCAAGCCCCACACCTCCCAAAGGCAGGGCGACATCACACATGCCCAGCAATGACTTACCTGTTTTCCAGGTCCTCCCTGGAGATGCCGCTGCACCTTCATCAATCCACTTGCTAGACAGAGCCAGTGGGTTGCTGCCAGGTCCTTTGTCCTGTCCCCGTGTAGTTGGAAGTGGCTGAGCGATGGTTCTGGCAACCGTGGGCAACGACGACCGGGAGTACGTCATACAAGGAGAATTGTGGTGTGAGTGGCCAGGTGGTGAGAACAGCGATTCATAGATAATCCCCACGTATAAAATGGCAGACAAGAAATGCATAGCTAGGAAAGCATAAAAAACAGCATCAAAATTACAGGAGAGAGTTAGGAAACAAGAAATAAGAAATCAGTCTGTATATGTGGGCAGAGACATGACCTACTCTTTTAATCTACCAAAAATATGAATGTACCAGTTCCACATGAAGGTAAGCAAGTGCCAAAACAATGTATACCTGTAACAGTACGTACTTGAACTGTGTATTTTAAACATCCTCCATGTGGACAGCTTCGCTCTAGTCACACTGCAGTGTTTGTGCATTAATATTTTTATTTAAAAACAAGAACAGAAGGGCAGAGGAATTAGGGAATAAATCCAAGTCCTCCAGCAACTGAAGGCTGAGTTGGGCTGACTCCAGGGCAGTTTGGGTTGGAGAGAACTGCTCTACCTACCTTCAGTAATGATAATGAAGAAATTGGGGATTCTTCTGCAGGAAGCAGAGGATTTATGAGAGAGCAGCTGGAGAGGCCAAGAGCAAAGGATAAACACAGAGATGGTAAAAGAGTATCTGACAAAACTCAACCTACATATTGTAAATCTGCAGTTCCAGACACAGTGCGCCTGAGAATTTTAAAAGAAATCTCCAAAGACAATCTTGAAAAATAATCTTCCCTTCATCACAGGAGTTATCTGGGCCCTGGGAGAGGCCAAATGTGCATCCCATTACAAAAAAAAGGTTGAGAAGATGGGGCAGGAATCTGCCACCCACCTGACTGCAGCCGCCTGGCAAGAGAGTTTCAAACTGGGCTTTTTTTCTCATGCCTCGGTCTCCTTCTTTCCTGCTTCCCCTTGTTACTGCCTTACTGAGCCTACAACCTCTGCCCAGAGCTCCACAAAACTGCTGGGAGCTCGGAGGCAAGGCAGCTTGCCTGCAATACTCATCGCTTGCCTGCATACACAGCCCTGTGTCAGTCCTTCCTGTACGTCAGGAGCGGGTATGTTTGCACTCCGCCTTTGCTTTTGCACATGGAGCCTTTTTTTCCAAAATCCAAAAGGAACTGGGTGTCAGTGGGGAGGGAAAGCTAACTCTAATCTTATTTTCAAACTCCAGCACCTCATATAACCCACAGCCTTTTTAAGTGCAGTCCCTGGAAAATAAGAATTTCAATAACCTCCATTCTCAGATAACCTGCTGAGCAACCACGCTTCTCCCTTGCCGGGAAGTAGATGCGTTGCCTTCCCTCCCAGCTTTTTCTTGTTTTGGGAAAGGACTAAGACGTGAGAGAGCTGCTATGATTTGGGGAGCAAAAGCTGGGGGAATCAGTGGTATGAAGTTTCTCGAGGATGGGGAAACTCCCCTTCACCCAGCTCCTCCCAGTACACAGCTCACACCAGAGATGAATCACAGAGCTTGAAAGCCGAGCACATGAAAATGTGGTAATGAGGAAGCTGGTGTGGGATGCACCTTGAGCCTTATAAGCAGCTTGCGGTTTTGGGACCTCTGCAGTCATCAGAGCTGCTTTGCAATCAGTTGCTGAAAGGCACCCAACCGCACACTCTCTTCAACCCAGAGGGACATTCAGCAGGTGTGGAGGTGGGACTGCACTGCCTCTAGCCCACTCCCTCCCTATGTGTTACAACTAATTTTCTTCCCTTTTTGAACAGATCGTCCTCATTATGCAGGCCGCCTCTCCATCTCCTGCGTGGCTAGTCCTCTCAGAGTCATTCTTGTAGTGCTATAACTAAGTTTTCTTAAAAACTGAATGAAAACTGTATAGATTTAAAGAATTTGTTGTGGGCTAGAAATTAGTTGATGAGTCACAGACTCCGATAGTAACCATAAAAATGAAACTTCAAAATTGGGAACAATTTTAGTGATGTTAGCACAGGAGATAGGACTGACACTTGCATTTAAAGTTTCATTAAACAGAGAATGAGGTAACACCATTCATATCAGTGTCACCGGTGGGCACTGACCACAGCCTGAGACGCAACCAAATCCACCTGGGAACATTACAGCCATGAGCTGAATGCAACAAGACAAGACCCGGCACTGACAAACAGCAGTCTGGAACCTTGGAGAGGGAGAGGAATAGCTCGGGTGGCTAGAAAGCGGTAAGATCAAGGCTAATGGGCAAAAGCCAAGCTAATATCATATAATCTTGCCATTTAACTTCCCTGAACTGAGCTGACGCCATTCAGCATGGGCGGCTGGGAAGAGTGCTGTACGGCTGGTGCCCTGTGAGTGCCTGCTCAGGCATCACCCCTTGGCAAGACCAGCAATGCTGCCGGCGTGGTCCCTCGCCCCATTCTTTTCTCCCAGCTGCATCTGAGTGCCTGCCAGCTGTGCACCAGCCCTGGGGATGGACCCTCTTGCACCAGGCTCTTCTCTCTTGCCTCCCCATGGGGAGAAGGACCCGAGCAGCAGAGGTGAGGGCAGCATGTCGTAGAGCATGTCCACTTGCCTGAATGCGAGTTGTTCTGTGCTTAAAATATGAAAAACGTTCCTCCGTTTTGAGAAATATAGGTAATAGGAACGATGCCAGGATTAAAGCGTGTGGTTATGAAATACTGAAGGAACCAATGTTTTATAAATTAGCAGTGTGAAGAGTCAGAGGGGATGCAGTCTTGCTCTATAAATACCTTCAAGGTAACAATATAAATGAAGGCAGGGAATTAACTTACAGTCTCAGAAGATGGCAGGACAAGGAGCCTGAAGTTAAGGAGGAGAAGGTGAGGCTGGATGTAAGATGTTCTGAGCAGTGAGCATCCCTGGGCAGGGCACACTGGTCCCCATGGTACAGAAGGCTGGAGCGATGCAGCAGGCGGGATGGCAGCAAGGAGCAGCTCATGAGCCTCCTCCTCATGCACTGCTAATTGCCGGCAGATAAAAGTCAGAAGTTCGAAGCTCTGGCTCGCCGACAAGGTAATGCCCGGCAGAGCAGAGACACGCTGTGAGCTGGAGGGTTTGTGCATTTGCTGTGGTGAGAAGCTCTGCAGGTGGCCCTGGAGTGGCGACTGCCTCCTGTCCCATCCCGAGGCAGCAGTGGCACAGGGATCCGCGCTCCCACTGAGACATGCAAGTTGGGTTAGCGTCTCATTTGCAGAGCGGCCTCTCCTCCGGGAGCTGCCAGGGTGGGTGCTGGCCACGCAGGGTGCCTCCCCACTCTGTCTGGGACAGAAGGCAGGAGGGAGACTCCAGCAAGACGTGCCAGGCATTGCCACCCATCCCCATGGTTTTGTCAGAGCATCTCCTTGGAGGGTTGGGTCCTACTACCACTTCCATGAATCCAGAGCATATTCTTGCTTGGACCTAGGTGAGGACAAATCCAGTATCCAGTGCTGCCACACAGTGGTGAAGAGGCATTTAAGAAGGTAACATCTGCAAAACCACCCCATGGAGGACTTTTGGTTGGTGCCTGAGACAACCCTAGGTTGACCTCAGGGGACACCCAGGCAGGTTGCTGGCAAGAGCTTGGAGGCACAGGCCCAATTTAAAGCTCTTTGGTGGCCAACTCGACTCCTCCCCGGTGGACATGATTCCCTGCAAAGTGCTCCCAAAGGCATGCTTTCCTTTCCATCATTGGTGTTGGGGACATGTCCCTCATTGTAGTAACATCACAGTGGGGAAAATTTTGTTATTATTAACTTAAGTTTCTTCCATTTGATTTCAGCCCAGAATTCCTGTTTATATCCTCTCACATCATCCAAACCAAACGTTGGGCTCCACAGACTTCACAGACTCACAGCTCAACAGTTTGTCCTCTTTTGGCCGTGACCCTGAAAAGTGACACTCTACCAACACGACAGGTTCATACAGTAGGTTTTTAAATGTTGACGCTCAAATATGCAGAAAGGTACCAAGGGTGACTCCCATGATAACCAGGTGCCCAACTCACACCTCCTTGCAAGGCTCAGAGCCCTCCAGCAGGAACCCTGACCCTGCAGAGATTTACTTTAAAAACATGATCTCTTGACCAGGCAGAATATATACATCTTTGAAACCCTGAACAGGGATAATGAAACACAGGACTCCATTGCCCCATGGTCTGAATGACTCCCCCCAAAATACTTGTGACCTTCCAGGCTGTAGCTCACTTACTGTGGTAGCTCCTGCCCGTATTGCTGAGGTTCATGACCCTTTTCTGTTATTTATCTTTCTTCACTGGTGCGTACAACACCCCCAGCTTTGGGATGATCTCCATGCACACTGTGTGCTATTAATACTCCATTGCACATCATTACTATAGAAGTTAATTAATACTCTGCCTAAGTATTAGGCCTGTGGCAACCTGCTGGAAACTCCACATGATCAGCGGGCTGTAGTCTACTGTTGCTTGTCGTTCATCCCACTGGCATCCCACTTCCACCATTTCACCAGTCTCAATTAACTTCTGAGGTACAATAACAGCTGAGATTTAGGTGAGCCCCTCATCCAGGGGCTATGAAATTTGATCAAAAGGAATAATTATATCAAGGGAAATAATAAAGTTTTATGTAATATGTATTAATAAATTAAGCTTTATATCATATAGCTATATAGGTATTATTATACGTAATAGTAAAGAGACCACACCACGGCCAAGCACAGAGGCAATGGGACCTCCTCGCCAGCACTTGGGTGCTCTATTTCTACACCCCAGAGTTTCACCAGCTCTTTTGGCCCCGAACCATTCTGGCAGCTCATCTGCAAGTGATTCCCCGCCAAGTCCCGTGAGTCCCCCTCAGAGTTACCGCTTCCAAAGTCCTCATTCCCTATTTGTAGCCACCCTTCTTTGTTTTTAGATAAATGAGTTTACTATTGCTCATACTGAAACAGAGATTGTTTGCCTGCTCCTGTGTTAAACACTGCAGTCTGGATTGCTTGGTAAATGACTCTTTGCTGTTCATCACCTGCGCTGCCTGGAAGGGTAGCTGTGGGGTAACAGCCGCTGCTCCTGGCAGGCAGCGCAATGGTTCATGCCAGTTGGAGGGACCTTCTTCTCCAAAGCAGAAAACTGGCAACACAAGCGCTCGCTTTCCTCCTTCACCACCCACTTACCGTTGACAGGCTGGCAAACATCATTTGCTGGGTTCCCTCGCTCCGTCGCGGGCGCACAGGTTTCTCGAGATATCTTTGAAGGAGTCTGGAAGCAGAGGGTGAGTAGTGAGATGACACAGTCCGAAGATGATATGAGATTATTCAGGTTACTGAAATGAAGCTAAACACAACTAAAGCTGACTGCAAAGAGTGGAGGGTGATCTCATAATATTGAGTCAGTGAGTTTTAAAATTAAATTCAGTGTTTGTAGCTGCAAAATAATACACAGGGGAAAAAAGTAACCTTAACTCTACATATAAAATCACGGGCCCTAAATGAGCTGTTAGTACTGTGAAAGGGGTTGTGGATTCACTGCGGAAGGCTCCTTGAAAACAACACCTCACCACTCAGCACCAGTCTAAAAAGTAAATCTAAGATCAGGAATTATTCAGAAAAGAGTGGAGAAAAAACCAGATGAAATCACTGTTGCTCTCTAAATCCACCTTACAGCCATGTCTTGAATACTGCACCCAGTACTGATTCCTTCTTTTTTCGTCATCATCTTCCTTCCCTCCCTACTTCAAGATTGTGCCGATGTACTGGGAGAGGTATGAAAGCCTGTGCTATCAGCATAGTCACCAGACATTTGGAAAAGAAAGGTTGATCAGTGAAGTGACAATATTTGTTGATGGTAGTTATTCAAGGTTAAAGGACAAGAACTTACCATGAAGAGATTAGAACGATCTTACAATTCAGAATGACTGGACAATAAAATGTCATTTAAATCAATGTAGATATCTGCAAAGTGCTGTAACAAGGATACACAAATCTAATTTCAAGTACATGTGTTGGTCTGTGAGATGACTGTTACCACACAGAGAAAAGATTTTGAGATTATATCACAGAGAAATGCCTGGAAATGTCATCCCCGTGTTCAGCAGAGATCAGAAAAGCAAGTAGAATAATTGAGGAAGGAATACAGACCAAACCACCAAACAGCATCAGGTCGGTATAAAACCCATGCGCTGTGTGTGCTGGGCACAGCTCTGGTTCCCCATCTGGAAAAAAGCAGAGAGCAGAGCTGGAAAAGAGGGGAACAGGGTACAAAGGGCAGTTCAAAACCCCAAGTACACAGGGATGCAGGAATGGCTGAACAGATGAGGACACAACCGTGCTGGATGTTTATGTGGTTCTAACAGTCCAGAAGAGCTGAACTGGGATTTACTGTCCGATGCCTCTTTCAATACAAGAGGTTGGGGGCATGAGCAAAGCGACCAGGTGGAGGTTCAACACCAAGGGAGGAGATACCCCTTCAGAGGGGAGGCAAACGAGCTGCGGGACTTTGCTGCCAGAGGATGCTGAGCATGAGGAAGGATCACAGCATTCAAGAAGCAACTGAGAAGATTAACGAAAGAAAACTTTATCATTGTTCATAAACTGAAAAAAATGCTCACTTTCCTGGTTTAGGGAAAGCCTGAGTCATGACCAGTGGCATGAGGGAGAATAGGCCAGGAAGGCGCCTGCTGTTGTCCCCTGCTTGGTCTCCACGGACTTTTGGTGTGATCCCCCATAACCTTTGTGAGGCCTGTGAGGGCAGCAAGTCATGAAACAACACCTGTGCGAGGAAAAGTTAGGATTATGCATCCCGTAAAAGACAGAGCTGAGGAGATGCCATAGAAGCCTATAAAATAAAAAATGATACAGAGAAAGTGATCCAAGATAAACTACTCATTCTTTCTCACTACACAGGAACTGGCAAGCTCTGAGCTGAAATGGGTCACAGGTGTAAAACCAACAAAAGGAAATACTTTTCTGCACGAGGGGGGGAGAGAGAGAGAGAGATAAAAATACATATATATAAAATCGTGGAATTCATTGCCACAAGATACTGCAGAGTATAAATGGGCTTAGAATGGGATTAGACAAATTCATGAAGGATAGGCACATTTGTGGCTATGAAACACAATCCTGTGGTTGCAAATTTTCTTTTAGAAGCTGAAAAGTGCCGATGTGTTACAGCTTTAGCTAATTCCTCCCTGGCCTGAGCGACTGAATACATGTTCTTAGGTTTCTATAAACTGTATAACATTCTGCATACGTATTATAAAAAGTATTAAGTGTAAGCTTATGGTTTCTGGTATATTCTTAGCCTTTGATGGAGAATGCAAATGCTATTTTAGAGCATACTGTGAAGAAGGCATGTTGCCAAGACAAGCCTTTGGTGCAGACTGTCTTCTTTCATCTAGTATCAAGGCTTTCCGCATTCCAGAATTTCCACAATTTTTGTGCCATCGACAAATTAATGATTAACAATTTATATTTTCTTTTTTCTTCACTGCTAAAACTTTCAGAATGTGCATGGCCAGGAAGTGACTGCTTCAGGCTCTTTAGTCGCATCTCCTCCTGTGAGCATTCCTCATTTACCATTACACTGCCAAACCCGCGTCAAAACTGTCGAGAAGCCACCCTCCGATTCATTCAATCTTCAGCATGTTTGTTTGCATGTTTCTAATTTATTAAGGAGAATGTTTGTTATTAGGCAATTAGAAGTCTAGCTGTAGATGGTATTAATAGACTATTACTTTTTTAAATTGAACTTGTCAGCTATTCAAAAATATATCAAATTAGCTTGGTGTTTTCCATAAATTCAACGGGATGAGTTATTTGCCAGTTTTAATTCTTCACCAACATGCTGTATCAGTCATTTCATTCTTTTGCTGTGGCTAATTTTCAAGATGAAGGGCCTACAACTGTGTATCTTCTTAAATACTCAACCAATGTTAATTTTTTAACAGATCCCTGAACTTTTCTTAGTTCCAAAACTTCTTGAAAACCAACGGTAATCATCTGGACAGCTTCCTGGCTGGCTCCTACAAAATTCTCAGATGCAAATTATGTAAGCTACTGATTTAAAAATGGTGCTATGCATTGCCTTCCATGATCAACGAGAGTTAATTATGTCTCACCATCATTTAACATGACAATGTCATCTATCTTTTCCTCTAAAGACAGAGGATGATGATTTATAAAAAATGGTGCTTTTACAATTTCATCATTTCTAGTAATAGACCAATATTACTGTTAGGATTGTTTTCATTCCAAATACACTTACCAAAAAAAAGGTTTTAAAAATTAATTATGTTAGGCATAGCTTTCTAGTTTCATCCTGACTGATTCTCCTTTTAAAAAATGATGAAGATTAGTCAGGATTTCAGGTTCTTCTATGCTGATTTTAAAATTTGTTTGGCTTGCGATTATCTTCCGGCAACGAAAAAGACTGCTCAACTCAAACTGAAATGATAATTTGAAATAAATATGAAATGGAAGAAAGGATGCAAATGAGTCAGTGCTGGCAAGAGCTTTCTCCCACTTGTGACCATCGCTTTGATTTTCAATTCCTCTCTCAAATTCTCCCTACCTTATTAAAAAAATTGTATACATAGTTTAGTAAATTCATCAGTTTGTTCTGGAAATTGGTCTGGGGAAGGGTGAATTTAGTTGTAGGGAGGCCACGCGGAAGGGATACGGCACACATAGAAGTGCGGCCACACAGGAGCTAAGCGGTGGGATGGAGGCAGGTGGCCGTGGCTAGGAGATGCTGCAGGATGGAGATGGGCCGCGGCTCTCCGAGGAGGTGGGAGCCGGGCACCAGCCACCCATCCCCAACATACCCAACATCCCCAACATGTGGTGCCACCCTTCACGCTATGGCAAGGGAAGACAGCTATTATGACTGAAATACGTCTTACATCTCAGTCACCCCCTTTAGGCTGCTTGTAATTGCCTTACCCAAATTCTGCTGGGTCTTGAATCCTAGCTCAGATGACATTTTTAAGCCTTTCAGCAAATCCGTCCTGCCATTTTGCATTTTGCCTGGGCATAAAAAAACCACAGACATGTCATAGAGCTTTCCATCATAAGTTTTGCAGAGGCATAACAAATTGTATTAGAACGAAACAGCTCAGTCAGTTTAAATTAAGAAGTTCTGTTTTCCTTAATACTGATAACCCAAAGATTTTAAAGTTTCAGCTAACTTAAGTGTTCAAGAAATTGAGTTTATTAGCTTCTATATAATATTAATGATAGATTCAGTTTTCCTTTCAGGTAAGTTAGTACCTTAAATAATATTGATGTTTATCATTCTGAAGATGGTCTCAGAAATGCTCTCTATGAAATGAGTAGAAATTTTGCTATTGACTTCGACAGGCCCAAGGTTTTACCCCTAGCAATTAGCAGTCATTCTACTGTATAACTTGGCTCCCTGAAGGTCTGCAGAGCTCAGTGTAATTATAACAGATTGTGTAATCAGGCAGGCAGGACATGCAACCAGCAAGGAGAACCATGTCTCCCCCCTTTTTTTTTAATTTTAAAATAAGATATTTCCCAAAAGGAAGGGTAAATTTAAATGAATACATTTTCATTATAAATGTCTAAAATGCAAACTAATGATTAGGATGATTTACAGAAAAAGAGTCAACAAAACATCATGTTTGAAAATATTTACATGTGCTATTTCATCTCTAACGAGGGAGAAGACGATGCACGGTTAAGGCTGCCAGGCCATTCTCTAATATGACTGGAGTATTCTCTCTAAAAAGAGGGAAATAAGAGAGACAGTGGGGGAGAGAGAGACAGAGACTGAGAGCGAGCCCTGTGAGCATAGGATGGAGTCAGCCTTGAATTAGAATTTCCTTTAGCTTTGCGAGTACCTTAGACACCCGGCATTATTTAGAAAGACATTGTCAAGGTCGCCAAGCCCCAGACTCACTTCCCTTCCACCTTACGACTGTTTGCAAACTTGTTAGGATTCTTAATATTTGTTTACCTTCCTCCCAAATGCTCCAATGCTCTTAGTTTAAACCAAACACATAAACTCCCTGCCCCCAGTGTTTTCTGTAACTCCAGCAGCCGTAAGCAAACCCTGCTGCACCACCCCTGGCTGCACGGCAAGACCCCCCGTCCCCCCAAGCAAACCCCCAGCAGCAAAGGCAGTGGGTGCAGCCCGGCCCTTCCCTCGGCCACGAGGTACGATGCTCGTGCTCAACACCCCAGCACAAGCCCTAAACCTGATTTTCAAGGAACAACCCCAGCAGGCTGAAATAGCTGTGCATTTGCTGGAATCCAAAAGCAACTCCAAAAAAAAAAAAAACCCAGAAAAAACCCAAACCCATGTGCACACGCACCGGGGGGTGGCGAGAAGAGGCTTGGGGAGGGAAGGGAAGCAGATGGGACATTTAATTCAGGGAACAAACTAATTTAAATCTTTCAAGGAGTTTGTTATTATTTCCAGAGTGTTAAGAATGCATTTTTTTCCCTGCATATAAAATGCAACGTCCTTGCTCAGAAAAGCTCTAAGAAAAAAGCCCAACAATGTCAAATGAAGAGAAAAAGAAGTCCAGAATGTCTTGATAATATCCTTCAAGAATACTATTATTTATATATTTCACAGATTTATATAAATAATCATAAATGTGCAGTTGGTATAGGTCTTTTGGGTAAAGGCAAAAGGAGGCAGATTTATAAAATGGGTTTACGTGCCAGGGTGACTGTAATGGCTCCTTCTGTCAGGTAAACACATAATTAGGATGTTTTCAAATAAATGTATTATGCACATGATTGAAGCCAATCCAGGCTGCAGTATAAATATTATGCTTTTTTTTAAAGTTGTATAATTACATATCTACCCATGGAGCTTCTCGCCTGATAGGCATCTATTTATGCAACACCACACTGTGGCTTTTCCACAGGTGCTGTAGCAGATACTTGCTGAACATGCAGCCCGGCTGATTTTTAAACTGCAATATCTCAGCTTTCTCTCAAAATACCAATTCTGCCTCAACCCCTTTTTGCCTAATTGCTTCTTAGATTTATTGTTTAATTAAAACCGTTCTCGGGTTATACAAACAACAAATCCCACTAATGTGTGTTTTTTCCACATACAAATTATCTTCTGAGGGGTTATGTATCTTCAGCTTGGGAAAGGATTCCGTCCTCCTTGGCTGGGCTGTCATTGCCAAGCGCAGCCTCGTGGTCAAAGCTGTAAGCTGAAGTTTATGATGGCAGCGTGACAAAGCTGTATCTATAGAGTCAAAGTGGCAATACTAAATGCCATTTGAAAGACTGATGCAGTCTTTAAGCCGATGCAGTAAAAACTCTTCTTTACTTTATAGCATTTTCATACGGAGTCTTATGGCACGTCTGGTCGTGCACTAGGGAAACATAAATAAGATGCGAGTGACAAGTTGGATGAGGAGGCACCCCAAGAAGACTCTGAGGGACGTCACCTCCATGGCGAGCCTTTCTTCAAAGCCTTCCTTGCCTGGCAGGGTCCCACGGGGACACGTGGGAAGGAACAGCGTGGGGACACGCCGCAGCACTGCCCACGCGCTCTCCAGCACTGTCTGAACTCCTCACTAATAAACCGATGTTTCTAGACATCTCCTCCCAGCCTCGACATCTGCCTCCTGGCTTCAGAGCAGAGGTTTGAGCTCCAGCCCCTAGTTATTTGGACAATACGGAAACCTCTGCTAAAATCCCTGCACCTGGAGAAAGTTCTAGCCAGACGCTCCAGTTTCAGCAGCACAACTGCCCCTCAAAAAAGGGTGGTGTTCAGACATAAGCTTGCATTTGGATGCTTTTATGGAAGGAACACTGAAAAAATGGAAAGCTTTTCTGCAAGGAGCATATGCTGCAGTTCCTGGAACAAGAACCCAGCTCTTGCGAGGATTCTGGCTGTCTCCAGCCTTTCAATATTAAAGGGCTCTCTAGCAGATTAGAGCAGCATAATAAAAGCTAATAAAGATGGAACTGGACAAATTCAGACTGGAAATTAAGATGCACATTTTTTAACAGCAATAGAGTTAAGCAGGTTCCAAAGGGATGTGATAGATTGCCTGAAGCCGGAGCCTGCCTAAGGCATGGCAGCATTGCCAGCAGTTGGAGCGGGCTCGCAGGTGGCATGGAGGACGGCTGGCAGAGGGCAGCCAGGCTGAGGGAAGCTCCACACTGGAGCGGGAGGCTGGAGAGGGCAGTGGGATGGGGGGGATGCTATGAGCAGCGGGCTGGAGGCGTAATGCAACCACCCGGAGGGAGATTTCTGGGGGAAGAGCTGCCAGCTTCTGTATCCCTGTGACCTTCTCCTGTGTCTTTCTCCATCCTCGGCTCACGTCCCTCGGGAAAGGGACCTTCCTACAGCCCAGCCAGCCCCGAGTGCTGCAGGTGTCCCTTGTTCCCCTCCAGCCTCCGTGCTCACCCTCAAGTAGCTCCCTTCTTCTCCAGCATCTGTCAGTGCCTCCAGGCTGCTGCAGAGGGGAAGGCTCAGGCTCCGCATCCTGCTGGGGAATTGGGATAGAGACTCGGATAGGAACCAGGAGGAGAAGAGGGTGCTTGTTGCCAAGGTTGGGATGGGGGGATTGCAACTGTTGCTACCGTGAGGGGCTGCCTCCCTGCTCAGAGACCAGGAAAACCAGAGGGTGGAGATGAATCTCTCTCTGGCATAGAGGTTCTCTCTCCTTTTCTCTCTCTGATGCAACGTATAAAAAGATGAAGTATATCCCCAATTCACCCCTGTGCTGGCTGTGCTGTGCCCCAATGGTAATGCAAAGCAGCTACCTGAATTTATAGCTGCTTTACACGGCCAGCGCAGAATGTAGCAACCAAAGCATGCAGTGCTTTCAGTCCTATGGCTGGAAGTATTGATATATGTTTTAACCTAGGGAAACCTTTTAAATTCAAAGTAGGCACAAAGCAATACCCTTTACATTAGGCTGTAATTTTACATATAATTTAGGCCAGCATAAACTATAACTGCTGCAGAAAGAAATGTCAGTTGTCCAACAGCAAAAGGACAAAGGAGCCCTGCCGTGGAAAGCAGCCCTGCCTTCCCACCACCACGGCTCTTCAGCCTAGCCCTTGCACACCTTCGCCTTGTGCAGGTGCCAGCATATGCCAGGCTGCGAGGGAAAATGCATCGAGATTAAAACTTGCCTTTTTTTTTGCCAGATCAGTTTTAATTCAGAACCATCCCCTGATTTGATTCATACTGCAGCCACTTCTGTTAATGCAATGGAAAACTTCGTATCAGGTAGGAATAAGATGACATGGATGCTTCTTTTGGTGGCAGCGCCAGCTTTTTCTCAATTCAACTGTATGTGGAGGTCAGGTCTTAAAATACTGAGTGTGCCCGGCTATGCATGGAGATCCACCTCATCAGGAAAATGGGAAAAGGCTTGTCTCAGTGGGAGCTCTGATCTGCCCCAGATGCTGGGGAAGGTGGCAGTGTGTGGGAGGAAGACTTGGAAGAGAATGGGCTCATCTTCCTCCCAGCTGCCTGCACCATATCCACACCTGACCACAGCCGATGAAGCTGGCTTGTCTCCCCTTCTTTGCAGTTTCATTTTTATCAGTTTCGATTCCTCTAAATCAATTCCTAAGACAGTATATGATGCTATGGTGCGCCACAGGAATGCCTAAGGGAACGTATTTGTACAACTTTTTTACAGATCATTTTGTCTCTTATGAGAGTGAGATTCTGAGTGGTGGTTTTATTTCTTGATCACCAAGATGAATTGTTTGAGAATTTAGGGTTCTTTACTTGCCTTTTAAAAATCACCTCGTTTATTAGACCTCTCCTCCTGAACTCAGTTGTTCCTTCTCTTTTCCACTCAGAACCAGCTGGAGGATAGGGACAGCAGAAACTGACTCCATCATTTAAACCAAATATGAATGTGATGATCACACTATTTTCTTTCAATGTCTGTTCTAAAGTGGAGCTCTCACTGTAATTAAAAATACAAAGTATAAATCAGAGAAAAAAACCTCACCTTCAAGAAGGTAACTTCCTGCTAATATCCCATAGAATGAAAAGTAAGAAAAAAAAAGAAAAAGGACTATAATTTTACTGGTTTTGTGAATTTGGGGGGGGGCACCTTGAACACCATCAACAAAGATCTTGGAGAACCAGGAACACAGAACTGTTCAGACCAGCCCAATCCAGACACCCATGTAGCCTCATGTCCTGCCATGACCAACAGCAGTTGATGCAGAGGAAGGTATAAAAACTGATGGGACACGTGTGGACTGCTCTGTTCTCAGCTTGACCTCTAATAGTTAAAGGCTGACTTGCACCCAAAACCAGAAGACAGAATACTGTTGGATAGTTCTAGTCATTAGATATGACAATGCCAAATATTCTTGGTATCAGAGGAATGTAGCGCAGAGATAACATAAAAATTGTGAAAATCTTCAACATAGCAGGGCACATTGAAGGGATGAAAGAATGAAGATTGCAGGTGACGCCCCCAGCCTCTCGGTCACAGGAAAATCTCACAAACTGAAACTTTACCCAAACAAAACAAAGACTCCAGCACAGCAGGCACAGCCCTCCTTCTTGGGAGAGAATGGGGAGAGAGAACAAATCACCCGAGCCTGACATGAGTCACATCACTTCATGCATGACTGAAAGGTGCTCAGATACTACAGCCATGAGCCCAGGCCAAGAACCTACATAAAGAAAATTTCACAAGTGATGTGCTAGAGCTGTTAAAAAGACTTGCAGGTGGGAAAATGTGGAGTAGAGAATTAGGAGTGTGGGTGAGTTCAGTACCTCTGTTTTGAAGTTTGACCTGGAGGCAGTCTGAGCAAGGAGAGCTTGGAGGTATGGAGGGGATGGCCAGTCCCCATGGCAGTGACTCAGCCCTGCAAGTGCTCCGCAGGGGAGTGCTTTGGGGGCTTTGTGTGTGTGTGTGTGTGTGCCTGTGTGTGCAGCAGGGAACAGGGATGGAGAGAGAAGAAAGCCATAGGCAAGCCCAGAGAGCTGCTGGGACGAGGGTCAGCAGAAGGGAAAAGGCAGGCAAGGCTTGGTTTAGAGGAGGGCTGAGGAGGAAGCCTTGCAACTTTCCGTGGAGATCGTGGTTCAGGCGAGAGACAGTCAGGAATGCCCAGCCAGCCCATTTCGTTTGCTGAACACGCCTAACCCTTCAGTTTTGGAGAAATGCCATCTCAAGGTGCTTTCAAAACAAACCCAAACACCACTCTGTAATATTTGCAGAGTGACTATTGGAGCGAACTCTCCCACACTTTGAACAGCACTGCAGAAACCCTTTATTCCCAAATTTTAACAAAGTCTCTACTGTGTTTACAGCCTGTTCCTCACCCACTTTATTGCTCTTACTTAAAGTTGCAGACAGTTGTCTTCAAAGTTGGGACACATTTTTCAGGAACAGGTTTCCACATCCATTGCTCTGAACACCTTAATGGGAATGGCGCTTAGAAAAGACACTGGTATTATCACCACAAAAGCAATTGTTATGCTGACGGGATGCACCTTTCTGCTAGAATCATGATGGGAAGGTTAGTTAAATATAAACAAAATTTATTCCCTGAAATTCCAACCATCTTTAACAGGAAAAGCTATAACCTCCTTGATGTACAAAACAGCCCTTGCAGCTGATGTCTGAAGCCTGCACCTGTTATTCCAACAGAGGTGACCTCTGAAACAAGAAAGCCATTCTATATAAACACCAAGTTAAGTGACTTTCCCCATGTCTCCTCAAATAACACCCAAATGTCTTTTCTTGTCAAAATCTTGCACTTGTCCCATAGTATACACAGTAAATCATGACAACCGGTGACTTATTTGAAGGCTGGAGCCCAAAGCAAGAGGTGTTGGTGCTGAAAGAAGTTTAACCAGTCACCAGCCTCTAAAATATTAAGCTATAAAATACAAATCTATTTTTACAAAAGCAGTTTTAAATGATCTGTCAAGACAGCTGGTCCCTGCTGGGTTCTTTTTTTGGGGGGGGATGGTAGAAGGAATGAATTAAAGGGAAATAAATAAATAAATTAGAAGATCATTTCAGTTTACTTCTATAATACTTGCATGTCCCGCAACAGGGTAGCAAAATTCTGAGAAGCATTGAAGTCCTGTTCAAGCTTATGAGATTAAGCGCCACGTATCCCTCATTCTGGCCTCTTCCCAGGTGTGAATCCTGCCCTGTGAGCACTGCAGGGATTAGTCCTGCAGACCAAAGGAGGAATGCTGCTCCATGGTGGTACTCACCACCGCAAGTGCTCATCGCACCACGGTCACACTTTATATTGCTGCCGCCTTCCCCAGGACCACGGCATTCCCGTGCTGTTCACACAGACTGGCCACTGCAACCTGGTCTCTGTGCAGAGCTCAGATGCTGAGCTTCACACTGAGAAAATTTACCGTTGGCTGTAAGAGGAGGAAGTAAAATTCAGCTGCGAAATTCTACTTCTGCCAAGTTCATGGCTGCCTGTTGCACTCCAGGCCAGCTCTGGCACCTGTAATACTTCAACCAGGAGATCCCAGCTTTCATATACATAGCTAGGCAGGTCCCAAACCCCTTCTCTGTGCCCTTAGTGTAGAAGACCGGAGCGTCCAAATACTTCTGCTTGATTTCTTTGCAGACCTCAGCTGCAGAGTGGAGCTATACTAACTGTGCTGTGCCCAAGGGCACCTGAGACCCTTCTGGGGCCACTCTTGCCATTTGCACACAAAAGGCTGAGATTATCCGATGTGGGGGCAATACTTTATTCCCATCACCTTTTCAGGACTACAGCTCTCAAACACTGAGGTAAGAATATGGGACTCACCATTTCTTGCACCTTGAAAATTTCAGATCTGATTTTCCAAGTTAAAAAGAAAATTTGGTAAACAGCAATTTTGTCAGCTTCTTTGGGGATAAAAACATCAATTCAATACATTTGTCCTCTTTGCCTGTCATCTGTTGCAGCAGAGCCATGGTCAGGGTGATCCTTCTCTCAGTTACACTTGCTGTATCTACTCTCTGAATTACCTTTTTATCTTAGGTGGCTGTTGTCAGAGGGTGCTGCTGCACACAGAACCAAGGGCAGAATCCATCCTGCAATCCGACCTGAAGTCGATGTTACCGTCAAAGAAGAGCACTAGCTTTGCAATCCCACAAAATATTAAAAGCTGGTAAGAGGTGGAGTTCTCTGAGGGAGGAGCAGCCATTTGGGCAGAATAATTTTTGGTGCTGGGGAAGAGTATTTCGGGATACCTGCCTTGCTTTAAAATGAAACATTCAGCATTACTTCATCTGCTACTTGGTTGTGAGCTGAAAATTTGAGGTGGATTTTTATTGCAGAAAGAGGGCGTGGAAAAGTTTAGTCAGCACAAAAGTTTAACCTCGCTAACAAGGTCTATAAATTTGCTACAAGGATAAGGATAAGGCAATGCCACTCCCTTTCCAGGCTCAATGCTTATAAGGACAAGCGTTTGATCAAAACCCACTCCTGTACACACAAGCTGCATTAGCGGCATTCTTCACCTCGTACTTACAACCCAACCTGAAGTTTCAAAACAAAATTGTTTTTAAGGTCTCTGAACACAGTCTCCAGCATTTTCTTAACTGCTTCATGGCTTCTTTTAAAATGCTTTCAACATGTTCTGAAAACTGAATATAAAAGTAGGCGGGACTCAAAATTAATATGCAAAAAAAAAAAAAGATTGGGTTGAAATTTCGTTTCCAGAAGCTCCTGCTTTCACTGGTGTGAAAGCGAGGAGGGGAGCTCTCAGCCCCCAGACGGATTTTCTGACAAGGCTGAAATCAGCCGACAGCTTTGGTCCAATATCAGAAATCACTTCTCAACAGTTGTCAGGAAAAAACCCCAGCTTCTACCCCAGAGCAAGTCCAAAAGCCCAGTCACTCTGCAGACCTGGGCCAGGCTGGTATTGCTGCCGCTGCCTGTCTTCAATCTGAGTGCAAATCCGTCCCTTCCTTCCTAGGTTGCCACGATCTGAAAGCTTGTGCTTTGAATTTTCCGCCCCAGGTTGCCATGCTCTGAAAGCTCCTACTTTGCATTTGCACCGGGCTATAAAAGCCCATGGGCACCGACCAGGCTTTCAAAACCGTTTGAGCCAACCTATCCTCTGGCACGTGGCACTGGGGCCGGCAGCTGATTTCATTTCACTGCTCTGCCACCAGCTCCTGTGCGACATTAGCTAAGTCAATTAGCTTCTGCGTGCATCTGTTTTTCATCTCTAGAAAGGGGACAGTAGTAATTTCCTACCTCACAGAAATCCTGTGAGGATAAATATATTAGCTTAGGAAGTGCTCAAATACTAGTGTGATTAGCGCTCCTTTCCATCTCTTTGACAGCCTGTATTTTGCAGCCTGGAAGCCTGTGGCCTGCCAAACCGTAAAGGATCGGAGCTGAAGACCACCAGAGCAAGTCTTGGACTGGCTGAGCAGAGATGTCATTGCAATGAAAGCCAGAAAAACACAGTTTCTCCGGGACCTGACAAGAATGGAAAGCTCACTGTATTTTGTATATTGTTTGCTTTAACTTACATTTTAGTCTTTCCATTACCATTCATTTAGGGTTAGAAAAGGACAGTAAGCTGATATTTCTGGGACTTGAACACATGGAGACCATGCTGCAAAGGATAATTACTCATCTGTAAGTCTGCTTTTCTGAACAAGCGATTGCATTTCGGGAAGAGTCTTCCGTGAGCCAATTGCCATTAGTACTCCAGATTTTGGCCCTTAGCAGAAGTAGGAGGTAATTTCAATTTCAGTCTTGGTGACCAGCATTCCCAGAGCCTTCCTCTACCACATTTTATTCAGTCAGGAGCAGAAAACTTCTCCCATTTAATAATGCCCCAAATATACTTACACACCAGAAACAAATTGTCAGGTGGTGCTTTTTTTTGGGTTTGTTTTTTTTTCCAATGAACTTACATTTCCCATTTAGTATGGGGAGAAGTGGGTAAATGAACTATGAGAATTTTTACTCATGTTCATGTACTTTCTAGGACCTCTAAGGCATCAATCAAGAGGGGAGCTTCACTGTGCTAATTGCTGTGCAAAGCCACAGAGAGAGAGAGAGAGCACATATTCTCACCAGATCCGGTTGGGCAGCTGAGATGAATGATGCAGAACGGGAAGGACACTTGTACCTACTTTCCAGAAAGGTAACCGAGAAACAGAAAACTTAGGGCCTTGGCCAGGAAATAGAAGCAAATACCACTTTAGCACCGTAACTGCAATTTATTACAACACCGACTTTTATTTTTGCAGTCAAGTACAAGCTGTAGTAAAGCAAAATTAAGGGCAAGTTGTTATCCTCAGCTTAAAGATTCCCCAGTCCAGACAACCTAGTGCTGTGGATGAGGAAGCATCAGGGCTGTCTCTCCAAGGCTGCAGTTCCTTCAATTGGAGAAGAACAGAAATGGGCAACACAGATTGTTTTTTTCTTTTTATTTGGGGCAAAACAGAGTATTCTAATAATCGTGTCTTACAAAGGAAATGAAAGAGTCTTGGGGGTAATATTGAAAAATGGTGGGCAGTCAGAGTCATGGCCATATGGTCCTCAAGCTGTGCTGTCAAGCAGATCTACAGATGGAGATGTATTATCTTACACGAGTACCAAGTTGAGCATTGCAGTAGGCACTTGTGAATCAGACCAGGAGACCTGACAATACAATTGACAATTACTATAAAATCAGGTGAGAAAAAGTCATCAGCAAGAATACTCCCTCAAAAAAAAAAACCCAAACCAGTTGGAGAAAGGACAGGCTTCCGACAGGCTCTGCAGCTTACAGATTCAACCCAGAGCATTTAGCGAGTTTAGCAACACCTGAAATGAGAAGGGAAGTTGTTCTGACAAGTCTTAAAAAATTCAGAATTCCAGTCTTTTGATTTTATACCAATTTATTATATTAAAGGCAAGCAAAACCCATCCCACAGTAGCTATACGCTAGCTGGCTATCAAGTGGCACATATGACAAGACTATGGGTGTGTACATTTGCACTGAAGAGCTGGATCCAAGGGAAGGAAGAGCTACCAGGGAGCAGTGACCTCCAAATCAGGGACTGCAAACAGACGCTGAGACTTTGCTTTCCAAAAAGCTTGCCACTGAAGCAGCTGGGTAGGCTGGAGCCATGAGAGCTACCGAGATGACACAACGGGGTGCTATATATAAACTGGTGGATCTGTCTCAGGGCTTTAGGACTCTTGTACGCCTCCCTCCAGAATACAGCTCTCTGGAGACAACATGCCAGTGCACCCTGTGCTAAGCAAACTGCTGAAGTGGATGCCTTTGCTCTGAGGAACAGTGTGCCCCATGACTGCAAAGTCCTTGACAGGTAAAGGGCTGAGAAACCGGCCACCCCCATATTCAGCGGAGCACAAAGCACCAGTGCCTACTGGGCTCACACTATTCATAGCCTTCCAAGCTTTTACGTCATGGAAGCATGTGCACAGGGAATAGTAGTTTTCGGTGGTAGCTGTATGTGAAAACTCTTTGTTTCGTGATTCAGATGATTAATGGCTTACGCCCATGGGACAATCATTTACCTGCAAGTCTTGGCTAGAAGCTCCAGGGCATCAAAAGTTTATGAGGCAGCTCTGTGTCAGTCACGTGAATTCACATTTGTGAAGGTGTTTAGGAACCTGCACCTTTAGGTGTCTAAAAATATCTTAAAAAACTGTCCCGTAGATTGGCCCAACATTTCAGTGTCTCCACTCTAAAGTTCTTAAGCATTTGACAAGATCAGCAAAGGAGCAGTAAGCCACAAATCTTCCATTTTTCAAGTAAGCTTCGAAAACCTGTTGCTTCCACACAAAACGAACAGGGGTCAGGTTGACATGACCCACCTTAAACTCGCCAACATGACCGCTGTGTGAGGTGGTGGAGCAGCTCCAGTGGCTCCGTGAATCCCTGCTCTGGAGTAGGGATCTCCCAGCTTCCCCGTGGTCTTGCACTCCAGAGCATCCTGAAGCAGATCCAAATTTTAACACGGAGAGCGGAGCCCATGGGCACTTTGGCAGTGCTGCGTGGCACTCGGCCAGCACCACTTACTCTAAGCTCCGTGGCCTCGCTGTGTAATGCACAGAAGGGCCGTTTTGCAGCAACATTTGGATACCGAGTAGGAAGGAAAATATCCCCAGAATCAAAGGCTTTCGGTGCCAGAGCTTCCTGCCGTGGATGCGAGATCCCGCAGGAGTGCAAGACTGGCTTCAGGTGCTCAGATTAGGGCAGAGGTGAGCAATGCACGAGGGACCAGGCATCGCACTCAGGAGCGTGAAGCCCAGAGCTCCTCAGAGCGCTTGAGGCAACCGCGCTGGGGCAGAGGCAGAACCTCTGCAAACTATTTGGCTCTTACCACCGCCCTGGCTGAACGGACGAGAGGACAACGGCAAAAGATCCTCAAAGGAACACAGTTACCACGCACAAGGAGAAATCCCGGAGACCACAGAGGGGAAAAAAATTAACGTGCCTCGGGGAACGCGAGTGACCCCGGCGCAGCGTGCAGAGGAGAACGGCAGCAGGGCGAAACCGCCGAGCACCGCCGTGTTGCCCGCGCTGACGCAACCCCGGCTCCTAGGAAGGGTCGGGCAACGAGCCAAAGAGCACCGACACAGTCGGTGCAGTCGACTAACTTAACCCTTCCACCCTCTGAAAAGGCGGCAGAACGTTCCCTCGGTTTCCCTGTTTCTCAGTCCGGGGCCCCGGACGGGTAAGATGAAAGGACTGGAGTAATTAATCGGCCGAAGCAGCCGCGTGCTCGATGACTGCATGGGCTGAAACAACTCCGAACAGCCACAGCGCGGTCCGACCGATCGCAAACCGCAACAGGTCTCAGCGCGGCGCTCACCCGCCGCCGCCACGGACGGGGAGACCCCACGGGCGGGTGGGGGGGCTCCGCTCTGCCTCTCGACGGGCGCTCCTTGCACCTACCGGTTCCACCTCCCGCCGGCGGCCCCCGGGCCACCTCGGCTCTAGCCGGCAGGCAGCCGGCACGGCGACCCGGGGCTAAGAGCGGAGGGACCGGGCGCGGGCAAGGGCCGCCCCTCCGAGGCACGGCGGGGCCCCGGCCTTCCCCCGCGGGCCCTCGGGCGGCTGCCCCCGCGCCGGCGGGGGAGGGCGGCGGGGCGGCGCGGCGCGGGGCCCCCCGGCTGCCAGGCCCGGTCCTTCCGGCGGCGCCGCCAGAGCGCCCGCCCCGGGCCGCGGCCGCGCCCTCCCCCGCCCCGCCGGGCCGCCCCCCGCCCGCCCCCGCCCACACCTGGCCGGGGCGGGCCCTGCCCGCCGGCTGCGGGCCGACTCGGCGGGCAGGGCGGGCGGACGGACGGACGGCGGCGCAGCGCAGGCCGCGGCGGAGCGGAGCGGAACGGAGCGGAGCGGAGCGGAGCGGGGCTCGGCTCGGCCGGGAGCGGGGCCGAGCGCGGCAGCCGGGGCCCAGCCCAGCCCAGGTGAGCCCGCGGGCGGCAGGTGGCGGCGCGGCGGCGGCGGCGGGGCGGGCTGGGCTGGCGGCGGGGCGGGCGCGGCGCGCGGCCCCGGCGGGGGCGGGCCGGCGGCGGGCGCGCGCGGAGCGCGGTCCCGCGCGGCGGCGGCGGCTGAGGCTGAGGGAGCGGAGCGGAGCCGCCGGGCGGTCGGTGGGGAGCGGAGCGGGTTCTCGCGGCGGCGCCCGGAGGCAGCATGCGGGCGGCGGAGCCCCGGAGCTCCGGTAAGTGGCTCGGCTGCGGCGCCTTCCCCCTCCTCAGCCCCGCGCCCAGCTCCCGGCGCGGCGGGATCGTCTCCCGGGGAGCCGCCAAACTCCGCCGCCTGTTGAGCCCCGCGGATCGGCGCCCCCGAGCGCCGGCCCCCGCCGCCCGCCTCGGCCCCGCCGCCGCCCCGGGTGCCCCGCGGGGGCCGCCCGTGCGGTACCGGAGCCTCCCCCCTCCGCCCCCCCGCCCATCGGGGCCGCCACGCGGTGCCCGGCGGCCGCCGGCTGCGACCCGCGGGGCCTCCCCGGGGCGGCGGGGAGCAGCCAGGCACCTGCCGGCGCTGCGCCGCGGTGCCGGGGGCGCGGGGCTCGCCGCCGCGGCGTGACCTTCCCGGCGGGCTGCGGCGCTCGGGGCAGCCCCGGCAGGCGGTCCTCCCGCGGTGGGTTGGGGTGGGCGGGGGCGGGGGGGGGGGGGAGGCAGCCGTGTCCCGCGGGGCGTCCCGGGCGCGGCGCCTCCGCCGTGAGGGGAGGCGCGGGGCGATCGGCAACGGCCCGAAGCGTTTCTCCGCGGCTGGCGCTGGCCGTTCCGCGCTGGGAGGAGGGAGGGCGCTGCAGCGGGGCGCGAGCCGGGCGGCGGGGGGCGGCAGATCGCGCCTTTCCCCCCCCCCGGGCCGGTGGGGCGAGCCGCCGCCTGGGAGAGCGCGGGGCCGCCGGGCGGCGGCGTCTTGGGTGGCGAGAACAAAGGGCCCCCGGCGGGAGCGGGCAGGGAGCTCCGCCGCTGCGCCCCGGTGCCAGCTCCCAAAAACAGCGGGGGAGGGGGGGGGGCGAGGGCAGGGCGTTCACCCCCTTCTTCCCCGCTCGCCCTCCCGGGGGGGAGCGCGGCTGCAGCCTTCCCGGGGCCAGCTCTTGCCCCGCAGCCGCCTCCGCAACCTGTTGGGCCGCCTGCCCGGTCGGGAGCCCCGAGGGGGTGCCCGGGGTGGGGGGGGGCGGGCGGGCAGTTCTCCCCCGCGGGACACGCGGGGGTGCCGGGCTGGCGCGGGGGGGGCTGGGGTGGGCGCAGGCAGCCTGCGGCGAGCGAGAGTTGAGGCTGAAGGCGAATGCTGCCGACGGGTGTGTTTGCCTTCCCGGTGGTTTCGGCACCCAGAAACTGTTTGAAGACCCAACTTCAAGCAGTTCGGATACCTGGCGTGAATTAAATTTAATGAAAGAAAGTATTTCCGCGCTGTTAAACAGAGATCTGTTCCCGCAGACCTCTTGTGTGGAAAAGATGTGCTCTGTTTCCAGGAGACTGACTGGGGCAGCTGTCTTAAAGCGTTTTGGAGTTTTGTATTTATTTCGGATGTAACCAAATGAAGCTGTATTGTCAGTATCAAATAAAATGTTTTCTTGTCACGTGTAGAATTGAGCTATAAAAAGTGATTTAGTCTGAAGATATCCGGATAATCAAAGCTTCACACATAAGTTATGTTGAATATTTGCTGGTTTAGAGATCTCTGAAGGCAGCTAACTTGAGCAGGGATGGCGAGCAAATAGAGTTTCCTCGTGCTGCTTGTATAACCACCTTTGTTCGTTTTTCAAGGTAAATGTTAGAGAAATGACAAATTTAATTTGAGATTACTAGGGTCCTGTGCTACAACTGACTTACCTCCGTGTCTGATTACTGGGTGATTGTTCAAAGCCTGTCCGTGTGGCTTTGAAAACAGCTTTTTAAATAAAGTCCATTGCACTCCTTATGATAATGCAGGAAATGCGTGGCCCACGAGAATCGTTTTGTGGAGGGAGCAAGTGTACTTTAATCCTGATTTTATTATTTCTGCCGTGGTGGTTCGCTGTGGGGCTGAGGATGCAGGAGTAATAGATATCCGTACCTTGAAGCGCACGGTCAGCAGTCTGAACTTCGAAAGCAAGAAGTAAAATCTGCGTGGCAAAACAGCCGGTTTGTGATCTGAATGTGTGCTGGGTGACAGTGTTGGATTATTTAAGTTCTCAGTTTCTGGCTTTAACCGACCATCTTAACATGCAAGTTTCTTAGCCTACGTCACTGGCATGCGTCCTGGTCGTTGAAATAGGATGCAGCATGACCATACATGTGAAGGGGTTGAAACGGCTTATGGCCAAAGAGTTAATGCATCACTTCAGCTCAAGAGATTTTTATAATTCAGCTTAGTTACAAATATTGCCATCTGCCCTTTTCTTTGCATGTTCATGTCCATAAATATGTCTTGGATAAATACTGGTTGGGGCCATTAGCAAGATAGTAGAAGCCACGGACAACATTTTATTCTCATGCATGTTGCCAGTGAAAATGTCAGTTTCTAGAAAATCGAAGTAGAAGCTGTCCTACATTGTGTCTGCATTTGGTTGCACATTGAGAGGTATGCAGGTATTTTAAAATTATTTTTTTTTTAAAATGAAGTCCTGCTTTTGGGAACGCGAGATAACTGTCATTGGCAAAAGCAGAGAAAACAGTCAAAGCTTGTGATTATAAGGAGAAAGATCTAAGCTTGTGGGTAACGGAGAAGAAATGTTTTCCTCTTTGTGTCCACATAATGCAGGGCTGTGGGAAGATACGCTTAATGAGGATGATTATTGCTGTGGCTTTCCATAAATCCACTTGTAATGGAGGCTTTGTACAGTTACTTTTGAATCTGTACATTTAAAAACTGCAAATAGCGGTAATGGAGTTGGCTAATAGCAGACTGTCAAGTAAGTGCAATCCTTGTGATAATGTTCAGCCATAGATCTCCATTTAAGTATTACTTTTAAGCAGAAAATGTTTCTTGTAGGTCATAGTGTATGCAATTGGGAGGAAAAAACCCACAGTCGTTGCTGCCTGTTCTTTAATCTTAACCAGCTAACTTTAATTGTGCCAAGGGTGCTCTTTCTCTCCAGCTTTTTATCAGCTAGCAGGAGATCTACAATTTGGTAGATCCATTTGATGTGAATTTAGATAGTAGAATGGAATAATAGTAATAACCAGCTTTAAAAAACTGACTGAAGAGGTCTACCCAAGCAGTAAACGTGTGGCTGTACACAAATTAAAGTTGGGACTTACGCCTTTTGAAGAATTGCAGACTTCCCTGTAAAGCATTGGAGTGAGCTGAATGCCACCAGGCGAGCGTCTGAGCTGATCTTGTTAGTAGTATTATCCAGGACAAACCTTTCTGTTTCAGTGGTTTTTTTAAGTGCCTCTTAGAAGCCAGGGTTGAGAGTTAAATTACTCATGTCTGTTTAGCCACTTAAAAATAAAAGGTGAAGGTAAGACAGTAGGGAAAATTTTTAATGTGTTAAAAATTAAATCTTACCCCAGTACAGAAGGATGTAAAATCACCTATTATTTTCAAGTAAAGCACTCGTAATAGCTACTGGATGTTTTATATAGTGTTTTGAATGAATGCAGTTTTAACTTATGTAGCTAAGAAACAGCTTTTGAAGAAATCTGACATGGTAGTTGCTTATGTTTGTGTTTGGAAGAATTCATTGAGAAGTATTTGTGATGCTCACCATTATTGCTTACTCTCCTTTAAAAGCAATGCCTTCCTTGACTTTCATCTTTCATACAATTTGTGAGGGCTCCTTATGTGGATTTCCTTTTGCTCAAAATCTGACCATAAAAGTAAGCTTTGTTTCTACAGATCTTAGTGCAGTGTTCAAATCCAAAATGTATGCTTCCTTTCCAGTAAAAACTTATAATTACATGGGGTGGTAGCTAACTGGAAAGTATTGCAAAACATATGTAAGAATACTGTCGTACAAACTCTAAAACTGACGAATGACTCACTGCACCAGTGCTATATCAAATTCTATCTATACACAAGGTTTAAATGACAAGTTTACTTTAGGCAGGGAATATGCAATTTTCTTCTACTCTTTCTTCATCTAATGTCAAGTCAGCTTAATGAAATGGTACATGTGGGCATACAGGAGGCACCAGTTGTAGAGCTTTAATGAGCAAAGGGAACAAGCATTGCTTGGCTCTATTTGTGAAGATGATAGAGATGTAACTACTCTGTATATTAAAAACCAAGTTCATGGTACTGATGCATGTCTTGAGACATTTGTTTCTTTTAATGTACCTCATCATGAGTTGTTTATGTACATTTACTAACATTTGTTCTTTTTTTGTTTTCTATAGGAGAGGGTACTTATTTTTTTAGCAGTATGCGCATTCACCTTTACATATTTGTATTAGTTGAGTTTCTAACTACCATTTCAGAATTTTGGCAATATTTTTGTGAATATAAAATTCAGGTCACTGCCAAAATGAAAATGGGATGATGTTCAGCATGGGAAAGGGGTCCATAATTGTAGGTTGAAGAGGAAAAGACTTCTTTCCACTGCAACAACACAGGTTTTATTTGTGCCTTTGACTTTGTGATTGTGATTTATTATGAGAAGCTTCATAGAGCATTGGGGAGCCTCCTCTGCCCCAAAACCCAGGACATATAAACAGGCAGTAGCAACCTGTAGCTGGGGAGCCTGTGTGAGCTGGGAGGAGGGCAGGGAAGAGGAGGACAGAGAAGATGGTGGAGTGGAGGTATCAGGTCTTGTGCTGTTATGTTTTGTGCGTCTCACCTGTATGTCTGTGGATGCCGGGGTGCCTGAGAAAACACCCGTGGGGAAGCCTAGCCTGCAAAGCTAATGAACCCAGTATCCACTCAACCCTAGGTGGAAGACTTTAAACTCTTCACAACCTTGTCTTTTAATTTCTAATTTAGCCATAATCCATTCTGCCACAAAGCCTGTTCCTTCTGCTCTGTGTTAATCGTCTTCTTTCTGGGCTGTGGGGAAGATGTAGTGCACGTCCTTGGTCTGCCTTGGGTTGTTCATGAGAGCTGTAGTGACCAGTGCCTGCAAGTGTTTTTACTGTCTGTAGGAAGGTCACAGCCTCCTTGAGCTGTGAAAGGAGGCTAAGGAAAGGAAGCTGGAGCACTTGCTATTTAATGTCAGTGTGCACACAGTGTATATACACCTATGCTCTACTGGAAAAAAAAAAAGGATGAAATGGGTCTTGCTCTTTCAAGGACTCTACCTGAGAACTTTTCTAAATATCAAAAATATGGTGATAAGTTAGGGATTTTGGAGCAGAAGATGGAAGCAATGTATATAAAAAGCTGGGTTGAGAGCAAAATTGACAAAAGCTCTCCTGATACCTGGGCTCGGTACTCGGAGGAAGTAGCTCTGTTTGGATGCTTTCATTAAGTGCAATCCACTGTGTAGCAGAAATACAGCGATACCATTAATCTGGGAAGGGATAGGGTTGTCCCACTCTTATTCTTGTCCTTCAGCAGGCATAGAAGCTTCCAGTTTACAACCTGCCCAAAAGACATTTATTTCTTGGCACAAAATTTCAGCTGCAGCTGGGTAAGTACTTTCTTCCAGCCTTACTGAGAAAGAGAGGAATTATTTAGGTTGGCACAAGAAGTTTATAGTTCGGAGTTGTCAGATGAAATTGAACAGAGAAAAAAATGCGAAGGCTGGGCATGTGGCATTGCTCTTTCAAAAGCAGTGCTGGAAATCCCATCATCACTTGAAACCAAACAAAACATGCATGTGCTTGACCGTGGCAAGGAATCTGTTGGCTTCATAGGCCTCTCTTCCTTATTATTATTTTTTTCCTGCAAGTGTAGTGTTTGACACTGAATTGCATGTGTGTCTACAAAGGATAACTTCTGTTCTGTTTTATGAGATCCACATAGTGTGGTTGCTTTTTAATACCTCCAGTGTATGGATTCTTCTGTTGTGTGTCATCCTCGCAGCTGAAGGCAGCCGGGCAGTTGAGCTTTGTAGTGTCTCTTCTCTCTTCAGGAGAAGGAAGTTATTCATGGGATGGAACTTGATTCTTCAGTTGGATTTCATCACAAAATTAGATCTTACAGTGTTTTGGAAAAGCCATTATTTTTCCAGAGGGTTTTGTGAGTATGGATGGAAGAGGGACGATTGTGTGGCTCTCTTTCTGGAGGAGTTTTTGTAATTGTTATATCAATAGGTTAGATTTTCTGTACCAACCTAGATGTATTTTGATAGGATTGTTAATTGGGAAAGTATATTACATCTGAGAAGTATGAAAACGGCTAGTCTAGTGTTTGGATTTTAGGGTATACATGTAAAAATAATTTTTTTTTTTTTTCTTGGCAGATAATTGTGCTTCTGATCTTTTACCTTGAAGGAGAACCGTAGAAGTGGTAAAGAGGATCTTTTTGGACACTGTGTGTTAAGCATGTGTTGAGGTGTACATGGAAGACATGAGATGGGGGGGGCAGGGAGAGGAAAAAGTGACCTGTTGTTTTTGGATGGAGTTGTTGCCTTTTTATAAAGTACCATTTTCTTCAAATACAAAGGAGTTATCTTTATTTATATCATATTAAGTGTCCTGGTTTTGGCTGGGATAGAGTTAATTTTCTTCCTAGTAGCTGGTACAGTGTGTTTTGGATTCAATGTGAGAATAATGTTGGTAACACTCTGATGTTTTAGTTGTTGCTAAGTAGCGATTATCGTAAGTTAAGGATTTTTCAGTTTCCCATGCTCTGCCAGCAAGCAGGTATACAAGAAGCTGGGAGGCAGCATGACCAGGACAGCTGACCTGAACTAGCCAAAGGGATATTTCATACCATAGAACGTCATGCTCAGTATATAAACTGGGGGGAGTTGGCCAGGAGGGGCAGATCGCTGCTTGGGCATCAGTCAGCAGGTGGTGAGCAATTGCATTGTGCATCACTTGTATTTTCTTGGGTCTAATTTATCTCTTTTTGTTATATTCCTTTTCATTACAATTATTATTATTGTTATTATATTTTTATTATTATTGTTATTAGTATATTTTATTTTAGTTATTAAACTGTTCCCATCTCAACCCAGGAGTTTTACCTTTTCCCTTCTGATTCTCTCCCTCATCCCACTGGGCGGGGGGGAGTGAGCAAGCGGCTGCGTGGTGCTTAGTTACTGGCTGGGGTTAAACTGCAACATTAAGTAACATTTGTTTTACCAAATTTGATCAAAGGTTTAGTTGTTTCAGAATCAATAATAATTCTCTTAAGGAAAAACCTGTAGTTTATGAACGTACTGTCCATTGTATTTTAACTACTTGTAATACAGAATTTGCAAGATTACATAAATTGACTAGAAGATGCATGCAAAATCCAATAATACATTTTCCATGTCAAAGTTCAGTGAAATATGAAACATAATTACCATAAACAATGAAAATTAGCCTCTTAAACCTATGAACTAGAAGGCATGGAAATAATTTTGTAATATATATTCTCACTGGTTTTGTTGAGACTGTTCTTGGGCACCACTAAAATTCCTTTACAGTCTTACGTATTCTAGTCTCTGTGTTATTATGTGGTAAAAAACCGTACTTGTAAACTTGTGTTTAACCTGAGGGGGAAGTGTACATTTTTGAACATGCATTTTAGATAGACTGTCTTCTCACTATAGCCTTGTTCATAGGTAGCTTCCAATTAATAAAGTGCAGACTTGAAGAATTACGCCTAGGGAGACAAGTATTTTGAGCAGATCGTAGAGTTAGTGCTTTAATTCTGCCTCTTGACATGAAGGTGGAATTATAAACTTTTGGAGGAAAGTTTGTCACCTTCAATATACTTGTGAGATGGAAGTCTAACGCTAACAGAGCTGCTGCTTTTGTTGGTTTGAGTTTTCTCTGGATTCTGCTACATCTTTGGAGCCTGTAAAACTACACTTTTTGCTTTGGGTGTAGTGTTAAGGTAGAGTACCTGTTCGAGGGCTTTTGGCTCAAAAAAAGCTTTTTAGAACAGCCCTTCCATTAATGTAGTTTCCTGAGGTTTCCCGTTGCAGGGGGTTCATTTTAGCACAGGTCAGTAGGTGCCGGATCCTACTTCTTCACCCAGACAGGTCAAGACAGGGAGAGCGTGTGGAAGCCTGTAGCATGGCCATGGTTTTAGCTGCTTTTTTGGGGGCTGATGCAAAGCGTAGCTTTCTGTTATTTGTAGCTGGATTTTGGATGAGACCAAAGCAACTGTGGGCTTTCAGTGCCCCCGTGTTCGAGTGGGCAGGTACTGTCCTTTGCACAGAGATGTCTACCTCCTGGCAGTGAGCGTGGTGCTTTGTTTTTCTTTTGTTGCTGCTGACTTCCTTGGCTGTCTGGGTCTGCAGCCGAGGCCACGATGGCAAGGGGCACCTCTCACCTGTGCGCAGGAGAAATGCACAGAAGTGTAACGTGTATGCCTCGGTGATAAAACTCCAGCAGCTCTATAGGAGCAAGCTGTTACTTCTGATAATTGTGCTGGGCTCTTACTAGGTTTCTTACCTGAAGCTTTTTCTTTGTAAACAACATAGTAATAAAGTGTGCTGCTATACTACCTCTGTGCCAATCTCTTGCTTATGCCTGTAGAAGGAATAAGGAGAATAATTAATTATAAGGAGGAAGAGTTCTGAAGGGTTACGTGGCAGCAGGCTGTCATGCTCTTCTAGTGATCCCCCACCCCAGTGTCAGAAAACTGGGCATTCCTTAAGAGCAGTATTTTAAAGAGTGATCAAAGGCTTCTTCACTGGCCAAAACCGTCTAGATAGATGGACAAGTGTTTGTCTTAAAATGACTTGCACAGAATTACTGGGATCAGCAACTTGACTGCAGTGACGAAAAACATTTTTAATGCAGTAGAAATTGTGAGTTGTGCTTGCTTAGTTCATTAGGTGTTCAGGGCAGGCACCATGAATTGTATGGTGTTGAATACATTGCACAGCAGTTACCTTGCTGGAAAGCATTTGTAAATGTGTTTGAATGAAGAGACTTACCAAAGTTTGGGGGGGGGGGAAGACTTGTGCTTTGAAGACCAGGGAATTTTTGATGCCCTTAAACATTGTCTACAAGGAGCAGGTGAGGAATCTCCTGAACTCCTGTTTTTCTTTTTTTTTTCTCTTTTTTTTTTTTTTTTCCTTCTTTGAGCTGATACCTCTGTTGTATGTTGGTTTTGGATGTTATGAGAATTCAGGTGTTCTGTTTTTGGTGTTTAGGTGGTAGGGTGGGCTGACACAACTGTGTAGGCTATAAATGGAGGATGAGCTCTCTGATACTGGCTTTCTTCATATCTGAAGTGAGTTAACAGCCTCTTGGATTCTAGTTGCACAGTGTAATTAAAATAAACACTATAATGCTAATCATTTATGTATTTTTGCCTGTGGGTGAAGTTTTAAATTAGAAGTAGCTATACTTTGGTGGAAGTGGATTTTTTTTATTATTATTATTATTATTATAATGTTGCCTGTTTCCAGTCTGGTAATATTTCTGTGAGAGTGCATAAAAAATATTGCTAGGCAGATTTGTTTTTGTTTTTTATTACCTAATTGTATATTCTAGTAACAATGTAATTATTGCTTTTAACAAAAACTGTCTGACTTGAGTGTTTAATTCCATCAGACTCAAGCAGTCACTGATGAGGTGATAAATGATAGGTTATACGTAGAAGTGGATTTGCAATTATTTGCTGCTTTGGGAAAAAAAAACCAACAACCAAGCCCACAACAATGTTTTGTTTCTGTCCAATGACTAATGTTGAAAATCAAAGCGGCACACCAGATGTTTTTTCTAATGACTGTGGTTCAAGGTCTTTTTTGTACAGAGGGGGGTTTTGACTGAGTTCATCTCTTGGCTTTGAAGTTTCTCTCGCTTGTTAATGCAGCACTCTTCTAAATCTCTTGCTCTGGACTTCTCTGTGGACGGGTTTTATGGAAGAGCTCCCTTCCCAACCTTCATGTGTCTTGCAGCTCCCCGTTCATCAGGAAGTGGAGGGGCAATGGTATTTTTACAGTGTGGGCTGAGCACTTCCATTCACTTGTGTTTATTTCATAGAATTAAAACAAGAGTAAGTGTTTCGCTTTATTTGTTGATGTCTGATTAGGAATTAGTGGAAGAAACTGAATCGCTGGTGTGATTAACGGTAGGTTTTGTTTCCGATGTATGAAAGGACTCATTGTCTGAGGCTTTTCCTCCATCGAGCTCTGCCTAATCCTGCTGAAATCACGCTAACGACAGCAGCGCTTGAGGCTCCTCGTCTCGTTTTCCTGTGTACTTCATCATACAGCTGGAAAAATTTCCTCTTCCAAGGGATGGTTGCTTCTCGTGCCGAATCTGCTGTCACATTGTAGGGGCCTTGCTAACAAGGTGGGCATTAGTTTGGGAGTTCTAGGGGGGAGAGGGTGGTTAATCTGAAATCTGCAAACTGATCTAATTTATGCTACATTTGGGTTTTGAGTCTGGGCCTGATGGTTTTGTTAACACTGTCTATCACCTACCTCTTTGCAGCTCTGGCTGAAGTAGGTGAGCTGCCTCATTCTAACTTTTAATTCCTGCCAAATTTTTGTTAGATCAACTTTGTGTAATTGCTGATGTAGTACTTCTGCAGGGAGGAACTCTAAAATTGCTCAGTGTATGTTTTCAAAAGCAATTTTATAAGTTTGAGGTTTGTAGAAATGAAGACATTTCTAAAGTACAGCAAGAAATTATAGTAGACACGGCTGTTTCTCTTTCAGAAAAACCCTGGAAGAAATACAATACCCCACCCCATGAACACTAGCCTTTCTTTTCCTCTGAATCAGGTTGTCATTCCAAGGTCTCAGTGATTTAAAAGTATAAAATAAACTCCCCTGAGGAATCTATTAAAAATTATTTGGTTCACTGAATATTCAGTGCATGTTCAGTCTTGGAATCCATTACATGCCTGTAGAAAGACTTTAAAAATCCTCTCCGATGAAGTTGGTCTGAGTTGTGTCCCTTTGGCAGGTGAGTGTGAGGGAATTTCATTGCTTTATTTTCAAAACAGAAGTGTGGGGAATTAATATTGATTTTTATTATAGCTGTCTGCTAGTGCCATTGTATCTGGGGGTCGTATGTCAGCTCTGCTTTTGTAGTGGCAGCTTTCTCTGTTCCTTTAGTTGAAGTCTGTAGTTGTGGAGCTCTGGAAATTGGGAAAATGCTGGCTTTTTCCTTTGAATTCAATTTGTGAAGCTTTATTAACTAGAATTAAATTCTTATCAGGTTGAAATGGTGCATAAATTCTTGTTGAATGGAGACAAATGCTATCAGAAATCGGTGAAACTAAGCTATATTTTAATCCTAGATTTATTTTCATTTCCATTGTTGTACATTGAAAACACTGCATCTACTTTGTCCATCCATATTGGTGTTCTCTTGTTCTGATAATTTTTAATGGCTAAGTCTGGGAGAGATAACGTGTTAGATTCCCACTTACAGTACAGTTGCGTGCTGTGACATAGGTTATATTTCCAGGTACCTGGTCTAGGTGTTGTCAGTTCCCATCAGCGCATGCTGCCTTTGTGTGCTGAAGAGAGTTGTCATGTTATTCAGCAAAATTACTTCTTTTGGAAGAAGTTTCCCGTGTTTTCAGCTCATGATGGAGAACTGCGACGTCTGCTTTGTTGGTTTTTGTATGCAAATACTCAGTTGCTCAGAGCTCGGTAGTTTTTCAGAGCCTAAAGTCAGGTAAGGACTTAAAGAAAACACAAATAATGGGCAATCCCTCCGGATATGCAAGTTTATTTGATTAACCAACCTGACCCGCGGCCTTTGAGAGCAGTTAAATATTTGGACAGTCAGCGGTCCTGTTAGTCATGTTTCATTAGGTGATGGCCTCCTCCATTTTGAGTTTACTCTGTTTTGCTGCTGTTGCCAAGTCTTGTGCGATCTTGAAAGGGAACTGTGCATGGGGGACACGGTGGATGCTTTTGGGGGTGTTGCTGAACCAGGCTCCCAGGAGGAGCTGGTGATGCATGTCGCTGCAACAGCATCATCTGCAGTGGGTAGGGATTTGGAGCCAAGGGAGAAAATTGTTAATTGCGGATTGTCAACACCATAAAGGTTAGCTGGTAGATAAAGTTACTAGCCTAAGCAGAAATAGCAACGCTGCCCTGAGAAGTGTAAAAGACTTGTCAAAACCTAATCTAATCTCCTGCATTAACTGTACATTGCAATAATGAATAAATGAAATTCCAGCAAGCTGAGATGGTCCAATTTTAATAACTTTTCAAAAAATCAAAATGAAGTATTGCACTGAAAGAGGCATATCACGGTTATCCAAATTTCTTTCTACAGAATCGTTTTTAATTTTATGTGAGCGTACGCTAATGGTTTAAAAACTCATTTGTCTCCTTGTCAGCAGCTTGACCAGTATTTTAATATGAAAGACATGGTTTTATCTTGAACCGGTCTTGTTTTTTTGAAGGGTGTTGCAGCCAGCTGGAAAATTGTTTGACTTTTTAACTGCTGTGGTTTTGATGCAGCGTCTACTGTAAGAAAGTAAAATTTATGTAAAACCAGTGACGCTTTCAATTGTCGTATTTCCATTTAGATTCAAGGGGAGGGGAGCAGGTGTGTATGCTGAAGCATTCAGTCTTGCCCATTTTCTGAAGATCTGTGGTAACTCTCTGTATTACGACTAGGTAAAATTCCTGTCCTCGCAAAAATCTGAGGAAAGTAAGGAGGAAATAGCTGCTGCAATTTCAATTTGGTGCATTTCTGGATGCATTGCTGAAGCTGTTCTGGTAGAAATATGGTTAGTAATTTTTATGGGAGAAAAAGCTAGTACAAAAAACCCCCAAACCTCTTGGGATTCAAATGTGATTTTAAAAATGCTGATAGTACCTTTTTGTCTATTCTGGCAAGAAAAGAGAATGATTATAATGTGTTTTCATCATACAGGTTTTGTGAGTGACTAGACGGGATTCAGATCTGAATTCCTGACTTTGCAGTGTCCAAATTGTGCATAATTAACTTAAAAGTCAGTTTTTGGAGTCTCAAATGTTTCACAGGAAGATTAATGAGAAATTTAGTGTAATGTACTACTCTTTTTTTTCAGTATGGTTTTCTCACCTGAAATTACTGAGTTATAAATATTTTAAATCAAATGGTTCTTAAACTTTGATTCTGAAATGAGCTATGAACAAGAACTCTCCTGTATTTGTGGTCTCAGAGTGAAACATGTTTTGATTAGTAGAGCCACTACATTGGTTTTTATGGTAGTTTGCTGTGACACAAATGTAGTTTCTAGGTGTGCTTAAAAGGTGTAGGTTTGGCAGACTTTCTGCTGTATCTTTTCACCTGATTGCTTTATGGGTTTGCATATAATCTTGTTAATGAAATTGTTTTTGCATGATTGCTAGAGCATCTCTGAATGGGGAAAAAGTGCTTTTTATGGACCAAAGTGTTTGTGGTTTGGTATCAGTTGTGTGGTGGGTGTTGGAGTGTTGGGTGCCGCTGTTAGAGGAGGGCAGCGCGGTGTTGCTCTGCGCCCACCTGGGGAAATGTGGTTGTCTGAGCCATTGGAAAGGAAAACAAAATAGTTTGACTTGGTGTGAAATAACTTGCACCACTCGATTTTTGCAGTGCTGTCTTTTGTGTGTGTCTATGTGAGGAGCACATGTGCTTGCAGGGTGGCTTTCTCTGTTAATGGTGATGGAGGGGTTTGCGTTCTTGCTTTAGTTGGGGTGCAGAGCTGTTGGAGGAGACGATGCTGGGTGTTCATCAGGTTGTCACACTACCTTCTGACACTGTGAGACCTTCTCAAAAGGGTTCTTTTGCTATAACCAGTGTGGGTGAGTGGAAACGAATGAATTCAGAGGAGGCTTAAGGTAAAGGCAAGTGTCACGGTGAAGGTAATTCCAGGAGACCAATTGAGCCTGGCAGCCGTGGGCTCAGTTTTCTGAGCGCTGGCCGTGACCTTGGATGTGCACAAGAGCTACTGATGGGTGACAGAAATCCTGTGTGGATGCGTGGCCTCTCGCTTTGTTTAATAGTGGATTTTTTTGTTTTCTTTTTCGAGGAGGGATGGAGAAGACGCTGAGAGATCCCAGCTACAACGCTTTTCAGATCCTTATTTGAAAGTGTTTTAAACAAGGGACATCAGAAGCTGAGATACAAAGCAACCTTTTGAAGTTAAAAGTGGGTCTGCATGAAAATGAACTGCTTGTCTGTGAAAAGAGTCAAGTGTGAAAGGATAGGATGGTTTCACTAAATGAATTTGATAGTCTGAATAAGTGTGGCGAGGCAGAGAGGAGAATCTGGAAAGGTCAGGACTGAGCATGTGACTCTAGATGAGGCAGTGGAAAGACATGAAAGGAATTGAGTGGAAATGCCTTGGTTTACTTTTTTTTTTTTACTTAGAAGTGATTTATTTATTTTGGTGAAGGTGGTCATAAAAAGGGAACTTTAGAAGCTTGCCGCGGAGAAGTGGGGAATCTGATTCCTTTGGGATCTTGTACCTTTCTCATTCAACTTTTTGTGTGGTTTCAAATAGCTGAAAGATCAAAGCCCAAAGGAACTCCTTGTTACGTGTGCATTCATAGGACTGCTCTATCCTCCTACACACTCTCTGCAGTTGAGTGCTTCAGCAGCTTTTTGTCCCGAGTACAGGATTTCTTATTATTGCAGGCTCATTTTCAGTGATCCATGTAACTTCCAGATTTTAACTCAAATAATTTGTGACATGTTTTCTAGGTCCCTGATACTGCTGAAAAGGATAAAATGTGTGATATCTGCATTCGGTGTAGATAAATGTGAGATGATTTGCATTGGTAGCAGGAAACTGTCCGAACTGTTTGTACAAAGTGATGGACTCCAGGTTGACTGTCACCACTCGGGGTGGGATCTTGAGATCAATATTAGTTCCATCAAACTGTCAGCTCTGTGCTTAGTAGTGATCAAAGAAAGCATATCAAATCTTACAAAATGCTATGAAGAGAGTAAAGAGTAAGATACAGAGCATTATTATGCCATGTCTAAATCCATGGTTTGTCCATACATTCAGCACTGTTTCATCTACTCTTCCTTTCGTCTCAGGAAGAATAGAGTAGCTAGAAGAAGTGTGGAGAAATGCAATGTGAGTCGTCAGAGATCTGGAATGGCTTGCATGTGACAGGTGACTGGGAAAGGGGTGGTTGAAGAAGGATGCAATGGGGGTCTGTAAAATCATGAGTAGCTTGAAGACGGTTTGGCTATTTCATCTCCCAGCGTAAGAGCAAGGGAAAGTCAACTGAACTTTGTAGGAGCTAGGTTCAGACCCTAGCAGGAGGAAGCGGTTCTTCATGCAGGGGTGGTAAGCCTGTGGAACTCCTGGAAAAGGTCTTCTGGGGACTGTGGAGTGGACAAATCATGCCAGTCTTAAGGAAATCCCTACCATTGAAGGCTACAAAGGTGCTTGGGGGAAGTGCAGATGTACTCGTCCTTTTCTCGCTCTTCTCTAGCCCTGTGCTTACAGGCTGTGTTGGAGACAAGGTATTAGGCTGGCAGGACCAGTGGTGTGACCCAGCACATCCGTTTTTACGTTTGTGTCCTGTGCTTTGCCACGAACTCCATGAACTTTGTGTCCCCAGTTTACTTAACATAAGGCAAGCCCTCTGCAGTAAAGCCTTTTCTGTGGAACTTATTTTCTTGAGCAAGAGCAGTGAGCAGATAAGCTGCAACTGGCAAAAGCTGAAAGCAAGAAGGGGGAGTTGCTGCTTTCCCATTCCTGTTCCCAGTTGCTGTGGCTTACCTTATGCTATTTTGGTGTTGGGTCATTTCACTGAAGCAGCAGAAAAATAACTTCAGGGGGGAGGGGAAGAGCTGAATAGCTTTCTGCTGCTTAGTGGATTAAAGCAGTTCATAGGTGCAGCGGATGCCCAAGGGGATGGATGGATCTGGACAGCCTAAGAGAAGGCAGCAAGGCATTCTGCTTTTTACCACTAGCAACCCATGAGATAACTCGGATGTCTCAGGGCACAGCCCACCCATTTTCCAGCTGTACAGTCTTGCCTTGCTTACACTGACTTTGGTGATTGTTAAAGCAACTTGTGGAAGGCTGCAGCTCAGTAATACGAAATAAAACTATCAAATTCTGCTGCAATCTTTACAGCTTTTGGCAAGCTTAAGCAGATCAGAAGGGGTGCTTAAGTAGGGCTCCATGCCAGCATCAGGTAAATGGCAGCAGTGCCCAAACAGGCATGAGCAGTCCCTTTTGCAGCGGTGGTAACCTCCCTTGCAAAACCAGACTACTGCTGATGTAGGTGTGGAGCTGCCTCCCACAACGTGGTAGAGACTGCAACTTTCCTTGCTGTCCGAAATGCATAAGCAGTGTCATTACCTGCCCTTGTAAACTTGGGGTGCTCTGGAGTGAAGAGGGCACCTAAGTGTGCAGGTGAGCAGAAGTTATTTACTTACTTTTGCATTGAGGGAAGGATTAGGAAGTGTTTTCCAGAAGCAGCTTGAGAAAGGGAAGGTTGTGGGAATTAGATCTGGAGCAGAGTTTCTTCCTTAGTGTCTGTGGGCGATAGCATGGAGATGTTGCTTGCCCTGGGAACAGCAAGAAGCTAGTTCTTCTGCTTCTGTGAAAGTGAATTGTTTTCTGTTCTGTTAGAATGAGTGCTTTTGTGTACAAAATGCTGATCAAGGTCTTAACACTTTATTAATGTGTGCAAAAGAGCAATGTTTGCAAATGTGCCTGTTTGTTTTAAAAACAGATGGATTGTGCCTTATGCCTCCTCCTTTTGACATCAGACACCCTGAAAGGCTGTGAGTAGCTGTGATCTTCGGAGCTTTTTATTTTTTATTGGATAAGAAGCAAAAAAAGGCCACTATACAAAATGAAAAAGAGATCTGCTTTTAGTTGAAGGGAGTTACCTTGTGAATGTCACAGACACCTATGAGCAATAATGGTGGAGGACAAAGATTTGTGTTTGAATTCTTCGAAGAGATCTAACACTTGAGATTGGTGGAAAAAATGTGTTTACTTTTAAAAAATATAGTACAATATTAATGACTTCCAACTATTCTGCAAATATCATCTTTCTAGGTAGATCTTTCTACCTTACCTGTTTCAAAAGAGATTTACTCTATTGCTTCTGTCTAGTGCTACATGTCAAAATAATTTTTTCTTTCATGGACAAGCCAGCAAAATGTCACATAGACTTTTTTCCAGTATCATTTTAGTATGGGCAGGTCAGCAGCACTTTCTACAGGACTAGAAAATTTCCCTGCTTTTGCAAGGCTGTGTAAATAGGCATATCTGTGGCCTACTTTTCAACACTTCTGTAGTGTTTTAGATTCTCACAAACTTAGATTTTTGTTTTTTTCAGAAAGCTTTACAATTAATTTTTAAAACAGTGCTAATTCAGTGTGTCTAACTAGCTGAAGATCATTAATAGCTTCTCTATTCAGTACAGTTATGCAGTAAAGCTCCTTCTGGAGTGATGCTATTAAATAATTCACTTATTTTCCTCAACTTCTTTTTCTAGTGGCCTAGCTTTTAAAATCTGTACTAAAATGTTGTTTGAAACCCTAATCTTATTTATTCTTTAAAGATTAATTCCATTAGTGCATAGTTTATGGAGGAAAATATTCTATTATGTTCTATTATAAGTTACGTAACATGGTGGATTTTGAAAACGTCAGTATGAATATAGGCAGGACTGGTGATAGAAGATGACGAAAAGTAGCATGTTTTGTTTAGTTCTTGGAGTGTATGTGTTAGGATGGTGGATACTAAGGTAGGTAAAACAGACTATGTAAATGGAAATATGTTTGGAGTGGTGGAAAATTAAAACATCTTGATGCACATTTTTTAAATTATTTTGGTCATAGTCACAAAAGCTTTCCAAAATTTAAACTAGTGAGTGAAGGGAGTGGGTTATACTGTGACTTTGACAACTATTTATTTTGAGGAGAAATTGCTCCCTAAACTGCTCCCACAGCCACCCTATCAGGAATTACTTTTTGCAGGGGATATGGCCTGGAGTCATGGCATGCTTAGGCATCAGTCATGGGACTTCAACTTGATTTTTACCTGGGATTTGCACCGGCTCATGTCTTCATCTAGGGAACTGGTTTGTTATGAGTGATTTGCAATACAGTCATTTCTTCCACATTGCTCGATAGCTGCCTTTATTTTACTCCTTGGAGCACTGCCAGAAATAACAATTAAATCCAAACCTTTACCTGCATCTTATTGAGGAGAGATTTGAACAGATTTCTGATGACATCTTTGTTCTTTCAGGATCATTGTGGTGTTCTGGATGTTTTCCAAACATGTTTAATGGTCTTCAGTCCCTTTTCTCCTGGGGTGCACGGAAGAAACTGGCATTTCCTTGAGCTTGGTGACAGTTTGCCTGGCAGTGGTTATCAGCCTGCCAGGACTCTGTGTGTGGCTTTGTGCTCACCCCTTTGTCCTTGGCTCCCGCTGGATATGGTTAAAGGTGTTCCCCCATTCATGCTGGTGGGGCATGACTTTGGTCACGCTGTGTCTCTATGAAGCATTGTGCTCCGGGTTACCCCATGGAGAGTATGGCCTGAAGCACTGAATTCCTTAGCTGGGAGCCTGGGAGAGGTCTGTGCCTGGAGGAGAGTCAGTCTTTTCTTCACATTAGGAGTTGTCCCAAGCCTCTCTCTCGTCAAGGCCAGGACTGAATTTTGCTGGAACAGACTGAAGAACCTGATTTACTTTGTGCACCTTGTGCTTCAGAGCAGAAGCTGCCTGGTGTACCCAAGATGTCAGGAGGGCTTTGCTTGGCCGGCAGTCAGACCCTGTGGGTGAACCTCAAGGTTGGTTGTCCTGGTGGTGTAGAGCTCCGGTGCAGTGATACCTGGCAGCTCTCGCAGTGGACAACAGCATTAGGAGCTAGGTGCTTAGGAGCTGTGTTGGGAAGCAGCAACCCAAGTGATGTGGTTGGGAGGACGTTCTCCACCTGTGCTTCGTGCAGGGGTGTTTCTCATGATGCTGAAGAGCAGCCGGTGAGAGCTCTGCTTGCCCCATTCCAGGCAGGGAGCTGCTGGCAGAGCGCCTTGACATGAGGCTGCACTTGGCAGGGCTACGCTGAATCTTTATTCCCCTGAAATACGTGACTTCTGGGGACCTTGGAGTTGTGCGTGCATGTCACGCTGCTTGCAGACACCTGCAGTTCAAATGAGCTTTTTGACTTCTGCTTAAAGATGGGAACAGAATTTACTTGCCTGTGAGTGGAGTCCTTGAAGACGTGCAGACCACATGTGTTCATTTATCCTCCTGGGCTTGCTAGGGAGACCAGGGTTGGAAGGTGTACTCTGGTCCCAGCCCCTCGCACCATGCCTTCATGCGTGTGTGTGCAGCTTGTGAGTGTAATTGTGGGCTACACATCTGGTACCTTGGGTTGGTAGTTAAGTTCTCGCTCACCGGTTCTCTGTCAGGTAGGCTCCTTTCCCTGGTCTGTGGAGTTGCAGCTGCAGTGGTTGCACGCATCCAAAGACTATTTGTAGCTGCTAATGATTTGCTGCAAAGACTGCTGTGGGAAGTGAAACGTTGCCCGATTGTATATTTCTTTATTTTAGCCTGGAAAACAGTATTTGACTCATTCACAGCATGATGCAAAATATTTATAGTACTTGAAATGCTTGCAAATACATGTTGCAAGCAACAATATAAGCAATGTCCTAAGCCATGTGGAGCAGTTTAATCTATCTGAAACTGCTCCCTGGGTAACTTTTTGATCTTATCAATACAGAAGACTGACTGAGGGTAATTCAATCAATGTAACTAATTTTTAAAGTAATAAAAATATCATTTGATATGCCTCCAAATTGGCCAAAATACTTCCACTGAAACAGAAGTTCTTCAGATCTCAAACTCTCCTAATACTCTGTAAGTAAATAATAAAACAGTTAAAAGACATACCAGGAAAGGTGGACAATGATCATCTGTGGCTGGGAAGATTTCACATGAAGAGAAGCTGAACTGTTTTGCATCAAAAAAGGCAAATCAGAAGGGGCATAAGACATCTAGAATGTAATAAATTATTTGGGAATCTAGGTCAGGAGACTGTTCTTATGTTGCAAGATAGAAAGGAAATCTGAAGCACTTCGAAATTGGCCAGTTCAAGATGAGTAAAATGAAAATCCTTTTCATGGTGCGTGCAGGAAGACTGTAGCAGGCGTTTGTGTGGGAGGTCAGTTTTTAAAGTTCAGAAGACTGTTAGATATTTATACAGGTATTGGAGATATTTATACGGGTATTGGGATTTGCAAAAACATTTAAAGAAGAAACAGAATGCTGTACTTACTGTTAAAAGACTAAGATGACGCTTAAACTGAACCAGGCAGTATTTTCTGTGTTGGACGTTCTTGCATCTTCCCCCAAGCCCCGCAGTGTCTCTGTAACAGGTTGGTTGTGGCTGGGTGGAACTTTGAGGCTAATCGTGCCTTGTTCGTAGCATCCTCCGAGGCTGGATGTCTTGTGCACCTCTGTGAGATCAGCAAAGTGCGCTTCATAGACTACTGTGCAAGTAAAAATTAGGGGATGTAGCCTTCCTGTGGGAAACTGGCAGATTGTGTTGACTGTTTGATAGGCTTTTTATCTGCAGGTATAACTGTAATGAATTTTCATATTTGGAATTAATATTGCTATCTGGTGTGATTTCTGCTGAATTGGTGCAGAGATTCCTGTTGACTTCTGTGGACGTTAGGTCAGGTCCCTTAAAATTAATCCTATATCCTGTGTTAACTACTGTATTAAAAGGTCGATCTATACTTACTTGATAGTTTTATGCCATTGAAAGAAAATATTTTACATGGTAAGCAAAAATCTTGTATATTGTTAATCCGTGAGGAATTACCCAATTAACATGATCCCAAAAGTCTGCCCAAAAGTCTTGCCCAGCCAGCAGTATTTTTAGCAGTCTCTGTCTCTAAAGCAGGTCACATAGGTTCTTTTTAGCTACAACTTACTACTAAAATCTGCTTTGTTTTGGGAACGTTTCATTCATTTCTCAGAACTGGGGCGATTGCTGAAGGTCATCTCGGAGGAAAAAACTGTTTTTAAACCTTGAGGTTTAACCTCGGGAAGCGTGATGGTGAAAACTCAATGTGCCAGGCAGAACTGAGGTTGCAGTCACCCTGACAAAAACTGTTGGAGCAAGTCATGATTGAACAGGAGAAAACAGAGGACTTGAAATTCGTGTGCTTGATAACATTGTTATGTCCATCTTGAAAACCCTGTGTGTCAGATAATTAGCGTCCTCGGTCCACAAATGACAAAACAGAGTCGTACAGATTTACCTTACCTGGAGCCATTATTAAAAAGTTTGCATGAGAATAAAGAAATATCGTTATTTTTGTGATTGCAGGACCACAAATTGGTCTTTAAATGGGTATTTTGGTAGGGGAAAATGCCTATTTCTTTAAAATCTTTGGTCTAATCCACAGTTCAAAGTAATATATTTAGAACTAGCATCTAAACTAATTCTCAGTGGAAACTGGAATATTTCTGGCAAAGTTGCCACTCTTATGTTCGTTCCTTTTCTCCCTCTTGTGCAGAAGTAACCTGAAAACCATCTTGTATTTGAGAAAAATCACCAACCACGAGATCACTGGATTGCAGCACCGTTTGTGCCAAACCAATGACACAATCTCTGTTGTGTTGCAGTAGGAGTGTTCAGTAAACATCACTTGGCAAAGTTATTTAAAAGTTCTGGTACTAGTGAATTCTAAAATCTCAGCGTCTAAATACGCTTGCAGTGTTGTTCTCTGAGTAATGTATGCTCATGAATGATCTGTACTGTGGGGAGACAGGCTGGCTGTACATGGGCTGGCTAGTCAAGCACCATGGAAAGGAATGCGAAAACAAAGCAGACACAGCAGCTCAGATAGTCTGGCTTTCAGTTACAGTCTACATTTTTCCTTTAAAAAACTAGACTGAACTTGGTATGCTACAGCAACGAAAGAAAACCAGAGCTCTTGCCCTATAAAGTTTACACCTATGCAGATGAAGTCCTGTGACATGCCTAATACTAAATGCCAGGGTGTTTTAAGCAGTTCTTTGGCATTCATGTTTATTGATATGTATCAGTGTTTGACCTGGGGGGGGGGGGGGGGGAATGTGGATTTTGCATGGTGAGGACAGATCCGTGACACTGTAGGATGAGATTTTGTGCCTGCTTGGTTTCTCATCTTCCGTCCCAGTGATGAGTGAACTTCAAAGCCAGTCTCCCGCTGGGAGGTGCAGTACCACTAAGCTTGTGTTTCTTTGCTTTGCTTTTGTTAAAGCAAGCTAGAAATACATGCTGTGTTAAGGTACAACAGTTACTTAAAAAAAAAATCACAAATTTTAACCCTGCATGTATGGTATTTCTTTTCTTTGTTTACTGCTCATGTGTTCTGCAAACAAGAGGAGGTTTACCTTCCTCGATACATTTCTGTTATGAAAATTGTGCTTGGAAGAAAATAAATATTTACCTAATCATTTGCTGAGAAATTCATGACCTTCAGCCAACTTGAGAGCTACCTGGACTCATTGTTTGGCCCTGGTGTAGAGTTGCTTTGCACTGTTTATATATTCCTGCCTTGCCGGTCTGTGCAGAGGTGTTCGCAGAACAAGCCTGTGATATTTCCTGCAAGAGATCCTTCAGTACGTCTTCAGCTTTCTGCTACTAATCTCATTTGTGGGGGTGAACTCTTCTTAAATGGTCATTTAAGTCTTGTGAGTCTGGTTGTAATATTGGGGCTTTAGAAAGGCTGTTACAAGGAAGCTTTCAGGCGCCCTTATTTTCCTTTCTTTTTAAACATGTCCACCTACTACTACATACTAGTCTGAATAAGACCTGTCTCATCCCAGTGGTATTTGCATCCATTTTAATACTGCAGACTTCTGTGATTATTTTTTCTATATTGCTTGCCACCCAAAGTGGGCATGTTTAGTTGTTGCTTCTCTCTTGCTTGATGTGGCATTTTTTTTTTTGCATGTGCATCCAAGGTTTCATTAATCTTTCTTGCTACCAGATCACACTGCAAACCTTGTAAGAATTTCTTGGCTCCTCAGTTTGTCACTCCCACTGAATATTTCTTTCAGATTATTTTCCTGTTGGATGTCTTCGCTGCACTTTCCCAAGGAGAACCTTATTTTTAATTGCCTGCTTCTCAACTTTCTCTGTCCTCGCTGGGGCTTGCAACTCCTAAATTTAGTATCATTCACAGATTTCAAGAACACACGTTTTACTCCTGTTCTGCATCATTAACTAAGATTTTTAAGTAAGGGAATATGTAAGAAAATTTCTTGCATCCTTGAGAGATACTTTCAAAGATTTGGTATGTGATTTTCATTTTCTTTTGTTTATGCTTTTTTTTGTAGAGTGTTCTGCCTGCATCAAAACTGGATTCTTAAATAGTTTTGAAACTGTATCATTTGATACAGTCAAATGGTTTACTGACATCCAAGTGTATTTTATCTACTGTGTGCTTGCTATCAACAAACTACAATTCTTTAAAAAAGTGATGGGCTGTGTCAAATTTTGTGCATACTTTATAACCCATTTCTCACTTTGTTTGAAAGAAGATAATCATCTTCCAGGAGTGTTAGGGGCTGGTTTCTCCTATCTTAATAAAACTGTTCTTTTAGGAGAAGTAAAATCTGCTTGCTTATATGATAACAGTTTCCGTGTGTTTGTCTTCTGTGAAGTTGAGGTCTAAATATGTCTTTCATCTATAGATATTCCATGTTGTAAAGGAATTAGTGGCTATATCTACTAAGCTTGTTTGCTAATTTGTCTTCAGTGGCTCAACTCCTAGGAATAAACGATATTATGGAGTGGTTCTGATACGTATATCTCCATTTCCTAAGGCTTTTACTTGTAATTATTAATGCCCATTTGTAATGGCTATCAATTGGTACTTTACTGAGGTAATACAGATAAAAGCGTGGAACTGCAGTAGTGGGTATTGCCAGGAGTGCTTGCTGAGAATAGCTGTCTGTCATAATTTTGATTTCTCTTGTGTTTGAGTGCATATGTTTCTCACTGTAGGTGTCTGAAATTTTGAGTTTCTTTGTGGTGCTGTTCATACTTGTTGCAGCTAAGTGCACCTTACCCATCCGTGTGTGGGTATATATGTGTGTGTGTATATATATATAAAATGTTTTATAAGTTCATAATTACATTCTAATTGTTCAGCCTTTCCTTTTCCCTTTTAGATTTTAAAAGGTGGTCAGTGTTGCAAGCTACTTGAGTTTTTAATTCCTCCTCCTTCATCATTTATTAATGGTCCAGCCTATCCTTGTAATGGCCACAAAGCATTAGCTCGTTTGGCTTTTATGCTGTGCTTATCTTTCCCTGCAGGCTGTAACTGGCTGTGTAATTCTTGTTAGGGTGTCCTCCTCCAGTACAGAGGATTATTGAGGTGCAAATCCTGATGTAGCCTCCCTGGAGCTCACATTGATCGCATCTTGGTTCTTGCATCCTTGCCTTTGATAAGGCCTGCACTTACTAAACTTCTGGGTTATTTTGTAGATCTCATGAGGTTGTTCCACACTCTTAGTCCTTTCTTCTACCTGACCTTATTCTGCTTTTAATGCCACATGGCTTTTGTTCCTGAAATTAAACTCCAGGACTCTGGTAGACACCTTGAATGGTAGTTCCCAGTTCACGTGCGTGCCAAATCCATAGAATTATTTGGCACCAAAACTTCTATTGTCTTGCATCACTGGTAACTTCTTGGTAGGAAGCCGATGCAGGACAGTTTCCTGTCTTGGAAGATCTCTCGTAGGTCTATTAAGTGTCATGCTTTGTGGGCTATTGCTGCCTAATTTTTTATTTTTGTGTGTGTTAATCAACAAGAAGCCAGTCTAACTGAAGCCCTTCTGAGCATGGTGTCTGTGCTCCAAGCGTGCCGTTGTCTGGTCCGGGAATGTTTTGTCATCTCCATCACCCAGTCCTGGAGGCCTGTGATGAACATCAGTACTCTCCCTTCTTACCTTTCTCTACCATTCATGCCCACCCAGTTTCTGTCTTAAATTCTTTCCTTAAATGTACCAACCTTCTTCTGAGTATACAATTTTTATTCCTCTGTAGGTGGGTAAAACTGCTTTAGCCTTTGTCTTTTGTAGCTCAGATTTTGTTTGATAGTTAAGTGCTGTAGTCTCTCTTATTCATAATATATTTCATTGCAATTCTCATTTGTATAAATAACCTCTTTTGGTTCTGCTGCTTTCTGGGTTACTACCTCTTATTGGATACATGTGTTGGATTATTTTTTTCTGCTTGTGTTTTTCCAGGTTGAAACTGATTTTTTTTTCTTTCTTTCTTTCTTGCCGTAGTATATAATCTCATAGTCTCTGATGGTAGCTTTCCATTTTGTAGACTCTCAGAAAATGTAATTGCAACGTTTATTCCCATCTTTATATTAAATAAGATACTTAATACATCCAGACAAAATTCTAATCCCTGTGGCAATGTACTGAACGTATTTGTTGGCATGTAGCATAGCTAACTATTTTAGTCCTTCAGCCATTCTTCAAACCACATCATGGGCTTGGTAGTTACAGTCATACTTTTTTGGAGCTATGTTTTCGGGAGGAGTTTTTCTCCCTGTCTTTGTGCCTACCTGTTTCAAGACTAGGGAGTACTTTGGATGGTGATCTCCACTTCTACGTAAAAATGAACATATAGGTTCAACATTTTCTTGCTGTGTGGGTTTTTTTTGGTGTGTGTGTGTGAAGTTTGAGGTGCAGAGCTTTGTAGCTGAGTGTTAAAAACCTATGGTTTCTTTGGCCTGACGTGCAGCCCCCAGGGACTTTCTGGCTGACCTCACATGCTGAAAATGACTGTAAGTGTTGTGCTGTTTGTAGTTACCCTCTTTTGGCAGTTGGTTTTCTCTTTCTTTAAGAAAAACCACCACCCAGTCATAAAAATATAGAAGTGACAAAAGAAAGGGTTGGGACAAATAGAAGAAGGCTGTATTGCCTGTCCTGTGTGAGGATGCACAAGTTGCAGTGGCACCGACCTGCTGTGGCTTGGGGAAGCTTGGAAGCTGAACTTTGGTCTTTCAAGCGTAAGTGAAAATTAGCAAGTTTTTGTTAAATTAGGAAAAAAAGGAGTTTTTCAGCTAAATGAAATGGAGCTCAGACTAACTGCATGGAAAATTATGCCTTGCATTAAAGCCTGAAAATTTAGTATTAAATTACTTTTTTTTTTTTCCAAGCATTGTATTTTTGCTTCCAGTACTTCAAAAAAAAAAAAGTAATCACATTGCTGAACTTGGGAAGGTGTTTGTTTACCACCTGGATTTAGAGTTACTAGAAATGTTAAATCAACTGTAGCTCACTACATCTGCAGACAAAACAGTATTGCTCTGGTTTACTTAGTGAATTCCATTCGTGGCCTCATTCATACACTGTTAAGCAACTGAAAGATTTATTTTTCTTGTACAAGATGGAAAGTTCATTTTCTACTGTATAAGAATAAAAATTTCTTGAAAGATGATGAGACTGTTTTGACGTATGGTAGATAAAACTTTAGCTTAAACCTGATGGATTTAAAATAGACAAATATGTTCAGATAAACCTTTTCCATTTCACGTGAACACTTTGAAAGACTGAAATCTTTTAAGAGTCTCTGTTGCATACTTTTGAGTTCAGTTTCCATCCAAATTCAACTGGAACAAGTCAAAAGACAAAAACGTAGTTAGTAAACAAGAAAGGGAAATTACGCTTGGTGTCAGATGTAAAACTAAAAATGAAAAGTGTGTGTGCATATACACATACTTACACACAAACAGGTAACACAATTTATGTGGATACTTTAACCATATAACTACTTTTATTAAAGTGTGAAGTGTAAGTTTAGAAGCAAATTAATGCTCACTGCTATCAAGCAATCAGTAAGAAACAGCATTTCTTCAGGAAAATAGCTGGAAAGCACAAAAGCAGAGACAAATTAAAATTGGTTATTTAAATCATGGGAGGGGAATCCATTCTGATTGTCACCTTTCTAAAAACCCAATCTTATATATACTATTGAAGTAAATGGTATAAAGTATTGCTTGGTACTTTTTTTTGTAGGTGTTTTGTATGGAAAGTCTGGTCAAAAAGGTGAAGAATGGATCTGGTGTGATACCTGAAATTAGGATTATATTTTGTGGCTTATCATCACTGAAAAAGTGTTCTCCATCATTTGCTTCTTAGGTAATCTTTGCATTTCAGCAGTCATATGGTAAAGATTTACCTCTTGAAAGGATTTAGTCTGTTTACAATAGGCAGTTTATATACTGATACAAAGCCCAGGTAGGAGGGGTGATTTAGGCATGGCAGAAAACTTTGTTACGAAGCCTAGTTTGTAAGGGAAATTTCTGTGTGGAAGAAAACTTTACATTACCTGCAAACATTTAGCTCTCTGCTTGAATGTAGGCGCATATAATGTATGCAGGACCATGCCAAGTAGGTATTTCAGAGAGAAGCTCCAAGTGTTGATTCCCTTACGTTTACTGCGGGGCTGTGTGGTGGATGCTATCTGGAAAGCTGATGAAAGGATGTTATTTGGAAATTTTGCCTTGGTTTTAATTAACCAGATCTTTTCCCTGGACTACAGCTGTTTAGCTACATCAAGGAGGGCTTTCTTGCAGTCATCAGTCTGTATTGTCAAGCTGTGCAGAACCCAAAGCTTCAGCTCACTGGGTTGTGCAGTAGTGATTGTGAAGCAGATGCAGAGGTGTTAATGAAGAATCACCAAAGTGGGCAACGTGGCCAGTAGCCCTGGCCATGCACACTGCTCATGGTGGTTGTGTGTTACTGGATGTTAGACATACAGCTAACACGTGCACTGACATGCAGCTAACACGCATGTTACTGAACATGAGACTTGAAAGCTGAGTGACTCTGAGCTCCTGAAACCAGGTCAGCAAATCCCAGGTTTTGAGAACTGAGGGGCAGCACAGGTAGTCTTAGGAAAATGGTATGGACACAGCAAACATTTTCTGTCTCGACTAGAGAGCTCATCTCTCAAAATACTTGCTATGTTGATTTTTGTATGGATTTTTATAGCATAGCTAGTTACAACATGTGCCCGCCAACGCTGTGAATGAACATCTTATACCTGATAAGTTATGTAGTGATATTTTAACATTTGTGATTTACATTGCCTAGAAATGTGGCACAATTTCTGGAGTTTGAAATGCTGTGGGTTTGTTTTATAGTTGTTAATGCGCAGTTTGTGGTTTAAGTGTCCACCTTGCACCTGCAACCCACAGTGAAATGCTTCATCCCTCCTCCCCTTCCTGGCCCCCATGTTGCATCTGTCAAAGAAAGAAAATGCCTGGCAACGGAAGGCATGTTTCAATTGTACCTTAGTTTTGTGGTCTATAACCTTCATCTATTCTGTGATTGTAGAGATCTGGGGGCAAGGAATTCTTGGGCAGAGTAAATCTTCTGTTTTCTTTTTTCTAAGCTGGAAAAAAAATATATATTTTGGAGTATTTTCCAGTCCAGTAACTCGGGAGGATTAACTTTGCACTCTAATAAATAAAACAGCCAAGCAGATTTTGTCCAAATGTTTCTTCACCAGACTTAAATCCTAATCCTGGACTAAAATCTCACAGGCTTGTAGTAAAATTGTTCCAGACTAAAACTTGGCAAAGTAAAAAATCTCTGAAAGCAGGGTTCACAATGGAAATGCTGATGCAAGCATAACTGGAGCATTGCAAACGCGACGCCATAAGAACAGCTTTGCATATTGCTCATGAATAGCTCAGAGGTAGAAGGATTAACATTTCTTAATACTGCTTTGAATCTGCTAGACTTTTTGCTTGCTGGACTCAACACAGATATTCTGTAGCGTATGTAGGCTTCGTATATTAGCCTTTTATTCTGATCCCCTTTTTCCCTCTCTAGCTGAGAGTCCTTTATTGCTGCAAACAGAAGCCTTTGTTACCTCAAATTTCCTGCATCACCTATTGGGATCTGTCAGGAGACAGAAATTAATACCAGAAATAACAATTTGAGCTCAGTGTGTAGCTATTTAATTTGCAGGCTAAAAGGAACTCTTGCACATTTTGTGTTTGAAGAGGAAGAGGAATGGGACTATTGGTGAAGGAGAGGAGGGGCTGAATCTCTTTTAAAATAGTGTGCGTGCTCCAGTGAGGCTCTGGTACTGTGGGTAAAAAGCCCCATTTAATTAAAAAAAAAAAAATCCTGAAAATTAAGTGCCTCTTATTTTGATGGTGTCACTGAATCTGTGCCTGCTGACATCTGGGTTTCTTTTTGGTTACAGCTAAAGCATTCTGAAGTGAGCATGTGTTTGTGTACACTCTGTAAATGTTGATAGGTTTCTAGGCTTCTCTCTTGGAAGATTTTCATCATATGAAACTTGCTGCTGCCACCTCAGCCCTTTCATTTAGAAATGGTTACCTGTTCCTGTGAAAATGAGAGCAAAGAATTTTGAGGATTGTCTTAACCAGTTCAGGGTAGTATGTGTGTGAATGTATATGTGTATATATGTAAGCACACACCTGCACACATATACATAGATATATAAATATCCTATTGCTGTTGCCATAGTCACTCTCTTACTGGGCTTTATACCAGCAATTGTGCAGGAAGGTGTCAACAAAACATGATGTATTTTAAATATAATCTGAAACACCATCCAGCAGCAAATCAGATGTTTATTAAAGGTCCTTTTCCTCTGCCAAGATTTCACTTAATTTGCTTTCTCACAAAAGGGGACAAACTTGAAATACTTCAGTGTTTAAGCAAATAATATTTTATAAAAAGGGTAATATGCATGATTAAAGATAAAATACAAGGGCTCTGGCTGGTGATTATTTATAACAGGCATGGCCCTCAGACAGCAATGGTAAGAAAAGTGAGTATGTAGTAACTGTTAATCCAGTTGACAACTGATAGCAATAGAAATGATGTTGGCAAGAAAATAGAGAGAGGTCTTGTACAAGCATTACATTATTATTTTCTTTGATTTCTTTTTTTCTTTGATTTTTTTTTAATAAAACTAAGATAAGTGTGCATATAGATCAAAGTAATTTGAATTATATACCAAAAAAACCTGTAGTCATGATTGCTGTAATTCACATTGTTGGTACACCTTGCTGTTTCAGAACTTACGGTCTTGGTCGTTTATTACTGGTGGGTGTCAGAGATGTTGATGTTGTTAATGCATTTGAATGTGCTACGGTACATGCTATGTGTGGTGCTGTGTATGTAAAGACTAAGGACATTATGGTAGTCTCTAATTTCTTTAGCTCTGAAAATTACCAAATAAAAGAATAAGCAAGAAATGTACATAGTTAAAATTCACAATGGAAAGGAAGATCCTTTAGGAAGATTTGAGTTGGTCTGGTTGGTTATTAAAGTTGCTGGTTAATATTTTTAATATAACTTCTGAAGCAGCTTTTATCAAAAGATCTTGGTGCATATTACAGACTAGTTTAGACTCATAACATCCCTGTGGCGAGCTGGGCAAGTATTTTCAAGAAACTGATGTCCAGAGATGCTTGCCATGTTTGCCTGTGCTAATTTGGAAAGCTGGGTCTTGTTTATGCTTGAAGTGAATGCAGATTAAGGTAGGGTGTAAGCACAGTAGTTGTTTCTGATTAATTAAATGTGCAGAAATTCTTTCTCTGGAACAAGAGCGTCTTGTTTCTGGTTAGCGTATCCTCTTTGAAATGGTACTCATTACAGAAAACTGCCCACTCGTGGCTTTAATAAAGAGCTATTGTGCGAACAGGAAGGTCCTTATTAGTGAAGCTGGGGAAACAGAACATGGGGTTTCTTGCTCTTGGTCCTTTGTCCTGTCTGCTGGACCGGTTGGTCCAACAGGTAGTCAGATGGTCTCGGGGGATCAGTGGCCGCAAGCGACGAGGACAGAGGCTTACCAGTTCTTACCAGCATTTGGCAGATGACGTGACCTGAGCTTGGGAGGTGTGGTGCCCCTCTGGCGCTTCTCAGTTGTTATGTGAGCAAACCCTGAACAAAAACTACGGGACTCCATTTTCCATTGGATGACATCAAATGTTACAAGGGAGAAAAGTCTGTATTTTGTAGTTGCTGTAGTGAAGTGCTACTACAACTCTACACTTTAATCTTTTTCTGAAGGCTGAGGAGACCTCCCAGCTGTTTCTCTGCCCCTCAGTACTTTGGTGCTGTGGGTTTGGCTTCCTTGGCATTTAGAATTACAGTGTGCCAGCACAGTGCTTCTGCCAGGCAAAAGTAGCCCCTTTGCCCTTCTCATGAGCAACAGAGCAGCACTGTATGTCGGTGACCATGGGTTGGACGCCTTGGTGATAAGACTTTGGTGATGTCAACTGCCATAGCAATTGACCTGAAATGTCTTAACTTGAGTCTCCCACTGTCTGTATAATGGGGAGAATAAAACTGATGTGATGTATTTTAATGTTAAAAATTTTAAGGAAGCATTCTGTAAGTGTAAAGTAATTCATAATTCATCACGGGTAAGTGACTGTCTTGCTTCTCTGTTCTGAAGTGGGCATTGCTTGTTCATGCTGTGGTCTGTTTGCTTGCAGTCTTACAGTGCTTGTTTGATCACTTAAGCAGCTCATGAGAGCACCCTTATACAGGAAAAAAAGGCCGGTTTGAGGAGCCCTTGTATAATGTAAAATATTATGACTGGAAGATACTACACAGCTCTTTGTCCTAACAAAATCCTGCAAAAATATTTCCAAGGGTGTCTACACACCAGGATCAGTGGCAGCTTACGTGCAAGTGGAAATGGCTTTTGCTTTGCTGACATTCCGCTTGGAAGGCGCTGCCTCTCTCGGGCAATGCTTGGCACAATGCTGGTGTCTCTGGTAAATCTGGGAGGTTTACGGTCTCAAGTGTGTTATGACTATTACATTTTGAAAGCTTTCCACGATGTTTTTTGTGTGATTCCCAAACACAGCTGAAGATTTTACATGGGTTGCTGGAAACTTGTTTATATGGTAGTCTGGCTTCTTTCATTTAAGGAATAAGCTACCTCTGCTCCCCAGGCAAGTTAGGGTTCCTGGGTTTCCGCTTTGGTTTTGAGGCTGAAGCTGGATTAAGACTTGCCTTTGTTGACCAGGGAGTGTTCTGGACTAGCTCCTCGTGGTAACCATCCCTATTGTGGGATAATTGGTGTGCTTGCAAAGTGGAGCCAGTAAAACCAATGCTCACTGTGGAATAGCGTGTCTGCTGGAGGAGCAGTCCCAGTTGTTTTTCACCACGTTTCTCTCAGCAAAAGCCTGTCCAGTGACCTTACAGGTTGCTGAGGTGGAGGTACAGTTTTTTCCTGCAGTCTTCATTGCTGTGGGCCACTCTTTCTAATTGAATTCTCTTTTCACTGCCACACATTGCTTAACAATATCTATAGGATGTGTTACTAATTGCATGTTTTCACTGTGATAGTTAGCATAATTGAAAGCAAAAGTTTCCCACATAATAGAGTACAGCTTCTCCTGTGTAATATTTTTCATGCTGACATTACATTTTAAGGAGGGCAGTGAAGCCAGTTTGATACTTGGGAGAAGCTGAAAGTCCAAGCTGTTAGGCATCTCATGCTGTAATTTTGTATTCGTGGAAGGCCTCAGGTACACAGGAGATGAATGTAAAGAACTAATTTTGGAGAGGTGAGATGCTAAAGGTGCTCTGGTAACATTGCTTTTCACAGTGCAGATACTCTGGTTATGTTTGGTCAATAGGAGATAATTGGGAACACATGACCATTGAAGAGTAAAAAAATCATGGGCTCTGGGGCCTTTTGACACAGAAGTGAAGAAGCCCATCCAGAGCAATAGGGAAGGGCAGTCTGGATTGGTAAGGTTGAAATCATGATCTCCTGGATTTTTTGTTTTTTCACATTAAATGAGTGTCTCTCTTTCAACAGGTACTTTGTTGGCATTGGTTTAGAAATCAGTAAGGTCAGCTGTAGTGAACTTCAGAGGATGATTTTTGCTATCTTCCTCTGCCAAGTCTCAGTGAAAGAAAGCACAGTCTCTCCTTGTCTTTCATCCTGTGTTTGACTCTTTCAGAGGAAAGACTTGCTCAACCAATAGGGTACATCACATGGGTTACAGTTGCTGGGAGATGAGATTTGAGAAGGTATCTTGAGTGTGGCACGAAATGGAGGTATGGTTTCATCATGTTGTGACCGATAACAGAGAATCAGATGATGACTGCTAAACTGAATAACAAGTAGGCTTAGCTGACTTTTACTTCTTATGTGTTCAGAAAAGTTAAAGAGAAAGAAGATTTTTTGATCCTATTCCTCTTCATTGCTCTTTGCATCCCTCTTTCTTCTGTAGAACTTCTACAGACTCCTTAGGGCCACAAGTCAGTCTGTGTCGGGGTGATAAGTAACTCCAGGGTAAGAATTATTCTGGGTTAGATTGTAGTTCAGGGAAAATGCTTTAGTATTTCTGTCTATAGTTGCCTGGTTGATTCTTGCTGATTTTGCCCTTGCAGATTCAGATACCTGCTGTTTGGTTGATGCTTTGTCTAATCTTGGCTCTTACTTCCCATTTCATGACTTGCCATCTCAAAATGGGTTTTTATATGCCTTAGTTCTCTCAAAAGACTCTTAACTGTCTTGTCAGGCATGCTGGTGTGAAAGCAGCAGGACTTGAAAAGGTTCATGTGATGCTACTGTTGAGAATTCAGCATCCTTACCCTGGGGATGCCAGGCTGCCCAGGAGGTGGACCATCCCATGGCAATCTGTTTGCCCAAGCATGTATCTGTTGCCTTTGTGGGAAGATAGATATCCCTGCACAAGCCCTCAACATAAATGTTTATGCATGTGTGAAAGGCGCAGGTGCACACATGGGTGGTAAGCGCTTTGATAAGCCTAGGCAGAGCCATTGCTGTTGTACTTGGCTGATGGTGACTTTACTTCTCTATAAAAGGACCTCACTGTGCTAATCTTCTTGCATTGTAGCACCTGTCACCTACCAGGTAGGTGTTAAATACTGCATTCAGAGGGGATTATCGCCAGCTATAGAAAAGGAGGACAAGAGAAATTTCAGCTGTTTTATAAGGGAGGAATAAAGAGGAACCCACTAACATGGTTGTAAAGGTCAGGAAGAGCACTTAGGGAATCCTTTGGGATGTATCATTAATCCCTGCATTTGGGATTTCATATTTGAGATAGATTTTGATGTAGAACTCACAAGCTGGAGATGTGCAGTTCGATGTTATATCACTTGAATTGATGCAGGCTGTTCATCATTGCTATCTAAAAAGCCAGTGTGTTGACATATGACAGTATTGTTATATCAACATGAATTGTTCTGACAGGCTGTGGGAGTTGTGTACTTTTTTAAGGTATGTAGCTATAGACTGGACCACTGGATGACATGGTTGAAATGACACTCTTATGTGACTCTTACCTGATTGCTGCTGTTTCTGTGTGTACAGTAATTTCTTGAATTCTTTGAGAAGCTCGTTTTTGTGGAGCATAATAAAGGAACAACTTGAGTGTTAACAGAAGTTTGGAGTGTTATGTGTATGTGTAAATTGCTGCTACTGTAATACATTTCAAAGCTATGCTTAATAAAAAAAAAAAACCAAAAAAAAAAAAACCCAGCAGGAAACATGGATTGCTATCATGGATTTATCCAACCTGAGACAACTGTCCAGCAAGCTTTGCTTGATCTAAGGCTGTTTATACAAACTGAATGTTTTGTAGCTGTGTCATTTTGTGAGTTATTGGCAGTACAAATTAAAAGTTACTTTCGGCGTTGCTCCAACATACAACTCAGCTGGTGACTTACTCGAGAACAGCTAAAGTGAAAGGGCTAACTTGCCCAGAGCATCTTCTCTCCAACAGTACGGCCTGTGTTCATCCCTGAGAGCGGTCCTGGCTTCTGAAGTACTGTACCAGTAGACATGTGTTGCCCATGCAGTGATGAGGAAAACAAGGGTAATACATGCTGCAGGGTGTTTCCTATGCATCTGCCCAGTTTTATTTTTACATGATATATTTATACACATGTGCTATCTTCCCAGTTTAGCTCTAATGCCCTCTAATTCTGGGTATGCAGTTACAAAGAAAGCAAAAATCAATGTAGCGGGAAGAACAAGGACCTTTAAAGCTTTGTAGAATATAAGAAATTCCCAAAACTTCAAGTGTTTTGCATGTTTAAGTGAATTAGTGCTCCCTATAAAAGTGTTCCTGCTGATAAGTAGAAAATAAAACTCTGGCTTGAGAACTGTGGCAAAATACAAGGAGACTCAAGCTGTCTGATTGTAGGCTTTAAATATCCAGAATGATTCATCTTGCTTTTTTGTTGTCCAAACCTGTAGTTAAAAATTACCGTATACTTTAAGTAAATTGAAGAAGGGTTACCGCAGAAATGTGAGAATAAACTTGAATGACAAAACATCGAATTATTTTCAATTCCTCTGTTATAAGACTGCTCTTACAGTCAGAGAATAATTATTAGTGACCTGCAGTGCTATCCAGAAGGAGTTTGTAATTTTCAGTTGAGTCGATACTGAGGATTTAGCAGCTGCCTATGTAAGAAGAGTGGGCGACATAAGCAAATTGTGAGAATTGGCAGAATGTGGCTTGGATGGCTACTTATTAGATGAAGACTGGAGCATGCAAGACAGTCTAAACAGACTGCTGATAAATTAGGATGTACCTACTAAGTAGACTGCAAAGAGAAATGACAGTATAACAAGTCTAGACACTTGTATCTCAGTTCTTCTTAACCGGTGATTAGCAATGAGCTTAGCCTTTTTATATCATCTGCCTCAACATACGGCTTTTGCTGTCCTTCAGCCTTTGCTTGCTGAAAGTAGAGAACAGATGGGAGAAACAATAGCCCTTTGTGTCTGACTGAGGAAAGATAGGAGAGTTAGGTCTCTCGAACCTCAAAGTAGTCTGGTCATACAGCTGTGTCATTTGGTACCTAGCTGTGGCATTTGCTGTGGTATCAAAAGCCCGAGCACCTTTGATCAGCATGGACAAATGCCTGGGACATGCCAGTTTCCGTGCAGCTGAGAGTAGCACTTCACTTGAACTGTCTGAAAGGGGCGAAATTCAGAAGAACCCCTCTCTTCCCTCTCCCATCCTGTCCTGATTACAGGCAAGATGGGAACTCACAGGTGTTATGGAAGATGTCCTTTTAGACAGAGCTACTTGAACAGTGTGACCTCTCCTGATCTCCCAAAAGCTTGAGAAGAGGAAAAGAGATGAGAGGAACTGCAGGGTTAGTTGTGTTTTGGTCTATGAAAGAAAGCATAGCCACCAAGGAGGGAGGAGATATGCAGGTTTATCTGTACGGTGTAAGAGGACGAGAAAAGCTTTGTTCCAGTTCCACTACTTGTATGTGTAGTGAGCACAGAGTGGACCCTTCACGGACTCATTTTTAGCCTCTTGTGTAAAAGTAATTCCCCTGTTGCCACTTCATAACTTAAGAAAGAATTGAGTTTGACCATCAGTTGAGGTTTAGGTGGGACAACGTAGCTGGTTTTCATTCACCACCCTGTATGCCTCAGGGATGATCTCTCACCCACAGATGTAAGTGCTTTGGTAGGTCTGGGTGCTCCATGGGGAAGTGGCAGCTTCTCTCTGCTTCCCTACGCGAGAAGGGGATGTCAGAGAGCTCTCCATCTCATGTTTAGTGTCTTGTCTTTTTCCTATCTCCCTTCCAAACTAGAAAGTTTGTGTTTTTCAGTTCGTCATGTGAAATCCGTATACGTAAGTGTTGCTGTGCTAGTAAGCAAAAACTATTTTGAGACCTTTTCTGTCTTTCTGGGGATGGGGCGATTGGAGCAAGGGAACTTTAGAAGACCAGTGCTGTGGTTTATCAGGAGCACTGCTGCTGTGTTTGCACCGCATGCAGCATGAGCAGATGTCTGGGGAGCTGCTTTGACCTTGCTTCTGGGTGGCTTATAAATAGGGAACAGGAATAAATTATTTCTTCATTTGTCATTGTAAGGGGAGACATTAAACAGGGACTCTACAGTTTCTGAGAAATCCAGTGATGGGTGGACAATAAAAGGAAAAACTGTGAGGGGAGAAGAGATTAGGAACTGGGAATGTTACTTGGGTAAGAGTTTTGGATCGGGGCAGCAAAATGTCTGAACCTGGCATATTTTTAATGAAAAAAAATCTGTTTATGGTGACAGGATGACTAGGGAAGAAAAATCCTTAGATTTCTGTGGAGTGATCCATGAGTCAGAAATTGCTGGCACTTGGAGAAGCACTCTCTCTGCTCATATCCTACCCTGCTCTCCTGTTTTCTTCTCTCTTTAAATGACCATGCTGTGGATTGAGAAACAAATTTGAGGAGCCCTTAGTCCAGTTCTTAAACAAGGCACCTATCAACATTACGTTTCAGCTGTCCTAGTGAACATTAACTCGTCTCCTGCTTTCTGAGTTTGCAGACTCAGCCAAGACACAAATAATTGAATAACCCTTGAAGAATGAACTCCTTTGTTGCCCACCGAGGCATAGCTGTGGCATTGTTTTCACCATGGGCAAGACGGTGAGTAATAGTGTCGCAGCTGCTTCACTGAGCTCTGTGCTGGAGGATGCCTTAGTCTCCCTGGACTTTTCTTTCCAAAATCGTTCATGTGTGGAAAAAAGATGAAATACATTTGTAAGCAAGACTTCATTATTTTTTTTGTAAATGTAAGAAAACTGAAGAGTTGTACTGTGGGGAAAAAAAAATGCTCTCAGACTTCACTCTGTAGAAATTTGAAGGTATATGGCAAGGTGTCAGCACTAATTTTTTTCAAAATAAATTTTCAAAATGTGGACACAGCTTTCTTCTCATCCTGTGTTCTGCATCTGGTATTACTAGTTTGGGCAGAACTTTATCTCCATTGATCAAGGAGACTGTCCTTGCCTAGGCAGCATTTAGTGCTGCTCCGTCCTCAAAGCCCAGCAAGGGCTCACTGCATTGACTCAAAGCATTTACCTCGCAGCGTTCCACTTTTATGTTTGATTTAGTAGCACCAACTACCTTTAAAAATGCTATTGCGTTGCTCTCGACTCAGTCTGCCAAGAACTTCTGTCCAGTGGAGTTTAAGCTACTTTTAAGGTGTAATTTAGACATAATTATCTCACCGAGATTGTATCTGTTGAGAGCAAGACTGTATTCATCAAGGACTCCTTTTAAAATATTTTCTCAAGTGGATTCTTCTCTGCTTTGCCAGACCCAGTTTTATATGATGAAAGTGACAAGCCTTCAGTGTCTTTGCACATTAGTCTACTGATCATTGGTGTGGTCAGCAGTGATCAAGAAAGAAAACAATTTTACGAATTACTGTAAGACGAATAGAAAATAAGATGAAGGCATAATTGCATTGTTGTCTTAGTCTGTGGTGTGTCTTATGCTCTGAATGATGGTCAGTTTTTAGTCCTCCAACTAGGAAAGAACTTAGTAGAACTTAACATTTCAGAGAAATGCAGCAAGGATGACCAGCTGTCTTTCCAAATCTTCAGCAGAGAAGAGCCTGGGGGCAAGGGAGATCCGTGTTAAACTTGACAAAGTCCTAACAGAGAGGGGAAGGATAAAGAGTGGAGACATTTGTTTTTTCTTCCTCGCATGAGGACTGAAGGTCACCATCAGGTTTAAGATTAAATACTTCATCCTATGTGTAGCTTAAGGTGTGAAACGCATTGCTGCAGGATGTCTTTGGTGCCCAAAGTTTAAAGAAGTTCAAAATGTGACTGGACAGGCTTATGAGGAAGAAAATCTTGCAGTCACACAGAAACAAGTTCTGACTGGGAATTAATATGGGTCTGCCAGTTGCTCAATGATACAGTAAAAGGAATAATTACTGTAGGTTTTTTCCATGGTTTTCCTACCCGGACAGATTTGGGACCCTGCTTTTGAAGACAGTTTGCAGGTGTGCACATGTTGTTAGAGCCACCTCATCTATCTAGTTTAACATCCACATTTTGGGTTTTTTTCCAGTGAAACACCTTGAGTTACCAGGTACTAGCAAGGAGCTGTGTTTTCTTTTGTGTGCAACACAGGTGATGCAGTGGATTTTGACTGTTCTGGCGCACTTGATGCAGAGAGGAGACATGATATGATGAGCCACATTGTTTTAGACATGCTGGGCTCATGCAGCAGTCAGTCCCACCTGTAATTTTAGATACAAACCTGGAGTCTAATATTAATTAGTGCATACTACTTTTATTTCATAGACAAGGCTATTTTAAATTTTTGTACAAATAATTCTTTGGAAAGCAACCCTTTCAGGTATAAATTATGTTTGTTTCTTTGTACCTTTTAAAAAAAGATTGTTTTACCTATCCTTGTCTTACCCCCCTTCAAAAAAGCCTAGTATGAAACGAGACCAACAAAAGTATACTTTTTTTTGCTATCAGTTAAAAGTGAACTACCTTAAGACTTGAAGGCCACAATGTGAATACCAGTGGTTTTTTAATGTAAAGCATTTGACATCCATCAGCATTGTCATATCATGCCACTATCACCACATTGGATTTGGAAGAGGAATGCTACTAGTAATTTGCAGAGCATCATTTAATCATCTTTGTCAAGTAGTGGATTTATTACTGATTTCAGGCTCCTAGTTAGCTTAGAGAATTGTATCTTAATTTGCTTTGCCTTTCTTCTTCCCCAGAGGCTGTAGTGCCATGCTGCAAATTTCGTAAACCAGCTATGTTAAAAGAACATCAGGGTTGAAAATTCAAGCATTCAGTTCAAGCACTGAGAATTTAAGCAGGAGTATCCTCTGTTTTGTTCACTGACTGTGGCATGATTTTGTGAAAGGAGGGATACCTTCAAGTGCATTTAGGTCAGGAAACATATCCAGAAGCTGGACTATTCTAATTTTGGAATGTACTCATGTTTTTAATGTTTGCCTTTGAATTTTTCCTGTTTTGAATAGCTTTTGTGTGTAATATAAGGAATAATGCTCTGTAGTTCTTGATTTACAGAGAAAGTAACTTTGGAGGAAAAGTAATGGTTCCACTACAAGTAAGTATACTAAATCCTATGCAGATTGTCATCAGGGTTGAATCACAGTAGTTCACAGTTCATGGTGAACAAAGAGTAACTAATAGCAGTAGTAGATGCCTATCCTTTATCCATGTGGTACTTCAAGGTAGGATGGTGTTGTTAGATGCCTTTCCTGATTTTTCTGTATATTGCAAACTAATACCTTTCATCTAGCCCAAGGCGTTAACTCTGATTTTGTTAATGCACAATTCCCTAAAAGACATCCAGCTCAAGGTGAAGGTGTAGAGAGGAGGAATTTCCTGCTCTATTGGTTAATCTTCCACTGAGAGCCTTAGAAAGGCAAACTTTTTTTTTTCCATTTTCAGCTGAACTAGCTTCAGCATCTAGTTGTCATTTCTGCTTAAAGTTTTCTCTTCTATGTGGTCCACTCATAACTCTTGCTGCTTGGATATTGTAACCGAGTCACCTTTGCTGACTTTTTGATAAACAGAAACACTGCCCTTCCTGGTGTTTCCCAATTTACTACAGCTGCATTTTAAGGTCTCTCAGTGAGTTTGTAATCCAAATAACGCGTGCTCTCCTGGTATTTCGTAATGTTAACTTTCTATTCAGAATATCAGGTGATAGTAAATCATGTCCCACTTTGGCCAGTGTGATTCTTGGCTGTTTGAGCAGCTGAGGGGTATTGAGACTCATCAATCGTGAATTTGGTTTTAGAGTTTTTAGTCACTTGGACCTTAACACATTTTTTCAGTTCTTTCCTGCTGTTAGCCCCATCCTGTCTTCTGTCTTCACGTGGTCTGTCAGCATTGTCTGCCCTCCCGCCTGTGTTCAGCTCAGGTTGCCTTCTCTGCCCTGCTCCTGGGTCCACCTGGAGCTGCAGACCTTGGGAACAGAAGTAATAGGGAGGGAGGCATCTTTATTCCTGGTGTCCACTGGGGTTTCTGAGAGGTGGGGGAAGAAATGGGGAAAGAATCTACTAGATCACAAGGCAATTCAGTTGATCTGGATAAAGTGCACAGTCAGGCGGATGCATCAGTGGGAGAAAAGGAGTAATGGGTGTGTGGGATGTGGCTAGGGTCTTCTGCAGCTGCGTTGCCGGTCTCCAGCAAGGACTGAGCTAGTGTATGCTCTGTTTTGTGTAGCCACGTGCTTCTTGAAGCCTGTACAGATGTACTGGGGCAGTGTTCTGGTGAGTATTAGAGAAGCCACTTTGAGACGCAAAAACTTAAACAATCTCAACCTAGACCTTAGTTCTATGTCAGTGTGCAGACCACACAGAAACAGATTTATTGAAACGGGAATCAGCAAATAGCCATTTACATGATTCTATGGGAGATTTAATATTACAGTGTAGCTGTTACTATTATTAAGTGCAAGTTATTCCTTAATAAGTAAGCTCTGACATGGCATGAAAAGTGGAGCTCAGTCTGGTCACAGCACTGACCTAGGAAATGGCAATGCTGAAAAATTCAACTGAGCTTCGCCATCCAAGTTGGCTTAAAGTTGACAAAGGCCACTTGCATTCTTTTATCTCTGTTTAAGAGGCATTTTACTTTAATTGTGTAGTTTAGGTAGGCTGCATCAAATCGATAACTTTTACAAGTAGCAGACTTTTTTCCTCCAGAAGAAAAGGATATTCCTATAGATTTAGATGGTCCTTTTTACTGAATTACAAAATCACTACCATGGAGAATTTCACTCAGATTGTGTGTTCATTTTGCAAAGAGAGGATTTAATATTTTTGGATGGTTTGGGTTTTTTTCTGGAAATACTTAACAATTATACAGCTTGTTTCACAGCATCCTTTTAAACATTCACACCTGAAAGCTTTTTATTACAATGAGAAGACAATTGTTTGCTCAGAAGCATAGTAAAATTTTCCAGTGGTGCAAATCTTGCTCTAAATCCTGTTCTATCAATAACTCAGTTTTCTCAGTAGGGCATCAGAAGTGATGGGAGAATCAACAGGCATTTGTGCTTAGTTTTCTTCTTCAAACCACACAGAAACTGTAGTTTCTGTAATAAAGCAGCATCCATTTTGTTAGAGAAAACAGCAAGCTTTTAAAATGGCATTTTATTCTCTTCTATAATCTTAGTTTAAATGAAAATTGCATATGAGAGTGCCAAGCTTATGCAGATTTGCCTTTGCAACTTCTAGAATATGCTTTCTCAAGAGACTACAGAAAATTGCAAGTATGCTGTGCTGTCTCAATGTCTGCCTACAGGGAGTTTTGCCCTCCAACAAAGAAGAGGCTACAGGTCATGAATCAGCATTTTATCATTAACCAGCAGGTGACTCTCAAATGTCAAGGAAAGGTGCATGATAACTCCCAGATTTCTGTTGATGGCAGTAGCTGCCATCATGTCGTATTAAGCAGAATTTTGCAAGAGGCAAATGTCACCTTTCCTAAATCTTTCAAGTGTATGCTTTGTGCCTTTTTAATTGAAGCTCTATAAATCCAAATCTAAAATTTAAACCTTGTGTTGAAACCAGGTAGAAGTGTTTGGAAGAGGAGGATAAGCTGGAGAAGTCTTGGCATTACTGGAGGGGATGCCCAACTTGGACTGATGTCTAATGACAGCAAATATTTCAGTGAGAAGCATGAAGAGATCAGCTGTTCTGCAGCGTAACTGTGATAGAAGGGGTTATTGAATGCTTTTCTCATGTTCATTTGTATCAGCCTTTGGAAGTGCCATAAACAAGTCTGTGTAACACCATGGTAGTGATTTGTATTGTAGAAAGAATTGTTGTGAAAACAGTTTTAGAAACTGGAACTTCAGGAGCTGTATTTATTGCTGTGGTGAGAATTTTTTTGTCTTTATTTAAAACAAAACAACTCTTTAGTTTCTTCCTCCCCTCCCCCCTCCTTTCTCTTTTCTACTTCTGTCACTCAAAGCATCATGTCACTAAATCATGTACTGACACAGAGAAAAGTAAGTTAATTGTACATCACTGGCTTCCTGATTAAATCCACTCTTCTGCATTTAGACTTTAGAGGATTTATGAAGATGAAGTAAAGGGGAAGAAATGACATGGCTACTAAGGGAAAAATCAGTATTAACGTCTTTTCAACAACAGTTTGATGAAATGTTATATGTTTAAGCTACCTGGCTGTTTCAATTACTCATGAAACAGCATGGGTTGGATGTAATTCTGCTTGCTAGTGCTTGCTAAATGCTTCATAAATGCTTTTGGATGACCCAGTTTTGGGATTGATATAAGGCAGCTGTAACTGTTGAATGCAAAGAAACACTCTAAAAGGGCTCAGCAAAACTCCTGAATTAGATTGCGTGTTCCAGGAAATGTGGTACTGGTGTTTTAAAATGCCAGATGCCTATTTACTTGTAAAAGTGAAAAAGTGATAGGATGTCGTTAATGAAGTAAGTAAATGGAGCAGATCAATAGGTGAATATTTAAAAGGCTCTTTAGACGATTATGCTACAAAAAGTATGCCGGAGGAAGAAATACCAGGCTTCTGACAGCTAAATCAAGCATCAGTAATGCAGTTAAGCTTGTCATAGAGATTCCTACCCACATGTCAGGAAAGAACCAGGACAAAATTGTTAAGATTTTTTTCAGTCTTCACCCTGAACTTTTTTCCTAAATCATCAAATCTAACTTTGCTTAAATTTAAAGGAATAGAGCAAATTAAAGAAATAAAAGTAATACTGGAAATCTTCAGTCTGAATAGAATGTGCTTTGAAAGGCTTGAGCCTTTGACATCAGGGTTAGATCAGATATACTGCTCTGCAAATTCAGTTGCTAGCTGTGAAGGGCTTTATTGCTCTTTCTGCATCATAAGACTTGAAGTTTAATATACGCAGTTTCTGTGGAAGTAGTGAGGAAGGAATTTTCAAAAGTGCAAAAATTTGCTTGGAACCTCATTTTTAGTGTGCCAAATCCCAATTACCATACACATTGCACATTTGGAGTATGTGAACAGCCTCATCCACTGCATCTTGCCTTATGAATACTTAATAACAACTTAAGTGGCTGGCTTTTACAGATCCACACCTTTTCTAGGAGTATTTTGTTTTGTAATGCGACTTCTATCAGTTAAAGTGGATAAAAGTTCACTAGTGAAGATCACGAGTGCCAGCTAGCATACCGTAACTATTTACTCCTTGGACAGAGATGCCATAAAAAACTCAGCACTTTCTCTGTAGTCTATATTTAGCTTATATCCCGCACCTCTGTGGAATGGGTTTTACTTACGTTGCCTTGAACCTCATACCCGTTTAATCCAAAACAGTGCACAATGAGGTCAGCCTTCTGATGTGTGAGGGTTTCATTTTATGGTCACACTTGAGCAGGCAACAAATCATGGGTGAACTTTGGTTTCTCCAGGTTCTCATTAGCGTCCTTGGTCCTAGCAGTGTTGTACCTCACAGCTGGAGCAGAGAGCACTGTCATTTCATAATCTGCTGCGACTTCTAGGTGTAGGCTCCCAGTTCAGCTGGTCTTCCCTCATGGTGAGACAGTGGATGACAAAGTGGAGAAGGCGAAGAGGTAAAATAGACGGGTACTTCTGTGGGGGTGGCATTCATGCAGCTTGCTCTGATCCGGGACTCTGGCTTTAGCACCAAACTCCCCAGCAGCTGTGCTGCCCGCCGAGCAGGAAACATGCGCCAGCACCCTGTGTCCCAGCTGAAGCCAGTGAGGAGCTGCGTAGGTGAAGGTAAAATAAAAGACTCAGTGGCTGGAGACACGAGTCGCTACCTCTCCTTTCCCTTAGGTAGATGCCTGGAGAGTTCACTCTTGTTAAGCCCAGAACATAATGTCTAGTGTTTATTTTATGCTTTATGGTGGGATCCCATCAAGGTAGAGACTGACTGGTCCTTCCTAGTTAAACAGAAAAGCTTTCCTTATCTCTCCAGGCATCTGTGCAGTGCACAAGGTGCTGCTTTTAAAACTTCAGCTTCCACTACTTGTCTAATATTTTGATGCAAGTTGTGCTGCTGATGTGTTTCCCTGTTCTTCATGTGTGAAACATGTCTCTGCTGGAGGACAGTCTTTACTTTGTGAATTGCAGACTTTCTTTCCTCTATGGTTTGGAGATTGTTTTCATGGAAGTAATTCCAAATATTTAGTTTCTCAGTTTGTGGATGGATCCATTTGTTGCAACTGTTGGGATTCTCATTAGTGGAAATTAACACAAGCTGTGACATAGCTTGGCTTGACTTTTCCACCACAGACCACAGTTACATGAGCTGAAATAACTCATTACTGAAATCATCTGTAGTTAAGAGAAGCTTTCTGTCAAGTAGATTTGCAGAGAGCAGAGCACAATTACAGCCTGGGGAGCAGTGTAACGCAGAGCAGTTACTCCACTGGAGCAGGACGTATGGCGGGCCGTCGGCTGAGCCTGTGTCTTCAACTTGATGGCTGTGATTGCCGATCTCCAGTGTGCACTGTAAGATAGGGTGATGCTGCAGGCAGAAAGAGGTGACGGTGTTACCTGGAAGGGAGCTGATGTAAGAGTGCATTCTTTTAATACTGTACATTTCTGATACTTATTCTTAGAAAATGTGTTAAAAATATGAAAGGGTTTAAAAAAGGCACGGTATGACATGGGGTCTATAGAGCCTGCCTTACCTGAGCTTCTGTACTCGCTGTTGGTGGCTTATTTCCAAGAAGGTTCAGAGATGACTTAATTACTGCCAGCATACAAATGCCTGCATGAATGGGGAATTTCTGGTGGACAGCTATTTAATTTAGCAGCAGGAGGAATGATAAAGTGAATTGGAGTAAAAGAAAAATAAGTTGGGGGCCATAAATACCCTTTCCCAAGGAAGGGATATTTGCAGTCAGGATGACTGAGCAAAGGTGATTGAATGTAACCACTCAGTCTCTGTACTGCTGAAGATGGGGGTTCACCCCAGCTGCTGGGTCGGAGGTAGAAGCCTCATGAGGAGGATCTATGCAGAATGGTGAAAAGGACTACCTGGCTGTAGGCAGGCAAATGTAGGTTTGCTATATGTAGCGGAGGTTTGCCATAGCCTGTTGGCCTTGCTGCCCTTAACATGTTCCATGTTTAGCCTACTTTCTCTCCTTCTCCCTGCCTGCCCCTGCCTTTTTTTTTTTTTTTTAAATAAAACCCATGATGATGTGTGCGGGAGATCCTGTGTGTGTTGTGATTCTTGTTTACTCCAGTTACTTCTTGGCATCTCAGTCAGTAGTTGTTTATGTGCTTTTACTGAAAGCTGTAGTTCTGCCACTTGTTCAGCTCCTGGTGCAGTTAATTAACTGGTAGGCTTGGAAGGAAACGTGCTTCTGTGCTCTTTTTTAAGAGTTGAGAATAAACTTGTGAAAACTGGTTGTTTCTTATGGTTTTTATGTATGATGGAATGATGGGAAGGCAGGTGTAATAATACTATGTATTGATTTTTCATTTAATCAATCCTGAACCTAATTTTTCTGTAGCATTGTGTATTGTTTTTGGATGAATCTGCTCACCAAAAGATGGCTAATGTTGTAATAAGGCTACAAGAAGTTACTGTGAACCCTTAAATCTAGTGACACAGTGTATCTGTGAGTTCAGCTATTTGGACTTTGTTGTAAACCTCTTAGATATGATACAGTGGAATCCTCTTAAACACAAATTCCATGTAGCAAGTGACAGAACATAATGAAAGCATAAACTGTTACACAAATAAAACTGTCAGATGCATAATGCTGCAGCTATAAACAGCTGTGGATTTCAGCATGTTCCAGGGAGTTTAGCGAACTGGGTTAGGATGCACATTTTTGGGGTCACTTTTGACTATCACAGAAGAGCTTGAAACAGTATTGATACTTGTAAAGTAAAACTTCCTTGCTCGCAAAGGAAGCCTTTCTTGTCAATATCTTAAAATATCTGCACTGCTGACAAATTAGTAGTTATCTTTACATAATGAATTGCAATTGCAAAACACTGTATGGACATTAGGTGACACAAATAGTAGGAGATACAGCTCTTTGATACAGTGCAAGAGGATTTCTCAACCTGTGTGGAACAGCAGTGCTAAAGAATGCTTCAATTAAGCGTGACGTTTTTTTGTTTGTGCTTTAGGTATTTTAAAACATGTAAGGAAGTGTGTCAGCATTGTCAGAAGTCATTCAAAGTAGCTTTTCCATGTGTCCTCCAGAGGAGTCTGCATTGTGGCTGTTGGACTTGGTGGCCAGCTGGGCTGTTGAAGGAGTGTGTCTGTCTACCCTGGGCTGTATAGCAGGGTAGGGAGGAGTAAAGGAGGTCCTGAAGGCCTCTGTGCTCCCTGCAGTTGGTCCTGAGAAGGCGGCAGTGGTGTTTCACCAAAACCCTCCCACAGGTGCAGATCTGTGCATCTGGGGAAGAGTTTTTGGTAAGATCCCACCGCTGATGTAGCGAAGTGATGTTTTCCTGCTTTGTGCCTGGCACAAACATTTTGGAAAGGATCTTATTGATCATCATTAACCTTGCTCTGCACGAGAATGGATGATAGAGGCTTTAGCAAAAGAAGACAGACAACCTGCCCTCTGTTAAACAAGCAAACAAACCCCACACCATCCCGTCAGGCAGTGCTGGCATCGGGTCTGGGATACATATTTGGGAGCCACCGGAGGGGAGGACGGCAGCGCACGGCTGCTGCCGGCTGTGCTGGTGGGCACCTTGCAGGAGCGGATGTCTCTGCTTTGCAGCAGTGTGGGGCCTCGCGTGGTGTTTGCCATGGTGTGAATGGATGTGTCGACACAACTCAAGCATTCTCCTCTTTGCATTGCCTGTCTCAGCTCAAACTTCTCTGTGATGCAGCTGCATAAATATCTGAGTCCTGCCTATGTGGCCAGTAACTGCAGATATTCCTTGTGTCTGCAGCCAGATATAAAGCACATACCTGCCAGCGCTGCTGCAGCTTGGTGATCCCTTCTCAGCTCAGCCCATGCTCTAAAACAAAGCTACGAAAACATGTGTAGGTTTCAGAGATGCCTGAAATTTCCAGGTGGGATGCTCAGTATGTTATAGTTGGATATTTGTCCTTTGGATGCTGTAAAAAAAAAAAAAAAAGATTTTCCTGCACTGAGGTGCTTGTGGCTGACAGATATGCTGTATTAAGAGGAAGGCTGTAACTTCCTGTAGTGGACCTAAACCAGATTAAACAGTTTTTAAGTTGCCTGCATTATTTTAACAAGGTGATTTTTTTTTTCTCCCCGGGAGAATTGTTCCTATGTAAAAGTAAAGTAATTTGGATGACTTTCGAAGGCATGCGGCTCATGTTTTGCATAACGCTGAGTTTTCAGGTGACCTGCTTTGTGACCCAGTATCGCGTTCCTCTGGCAGATTTGTAAATGTTCATAGAACAAATTTGCAATGCAGGGCACGTTCTTCTTTGCTGCTGGAAGGATATTTGCTGCCACCAGAACGGGACAGATGCCCGTCACTCTTGTTGCATCATTACCAGCAGGCAGCATGCTGAGAGCTCGGTGGCAGGAGGCTGAACTGCTCGGCTTCCATCAAAGAAGCTAAGGCAAGGAGAGGAAAGGACAGGTTTACGGTGGTGGAAAAGCCTGGTCGTTAGATTAGTTCTGCTTAGTCACTGATTCACTGTGGACTCAAGATCCTAAGAAGACGCTTTCTACAAATCTCCCAGAACACCGTTAAGGGGGAAATAATGGCTGGTGCTGCAGTGGTGGTCTTCTTGGAGGAAGAGCTTTTAGGAAACACGGATATTCCCATTTTGCGTTATTTACGGAGAAGGCTTGTACTGGCCTGCACCTGCTCAGCAGAGGGGTGAGGATCTCTGCTGAAACCTCCAGCAGTGGAGTCATCCTTGAGCCTTGTCAGCTTCAATTATGAAAATCAATCACTAGGACTTCATTAAACCAAACACTGTGTTTTAAAGTTTATAAAAGTTACTATTAGCAGTCAGGAAGAAAAATCTGTTTGTTTTTGTAGAGTATATTAAGTGTAACATTGATTTTGACTTGAAACTGTCCAAAACCAGAATTTAAGGCAAATAAAATGGGCATGAAGGGACGTGTTTTGCTTGCATTCATAAAGATGGTACTTCAGGGATTTATATGAAATGGAAAACCTTCTGCAAGTTGCATGAAATGTAATAAATTGTGCCTGAAAACGCCCCCAGTTTGACTATAAAGGCCTTATCTCACCCATGTAAAATATTTATGCGTAAATGCATATTTTATATTTTTCCTTTACCATCCTTGGGTTGCTTTATACTTTCATAAATGGCATCTCTGGTGTTTACTTGTAGTGGAGGCAGCAAAAAACCCTTATATGTTTTATTTGATGTTATTACTTTGACTTTTCTTTTGGTTTATTTTGGGTATAAGGAGGAGCGAAAAGGCTGATTAGAATAGACCGTGCTAGGGTGATAAAAGCAAAAGTGGAGAGCTGGAAACTTTTCTTGAACTTCTTTGTTTAATTGGGACTTATCCCTCAGACACATGAATCCAAAGTTTTTCATGTTGTTTTACATGTCACTGTTCTTTGTCTGCAACTTCTACCCCACTTTGAATTCTATCTAGTGTTAGTCTAAGAGGATGTGACTTTGTCTGATTTTTGAGGCATTTGTCACTGATTCTGTGGTTAAAAGACCTAAAAAGTTCTTGAGTTTTATAGTTGGGGAAAATATTGCCTGAACATACTGAGGTGATGCTGTTTTGGTATTTGGTAGCAATGTGGTTGCTATAGGAATGTTTGTGTCCTGTTTTAATGTTCATGTTTCTAAAAACGTTCAGTATTTTGAGTGTTTTCAATAAAATCTTCAAGAGTGAGTCAAGTTTGGGAGACACTTCAGTGAGTGATTTAAAGCTCAAACTGTTTATTGAAGAGAGGGTGAAAAGGTGACATCGCTGTTGCTTAGAAATACTTAAATAAGAGAAAGATATCAATTTAGAAAAAAAGGAAAGAAGAAAGCTACAGGAAAAGCCAAAATTGATAGTTGAAGCAAGACAATTTGCAGAGAGAATATAGAAAACGTTTACAGGAGGTAATTAGCGGTTGATGCAATCTTTTAAGGAACTTAGTAGATCAAAGATGCTGTGGTTTTAGCAGCTTTTCACCTTAAAATTTGTAGTTACCAATTTTATCCCAGCATGCTTTGGACTTCCTGAAGTTGAAATGTTTATAAAAGTATTCCCCCCCCTCCCGCCCCTTTCCCTTGTGTCCTTCCAGTGGTGTTTCTGATTCAACCCTTCATTGTCCCACCTCATTGCTTTGATCTGTTTATTTTCAATGGTATAGCCAAGGCAATGCAAAGGCTGTAGATGCTGATGCTGGCGGAGGTCTTGTGCTTGCTGCCAGCCCCTGCTTCTCTTGTGCTGGTACTGGTGTGTGCTTGGTTTGGTGGTGGTGAGTCACTCCCAGTGCCTAATTAGCAGCTCTGCCAGTTTAGGGCTGGCAACGAAAGCCAGAGGAGCTTTTAGCTCTTTGCACCAGCTAAACGGGAATGTTGTCGGTGCTGGAATAAAAGAGGGACCAGTGCAATCGGAAGTGAGAAATGAGATAGTGCTCGCTGGCAGTGATGCAGTGGGTTTGTTCAGTTGTTGTGTGAGCTGCACCCTTATTTCCAGAGACCCGGAGCAGCCTGCCAAAGCGGAGGCAGGGAGGTCACCAGCTGAAGGAGCAATCCAGACAGTCATGCCTCCTAGCCAGTGGATTAATCCTGTGTTTTCAGCGGATTCTGTGAAATGGATAAATTTAAGATGGTTTTAATGCACTTTGCTTTCTAAATACCCCAGTGAAATGTTTGCTGAGTTAGTCATCTAGGGGGAGGGAGAGGGCGGGCAACTCCTATGACTCCTGCACAGCACACAATGTGGATGGTGCAAAATTATACTCTTGTGGTATCTTATTCTTAACTGTTTTTTCAGGCAAGGTATTGCTGAAGAGGAGAGGGTTTGGGTTTTTTTGCTCGCAGACCTGGTCTGTGTTTTATCAGCTCTTTCTTTAAGAAACTGTGTATTTCATAACCCTAAATCCACAAACTTTTGAGATCCTGCTGGTCATTTCTTGATCGGTTGTCCTTTTGGGACGAAGGGCTAATTTTTCAAGACGTTGCAAGAAGAAAACTTCCTAAGCACAAAGAAACTTGCAGCATGGCTATTCTAAGTTAAATGTAAAGGAATTGTGGTGTTCTGGTTAAGCTACTAGTTCACTGGATGCTGAGACTGACTGATCCTACAGTGTAAGGAAGTATGAGGAGTTGAGCAAGGGTGAAGGGAGGTATTGCTATAGGTCTTGCTGTGCTCCCTGAGCTTGCTGAGCTAGTTAGACTGCACAGTGAACTTGATGCTTTCTCTTTTTTGGAAGTGGGCCTTCTATATATTAAATAAAACATTAAATTTCATCCCATTAGTGTTAGTCTCTCCAAATAAATAGTTTAATAGCAGCTTGGGACTGGCTGGTGAGCCATGATAGCAGTGGCAGGTGGAGAAGGGTAATTCTTACTTAGCTGAAATAAATCTGAGCATTGTAGGTGATCATTAAGCTAGTTAATTCTAATCTCAAAGTAAAACCTTTTTAAACTTCCAGTAACTGAGAATTATCTAATACTTCAAATTCTAAACCATAGGCTTCTGGCTTTTTCCAGGAGGGGAAAAACCCCAACTTGTGCCCAACCAGTCTGGATGGTCTGTTGGCTCTGAATGAATCCAAATCCTTTATTGACATTCAGACTGCAAAATATAACAGATACCTAGAATGTAGTTCATTTTCATATGCTATTGCTAACGTAGCTGCTTGAATGCTGATTTACTTACCACATGAGACTAGAATACAGATTTATGCTACAGGATTCATGCCCCGTGTTTGAGATGGCGTTTTGTATCTGTAAATATTGTTTAGAAGAGGAGAACGAACTTCTGAGTGTAAAAGTACCTTGAGGTTAGAAATGTTTTTGTGAAAGCCTGATTTTTATTTTTGCTGTTTCCTAGGGTTGTGAAGCCCCACGCATAGTGTTGTGATATGTGTGGTATTAGGGTAATGGAATTATTCTAAATTCATTTTAGCTGTTTGTAAAGCAATTTTGTGTGTACCGGTAGAAGAGGATTGTGCTGACTTACCAATTCGGAGACCAATTTAGTTACGATTTACATGAGCCATAGGTTGATGGACGTGCTGGTAAGAGGTGGCAGAGGGGGGTGGAGCTGGATGACAAGTGGGTGCACGGGAGCAGAGGCTCACTCCGGATCCATTGCTGGGGTGTTTGCATTGCTCCTCCAAAACAGCTGGGTGGTGGCAGGTGAGCCCGGCGCTGCTAGGTGCTCCAGCCTGCCAGCGTGATGCATCCTCTGGAGCTTGATACTGATGCTCCGGGTTCAGCTGGTCTTCCCATGAAGCTGATGCGTGTGGAATAGTTCTGGATTGTGTATTTCTTCATTTCATTGGAAATGAAGTCACTAGTGTGAGATCACAGCTGGGGCGTCCATCAGTCCATGACTTCTACGGATGTGGGTAATGGTGTAATGTGTACCTGCAACCTTTTACTAAAGCAAGAAAATCACTTTCTCATTAAGGCCACAGTGCCCAACTGTATGTGAGTGCAAGGGGCTTTCAGTTGCACATGAATAATTTTATGTTGTGAAAAGTTGATAGAAGAGAAGAGGTTAACAAAGCTTCCCAGCTCTCTTCAAAACAAAAACTCTCTTCTCAGCCCTGGGTTTACTTTTTAATTAGTTTGGATTGCAGTTTGATTTAAAGCAGGTGAAGGGATGATGAGTTCATGTGATCTGGAGGTTTGAACCTTATGCTGCTATTTGTACTTTTTTGGTTAATAATGTATCCTTTGCTACAAGGATGACTGATGGGTTAACAGGATTCCTTCCTGTAAAACATTTTTTAAGAAAAAACAGACTTTTCTTGCAAACTTCATACCAAATTAGAGTTGCCAGACAGCAGTGCAGAATTAAGAAGAGAATGGTTTATTGTGAAATCTACTTCTCTTTAGGAAAAAATAAATTCCATGCAATATCTAATTCATTGGTGTTATGTTTTTTCCTTCTTCCTCTAAAATGTAGAGGCAGCATAATTTTGTATACTTCATATTGAAAATTCATTCAAATGCATTCTGGATTTATTTATTTTTACTATCTCATCAGCAGAATATACTTTTTTACATGAATGTATTTTATAGATATATAAAAAAAGCAGGTTAAAAAGAATTGTTTTATTTGTTAGCACAATATGTGTGCTTTTAATGCAATTTAGATTGTATCTAGCGAAAATTGAGCTTGAGATTCTGAAGCCGGTGCTTGTTCTTGTAAATAATGCACACTTTAAGTCAACACTTTGCATCATTATCTTGAGCAATGGTTTAGCCTTGATATATTTCAAAACACACGTATTAGATAATGTGCTGTGTATGTATATGGTTATTTATGGATAAAAACTTTTTTATTAGATATTAATGTTAAAAATAATATCAGAATGTTTGCTGAAGATGTCTTCCTTATTCTGCCCTTTAATCAAGGCACGGTGTTAATACTGCATATAAGAAATGATATGCAGGTGCTAGAATTTGTCAACTTTTAGTGAATTGGGTAAGCACTCTGTTTATGACTCAAAACTCTTTTCCTTCAAAACGGTATATTAAATAATACGTAAGACAAATTTGAGAGGATATGTTTTCTACCAAGCAGTTTATTGTAGTTTGATTGTTGAGAAGACCACATTTTTTTGGTATTTAAAGGAAGCCAGTCCTGAAAACGTTTTAGCAGAGCAAATCACTTGATTGAAGAAAATGCATTTGATACTCCTTACTTCAGAAGTGGAGCTGTTTGTGCAGTCATTTAGAAAGACTGAGCTGGCAGCGGTGTCTGGAGAGCATGTCCTTTGTCTAAATGAAAAACCTGAGAAAGGATTTTTATTGGGATATTTGGGGAGAGAGCTTAGACATCTGTTCTGCTATCTTTACTGTTACACCTTCAGCGGAGTGTTTCCTTCTCTGTGCTTCCTTGATACACACAGATGATGATCTGTGCCTTATATTGCAAAAGGACTTCCCACAGATGGAAGAAAAGGGTAGAAAAAACCTCTTGCCAGCTCTTTTGCTAGCCATTATCTGTCTCAGTTGCATGGAGCTTATGTGTAAATGCAAAATTAGTAGTTATTGTGTCTTGAATTGGGCTTGTTTGTTAGTCATTGCTGAGATTTGTAATGGTGACATTTTGATAAAGTCACAGCGTGCGGATGTGTTGATCTACTTCCATATGAAGAAACTTGTGTTCTTCTAAGTACATTCAAAGGACCTTTCTTTATTCAAAATACCATTGTGTAAAAGGTTGCTGTGAAGCTAGTTATTTTGTTTTCTTAATTCCACTCACAGCCTTAATTTAATTTTTTCCTATAGTTAAAACAACTGGGTTGCTGACTGATTACACCTGTAGTGCCCTGGTACTGCAAGTCTCCTATACCGAAATTAAGATGAGAGTTTGTAGTGTTTACCAAGAGGATCTTCAGTTGTCCTGGTAGAATGTTGCATTTCCGCTGCTGAAAATCCTCAAGAGCTGGGATTTACTCTGTAACTTGCTCTGGCAGCTGCTGTGCAAGAAACTCCCCGTTTGCAGTGGTATTTTGGATTTTGTCCATCAGCAGTTTCCAGATAGCTGCTTGGGGAAAGTAGATACCTGGATGGCTAACTTACAGTCACCCACAAATACTGGAGCTTGCTTTATTTGGAGGTAAAAGTCTTTGCTAGTGTATGCAATCCAATTGGAACCTTGCCTTGTAATTTCATATATTGATTGCTTGCATGTGTTGGCTAAGCCTTGTAGTGTACCTTTACTCATCTGACTTTCATAACCCCTTGTCCATGGTGAAGCTGTGCAGATATGCCATCCCTCAAGGGATGGTGAGGTGTAATAGGACAGGGGTTGACGTACAAGCTAATTGACCCATGCTTTCCTCTTCTGCAGTTGCACTGTGATGTACAGGGTAGAGCAAGAACATTTTTAACTTTCTGAACCAGGACTTGCCTTAATGATGCAGCACATGCTTCAAAGCTTTTTAGCCAGGGAGCGTGCAGGTGTTTCGAGAACCACTGATGTTACTTTGCATGCCCAAACTATTCTCTGTAGGTGAAACCAAGGAAATGCAGCTTATGGCGTTGGTCTTCTGAGGCTGTCCAAGCAGTAGTCTGTTTCTCTAGGTAATGTTCTAGGTGGTATCTACAAAGAATTTAATGTGAAAGGGAGCTAAATTTAGTTATAAATTTGCCACGTGCTAAAATAAAAGTGATGATCTGAGGGAAGTGTGTTGTTAATCTGGTATTTGGGAATTAATTATTCTTTTGAGTTCTGTATGTTCTAGCTGTTTGCTAGGTATACTGTGAGCTGAGCAAAGTGGGGCCAATCTGTTCACGTCAAATATTTGTCTGCACTCTTCCTGTACCTTTATTTTGCATGTATGTAGGTGTTGACTGATAGTAAGGAAAACAGTGGGTAAACAGTTCAGTCAAGAAAGCTTATTTATAAGATTATAATATGCATCTAAGAAGGAACCTCTGGCATGGAGTAGAATAATGAAATTTACACAGGCACAGTTTCAGTTACAATTTTGGATGAATGCTTATTGATGGTAGAAAGAGCCGCTTCTGCTAAAGTGCTAGTGCTGCCGCTGCTAAAGGACATGAGATGTGCTGCGGTTTCCACAATGCAAAATAATCTGCTTCCTTGCTAGAAATCTGTTTTCACATTTTCCTTTTTTCTTTCCTGGAGCTTTGTGCATGAGGAAACTGGAGGAATTATCCTGAGCTGATGGTGTCTCCAGCTTACCTCTGCACTGCCTGGCGAATCCAGCTATCCTGTTGTCACCCGTATAGTTATGAAGATGTATGAGACCCCAGCCTCCATGTAATACAGCTCTGGGCAGTGGCGGATTTTTGCTCGAGTTGCTTTGCACACCAATGCCAACATGTCAGATGCAGTTTACACTGTCTGAATGAACATCAGCCCTCTAGCAGGAACTTTTAAAAACATTTTTCAATAAAATTCAGTGCAGAGTTGAGGTAGCAAAGATAATCCTCCATTTGCTTGTAGAACAGGTGTACATTATATAAAACAGAATGGCACGGGGAATGTTTTTTTGAGGCTTATGGTTGAGAGGGAAAGAAATTTGCATCGTAGAGCGTGTGCTGGATTTCATTGTCTTGGGCTAGATTTGAGATGAAATTCCTGTGCACTTTGTGGGGAGGGATCTGCTCTGGTCTCTGAGACTGTGCTGCCAGTTTTACAGCTTAAATAGTGATTCCTGGTTGTGATGGGTTGACCCTGGCTAAACGCCAGGTGCCCACCAGAGCCGTTCTATCACTCCCCCATCCTCAGCTGGACAGGGGAGAGAAAAATATAACAAAAACTTGCGGGTCGAGATAAGGACAGGAGAGATCATTCACTAATTACCGTCACGGGCAAAACAGACTCAGCTTAGGGAAAATTAGCTCAATTTATTACAGATCAGCCAGAGTAAGGTAATGAGAGAATAAAACGAAATCTCAGAACACCTTCCCACCACCCCTCCCTTCTTCCCGGGCACAACTTCACTCCCGGATTTCTCCACCAAGCCCCCCCAGCGGCACAAGGGGGACAGGGATGGGGTTTACGGTCATCACACGTTATTTTCTGCCGCTTCACCTCCTCAGGGTGAGGGCTGATCACACTCTTCCCCCGCTCCAGCGTGGGGTCCCACCCACGGGGTCAGTCCTCCACGAACTTCTCCAACGTGGGCCATTCCCACGGGCTGCAGTTCTTCACGAACTGCTCCAGCATGGGTCCTTTCCACGGTGTGCAGTCCTTCAGGAGCACACTGCTCCAGCGCGGGTCCCCCACGGGGTCACAAGTCCTGCCAGAAAACCTGCTCCACGGGCTCCTCTCTCCGCAGATCCGCAGGTCCTGCCAGGAACCTGCTCCAGCGCGGGGTTCCCACGGGGTCACAGCCTCCTTCGGAAACCCACCTGCTCCGGCGTGGGGTCCTCCACGGGCTGCAGGTGGATATCTGCTCCACCGTGGACCTCCCTGGACTGCAGGGGGACAGCCTGCCTCACCAGGGTCTTCACCACGGGCTGCAGGGGAATCTTCGCTCCGGCGCCTGGAGCATCTCCTCCCCCTCCTTCTTCACTGACCTTGGTGTCCGCAGGCTTGTTTCTCTTACATGTTCTCACTCCTCTCTCCAGCGGCTGTTTCTCACTCTCCCAACTTTTTTTCCTTCTTAAAAATGTTATCACAGAGGCGTTACCACTATCACTGATTGGCTCGGCCTTGGCCGGCGGCGGGTCCGTCTCAGAGCCGACTGGTATGGGCTCGCTCTCTCTCGAACACAGGGGAAGCTTCCAGCAGCTTCTTACAGAAGCCACCCCTGTAACCCCCCCCGCTACCAAAACCTTGCCACATAAAACCAATACACTGGTCCTCACACACCTTCTAACTTCTGTAAGCTTTGAAGAAACACAGTTTGTAAAAGTGAAATTTCTTTTAAGTTCTCCTCAAGCTCACCCAGCCCCCTGGTTAATTTGCCGCATGCTGTAACGTTAAGCCTCGTAAAACTTAGTATGCTGAGCTCTAAACCTGCATTTGCTATCAGCCCTAAAAGTCAAATCAGTAGCTTGAAGATCTGTAGTTCCTTATCCAGAAGGAAAGGCCATGCTGGTACGACATGCCTCATGGGCTGGAGAGAGGAGATCAGCTGGGCAGCCCCATCTTGTCCTGGCATTTGGGTTGGCTCACATCACACCTCTGGAGAGGGTGGCTTTGCCATAGCCTTTCCTTGCGGGGGAGAGGGTGGTAGGAGGAAGAGTGCTCTCCAAAAGAGACCTCTGTCCTGTTCCATGATAGCAAGATGACAAAACATAGGTATCTCAATGACGCATCCTTCTCCTGCAGAGTCAACTCTCCCCTTACATCCATCAGCCTTGCTGGGTACTGCTTCCCTGCCCAATGTCATGACCTGATCCTCTGTAAGGTGTTTTCTCCATAATTACAGGGAGCGATGTGTTTTTCCTAATGGCGAGTGTTTGGCAGAAATCTTGACCAAGCCTTTTGATACTGTTTGTTTGGCTCTGGCTGGGAGCATCTGGGTGGGGAGAGGAGGAGGGTTAAGGCTGTTTTGGGGGCAGCTTGGAGCTGCGCAAGGCTCACACAGGAAATTCATTAGGCGTTTAGTTACACGGAGATATTAGGAAATGAAAAACATGCCAGTGCTGGGGAGGGAGAGCTGCTCCCTGCACAGCGCTCTAATGGCTGCAATTTTCGGACACAACCAGACTTTCTTCTTCTGTGTAAGAGCAGAGCCACAGAGAGGTGGTTTCTTGCATCGGTCGGTATGTGCAGAGATGTGCATAGCAGAGCCTGCCTATGAAGGGTGGTACACAGAGGGGTCTGAGGTTAATGGATGGTATGGATTTATGGATAATTTTGGTTACACTGGCCGGTTTCTGAGTTCAAACCTCTTGCCATTAAAAAGAGACTCTCTTCCGTTTAGCTTGGAACACGTGTGCTGTGTGGCCAAACGGTAGGACAGCAGGTGACAATGCATCATCAACTCATAGACCATCAGTCAAAAAAGATAGTGCTTACATCATTAGATGAGATCATCGCAGAACAAAATTGATAGAGGAAATTAATTATGCAGCTTTTATATTAATCCAGCTATCTCTGGCTGTGATGATGATGAGTCTACTAGCACACTTGTAACATTTTTAACGTATAATGTCTTAACTCACTGGAGAAAAAAGTCTTTTGGGGTGTTTTTAAATTCTGTTGCCTTGACCAGTGAGGTCTGATAGCATGCTGGGCTGTCCATGAAGCTGCATTTTGGGAGGTTTGTGTTTTTGTTACTGTTAGTAAGCCATTCATTAGTGTTGCTATGAGCGTGCCTCTTAGCGGGTGGTTGCATGATTTCTGGAGGCTTTTGATTTAAACTTAATGCAGAAAAGTGAAGAAATACTGAAGTATTTACCAGAAAAATGATTAATATTTTTTATATAAAGTTACTTCCATTTGAACTTTCCACAAACTTAGAATGATGGTAAGAAGCACTGGAGCACGTAGACAAGCTTTTTGTGGTGACTGGGAGAGTCTGAGCTTCAGCATCTTCAGGCTGGCTGACAAATATGGTGGAGGTAATGTAGCAAGATGGAAGGCTGCCACAGAGTCTGTGTTTTGGTATCCTTAAGTTTAGTTTCCATATGTCCAACCATTTTACTTTTCTCCATGTAATCGAGCACTGTAGAGATGTGGAAACCCATCAGGTGCCCTGTGGTGGAAACTGTATTTAATAATCTTCTGTAGTATGAAAGAGACTTGAGCACAGTTTAGGATTTTTCACAGCAAAGTAGATCACAGGAGCTGTTAAGTGCATAAAGGAATGACACCTTCAGCAAGTGCAATGTGTACACAGTGTGCGTGCAAGCAGAGGGGGAAAAAAATCCCCAATTTTATGATCGGCTTGTTTCTGCTGTGTTTTAAGAGGATATAGACATAGCATTGTGGGAAAAATAATGTACTGTTTATTTATTTTGGAATTTAAGGTCTACACTGAGAGACAGCCACATCTAATCTAAATGTGTTTGCAAAAGTCAGAAATGCAAAGGCACATTTTCTTTAGGTGTGGAACATCACAGATTTATTTCATTGTTTACTCCTGTGTTGATAGATGCTGCAAAAGCTTTAGACGTGGAGGTGAAGTAGTACTGCTTGTTCTGTGTCTCTGGGGTGTCCAGAATCAGACCTAATTTGATTAGAGGCACCATTCTTTATAGAGCAGTGACATCTGAAATCTGTAATTTACATACGGACACAGCTTTCACGCTGTTCAGAGACCCCAGGCAAGGCTGTCCACCGTTTCCTGGTGTTTTAAAGCCTCTGGCAATAGCCATTAGGAAAAATGCATCACTAAAAGGCATAACTGTGGGGAATGGATTATACAAAACGCCTTACTATGCCGGTGCTCTGGAGAAATATTGATGGATACAGAAAACATGGACGTTTAGCTGGTGTTAGCAGATGTGTCTAAACACTGTGCCAATAGAATGAGCTATTTAAGGAGAAAAGTTGCTGCTGTTTGTTATTTCGGGTGAATACAAAAGGAAAGTGCCTTAGGATAGCCATGATGGAGTGATGGTTTTGAGCATACTGACATTGATGATGATGCTCTGTTTTGAGAGAGAATGTCCCCAGTGTCATGCTGGGGGATGTGGCTGAGCTGTGCATGGGGCTGCAGTCACCGATATTTGTTAGTTCTGGCAGTTAGTTACTGAAGAAAAAAAAAAAAGAATGAAACTGGAGCAGTGCGGAGCACAGCGTGTGCCCGGTGCTGTGTGTAGGTGTCCCAGTGGGACCCTGGGTGGCTGCAGGTGAGCCACCTCCCCGGCTGCCAGAGCAGGCAGCAGCCTTCCAGCTCTGCTTTGCTGCTTGGAAATGCTTAAGGACAGCAGCACTGCGGCTGTACCCCCATCCTGGCACGTGCTGAGGAGCACTGGGCAGACTGCCTTGTTACCTCCAGAAACAGCGCCCAGAAGAGTGAGGACTTTTCTCCTGAAAAGTTGCACTTTTCCAGTCTTCAGCCAGCAAAGAGAGAAAAGCTCTTAAATCATTATACCTGCAAGGAGATGGAAACAAGGAAATCTGCTCTCTTCTCTCCATGATCTTGGACTGGGACAGATCACAAGAGGACACCCCTGCATCAGATACTTACATGCCCATTCAAAAAGTGTATATAAAAAGTAGTTTAAAAAGAAACCCAAAACTCGAGTTCAGCCCTGGTGCCTCCTGCAAAGGTTTCCTGGCTTTTTACGTAGTTTCTGGAACAGCTTCACCTGCACTCAGAAATAACTTTTTTATTTTTTAAATTGCATGGAGCATGCTGTGCTATGAGCTTTAAGAGGACCTACCCTTCTTGACCACCACTGGATCTGTCTCGTTCAATTAAAAGGGGAGGAGAAAAAAAAAAAAGGTGTGGGAGACACCCATAAGGATGTGTTGGGAGCAGTGCAAGGTGGAGGAGCTTGTGCTGGGATGCTTGCTGGTGCAGGCTGAGCCAGTGCAGCTCTGGGTCTTGGGCAGTGCCTGCCCCTGCAATGGGAATTGTGAGAAAGGGATGCGTTCGGCCGCTATCGCCCATGTCAGAGTCTGCCCTTTGCTTCAGCGGTGTGAGGTCGTAATAAAGAACGCAGGGGAAAGGTGCTCAGAGTGAAAGCGACCTTGTGAACCTTATTTGCTGACTCATTTGCATTGCCTCTGATGCTCCCTGAAGGCTCTGTGGCCCAGTGGCTGTTAGTAGAGGCATGCTATGGGAGTGTCTTAACCTTTGTTTCCGTAATTTGGGTATTAGGCTCTTGTATAACAAAATATTCCCAGTCATCTTGCAGTTCCGAGTCGTCTTCCTTCCTTTTCCTCTTGGATTATACTTGCTGCTCTGTACCTTCAACAGCAAATGTTATTCCGTCTGGGCACGCTCATTAGGAAAATGTTGATGGTGGAGTTAATAGGAAGAATATTCTAATGTTCTTGACTAAGTCAAGTAAATTGAGGCTTCATTCTTTCTACCAACCCACAGCATACTGTTACATCTCTGAATTTCTTAATTTGCATGTTTTGTATGTATTTTTTCTCATTATGTTCATTTTTGTGAAAAGAAATACTGTGTTATTGAAAGACAAAGTAAATCAAGTAAGCTTGGTACTAAAATGGTCATCACAAAGTGTATCAGTTGTATGCACTAATGAGTACCCAGACCTTGCATGGTGCAGAAATAAATTGCTTGCTCTTTTTACTCATTTTTTAGCTTTTATTGGAAAAGTAAAATTGGAGCCTTCGTTCCTTCTTACACCCTGCTTTCCTTAAAACTCAAAGCAAGACGTGATTTCTTTTCCTATTCTGGTGAAGGCTCGGGTAGCCCTTTTTTAGACAGGTTTCTTGGGATCCACTTTTGGGGCGGATGTTGCTGGACCCTTAGCAGAAGTCAAGACCTTGACAGATAGCGGAGCCGCTTGGAAAAGGTGGTGCTTGCAGGCAGCCGCTGTTCCTCTGCCAGCATTCGCAGCTGATCAATTCATTACTCTGCTGAGTGCTTAAAGAGAATACCCTTGTGGCTGTTCAATGTGGCTCCAAAACAAAAACATATTTTGCTCACTTAATAATTGAAAATACATTATTATGTAAGGTTTCATTGGTACTTTATGGTGCTAGAAGAGCTACTGTTATTGGGCTTTAACCCCATATTTAACTCCCTGCTCTTCTGCAGTCTAACTGAAGATGTTGCATAAAATCCAAGCGATTTTAATGACTCTGACGAACTTCTTTCTTTTTTTCTTTTCTCTTTTTTTTTTTAAGAATCAATTATGAATCTTGGTCTAAATATGTTCTGTGCTCCCTCTGCTGGCTTAGTGGCAAGGATTAACGCTTTGCCTGCCCTCCTTGTGGGGAGCAGTGATGGATGTGTGCCCACAAAGTACAAACACAGGAGCAGGAGCTTCATTAAAATTACAGCAGGAGAGACCTCGGTGTGTCAGAAAGGAAAAGGTGGTTTGGGCCAGGAAACCCATTTTGTATTCAGTGGTCACATAAGGTTTTACTAACAGAGATGCAGCTATAATTTGAAAATAGTATGTCGGTAAAAAAGGTGGCATCTTTTAAAGGTAGTTAGCTTTTTCAAAAAATAAAATAGGAAGCGGGTGATATTGAGAGGAGAATAACATTTTAGTAGTAAGCTTGGGGAAGCTGAAGTTTGTACCAGGGTAGAATCAGGCTCTTTACATACAATTAAAAGAGCAGAGGGAATTAAATGCATTTTAGGTATAATTTGATGCCTACAGTTTCTTTTTCCTTAGAAACCAATGAATATGTGTTAAATTTATCTTGGCATATGAAAAAGATGTAATGACTTGTGCTAACAAGATAAAGGAGAAGGCAGCACTTAATTTCCTAGGTAATACACAAAATAAAAATGATTTGCATGCCTTCAAATGATTATGCACAACCTCGTTAAATGCCATACAATACAAACAAAGAACAAATGAGTTATCCAGATAGGACACATTTTTGTGACTGCAGAATGCCCATGAAGGGGCACGAGGTGCAGAACTTGTTCTCTACTGGCACTCAGGTTTTTTATAATCATTGCTGGCAAGGCAATGCATTGAGAAACACAACAATGTCAAGAACATAAAATGGCGATGAAATGTCTGTATGATATTTCATGGTTACGTGGTGGTGCTTTGGTTAAGGATGTGCTTGTTCCATGAATTTAAACTGCCAGAGTTGCTCTCCTCTATACATTTAGCCCCCGATTGCTGTGTAAGGTACAACCCAATGGTGATGCTTACAGCCCTGCTCCTGTTTTATTCTAGGGACTCTCCTAGTAACGTGATGTTTTCTGCTGGTGTTTCACAGGCAAATTGTGCTCTTTCAGATTCTGGAGAGCATTTGGTGTCGTTGTAGGCTACTGTGTTGAGTAATGGCCCTAGTTGCAATAGCGCGTAGTGCTGCGTATATTGACTGGCATGGCACTGTAATGAGGCGTGGAGGGGAGCTTTGTGCCCAGCTCACTCCATTCGAGTTGTCAGTCACTGCTACATCATTGTCGAAACGGTTTATTGGGTATGACTGCCAAATTTTACACAGGTGCCAGATTAATTTTGATATATTGTACTTGTAGCAGTGACTCCGGACAGTTTGTGATGTCTCTGCTGGAAGACTGTCAATGGAAGTGTATAAGCCGTTGGCTAACATATTGGTGGTGCTGTAAATAATTTCCTCTGGTATTTTCAAAACATCTCAAAGAGGAAATACATTAAACAGAAGCAGGGAAGGGTTCCTCCTGTAAGCTAGACTTCTCTCCGGTTTCAGATGGGTAAGGGCTGTTCGAAATGTTGCTTTGGTGCTGTTCCTGTGACAAGTCCACTCTGCTCTGGGTGAGATGGGTGTTCGGATCTCCTTCCGCTTCTTTTGCTAGGGTCTTTTTCTCCAAAAAAACCCTCTTTAAAGTCAAGCATTGAGATGCAGATGCTTTTTCTTTGGGAGGTTTGGAATTTGCCATTTTCAGCTTGCTTATGTATTCCCTGTGATGTACAAATGCCTCCCTCAAAGGCATTGCCGCCTGGCAAATGTCCTTTCCTCCTCTTCCAGCCCACCCTGCTCATGTTGGTTGCAGGAGACTGGTGTGTAATAAGGCTGGGATGCTGCACATACTGGGCAGCAGCATGGACCTTCCCTAAGCTTGTGCTGGTTTGAGAAGAGTGACTTTGTGGCAGTGTGGTGGTTGCTGTACTGCTATCAGGTCACTGTATGTTGGGTATTGGACAGTGCTGCAAGCTGAATCTGGATTAAAATGGAGACATGCTATCAAGGCAAACATGGGCGAGTTAGCTTGAGGTAGAATAGCTCCGACTGAAATAACTAAGGAGTTGGCTTTGGTGGTGCCAGTTACCTGTAATTACTGGAAAAGTGCGCTCAGAGCTGCATGGGGATCCAGGGTTCTGGCACCTGTCTCTGGTACTATTAACTTTCTTGCTTATGAAGCAACATAACAGGTAATTCCAATCCTTAATGTTGCTTCCTTTTTTTAAATGCTCGGACTTTATTTCCCCTCATCTATTGAAGTGAAGAAAAGCCTTTGCACTGACTGTCTCTAGACTTCCCAAGTGAGAGGTGTCCTGCTTTCTCCTAAGAGCCATGTCTTGCTTTCAGCAACTGGTGCCTCACGATCAAACTTAGTGACTAGTTGAGACCTCTGGATTTCAAGTCATTCACATGGTTTCTTCTACTGCTGCTGTTGTCTCGCCTGACATCCATGGACAGTTGTGTTCCTTAATTACTCAGCTTTTGGTATGCTTCTAGAATGGAGATGTTTTTTCTCTGCCTGAGTAGTTTGGGAGGAAAAAGACCCAACTGTACTTTTCCAGTATTAGCCATGTTCAAAAGCTGTTCTTTAAAAACAGATTTGAAATATGGCTTCTTCTAACACAGTGTGATATTTAAAGCAATCTCTTCTGACCATACCAGTCACATTCATTATTTTACTAGCTTGCTTCTTGCCTACTTTGCCATGATTTTATAGCAAGGCATATTGATGAATCTTGCTTTTCAATAACAGCCTTCCAAGAATTAAGCTATTGCTGGAAACTGATCCAACTTTCCTTTCTTATTTTGTAATCATATTCCAGTCCACAGTGGAAGTTTGTTTTATCTCGTACCTTCCTGCACTCCCTGGTGAGGCAGCCTTATGATAAATTCATTAATTTCCTCATGATACTTCACTGAAATTACTGACCGCTTTGGTTTTTCTTCCCTGTTTTGTTAAAAGTTGCAAAGATATTAGTTCTAATAAGTTGAGGAAGCATTTTAGAGAAACTGTGCTCATTTTATTTGTAGTCTAACTTTTGTACAGGGCTTTGTAACTTGGCAGTAAGTAGCTGTATTGGACAGGCTATTTGGAAATACATGGTGGGAGCAATCTGGGACAGGGTAACCTTACAGGTTTCTTCTGCCTCTAACTTCTGGGATTTTTTTAATCTTCTAGCACCGCCAAGCAAATTCAAGTAAAGCCACAAAAAAAATACCATTTTCTGGAAGTGTAGTAATTTTTCATTTTTTATTACTATAGCTTTATGGTTTGCTCTTAGGCAAAAATAAGTGAAAGAATAGAGTGCTGATCATGTAATTCTCATGCAACCTGTCTCTGGGACAATGCAACTACAAATCTCAGTATTATTTGTAGGCTTTTTACAACTGAAATGTATGGATTGGGTAATATTTCTGTCTGTTTGTGAAGTATCTTTTTTTTTTTTTTTACTGTGGGCCCTGATCTTAGCTGGAGGTTTTGGTGGTGTTTCCGTACTACTAATCCTGACACTCTAGACTGGTTGTTCAGCCTTCCTCTGGGAAAATGTTTTGGGTGAAACCAAAGGTGGTACTTGTGGTTAATCAACACAAGATATTTGCATAATATTTGTAGGGCTCTCTGACCTCTCTGGTTGTAATAGATGGAAACTGAAATTTTTTCATATTTGCTGGGATCCTGGATATATCTAATAGTGATTGTTTTCAGTTGAATTACTACAATTATTTTGTCGCATCAATAGCAGTTACTATATGCAGCTAAAAGATTACAAAGCCTGTAAGAACAAAAAACTCAGCCTCTGTTATACACTTGTGAGGGCTGCCTTCATGTCAAGACAAGTTTTATGCAGGGATTGTGTGTGAAATGTCGAAAACGACTGTTTCATGGAACAGCTTGGTGGAGAGTCCCTGAGAAGAGAATCACGTCTTGGTGCAGTTGGTTTGTGGTGGAAGTAGAGTAAAGCTACTGCGACAGCGGCTGTCTTGTACTCGATTTTATGGCAATAAACCCCCCATCACTGTCAGATTAAATTTCTATAATGAGAATGACATGAAAATTATGAAGAATTTGTTCTCTGTTATTTTTTCCATTGTAAAAGAAACAGCTGAAAGTTTAAAGTGGCCGCAGGATGAACGGTGACTGCTTAAAGACAGTAGTGAAGAGCGGACTTACATCACCAATAAAAAAGGGGGGTTCTGGGGAGGGGAAAAGCCAATATTGTCAAACTAAAGAAGATCACTAGAAGTAAAAAGACACTTCTCAGAAAGAGGAAGCCTTCGTAGAGCAAGGAATCTAGAAAAGGGCATGAATTCTGGAAAGTTGAATGTAAGAATGAAATAGGAGAGTCTGCTTCCAAGATTGAAGATCAGCTTATTAATGACTGTAAGTAAAAGCCACTAATAAAACCTTTTCCAAATAGATTTGCTTCCATGTGTGAAAGGAGCATTTGAGAGAGATAGGAATGCAAATGTAGAAACTAAACTATTTCTTTGCATGTGAGAGGATTGCGGGGTGAGTCGAGCACGTTGGAACCTTTTTCTTCCAGAAGACTTTTCTGAGGAACTGTCTCAAATTGAAGTATCAGTGGAATAGGATTTATAATTAATTGGTGAAAGGAACTGTAACAAATCATCAGGACCAGATGGTATTAAATAAAGATTTCTAAAAGTATTTGAATGTGAACTTGATGAGCTGCTGACTCTGGTGTGTAACCTATTACTTAAGTCGGCCTTGATGCTGAGGAATAGAAAATTACAAATGTGATGCAAGGGGTTTTTTTCTTTTTTTTTTTTTCTTTTTTTTCCTTTTTTCCTTCAGAGCTTGGTGAGTGTTGCAAGGAGCTGAAGACAATAAAAGTACAGGGCATATCGATAGAAACTGTAGTAAAGAATAGACTTAATGAAAACATGGAGAAGAGTCAGTATTAGCTTTCAGAGAGGAAAGTTGTTTGAAGGAGCCCACAAGTATGTGGGTGTAGGTGAGCTGGCTGGCATGGCAGGGGTAGCTTTCCAGGAGGGTTACAAGTAGGACCCTCAAAGCTCTTAACACTTCAAAACTCCTAGGTAGAGCCTCTGTTTGACTGGTCACAGCTGAGCAACAGGCTCTGTGCAGTTGAGAGGAACATGGAAAAGAGGGCAAGAAAAAAACCTTCTTTATGATTCCTTGTAATTTCATGACTCCTATACTGCTACTGGGGTTCTCAGACAGGGGGTTTGAATCTGCCAGCAGGAATACTTTAAAACTCATCGCACAGAAGTCAAATGTTCAGAGTGAACTAAAGGAGGATGGTTAGTGCCTATTAAATCCCAAGTTTTATATATCACCTGCAACTTGGAAAATCACTAGTTGTCAGTTGTTAAAAATGGATACAGAGGGATTTTTTTGATATTACTACTGTTTTTACAGTTCACTTGCTGTAGGCCACTACCAGAGCAGGGGGCTTAGTTGGGCTTTCGGATCTGGTGTGGCCACCAGATACTTTTGGCTGGTTTACGCTGGCAATAACTCAGTTATTACAGCAGCATTATGGAAAGGCATGGTGGGCTGTACTTCTGTGGCATGCAGATATATAAATACCTATTTTCTTCTTAAGGGTGGAAAAGAGAACATATGGGTTCCCCTCTGGGTATTGTAGTCTAACTTCAGGTTCTACAGCGTTCAGGTTATTTGAATAAAAATATTTAAAGGAAAGAATAGAAGCCTTTCAGAACATGTGAGTCTTGTGCATTATGACAAGATAATGAACATTCAGCTTGTTCAAATTATTCTTTGTTTCTGCCACCTTCATCATGTTGAAAGTAAAAATGTTCAGAGGCAGCAGAGAGGAGAAGAAACAAAGATGATATGCTCGAGATCAAGAATCCGGATTCCCAACGTTGCCTGTTTTCTTGATGTGGGGAAGGGAAAATGGGTTTGAGCTGCTTGTCCAAAACCTGTTCTGATGTTCTAGTGATACCTGCCTGTTTAATGCTGTATTTTAGACATCTGATGTCCTGACTTCTCTCCCTTGCTTCCCATTATGGTTGAAATTTTGCTTTTGATAATCACTGTATTGGCCACATAGCAGTTCCTTCAGATGCGTGTGCTGCTCGTGTTGCATAGCAGGCATGTTATGCATACAGTTACTCCTATACTGGTGTGTGGAAGAGGGACTGCAAATGCTGGAGTGTTTATTACCATTCAGCAGCACTTTCATATGAGGTTTGTGATGGAATTTGCCAGCTCCTGCAGGACCATTCTTACTTAGTATTTCTGGCACTGTATATTTGTTTTTGTTACAAGAAAAACTCCAGGAAAGCAGTAGCATGTTTACAAAATGAAAAGTGTTTCATCATGGTGTCTGCAGTTTATAAAAGGCTTTGGGGACTGAATGTGTGCAAGTCTGTGTACGAAGCAACCTTACCTTGAATGGTCTGTATCAATCCAGGTTGTGGTTTTTTTTTCTCCATTTTCTGCCTCCTGACTCCACCTTCCCTGTTCTTTATAGGGCTGGCTCAGTCTGGAATGGCTACTGGATTAAAAAAGTGTTTAGGGAAATGCGTTGTTCAATAAATAGCAATTAATGTAGATTTTTTCTTTTCTTTTTTTTTTTTTTTTTAATATGCAGTGTAAGGACTTCACTAACTTTGTACTGGAAATGCATAATTTTTGGACAGAGGATAATTATATGCATTTTTGCTCATCTCAGATTGAGATACAAAAGATTTAATAGCTCCATTTAAAGTGCTTGCTTTTCCTTTTCATCAGTGGAACTTCAAGTAGGGTTATTTCTGAAAAGCAGGAGAACTTGCACTACTTACAATTAGGAAAAGAGAAGTGGAAATAATTTTTATATATATCATATCTATGTATAGTGTATGTGTGTGTACTGACATACTTTAGAATTAATAAAGTGATATTTACATAGTAATCACTTCATTTCTGGAATTTGCTGCAAGAAAGATTCATTTTTTTTCTCTCCTGCCTCAAAAAATATAATGATATGATTACCAACAGTAACAGATGTGCAGCATAGGATAATTTTAACCAGCTCTCATTTCTTTAGGATATAGGATTGCTTGTTTGAGGGGTCAGGAACCTGTTCTTCCCACTGTACCCGAGTCTCTAATATTTTGCTGCTCACTTATGTGCCTTTTCCTCAATTTTAAGTGTGGGGCATGCTAGTGGTTTGCTGAAGGCAGCTTGCCAGGGGTGGCTTTGGCCAGTGCAGCAGGATTTGTACACATGCAGGAGGCCATCTTCTTTCCCCTGCTTAAGTGCAACTGCACAAACTAGATTTTTAGTCCTTTATAAATCTTTTAAATCCATTTTAATTCCTTTTAGGAGTTGCGGAGGCTTCTAGGGGCTAAATAACTCTTGTTTTACTAGAAGGATGCTGTTAAGTTTATTGTCTTTTTATCAGAAGCAAAAAATCAGAAGTAATGAATTCTCAGGAATCCACATCTGCTAAATACGCCATCCAGGCTGCCCTGGTGGTTTCCAGCTGTTGGCGTGTGAGTTTTCTTGTGCAAGGGAGGTATTTGGTTGCATTATCTTGGAGTCATTAAAGGAGTCCAAGTAAGGGAGTGTGACAGTAATGGTTAGTTCTCAAATCAGTTATCTGTTGAAGCGCTTGCCTCTGGCATTGGGTTGATCTAAGAGCAGTCTCTCCATTGGACTTAAAAATTTGTTTCTAAATTAAAACCAAAATAATTTAGCTGTGAAGTACAATGCGTCATTCCTTGTGCCCTCATCTTCATGTTATTGAAGTGCCTGTGGTGAAGCTCAGATTGAAAAACCTTGGTGACATCTACTTTGGGAGATAGATTTTAACTGAAGAAAAACATTTTGAGACAGAGTTTATTAGTCAATTAAGAAATAGTTCTGGCCTTACAGGTTTTCAGAAGGCACTGGGTAACACCAAAGGTCCTTTTTTTTTTTTTTCCTGTAAAGCAAAACAAATCCCTTCTTGCTGTTCATATCGCCCTGCTTTCTCTCTTCTTTTTATGAACCTTCTTATAAAATGAAACTGGTGTCTGAACAGCAGTTTTGGTGATATTTTGTGGAGAAGAGAATACAAAGAACTGTGTACTCACTTGCCTGCGCTCTGGTTTCTTCACTAGTTGTCCTTCTCGGTTTACCAGTACCATTTTTCTTTCACTCAGGTATGTGCTGAAAAATTTGCTTTTAAAGAGAAGAGCAATGCCAATGCCACTTCAAATTTTTCCCTGGATTTTTTCCCCGGTATGAATACACATCACATCTAGTCCACTGCTATCGCAGGCAATTGCATCAGAGTCCTCCTTGTAATCTGATCACTTAAAAATTTTTTTTTTCTTTTCTTCTTCTTGTGGCTGTTGCTTGATGAATGGGCAAAGCATTCATATTAAAAAAAAAAATAATCCAGTTTCTCGCCTAAATTTGTTTAGGGATCGTTTGCCTTGCATGGTCTTGTTTTAAAGGAATATTTTGTGAATATAAGTGACCAGGGCTGCCCATGGGGCTGTACTGAGCGTTGTGTAATGAGAGCAGCAAAAATGCTCTGAGACTTCTCTCAGTGCTGTGTCACTTACATGTCCTCTAATACACCAAATTTCTTCTTTCTTCATCATTTTCTACCTGATTGTACCAGCAATTCGTCTTGTTTTCTCCTTGAGTGCACAATTTTGTATGTGGTACTAAGTATTTGGGTCTATATTTGTTACCTATCCTTAAAATTACCCTGTTCTTAGTGTATGGCAGATGTCATCTCCTACACTGACATGGAGCAAACTTGATTAATGCTTCCCTTTGGTCTTCAAGTCACTTTTATTTGTATATATACATATACACATATATATAATTAGAATATATATGTCTCATTATAAACCCTTGGGGAAAAAAATCTATTAGGAACCACTACAGTCTCATTTTTTCTTGTTTGTATTTGACCTTTTGACTTTAGCCCCTTTCCTTATTTATCTTAGGATTCTTACATTGTTTTTTATTTTCTCCCACTAAATTGGTTATTTCCTACATAACATCGCAGTGTTGTTTTCTGATAGCCTGATGAATGAGACCTACCGCATTATGTTTAGAGAAGTCTTGCGCTTTATTTGCAAAACATACTGGGAAAATGTGGCATGAATTATTGCCGGTTAACCCAAGTTTTGTCTTATCCTGTTTTTTTTTCTCTTTTCCTTCAGGTCTCTAATTATCTGTCTTTTGAAATGTTTTAAAACATTTCATTACTCCTGAGATCAAATCAGCCAACATTTAGATAACAAAATTAGTTTTTCCTGTTTTTTCAAATAGCATTTGCTGTTCTATAATCCTCTGGTACCAGTCTAGCTTGATGTATTTGCTATCAGACCTGCAGTAATCACACCCCATATGAATATTTTAAAAGGCCTTTTCTGGGTTCCTGAGCTGCAGTGCATTGAGTATCATAGAGCTGGGCGTCCTGTTTGATTGCAGTAGTTCCCATGTCCATCCTGACTGCCGTCAGCATCCTGCTTTCATCCCACCCTTCTCACTGCTATTGCCCTCACTTGAAGACTGAGGCAACCTATCCAGGTAGTTTTGGGTAACTTATCCATGCATTCAACAACCCCATTTTCCTCCTGTTTGCTTTTTTACTCAATTCCTGTAATGCAGAAGGAGCTGAAACTTGGTGATTGTCATTTTGTTCTTAGGCTGCTTATTCTTTACCCATCAGTCCTTTTTTCCATTTCTTTTGAGCTTGTTGCTTGTTCCTGCAGTCTTTGTGGAACAGCTCTATTTGCAGCGAGGTGTGGATACCTTCTTTCAATAAGTTTTTCTCTGGTGATTAGGATCTGCATTCCAGATAGTTTTTACAGCTTTGTGCTAGAGAAATGCCAAGTTTTCCCTTAATAGAAAAGTAACCAAGTAAATTTGCCTTTCAAGCATGTACATGTGCATACATGAGTACGTGTACAAAATCATGCATGCTGCAGAAGACTAAAATAAAAACACTTTAGGCCAAATGTGCTACAAGTAAATAAATAAAAATGACTTTGGGATAGAGGACATTTATAGCCAACCTAGTGTTGATTAGTGTAGTTTGGCTGCTTAAAGTTACCTTTCTCGTGGTTGTGCAGATGCTAAACTGGCAGAAGGACATTGACTTCTTAAGAATATGAACTGTAGGTTTAATTAGTTGGAAGCAATGAGCTTACATGACGGAGGAGCAGTTCTCAGGTTGTTTCTTAGTAAGTTAATATACTACAGATTGAACCTTTGAAGCATGGCTCTACAGAAAGCCTCCAGTGAAAATGCGTTCCTAATTGCCAACAACACTGGTTAACAGGTTGTCTAAGCAATTTAATGGCCAACTTCAGAATAGCTTTAATATATTCTTGTCACCCCATGTGAATAAACTGATATACTGATTAAGATAAAGCTGCCTCATTATTCAAATATTGATGCTAGCGGTTTTTTGCATGTTATCTTTCTTTCTATTTTTATATCCTTTTGTACTGCTATGCATATTCATATTCATGGCCACCCAGTGGGAATAAAGGACCTGGAGAAGGTCTGCTTTTTCCTTGACCAGGGAAGTATATATTTGGTAACTTCAGGTGAGCAAGAGATAACAGGTTGTTTTATTTTCATAAAGAATGAAGACTCCATAATTTAGGATTATTTTGAAGCAACACGTACCTTGCCAGCAGGCTTTCGAGACAGTGGTGTAATCAGTAGTATTTGGCTGGGTTCCATATTACATATATTTTGCTCAGAAACTCGGGTTCAGTGTATTAGAAATGATGTTTTTTGGAGGATGAGCATTCAGTAATAAAAAAATACCAGAATGGAGATTGTACTCAGTGCATAGTCTTTACAGCTGCAGGTCTTGATGGTTATTTAGTATTGTGGGGGCTTTTTTGTCTCTCCACCTGTGATGTTGCACTGTCAAGGTTTGTTGTCATTGGTGGTAGTTTTCATTTGGTGGTGACCTTACTCATCCTGGAGACACAGGTTCTATGCAGCAGCATCAGCCTTGGACAAGCTTTCAGCTTGGATTTATGGGTTTTGATTTCCTCCATCCCCCGTCGTGACATGTGGCAAATGCCATTACTCGCCCTTAAACAGAATCTGTTTTACACGGGAAGAACAAATCAGTCACATCAAAACATGGCTTTCAGGAAGATGAATGTCGTCATGGAAAAGGACTTGAACTTGTGGTTTGTTTTGTTTGTTTATTTATTTATTGGGATCCAGTTAATGCTTTATGTGTTACAAGTTATGTTGCCATATGTCTTACTGCACTGAATATGTGAAATTCAGTGTTTATTACTTGAGTTTTATTGAGGTGGTATCCAAAATGGAAGACCTCTTGTCCCAGTGTTCTCCTAATGTGGAAGAATATCTAACTAGGCTTACAAAATGGCTGGTGGTGATAAGAAACAAGTGAGTATCACAAATTAAATCGGAAAATTTAATTTGCAGATTTAAATCTGCAAAGGAGGAAGGAATAAGATGAGTGGGCAAGGGTCTTCACAGAAACCTGTGGTTCTTTAGATTGCTTTGGTAAAGAGGCAAATGGCCTTTAGTTAAGGCAACTAGAAACCTTGGTGAGAGTAGTTCTTGTTGAAAATGCGTGGTAAAAAAATCCCCTTTCCTAGGCTAGATGGACCTTACCTGCCTTTAACTAAGGACCTTTTGGTTTTTTTTGCAGTACGGGAATAGCTGAACAAACCAAGAGGACTTCAAGGGGTTGTATGGGTTCTTGCTGCTTGATCACTTGAAACAATTCCTTTTCAGTCGTTCTAGAAAATGGCAAGAATGTAGATGGTTTATTATTCCTCTGCCGCAAATTGATAATGTTTAAGATTATAAATTGTATTACATAGCACTAGTTAAGGTTCAGGTTTGAAAGCACTGTAGCTACTTCTCAGAACTACTTAAGTATTTACTCCTTAAAAGGGCTCCTATTGTAACTACTTCTATTTATCTTTATTTGCTCCCTGCCTAGAGAGATTTTTCAGTAGTTAGAGAAGTAACTAACTGTACCTTTAAGTTGATGACTTCCCACTCTTCTTTTCCCTTGATTGCTCGTTGTATTTCTTTGTTGCATCTTGTCTATATGAGATCATAATTTCTTCAAGACAGGAACTGTATGGTGAAGAATCCAGGATCATGGGGTATGATCTTGGTTTAGGACCTTCAGGCAATATTAAAATACCTATGCTTGAAAGATTTTTAACATAGGATCAAAACTGTTACAGGGCAGCAGTTTACATTCTGTTCGAACTTAGCAATATACAGTCAAGTTCAAACAAGTTGGAAGCTGACTGTCCTGAGTTTTAGTGCTTGTTCTGTGATTTATCTGCTTCTCGAGCCTTAACCAAGCTCTGTTATCAGAAAATGAAGCACAAACAGGTATGCTAATACAACATTTATTTGGGGATTTTAGTTGCAGCAAAGCCAGATAATTCCAGTATTTCCAGTGGCAGTTTTTGCACTGTAGTACAGCTCTTCATAGCGTGATTTTTATATGCGGAATATGCAGTAGTGCACATTCAGATGCTGTAAAAGCAGTAGATCTTTACTTAAAAAGAGTAATTTCTTCATAAGGGTAAGCACTTAAAAATTGGACCACAACATTCCTTTTTATGCACATCTTAAAGTGTAGTATTCAACGGCACTATTGCATCGTGTTTCTCAGATGATCAGATAATGTAATTTTTAATAACTTGTCAACTACCAGTAATACGCAGCTGTGTGCAATTCTTATAGGATCCATGAAGGTCTTCAAAGTGGAAAAATGTACAATAAACTATCTGTGCAACATATGATGCATTATTTAACATCATGAAGTGTTGTAATGCTGAAAATTTACAGCTGTCAATAAGCCACATTAATAGAATGGTAAGTTACCTTTGCAATGAATGTGCCTTATGTGGGAGCCTCTCTGTGCAGCTGCAGCCGCCTGTGCCTCCTCGCTGTGAGCTCTGGGGATGCCAGGCCGAGCCTGCTGGTGAGCACCTATGGAATCAAGACACATCAGGGTTTTTTGCACTTTAAATCATTTCTGTGTCCACTGATTTCGCGGTGATTACGAGTACAATGAAAAAAAATCTAGACAGAATTGAACAACCTCCGCTGGTGCAGCCGGTTGCCCTTAGTCAAAAGTCCATTTTCTGTTGGTTGAAAGGTTATCTTACCAGGAATTAAATTTTTCAGCTGAGGAAGCCATCTGACTGGAAATGGGGGAGAAATAGGGGTTAGGGTTAACTGAACTGTTTAAAAAAAAAAAAAAAGGCATAAAAGCATTCGGTTGGCTTTCCTATGGGAGGAGGTGGGTCATCACTTGATTTTCACGGGAAGCATTTGGTACGCTGAATGTTACTGAAGAAATTACTGTGTTTGACAGATTTTTATGTTGGGTAGGGTTGTGTGAAGTCATAAACAGGAGGCTGATTAAGGGACATCCAAAGTAGAGGTTTTATGTGAAATTTATTTTAAACTTCTATAAAATGGACAGTGCTACTAAAAAGCAATTTGTTCTTGCGACACTGTGTCTTTACGGTGAGCCTAACTGGTTTGGAGATCAGTTGCTGAGTTTTAATACTGGGGGAGAAGGTAGGGTTGTTCTCAAATAAACCTGGTGGAGCAGCAGCGAGTCCTGCTGGTGGTTCCTGCCTGTGGTGGAGCTTCATTCATACGCAATGGCAGGGATGGGGTGTTTTGGGGTGAGGATTTGGGGCAGAGGTCTCCTTTGCTCACTGGCCATTTATCAGAGGATAAAATTGAGCTGTGGGGGTTTTTTGGTGGTTCTTTATTTTTTGCTTTCTAGCATGATTGGCAACTTTGGGAACTGAGGGGCTTTTGGGGTTGATTGTTTTGAAGATCAGCTTTCTACTGATGGTTAATTTGGGGAGCCTGTGATACCCAAGGGCAGGCAGTTCTCTCTGGCCTTGATGTGCACCACCCGTGGTGACAGGTACACCTGGGAATTACTTGTTGGGTTAATACTTTGCATTTTCTCTCTCCACCCTACTGGGTTTTTTCAATACTTTTTTTTTTTAATACCTCTTCCTTCTCCTGAAAGTCTGGGAATGGATGAAAGTTGGATGATAATGGGCAGCCATGAAACAAGGTAATAAAGGTGTAATGTCTGAGTAGGGCTTGTACGTTAGGGCAGATTGCTCCGACATGAAGGGTGGGGAGGAGGGATAAGTTGAGGATAGATTGCTGATTTTTGGAGAAGTCACCTTGTTCCCAGTGCCCTGGAAGGAGCCCATCCTGTCCCTGCAGCACTCCTGGCACCTACCAGGAGCCAAAATACTGAGGTTTTGGGGAGTGGGGAATCACCCTGCTTTGGAAGCTCCTTGGGTGATCAGGGTTGTTTCTCTGACACTTTTTAGACATCTGTGCCAGGATGAAATTTCCAAATGACTGTATAAACTATCTTCAGGTCTTTTAAAGGATGGAATTACATAATAAAAGATAACTTGATGGAATGTCATACCATGTTTATATATAATATATATATAATTTTCTAAATGTGATTCATCCAGAGTATGAATACAGCTGTAAAATTGACCAGGTAGATAGCTGAACAGTTTAGCATGAATTTCTGTATTGTCAGAATTAAAAGGAAGCAAATTTTGGTGAACTGTGGATTGTTAAGGCTTGATTTTTTTTCGAACACCAGAGCAATCCTGGATATTATTGGAAAAGAAAGAAATAATAGGGCCCTGGGAGATCTTAAATGTGAATATCAGCAACATGCTTCCGGGTGAAATCCTTCCGAAATGTGAGCTGTGTCTTGGTGCTACTCTGTAATTGCCCCTTTGTTGGCTATCAAAAAAATTACCAGCAGTGTTCACGAGTAGCTCAAAGTGATCTGACAAAATCTACTGGGAGAGATTATGGAGCCGAGAGTATTACTTTGGCCTTGCATGGGGCCTAGTTTGGGCTCTTTCATTGATATGTTTGCTTTTTAATAAGTAATTCACTCTGGGAAATTATTTCTCCTGGTTTCTGCAGTTGGTGAGAAGTCTGAAAGTTAGGTGAAACCAATATAAAGATGTGAAATTGGTGCTGAAACCTAACATCCAGAGAGGCTCTCTGTTAGCATAGAAGAAATAAGAGTTAAAGCAGATGTGACTTCAAAGGTGTTGGGGGCGGGGGCAGAAATTCTGTGAGTTTCAGTTGGATAGACTACGTTTGAGAAGGATATCGCTTGTCCCTCAGTCTTCTTCAGACTTTGAAGACAAGTAATTTCTAAATAGTCTAGTCTCTGCTGCAGTAGACTACTTCCAGGTTATTCCCTAAAAGTATAGGGCAATTTGTACGATGTGAAATTATTTGCTACTCTTGTTCAACTTTGCTTGTATTCAGTAACTAGATCCATGTATGTGAACAAAAATAGCCTCCCTAAAATACTGCCTGGCAATTTATTTCGAACTTGCATTTGCCTTGTAGATAAAATAGTGAGTTTGGTGAATAACTTCTCATCAGTGTAAGCTTATTTTAAAAAAAAAAATAAAAATCTGTCAAATACCACTTGCTTTTTTGTTATTATTAGTATTACGAAATAACATTCTGAAGCAGTAGCACATGTTTTTTGAGTGTTGTCTGCCTTTCTCTGCATTGAATTTGTACACCATTAGAGTGGTGGGCTGAAAGACCACAGAGATCCTGTTTTCTTCCTTGCATCTGCAGTTCCTGCGTATTTGTGCAGGATTTTAGAAAACCTCTTCTAACAGCATCTAAAGTGCTGTTGGAGTCTGTTGCTCTAATGCAGTGTAAGGAGTTTACCTCAAAAGCAGCCTTTTGTTACAGAAGAAATTGGTTGCAGTGAAAAGGCATAAATATTGAGAAGGTGTTTTACTGTGAGGAAGCCTTTTAAGCCTTTCTATTTAGTTTCTGTGTTTTGAACTGCACTGTTCTGATTGTGGGAGTAAGTAGCAGTGGGTGAAGGGGAAGACAGAGCCTGGCATTACCTGCTTTCAGGTCAACATAGAGGCTGGCCCCCAGATGAGTAAGTTGGTGTGACCGCCAATTTGAGCGTACCTTTAGAAAAAGTAAAAACCCAGGAAGCTGGTGAATGCAGTGTGGAATTAAGACTTGTACACAGGCGTGTCGGCAGGAGTTGTTGAAAAGAGAACTGATGCTTTGGCAACCCGATGGAGCGAGGACTGGCCAGCACGTGGCGGAGGCTGCTGGTGCGTAGTCTTACTTGGGTTTTGATGGGGGACAGGTCTTCTGCCAAAACACGTCAACATCCATCTCCCATGGAATAAAAGCAGATGCTTTTAATGGATTGAAGAGAAGTAAAAGGTGGGACTATACAGGTAGAGCGTCAGTCTGTCCCAGCCTGTGTCCGTCCCTCGTTGCGTCTGGGGTGTGGGAGTGTGCCCTTGTACGGGCACAGGGTGGAAGGTGCTACCCCATGCATTCAGTATTCACTCTGATCAGCGCTTCTTTGTGCAAACACAATACAAATATTAAATTACTTTTTTTGTGTGTGTGTTAAATGTTTCCCTTTACAATGCAGACAAATTGCTGTTGGCGCAGCTATTGTCTTTGGTGGGGTTACTCTGGGGATGTATCTGACAGATCTCTATTGCAACACATGGAGTAAAATTCTGAGTGGTCTCCTCTTTCAAACAATGCAAAAGCTTTTCATTTGGTTTTGTTGTATTTAATTAAAATAAATACACCCAGAGGCTTGAGCAATTGCTGGATGTTTAAAAAATAGAAATAGGAAGATTAAACAATTGAAAAAACATTGTAATGCACAAACTTACTATACAAAATGTATAAACTTATGTTAATAGGATGATAAAAATTCAGGGGAAAAACTGGCTTAAATATTTAGAAGTGTATCTTTAGATCCATTGCCCTTTAGATCCTGTGCCCTCTTTCGGCATTACTTAATCTTCATATTTGTATTTTAAAATATTTAGCTAATTATATTTCAATATTGCCTCAATGGAAATTGAGTTGTATTACACAGGTCCTAATTTTTTTCTGGATACGTGTCTGTTTAACTTGCGTTAGAGTTCTGCATGCTTATTTGATGGAATATTATTGGTTTTGTTTAACAGCTTTATTAGATTAGAGGGTGATGGTTATTTTGTTACTTTTAAAAAAACTGTTCATAAAAGACATGGTTGCTGTTCTTTTATTTAATATTACGGGCTACACAAATTATCTAACAAAGGTGAGAAGAAAGGAAAAAGCCAAATCCATAAACTTGTTTCTAGATGATTTATTTGCTTAATCTGTCTGCAGGCGAAAGCTTCCTACCCTGCTAGTAATGCAGGTTGCAGTGGTCCTTGTTGAAGGATTTTATTTATTTTTTCTGCTGTAGAAAACAAAGTGAATATGGTTTCCATGGTCCTCAGTTGACTTCTGGAAGTAGATAGGTGAGTGCTGCTAAGATGGAAACAAGTGATGCTGGTGAGATGGTGCACAGGCTCTGTTGCCTGTTTGCCAGAGTTGCAGAGGGCTCTCACCCAACCCTCTTCCTTCTGGAGAGGGCAATGGATGTTTTGGGAACTTTGAATGAAGTATTGGAGGCTTTTTCAGTATAAATATTGTCAGCGGAGATCAGAACATTTCACCTTTTGGTGTCAGATGGTGGCACACATTGGGATCTAAGTGGCATATCTACATATTTCAACAAAATATGCTGCCTCTCCCGCCTTCGCATTCACTTTTTAGTTTCATTGGCAGACAGATTGCATTTTATGTCCTTTCTCTGCACATTATGCCAGAAGGTTCCTTTGCAGAAAATAAATTTATAGTCACTAGCTGATAAAGGTCTTTCTGCAGCGGTCTTGCAGAAACATTTTTCGGAGCCATCCTTCCTGTTGTGGTGGCATCACTCAGCTGTCTCGCCCGACACCAGAGGTGACAGCCTACCTGCAGTATTTTCCGTTGTATCTTTCCACTGTAATTTTCCAGACCATGTCAAGGAGAAGCTGAAATTTGTAAATGGAGAATTCTTGGATAACTTGGTCCAAACTATTCTGCTGACTTGAGCTATGCGGTCTCATAAAAATGTTTTTTTCAGGTAGGAGCTGTCAGATTTATTTGATTATGAGCGGCCTTTGTATATGTGCTCAAATGCATACGTGTGCATGTGCACGTACATATTTACTCTTCAAAACTGACATTCAAGCAAAGAACAAATCACTTGTGTTCATGACGTGCTATTGTGGTTTGATGCCAACGAGTGCCAGAGCTGTTCTGCGGTTAGCAGTGCCATTGTATACTGAAGCAATCCCATGTTTTGATAACATTACTTTTAGGTTTTGCAGAACCGTAATCGGTTTTATGTATGTAAGCTATTCAAGTTTTTTAATAGTCTCTCAAATCTGCCATTTCACATGCTCCCTTTTTTTTATGAATAGAGGTAGGCAGATGAAAAATAGCCTAGCAATCAGAAATTGTTCTTCACAAAAGGTTAGTAGTGAAAGTGGAGATGTGAAAGTACTTTTAAATAGCAGAGGTAGTCTTTGGCATGATAAAAAAATAAGAGGCAACTTTTTTTTGTCTCGCATTCAGTTAAATTGAAAAAAAATCTCTTTGGAAATAATGAAAATTAAAACTGCTTTTGTCTCCCCTGTTGCAGCCTTTTGAACAGAATTTAAAAAAAAAAAAAAGGACCAACTGATTTGCTGTAGTTTGCTGAATTCTACCTCTGGATATTTTGCAAGAACAGAACATTGTCTGATACCAAAGCAAGAATTTTGGCTATGTATTTATTGTATTAATGTGGTTAGAAAAAAACGCTTTAAGATTTTGTTGAAGCTTATTCAGTAACAAGATGTATTGAGATGACTTGCATATCTTAATAGCAAATTTTTCATCTCGTTAATAAGGAGGAAATGTAAAGAATATTATCAAAATAGTCTCTGACATGCAGAAAATGTTAATCTTTATCACATTGCAACAAAAATAAACTCATTTATGGCCGCACAAAAAATGATTATGCCTTGTGTTTGCCTGCTATAAATTTGGTTTATTCCTGTAGTAATTACAGTCGCTGATTTGGTAAAAGTTGAAAACATTTTTTTTCCCCCAGCATAACAAGACTTCTGTGTCCCCATTGCTACTGCATTGCAACACTTTGAACTTGCTTAGCAGACATGACAAAAGGTTTTAACTAAAATACTAGCGAGATTAAAAAAAAAAATAATTTGTCTGCATTAACTTTGTACGTTTCTCATAATTCTTTAATTCTTGTAATAAAGGAAAAAATACCATGACTGAGATAAGAGGTTGTCCTCCCTCCTTACTCCCCTCATCAGTAAAAGACGATGTCAGAGCTCTGGGATGTTTTGCTTAAGCCCACTGTGGGCTCTGGAGTACCATTGAGCTGTTACTTGTTGGTGCACAGATGAGTAGGAGATCCTTAGGAGGCTTCATTCACCAGCAGGAACATGATCCTAGCATGGTTAGGTGTACGCTGAAAGCTGTCCCAAGTATCCCAGCCGTTCCAGCTCCCAAGTAATTGTAAAGTAACCATTCTTGAGTTTTACCCCAACTGAATGTCCTGAAATTAAATTAGGTGACTATCAGCTACAAAACTGATAGGGTAGCTCAAGGACCTTCAGGAACTTTTCTGCCAAAAGCATGGTGAATTTGGGATGAGGCTAAAAATAGAGGTCATTGTCAGAGTTCATTAAATCTTTCCACTCTTTTTTTGATACTTTGTAATAAATATCTCATTCTCTGAAACATGATTTAAATAATGACGTAAATCAAGCAGAAACTTTGATGTAAATCAGTCACTTTGATCTTACTTTGTTACATTTCTCAAAGGAGAGGTTAATTATTAGTAGTTTGGTAATTATTAGATTGCCTTGATTTGCTGCTAAGTACAGCTTTTACAGTAAGGTAACACCTTTTGTCAACCTTACGAGCATATGTTATAATTGCCTAACTATGCCAAATAAGCATTCAGGTACTTCATGCTCATATTTTTGGTAGTAAAATATTTGTTTAACATATATTGAGTGCTGAATATATAGTTGTATTGATGTCAAAATTTGAATTCAGTTAAAATGCATGAAACATTATTAAATTGTTAACTATGTTTCTCTTAAATTTACTGGACACATAAATCAAAAGCAAACTTACTGCACTTTGCATTTTGAATTGAAAAGGGAGTGCTTTCAAGGTTAAAATAGTTATGGTATTAACTCTGGATAGTGACTGGAAAATGGTTTTGGCCCTGGAGGATTTTGTAAATGGTAGATGTCATCCTCTTGCACTTAATGTTTATTTCTAGATTGGAAAATGAAAACAAATCTTCATGCTATGTTATTTCTTAATTGATTTCTTATTTTGAGCAAATCAAGTCATTGAATTGAATTAACTGAATAAACTGAAATTAGGAAAAAAGCTATTTCTACATCGGCCAAAAGGTCATTCACTATTTGGAGTTGGTTTAGTGTATTATTTTCAGTTGTTTAGCTTGGTGATTTGCCTCTCTTGAAGGCATGAGAAGCAAATGTAGGTTTTTTTGAGCGTATATTAAATTTGAATGCTTTTGATATATAAATTCATTTTAATGTTATGTGTATTTATAAATATATAAAATGTTGTAATGCTTTAGAAACATAAATGTAAATTTTATTAAGTAATTTAAGACATTATTTAAATATATGCTAAAAGTTAATGTTTATTTTGCTTCTCAAGGAAAACCCCTTAACAATATGAAAAGACAAATTCATGTATCTGAGAGTTTCTCTTACTCATTGTCACTTGTATAAGCACATTACAGGATTACAAGAAATTACAATTTCTTACATTTGTGACTGCACGAAATAAGAGCTCTGACTATCCAAAGTTGATCATTGTGGTTACTGTACTATTTGGTACTGTTAATATACTTCTAAGTATGTAGTGCTGATATAGCCTTTATAATTAATGTCGAATTCTGTGTTGTAGGGGGTTGGTTACATTTGGTGTCACATTGAGTTTTTTGTGAGTTTCAGAAGACACAAATATTTCAGTGCATGATTGTATAAAGGTGGAATTGTAGAGCAAAATGGATATGCAATGCATTTATTTTACTATTATCAATCTATTCTGTTTTTTTGGTGCTTTATTCACATATATAAAATTGAAATACAGGCAGCTCAGACAGGGTTTTGGTTATTTTACTAAGCAAAAAATAGAATGTTTGTATTGTAAATAACTTTTTAAAGTGCTCTTTATTTTAATACTTTCTGTTATAGCAGATCACTCACTGGAGATTATAACTCTTGATAATTCTGGTATGGGAGTCGGGAAGGCTGTTCCTTTGTTTAAAAATATGCTTGTCTAGATTTTGTGAGTATATCCATCCACGTTTAATATGCATCTATATAGATGCTGTGTACTAATGGATGTAGGATATAGTAAGTGTGTTCATCTGTTTTCACTTCAAACATGTATTTTATTTTTAAGCTGCAGCTCACCTTTTAGTCAGTTGGCAGGGATTGGATATTCCAGTCTGAATGATTATTGCAATTCCTTCTCTTGTCTGGGACAGTAGCGTTGCTGCTGCTGAAAGGAAAACCTTTTAGGTTCGTGCAGATTGATGCTATCTTCTTTCTAATTTTTTCTTATCCTTTAAAAGGAGGGGGAAAGAAAAAAGTAGTATGTTTTGTAGAGGTGTTAAGAAAGCTTGATTATATTTAGGATGAGGGTTTGCTGGTGGTAGTTGTTTACCGGTTTGGATGTTGCTGCTAATTCTCCAATGTTAATGCATTCTTATGGGTCTTTGGGCTTTGTGTCAAAAGCCTTGTAGAGAGACAGATAAACATCAGCTCTTCAGTGCAGTGGAGGACACATTTCAGGCAACACTAATGTGAACTTGATCTAATAGTTCCTCTGAAATTTTCCTTCATGCTGTTTATTGCTTTTCTTGGATTTATGCTGTAGCAAGATGTTAACGCTAGCTACTTGAAGATTATCCTGTTGTGATAGAGTCTGATGCAACAAATTGCAATGGATTAAAAAGAAACAAACCTTTCCCTTGTGTATTTTCACATTAATTTTGTAACATTTGTTTCTCATAACATAAAAGTCTTTTTTCCATTACAGTCAGAATTTACTGTCCTGTGGAGTAAGCCGTTGGGCAACCAAAGAAGGCTGAGAGCCACTCATCCTCAAAGAACAACCCTAGTCCTGACTTCATGCTGTCATATCAGTGGCACTTTTGCAAGTTCATGTAATAGTGTAGTGGTTTGGACACTTTATTATCTCAGATTCACTCCTATGCTAGAGCTGTTCTGCTCTTCTGGTGTTCACAAGATACTGGTGTGGTCTTCCCTTGCTCTAAAAAACTTGAAAGTCCTCCAGACTCCCTTAAAGTCAGTTCTGTACAGGAGTCTGCTTGATGTGGAGTTAAAACCTTGTAGAAGAGGAGGTGGGGAACCACTGAGCAGTGCTCGGAGAGTGCTCCTTTCTAGCTCATCCTTGACAAAGCAGCAGTAACTGTGTTCTGTTCCTTTTCTCTTTTTCAAGCTAGTTGAGTATCAGCACAGGTTTTTTTTGGACAGCAGTGTTACCATGACTTATGGAACGTAAAGAGCTGGGATTTTGAAGTCTTGTGTATAGAAAGAAATATTCTTTCTGGTTTACCCTTCGCAGACTCCAGGGTTGGGGTGGCTGTTGAGGGAATGGATGCTTTGGATGAGATGAGAGCCGTCGCTCAAGCATCCTATTCAGTGCCAGATATTCTGTGTGCAAGAAGACACAGTAGGCTGATGTGTAGTAGTTAGCTTTTTAAAAAGAATAACTCTAATCCTAATTCCTAATAATTAGCTACTCTTAATTCCTAAAACATATGTCTTTATCCCTTTGATTACTCAGTAGCTAATGGTAATTTCTGTGCTTGTCATCCTTGTCTCCTCATTCTGTACACCTCTGTGAAGTTCTTGGAGACTCTGTTCACATTATGCATTTGTTTAAAAGCTCAGTGCTCTTTGAGGGGGGAGGGGAGGTGCTATGTGGCAACCCGTATCAGAAAGGAGGTTCCTACTTTTCCTCCTGATTATTTTAGCACTGTGATGAAGAGGGCAAGCGGATGGGTCTTTGGGGGAGTGGGAGAAGGTGCAAAATGAGATTTCTAGTGAGAATGAGTCTGTTCCAGGGAAATTGTTCATCTTGTTCCAAGCCGGAGCCTTGTTTTGCTTTGTGTCCTCTCTTTTGAGAGAACAGCCAAGGAGAAGTGCAGAGTCATATAATAACTTAATAAAAGATTCTAGGCAACTTGAAGGTGAATGTGGCCTATGTGTGCTTGACTACTGGAGAGACCAGACTGGACTTTCAGAAAAGTTTGATGGAGACTATTACTGTTTAATCATGGAGAGCATTGCTGTTGTGTTCTGTGTACAGGAATAACACAAGAGCAGCGAGAAGATACACTGATATTGCATAAGCTGCATGAAAAGCTTCAGCCGCATCTTGTTTTATCAAGTTCGTGCCTGTGTTGGCCTACCAGTCTGGCTGTCTTCAGCACCGCTGAAATAGAGAAAAACCTTTAATCTGATAGATAGCTGAACAAGATGACGTAGCTGCTGGCCTTTGGTACTCGGCAAGAGCTGCGGGCTGTGTATCGATGTGTACCTCTACCCCTGTGACGCCCATTTGTGATTGTTCCTGCTCCTTTGACAGTATTGGGAACGGGGGTGAGATGTTCAGCTGTGCTTGGATAAAATGGTAGCATGTTAGTTGGATGCATCTGAAAAAAATTGAGGCCTCCTCCCTCCAGCAGTGTAGACAAGATAACAGTCTTTGACTTCAGCACTGTTTTTGCTGATCGGTATAGAAAGCGCTGTAGGAATTACCTTTTTATGGTAAAAAGGTAGCAAGTAAAACACAGGCAGGGACCTTATGGGCATCAGAAGTAAAATTCCTGGTCAAAGCTTGAATTCCCCAAGGCAAAATATTACGCATACTGTATATCCCAGTTGGATGCAAGGACACAGTTAAACAGGCATCTTCAGTTTTGCAGCTCTGGCTGCTGGTGAACTCATACCAGAAGTTTTGATACACTTGACCTTTTAGGCATTTTGGGCATGAATTTTTCCCCTTGCCACAGGATCCTTAAAGAAGATAAAGCATATAAACAGTGTTCCTAGATTTCATACAGGTGGGAGTAGTGGAGGTGCCATTTCTCCCTGGAAATCTTTGTAACTCGTTCATCAAAATTAGTCATGCTTAGTGCTGTGGGTAAGTGAGATTGTTCAGGATTGGAGTGTCTTAAGAAATGCTTTGGCTTATGGCAAGAGGTTTGTTTGTTTGCTTTGTGCCCAGAACTCACATTTCCATGTTCGACCTGCTGCCGAGAACCTACTGCCAAAATAACAGATAATCTTTTACAAAACACTACCAAGAAACGAGATGTTTATCAGCTCCTTTCCTTTTTTCTTTCCAGAATAAAGCTGTGGAAGGTTAGGCAAAGACATGTGTTTATTTTATTAGTCCTGCTTTGGCTAAAAAAGTCTCGGATGTTGGTGGTCTTGTGGATGGTGCCAAGTGCTCATCTGCCTTCCATCTCAAAGGGATCAGCAACTGGAAAGGTCACCAGCACATCAAGACGCAGATACTTAGTGCATCTCTCTGCTTATACTGGGTCTTAATCACTTAAGCCAAGCACAAAAGGCCAACTCCCCCAGCTCTAGAAATACTCATATGACTCAGTATGGTAAAGCGCCTGGCAAATATTTGCCCAGCGGTGCCAAAAGAAAGGTGTATTGCCTTTGTGTGGCAAGGTTGTGGTAGCGGGGGGGTTACAGGGGTGGCTTCTGTAAGAAGCTGCTGGAAGCTTCCCCTGCGTCTGACAGGGCCAATACCAGCCGGCTCTAAGACGGACCCGCCGCTGGCCAAGGCCGAGCCCATCAGTGATAGTGGTAACGCCTCTGGGATAATATTTTTAAGAAGGAAAGAAGTTGCGGGACAGAGACAGAAACACCAGATGGAGAGAGAGAACATGTAAGAGAAACAACCCCGCAGACACCAAGGTCAGTGCAGAAGGAGGGGGAGGAGATGCTGCAGGTGCCGGAGCAGAGATTCTCCTACGGCCCGTGGGGAAGACCGTGGTGAGGCAGGCTGTCCCCCTGCAGCCCAGGGAGGTCCACGGGGGAGCAGCTCTCCACCTGCAGCCCGGGGAGGACCCCACGCTGGAGCAGGTGGGTTCCCGAAGGAGGCTGTGACTCTGTGGGAAGCCCGCGCTGGAGCAGGCTCCTGGCAGGACCTGTGGACCTGTGGAGAGAGGAGCCCACGCTGGAGCAGGTTTTCTGGCAGGACTTGTGACCCACGCTGGAGCAGTGTGCTCCTGAAGGACTGCACGCCGTGGAAAGGACCCGTGCTGGAGCAGTTCGTGAAGAACTGCACCCCGTGGGAAGGACCCACGTTGCAGAAGTTCGTGGAGGACTGTCTCCCGTGGGAGGGGCCCCACGCTGGGGCAGGGGAAGAGTGTGATGAGTCCTGCCCCTGATGATGATGAAGCGGCAGAAAATAACGTGTGATGAATTGACTGCAACCCCCATTCTCCGTCCCCCTGTGCTGCTGGGAGGTGTTGGTAGAGAATCTGGGAGTGAAGTTGTGCCTGGGAAGAAGGGAGGGGTGGAGGGAAGGTGTTCTGAGATTTGGTTTTATTTCTCATTACCCTACTCTGGTTGATTTGTAATAAATTGAGTTCATTTTCCCCAAGCTGAGTCTGTTTTGCCCGTGGCAGTAATTGGTGAGTGATCTCTCCTGTCCTTATCTCAACCCACAAGCCCTTTGTTATATTTTCTCTCCCCTGTCCAGCTGAGGAGGGGGAGTGGTAGAACGGCTTTGGTGGGCACCTGGCATCCAGCCAGGGTCAACCCACCACAAAAGGACATGTTGTTTCTGCTGCGGTGTTGCATGCTTTCTAGCCTCTTATTGTGTAAGGATGCTGTGTTAGATGGGTTGGAAACTCCAAGCCTGTTAGTTGACGTTCTTGCTGCAGTAGGCAGGAGCAGGGTTTCTTCTCGGCCACATGCCTAGGATTTTTCAAGTGCAGCCCTTTTGAGCACTTCTGAAGCACGTGGGATTCCTCTATACAATCATGGCTTGGTTCTCCACGGTCTAGCTAGGCCTTCATTTGAATCATGCTTTTTGTTGTCTTTTGTGTTTTGTAGACATTGAAGTCTGAAGCGATTGCTGAGCTGAGAGCTCCCTTGTGACCCAGAATTGCATTTTGTATAGAGATAAACTGGCACTTGAAATCATAAAAGATGGATTTTTTTTTTTTTAATTGTTCTGTCTTTCTGCCCAGCTCCATTTTACACTTTGGAGAAGCCATGATATTCTTTAGATATCCACAGAGTTACTGAATAAATTAATGTACAATTTGGAAAACAAACTCACTTTGTAGTTTAGTATCAAAGCAAAAGAGGCCTTAACACTAACTATATCTGCATAGCTAAGACCAGTGTAGCTCAGACATGTGCAAATCAAATATGTCTTCATCTTCTTAAATGAGTTTTCTCACTGATTTGCAGAATATCAGCTTGGTTCTTTATTATACAATATACAATTTCTGCAAGCCAGATATTCACCAAAGGTAACATTAGACACTGAGCAAATAATTGTTTCCTGTCACACTGCATTAGTAACTGGGAAGAAAGTGTTTCCTAATTTGTATTTGTGCAGAACTAAATATAGCTCTGGTGAAGCTTAACTTCAGCTTCAGCCATTCAAGTCCCTAAGAAATTCAGCACCATGTTCGTCAGTCACTGGGAAAATGACTTTAGACATTCTTGCATGCTTCTTGCCCTCCCACTTGTGAGTTTTATAATCTTAGGAACTTGAACATGAGGCTAACCAAACTCTCAGAAAATCCTGATAATCCTGGTTTATTGCTGTCTGCAGGGACTATTGCAGAGATTATTTTTTTTTTTCTATTAGGACTTTTATGATAGCAAGCCCCAGCTGCAACTCCCCCATTCCATATTTAACAAGGACAAGGTTAAATTGTCCTGTAGTTATGTTTTCCAGCAAAAACTGCTCTGATTTTTCACCTTAAATCTGTTCTTTATTACTTGTTCTACTCTGTAGCTGTTCTGTAGAGCTGACTGCATCATGCATAAGATTTTAAAAAAACTGTTAAGAAGTATTCAGATTGGATAGTACCAGTGAAATCATGCTGCGTACCTGGTAAGAAAAATCTGATGATGTAGAAAGGTATACTGAGTAGATTGTGTCTCCTCCCTGGGAAGCGTACAAGCTGATGTCTGTGCCTTGGTATCAAGTCTGGCAGCTGTGGGATAACAACCTTCGTGCTGCATCTGCACTGAAAAGGCAGCACCGCTTCCTGAGACAATGGAAATGCCGAATGCTGGGTTTTGGAGCTTGAGTCTTTTGGCTGGCATCTGTGAGGAGGATGCTTCCCATTCATCTCTTCCAGTGGGGATAGGTGTGAGCCCGGGCTCAAGGAATTAATTCCATTCCTTTTTTTGTTTTTATTTGAATTCACCAAGATAAGCTCATCCTCCCTAGTTGTCTGAGCTTGACAGCGAGCAGGATGAGTGTGTTTCAGAGGTCTGAGGGATCGTACATCCAGGGCTCATTGAGAGACCAAGACAGTACTTGGTCATTCATCTGTGTCACTTCTTCAACCTTAAGTGTGCTACCAACTTGTGCATTTTATCAGTGCTCTGCCCAATTTCATCAATGCTGTGCCCAACTTTATCATGTTACGGGTGATGCATCTAATTAGGAGGAGCAGGGAACATGTTCGCTGTGGCTAGTGGGGAGGAGGAATCCTGTGTTGGCTGTCTGCCTGCACCTGTACCTCTTACCTTCAGAGAGATCCTTTGAGGAAGCGATCTAAAGAAATCCAAAGAAAGTTGCTTAGGTTTGTAACAGCTTTCCTCCTGGAAGGCTGAGATTTATTTATACTGTAGGATGTGACAGGTAATTCCTGGTGCCTCAGCTCTGTCTAAAGCATGAGCGATCGCTGGAAATGTGAGTGATTGCATTAGAAGCTTTCCTCCCTGCAGTGGGGAGAGTGTTTGAGCTTTAACTTTCCCCTCATTGAGATCTTTGAAGTTTGGGTCTTTAAAACCGTTCTCCACTCTAAAGACCTACTAGTGCAGTCATCATCCTTCCCATCTGAGACGGGCTGGACCAGGCTCCCTTCAGAGGCCATTAAAGCTGCTCGTTTCATCCTCCAGAGAGGTTGGCAGAGAAAGACATAAGTAAGTAATTATTCCCTGCCTCTCCTCCCAGTAGCTGAGTGAGCTGTGGAAGTTGAAACATCATTAAATCTCTGAGCAGTGTGGAGGGGCTGCAAGCCTCCACCGGGGAGCTTGTGGCATGCAGCAGAGGGGAGGGCTGAGTAACAGGTGGTATTTAGAAACCAATTAATATTTGTGAATAACAATATGCTATTGGTAAGAAAACAAATCAGTCTGCTTGTGAATATTTATGATGATGACTTTCAACACTGCTTGGATTGTGCAGTGCTTTTCCAGCTGCCGCATCTCCTCTTGTGTCACAACATTTCACACCGGGGTGAAAACTTCTCCGCTGTGTGGAGCCATGCTGGGGGGTGGCAACCAGCCGAGCAGCTCAGCGGAGTATTGTACACTTTTAGAAGAACATTCTCACCAGTTCGGTATTAGTGGGCCACTAGGTCCCAAACATTTAAAGTATTCTTTGCTGGTGGAGTAAGCCATGCGATTTAGCTTGAGATTTCATCCCATTAAGAGCCAAGCCATGCACAGAGATAATGCTATGTTTGAAGAGAAAGCAGGTGTTAAAGGTTGTTCTCCCTCTTAATGTTGTGTGCGAGTGTTTTACAGTAGATCAAACTTGCCTAATGTAATCTTCATAATGCTTTCATTTAAAATGCTCCCTGTGGTTTGTACTTGTGGAACTGAAAGAGCAGAATCTACTTTGGAGCTTGGTAGGGCGGGGTGTTCGATTGAACATATGTTCACACTGTCATTTGGGAAAGATAATAGGTTTTTAACCTCTGTCAGTGTTAGACTGAGGTATTTATGGAGCTCTATTAAAGTTGTGCCTAGGCAGCTAACCTTGCGATACAGGTTTCTCACAATTTGCCATTTTCCTGTGATAAGTTGCGGCTTTTCTTGGCCTCTCGCAGTGCCTCTTGCTGTATCATCCAGCATGGGAGCTTACCAAGAAACAAGGAATTCTTTGCTGTTGTCAGTGCTGCGTGAAGTGCTCGTGGCTACTGGTATTGTCTGTTCCGTAAATACTGTCACGTAGATTGAAGAAGCAGACTTGAAGAGTTTCAGAAAATACTCTTCTGGGCTTGACACACAGAAACTGGCAAAAACTGTGGTGGTAGCGCTTGTGCCTTTGGTTGCAGAGGTGTCCAGGTGCAGCTGTAGGTGCTGAGCTCTTGTTCCAGGGTGCTGCAGCGTTGCGCTCGCTCTCGGCAGCCTCTCCGCTGCTCCCGCTGGCCTTGAGTTTAACCTGGGGGAGGGCGGGAGCTGTATGTAATTTAGTGTGCTAAAATCCTATTGGTATGGTCTCTCTTTAGTCACTTTAGGCTTCTAACAACCTAAATTAGCATGAGGGAGGCTGCGGCATGGTTCATGGAGGAGGTTATCTCCAGAGAGCTGCCATTACCACTTTCGTCATTGATGATTAAATTTTTTTGTTAATGTTTAATCCTCAACAGCAAAATGCCTAATGTTTATATGCCCTCTCCCTGTATAAGCAGAACATCTGTTTTATAAAGTTGGCTCTGACATCCAAAACTGATTCAGTGTAAAATTTTAAATATACATGTCAGACAAATGGATGCAAAGAAATTCAGAGTGTAAGTGATCACTTCAACGTGCACAGGTCTTGTTGTGGCAGAGGTTTCCAGGGGTCCTAAATTACGTGTTAAGCAGTGCTTGGTATGATTGAGAGTATTTTCTAACCTCATCTTAAAAGTCTTTGCTCTCTGTCTTAATATTTCCAGTGTAGAAAAGATTTTTTTTTTTTTTTTTTTGGTGGCCTGTTTCCCCTTCCTTTTCTAGCAATACTGCCACTGTGGTGTAGCTGAGAATAGTTGACTTGAACTGCCCCTACTATGCAAATGCAAAATCTACTTACGCTTTTGGGAAAAAGGAGTTTTTAGTGAAAGACATCCGTCTGTACCATGGATGAGTGCAACTATATGTGTTAGAACTACAGGAAATTCTGTAGGGTTTCTAAAGTATAAATTCAAAAGAAATGCATAAAAAGTGAAATAACAATTAGCAGCAGAGACTGGTATGTTTAAGGGAGGATATTAGTTAAATTGTTGGCTTACAGAAATTTCAAGCATTTTTATGCATTTAATAAAGGGTTGCCATTTAAGTAACTTAAGCATCCTTTCTGTATCCAACGTGTCCTGGGATTTAACAAACCACTTGCTGCTGGATGGATTCCACTCAGATGTGATTGCCTTTCTTGCAACAAAGACTAGCTGATGAAGAAAGTGAAAAAAGCCAGTACCGAAATGGTCATCATGTTAGTTGTGGGGGAAGGGAGAAAACAGGTCCGTATAATCTATCTTCTATTCATTTAGTATGTTAGTCTTGGTCATGGGCATCAAGGGGTCTGTGTGCATGCCTGAAAGAGGACTTTCCTCAAATCCTAGGGAGCCTGGCAGGAGGTGCTAGGTTGCTTCTCTAAAATTGTGACCTGAGGGATGGAGACTGACAGTGTGGGACAGCTGAAGGTGGGAGAGGTGCTGGGATAGAAAATTGGAACCCTGTATGAGAGGGGAAAAAACTTACAACATGTTGCAAACAAGGGAGCTTGCAGGGACAGAAGAAAGAGGGACAATATGGTCAAAGTAAGAAAAAACATTCTGAGGAGCATTGTGCATAGATACTGGCAGGATAAGACCTCTGGATTTAAAACAGGAACATGCTCTGAATGACTGCAGCGAGCGCTGCCAGTGTGTGCCAGAAGTAAATACAGTAGAGTAAGCACTGCTACAGAGTCGTTGAAGTCAACGCTGCATAACATAAAATTGCATAATATCTTTGTTTGTGAAGGTTTTTAGAGCACAGTTTTAAATGGATCTGAGTCCTTGGAAAGGTGAGTGTATTCTGGTTCCCTGGTTTGCAATATGTCCCAGTCCGATCTGGCGGCAGACTGCCAGCAGAAGGGGTGAGCTTGCTGTTCCCCTCCTACTGGCTCTGGTGCTTGTCCAGCCGGCTCCTGAGCTGGTTCCACTCCCTGTGCCAGCAGGAAGGGAACTGCCCTCTCTCCCCAAATACAAAAAAAACCAAGGGGATTTTTGTTGTCCTGGTCAGCTCAGGTTGTGAGGGGATGAGAGGGGGTCTCCGAGGCCTGCGTGTGTGAGAATAGGTGGAGATATCTGTAAGTGTGTGGGGCAGTGGGCAGGCGGGCTCTCTCAGCCCTGTGTCCCAGCTTGGAGCTGGACTGATCCAGCGGTGTTCCTTCCCTCTCCCACCAAGGATGCGGTCGGTGCATGATGCAGCAACCGTCAGAGACCCGGATTTCAGGGCACTGTCACACTCTCCGAAAGAGCGCTGAAACTGTTTACGAAATGAGTACTCTGTAAATGTTAAAGACTAAATAACACATTCTATGCATTTGCATAATTTTGAATCACTTATCCTTCTGAGGACTGTAGTCATCTGGCTCACGTTAAAGAACGCTTAACGGTGTAATTGAGCTCAAGCCGTTGGTTGCTGAGCCGAGTTGACTCTGAAGGTAGGAGGTGTGTTTTTGGGGAGACCATGTGTGTTCCCTGGAATGTCCCTGGCACCATGGAGCAGTGCCCTGAGGGCTCGGAGCACTGCGGGTGGGACAGGCAGGAGGCACGGTCAGGGCTGTGGAGGGTCAAGATATCCTTCAGAACGAGCTGGAGACCCGGAGCAATGGAAGTGGGATGGATCTCCATTGTGATAGCATGCAGGGTCGTGACCTTAGGAGGAAGAAATTTTTGCTCTGAGTGGGGTAGGATGGGGGGGGTTACAAGCTGGAAATGCTGGAGAAACACATCTTTACTTTGTGCAGTCACAAGGTGATGGTGAGCCGCAAGGATGGCACTGGGCAGAAGCTGGTGAAGTGGGGTAACAGAGGAGGTGGGTATTCTCAAGAATGGGGAGTCATCTGAGAGCAAACTCCAGGAACTTGCTTGGTTTGGGCAGTAAAATGAACCTTGACAGGGAGGTGGTGTAATTCATTTTTACCGTCAGGGAAATAAACTTCAGGGATAAGGAAAAGCTGTTTAAGCTGCCGGATCAACGTTGGCATGAAAACAAATGGATAAAAGCTGTTCAGGAATAAATGTTACACTGAAAATTAAACCTTTTTTAACTATTGGAGGAACTCAGTTCTGCAGTAGGTATCGGATATGGAGACCGAGGAAGAGCATTGTCAGTACATTGGGGTCCGTTGCTGCGATTGGGGTTCTTGGATGTGATACTTGTAATGGAGGGCCTGAGATAGTGATCTGTAAAGGAAAACACCTTTCCCATCTGCATCTGTATGTGGTGGTGGATTATCACGACTGCGTCGTGTCCAGGTGGGAAAGGAGAAACTGTCCCTTGCTGTCATGGTTTTAAAAGTGTCTGGATGGGAATATGTGCTGAACCAAACTGCTTTTTCCCCAGGATGGAGAATTTGTGTCGTTAAATGAAGTTTTAACTTTTGCTTTACATTTAATCTGTGAATGTCTCTGCTGTTATGGTCACTTATGACACTTATTTTTATGTTTGTTTTTTCTTTCGTAGGTATTTTTATGGCCTCTGTCACAGTGGTGTCTCAGTGTCTCCCAGGCATTTATGGATTTATTCTGAGAACGTTCCTGTGAGGTAGGGAAACGTTATCACCTTCATTTTACGGACTGGGAACTGAGGCATGGGGGGGATAAAGGTTGCAGGAGGAGTCTGTAGCATAGCCAGCAGTCAAACGCTGATTGCCAGCAACTTCTTTATTGTCCTAATCCCAAACCCAGCTACCTGTCTTTGGGTTTTTCCTTTCTTTGTTTCTTTCCTTCTTTTTTTTTTTTTTTTCTTTTCTTTTCCCTGGTCTGAGTTTTAGTAGAAACAATCTGCAAGGGGCTGGGAGGACCTGTGGAAAATATGATTAGGGTTACTCCTGTCCTTTTTTTTAACATCGTTACTTATGAGTTGAAATGCCTTTCTAAAAATATCAGCAGATCTGTTTATGTTAAATGATTAACATGTTTAGACTTTCAACAGATAAGCTGTCATGCTTTTTTGAGTCAGTAACTCCTTTATCCTACCTGTCTAGGCTTGTGGCTGTTGAATTCTTACCCTGCCTAAGCTAATGCCATCCCAATCACCTAAAGCAATGCCAAGAATTTCATCATCCATGCAAAGATCTGATTCATGTCAAGACAGGTGTAAAGTTTCTCAAGCACACTTATGTATAATTAGTTTAACTTTATTTTTTCAAAGGTCTTTCCAAGCCAGCTAAAATTGTCAGCTTTGAGCTCCCAGATTCTCCCAGAAATTGGATTTCAGTGCCTGATTAGCGATGCTGAGCCCTTTCAGAAGTATCGCAAAGTTCCCAATACATGTGCACGCACTGAATTGCAATTTACATCATAAAATCCAGTATCATGAATAACAGCTTGAAAAATGTCTTTTTTTTTCCCCTTCAAATAAGGAATTTTTAAGATGGGTCTCCCTTGAGCCCTTCTTTCCCTTCAAGTTGGTATTTAAAGTGTGGCTTTTACTACTTAAGGAATTTTCTTAGAGCTATGGCAACATTATAAATTACAAAGACACCAGCAGGCTCTGACAATTAAGTATTTTTATTGTGTATTAAAATAAGCAACATTATTAAAATGATAACATTGCAAAGAAATATTTAATGCCATTTTTCTAATTTTGCAATCTGTAAAATACACACGTTGGATTACATTTATGCTCTTTATTAATGTATATTACGTGTCTTTGTGTCCCCAAGAATGAAGCCCTAATGACTCACGAACTGTCTCAAAGTGTACTAAATAAGATTAAAGAGCTGGCCAGTGACCTTAACAGTCAATTAGGCTATGCATTACTCAGCCCAGTATTTGTGGAGTGTAGAAGGGAAGCGAAAACTCATTAGCTAAGATGCTGATGCTTGAAACAAACAAGATTTCTCTAAAACCAGGAACTGGTCTTGTTGCTTAAGTGGAGATCGAAGCACTTGCAGTAGGTACGTCTTTGCGTATGTGTGTTTGAAAGTACTGCTGGTGTGGTCCTGGGGAGTTGTCCTGGTTTCAGCTGGGATAGTTAATTGTCTTCTAGTAGCTGGTACAGTGCTGTGTTTTGAGTTCAGTATGAGAAAAATGTTGATAACACACTGATGTTTTCAGTTGTTGCTAAGTAGTGTTTAGTCTAAAGTCAAGGATTTTTCAGCTTCTGATGCCCAGCCAGCGAGAAAGCTGGAGGGGCACAAGAAGTTGGGGTGGGACAGAGCAAGGGCAGCTGACCCAAACTGCTGGCCAAAGGGGTATTCCATACCATGTGACATCATGTCTAGTATATAAACGGGGGGGAATGGGGGCGGAGGGATCGCTGCTTGGGGACTTAACTGGGCATTGGTCAGCAAGTGGTGAGCAATTGCATTGTGCATCATTTGTATATTCCAATCCTTTTATTATTACTGTTGTCATTTTATTAGTGTTATCATTATCATTATTAGTTTCTTCTTTTCTGTTTTATTAAACCGTTCTTATCTCAACCCACGAGTTTTACTTCTTTTCCCTGATTTTTCTCCCCCATCCCACTGGGGGGGGGGAAGTGAGTGAGTGGTCGGCTGCGTGGTGCTTAGTTGCTGGCTGGCGTTAAACCATGACAGGAGTGAAGAAAAGCCTGCTAGGGAGCTTTTGAGCTCAAAGCCTTTTGGAATAGATCCTGCCAGGCATGAATGGCATCGGGTCAGGCAACAGCAGGTGCAGAAGGAGATGGTGCTCAGGTTTTGGGATGTGCCACCTGCGAGATTATGCAAAGACAGCACAAATGGGAGGGCTGGTTTCAGAAACCCCGTGTTTCACAGAAGCAGCAGGGCAGGGAAGAACGTCTTGGTGAGGCATATTGCATGCTTGGCTTTCCTCAAAGGTGAGCCCAGTGCTGGCAAGATTGCGTTCGGATGCATGCGGGAGTGTGAGCAGAAAGGCTGTCATCTTTAGGATGACATTTAACTAATCATCTGCATGTAGTTTGATATTGCGTTCAGAAGCATCTTAGAGCGGTCCTAGGCTGGGGCTGGCCGCTCCCCTTGGAAGACGCTACGTGGTGACAAAACTGAACCAAGAGCAGTGACAACAAATGTGATGCGGGAGCTGAGCTGGCAGCTGGTCATGCTGCTCCTCAGCAAAACAGTGGTCCTTGAGGGCTTCTCGGTTTTATACTGCTTCTTTTCTGGTATGTGCAGTTATGTATGCTTTCAGCTGACCCTGAGAAGTTCTATCGTTCTTAATGTAAACTCAGGTTTTAGGAAATAAAAGATGACAGACTCAGTCCACACAAAATGTGGCTGAAAGTACAGTTTGAGTGGCATGCAGTAACATCCTTTAAAGTAAATCAGGGTTTTTTTTGAATTTAGATTGGGCAGAATCTTTCTGATCTAGGTCATAGTTTATCTGTAGGGTTTTCTTTTAAAATAATTTCCATAATAATGTCCATCTGATTTGTGGGCAAGGGGCAGGGGAACCTGAAAAAAAAGTGTACTTTTGCTGTTCAGATGAATGGGAGAAGAAAGAAAAGGAAGCCTTTTCAATCATGTCAGGCTGAATCTAAAGCATCAAGGAATGATGTTGCAGGAGAACCCCTGAAGATAAACTGTAACCTAGATTAGCAGAATATGGATTAAGTTTTCAGGAGTTTGGAGACTGCAGTGCATCCTGAAGGAGTCTTCTGACATTCATTTAAACTAAAATTGCTGTATGGTTGCTCTTTCAGGGATATAAAAAAAATACCTAAAGTTTCCGTTTGAATGTTACAGTCCTGAAGTTAATAAATTGATTAAAGTGAAGACTGCTTCAAAAGATTAAAAACCCCAAACTCAGGATTTTCCATTTGACCTGGCTATTGCTAGGGAAGTATTATCTATCTGTGTGATTATGGCTTGGGGGATTTTTATGCATGCAGTGTTACCACTGAAAGCTGGACACTGGAGTCACAGTTAAAACTGAGACTTCTGCATGATTAGTTTTCTTCATTCTGACTTTAAAGTATAGGACAGTTGTCATCAGGCCACACTGTCCTCTTATAATTCTTTAAATATTTTTATTTTTTAACTTATTTGCATTTTGGAAAATGTGTTGTGATACCATGTTCTAATTTATGGGGTGTTTTCTGTAATGTAGGTTATGTATTTCTACAAAATGTTGGCACAGAACTTATGTGATTCAAAGTGATTTGATTGTGTGTTAATGCCATGTTGGCCCTCGAAAGGGCATTGGCTGAATTCATTGGCGTAGCTCAGCATTCTTTATGTATAGCTATATATGTGGGGTTTTTTGGGGGTTTTTTTGGACTTAAGAGTCTTTACAGGTCTTTTTATCTTACAAGTGAGTGGAGTGCTTTACTATATTGGAGCCCAAAGGGCATGACTGCTGGCCTTTTACCTGGTTTTCACATGGTGTGTGTTGAAGAATGCCTGTGGAGAGGGAAGGGTGGGGTTTAAAGCTCCAAATCCGGACTGGTAAAATTCCCTCCTGCTTTGAAGGTATATGCTTTAGCTGTCTCCAGGGATATATGTTTTTAAAAGTGTGTTTATGAAAAAGAGCATCAGCAGAAGCTGGAGATGTTACAAGATTTAACCTTATTTGCAAAATTGAACATGAGCTTTTGCCCTCTGGTCTTTTTCATTTCCTTTTCTATTATATAATCACTATATTGGTAGGTGGGGGTTTTTTTGTCACTTTACCTATTGTCCTGGTTTTCCTGGTATAGAGTTAATTGTCTTCCTAGTAGCTGGTATAGTGTTATGTCTTGGATTCAGTATGAGAAGCATGTTGATAACACACTGATGTTTTCCCTTGTTGCTAAGTAGTGTTTATACTAAGTCAAGGATTTTTCAGCTTCTGATGCCCAGCCAGCAAGAAGGCTGGAGGGGCACGAGAAGTTGGGAGGGGACACAGCCAGGGCAGCTGACCCAAAGTGGCCAAAGGGGTATTCCATACCATGGGACGTTATGCCCAGTATATAAACTGGGGGGAGTTGGCTGGGGAAGGGGGGGGCAGATCACTGCTTGGGAACTAACTGGGGATCGGTCAGCAACTGGTGAGCAATTGCATTGTGCATAATTCGTTTTGTATATTCTGATCCTATATTATTATTATTATTTTGTTGTTATTATCATTATTAGTTTCTTCTGTTCTGTTAAACCGTTCTTATCTCAACCCATGAGTTTTACTTCCCCCCCCTCGATTCTCTCCCCCATCCCACTGGGTGGGGGGGAAGTGAGCAGGCAGCTGCGTGGTGCTTAGTTGCTGGCTGGGGTTAAACCATGACACCTCTTTAATTTAGCTATCTGAGGGTTATGCAATAAAAGCAGAATCACCATAACTGGCAATGTAACTTTTGTCATCCCACGGAGTCAGCACTTGCTTGCGCTCTGGTGCAGTGGGTTTGAATAGTTGCCACCCCATGTGTGTGTTTTCTAAACCCGAAACAAGTGCTGAACTTGTTAAAAATACATGCTACATAAGTTAATGTGCATAAGGAGTTTTGTTACTGAGATCTTCTTTGAGGATACATTTACCTCTAATTAACCTGGTTTCATTCTATCTACTATCAGCATAGGCTTGGCTGAAACCAGCCAGTATTGGTTAGATTTTGGGTTTGAAGCAGAGCCCAACGGGATGCCGGATTAAAAACCATGCAGTTGTGACTCTGCTGGGGTTCCCGGTGCTTGTTCCAGCTCCCAGGGCTGTGCCAGGCACAAGCACTAGCTGTGCCGTTCCTGGGAGCAGAGTGCCACACCAAGCGGATACGCATCCTGTTGTACTCTCAGGCAAAATTCGGGATTTCTGAAGAGGCCTGCAATAATGAGGTTTGCCGAGCTGTGATTGAACAATTGCGTGATACCAAACTCCTCTGACTAAAATAGAGTCTGAATTTTTCCACTAATAGAATACGGAACAGCAGCAGAGACTATCAGTATTTCACTGGTCTGGCTTTTCTCTCTGTTCATACCTTCTTTCTAGTCATCATTAACTGAGGGATGATTTCCAAGGATTCTCCTAATTATAATGTGTTTTTCAGGGGAGTTAGGCAGAAAGACAGGGATTACTGGTGGTTGCATTTGTAGTAAGAACAAGTACGAGCATATGTGGATTGGAAATACTGGGTGGGTTTTTTTGGCCCAACAGTGTTGGAAATCAAGCTTTGTTATGTCCAGTAAAGCAGGTTTCACTGAAAGCTGATTATAGTATCTTGTAAGAGAAGGTTTTCACTGCTATCAATCTGGAAGCAAATATTTGCAGATCCATATTCAAGAGTAGGCTGCTGTATTTTGTGTAACTGGAAGAATGTATGGATTTGTTGCGTTTTCATCACAGCTAGCAAAAGAAAACAATTTTTTCCCCTTCTTTTTGACTAGTACTAGGGTTTTAGTCTTGCAAAAGGATTTTCTAGGTAGAAACATCAGGTAAAATGGATTCTGGATTTAAACACTGGGGGGGAGGAGGGAACCACCACCACCCAGCAGTTTTTGAGTGTTCATCATTTCCTGAAAATTGGACCTTTTAAAGTATTTCAGGTTGGGTACACTTGAAATTGAGGCATTCAAATCGCTAACTGCTTTTGAGAATGACAGCCAGAATCTCCATTAACGTTGCATCTTCTGCCTAGGGGATCACAGAGCAGAGACTGATGTGTCTTTGAGGATGGAAATGGAGCAGTTTAAGAAGTTACGGTGCTTCAGATGAGATGTGGTAACAGCACACAACTGTGTCTAGTTCATTTTGCTGAAAAACAAAATAGAAATCACAGAGGATGATCTAAGACTGTTTTGCTTTGCATAGAAGCAGACTAGCTATGTTCCTGTAATAAGTTGCCATGTCTCAGCTGTGAGGATGGTAATTTCCAGTTGATGAAAGGTAAATTATAGCTAGAACAGGTGGGTGCATTAAATTCGTAATGTGCTTCAAGATACCCGTCTGTGTTCACAGAGGAGTGGGACTTGCTGTGCTGGTTTGGACCAGCGGTCAGTCTAATTCGGTACCCTACCCTTGGCAATGATCAGTGCCAGATAACTGAGGCAATGTACAGGAAATCATGGATTTGATTATCAAATGTTTTATCTGCTGGGGAAGTGTTGGCTTTTTTTAATGTATCAAACCAAAACAGGCTGGTTTAGTCACTGAAAGAGTCCCTTCTGAAGTGCAGTTAAATTTCTCTTTAAATCTTTCTTTGCAGACAAGGAGTTTATTGACATTTCTTAATGTTTTCCCTTCAGATATCTCAGCTGAGGGTTGGTCTAAGCCATATACAGTCTTTAATCTGGCTTGGCTGTTTGTTTTTTTGTTGTTGTTGTGTGTGTGGTTTTTTTTCTTTGTTTTGTTTTGTTTTTTAAAAAACGTTCTTCTGCATCTCCAAAAAGCCAGAGTCATGGTGGATGAATAGCTAGGGGTTTTCTTTGCTAACATTATAGCTGAAAGATAAAATACTAAACGGGTTTCATGTAGTTATTGTATTGCTTGAGTGTGTCTTCACGCTAATTAAAATTAATTTAAACAAGGTGATAGAAGTAAAGTGCAGAGTAGGAAAAGGATAGATCAGAAAAAACAGATAAGAGAGGTGTATTCAAATAGTCAGAGCCTGATGAAATTTGCCCTAGGGTACATCAGCAACTAGCCAAGCAACCTTTGAACCATTTACAATTACTTTTTAGAAATTGTGAAGAGCAAGAGAGGTCCTTGAGGACTGAAAAGGGCAAATGCAGTACCTGCCTTTGGGAAAGGGAGATCCAGGGAATTAGAGACTAGTTAGTCTAACTGCAATGCTTAGAGAATTGGAACAAAGTTTTTAATCGGTTTCTAGGATTCTGGAGGATAAGATGATGAGGACTGGCAGAAGCAGTACCTGTGATGTTACCTTGACCTTCAGTAACTTTTGACATAACCTCTTGTGGCATTTCTGTGGAATAGGGAAATATATGTATTTAATTGTACAGTAAACAAATAACTGTTTAAAAACCATGTTTGAAGAGTAGTTAGCTATAACTTGCTGTGAAAATCAGCGGGGAAAAGGGGGGTGGCATGAGGAATCGTGTGAATACACCCCTGTTTGTCTTGGGCTGAGCTTTATTTGCTGTTCTCTTTACTGGTGTGGACAAGGGAATACTTACTAAATCTGCAAGTAAGCCCAAACTGAGAGGGGCTCAAGCAGTGTGAGGCATAGTTCAGAATTAAATGGCTACAGCAGATTGAAAAAATGTTTGGAAATCTGCAGTGTATAACTTCATGAACTGCAATGAGGAAATACAAAATGGTGAGGACATGGCTAGGCTGCACAGGCATGGAAGAGTGCTTTGGGACATGCTGCTGGATCACCACCTATGCACAAGCTAACACTTTGTCCTGGTTTTGGCTGGTATAGAGTTAATTGTCTTCCTAGTAGCTGGTATAGTGTTATGTCTTGGATTCAGTATGAGAAGCATGTTGATAACACACTGATGTTTTCCCTTGTTGCTAAGTAATGTTTAGACTAAGTCAAGGATTTTTCAGCTTCTGATGCCCAGCCAGCAAGAAGGCTGGAGGGGCACGAGAAGTTGGGAGGGGACACAGCCAGGGCAGCTGACCCAAAGTGGCCAAAGGGGTATTCCATACCATGGGATGTCGTGCCCAGTATATAAACTGGGGGGAGTTGGCTGGGGAAGGGGGGGGCAGATCACTGCTTGGGAACTAACTGGGCATCGGTCAGTGACTGGTGAGCAATTGCACAGTGTATCAATTGTTTTGTATATTCCAATCCTTTTATCATTATTTTCATTTTACTATTGTTGTTGTTATCATTATTATTTTCTTCTTTGCTGTCCTATTAAACTCAGATGTGGCTGGGGTCTGGAGGACATATGAGAAGTGGAGGTTGTTGGAGCTGGGTCCAATCAGCCTGTGGCTGAGGAGACAGAGTGATCGGTTGCTGTCTCGACCAAGGGATGGACAAGAGGTCCTCCCAGTTTATGGCAAAGCTGTAACTTGGATCCCACCAGCAATCACAAGTATGAGAAAGGCATTGACAAGTCAAGAAAGGTGCCAAAACCTGGAGTGAATCAGGCAGAGGACTGCGTGGCTGGCCAGGGACTGGAGTAGGAGATGTGCGAGTGGGGGCCAAGGGAGCAGTGCTTCCCATGCCTGGGGGTGGGAGGATCTGACCATGGTCACCCACCCCAAGCGGGTGGCTGGGGTGATGGCAGTGTCCGACTCTTCTGGGGGGAGCACAGGGAAGGGAAAAGAGGCAGAGTTCACAGGCTGCAGCAAGGGAAGTTCAAAAGTTCAGCTTGAGAGTGGAAGATCACTGACACAAGGGTCCAAAGAGCTTGTGGCACTTCCATCTTTGGAGGTGCTCGAAAATCTACTGGGCAGGACTCTGGACATCATGGTCTGACTTCAGAGTTAGCCCTGCTTTGAGCAGGAGTTTGGACTAGGGACTTGCAGAGGTTCCTTCCCACCTGCTTTATTCTGAGGTTCAATAAACTATTGTCCTTTTCTTTAGAGGATGAAATTTTTGACTGATAGGTGTCTCAGGTCAGTGGCAGTGCTCCTCTAGGTAATGTTAATCAACAGTTCAGAAGGGCCAGGTATTACGGAGATTGCTTCCCTTTGAGTAGTGTCTCTTAATAACATAAAAATGTTTGTTTTCTCAATCAGGCTTCAAGAGGAAACACTGCAATCAGATGTTCAAATTTCTTCAATGCTTCAGCATTTTCTTTTGTTAGAAGCCGTAGTGCGTTTTCTAGGATACAGGTGTTTAAATTAATAGCCTTTAAGAAACCTTTGCATCAAGCACATGGATTGGATTGGGTGCTTGAAGGAGATTGTTGCCTTGTAATATAATAAACGTGTACCGAATCGGAGAAGCTGATTATTTCCCGTCACAATAAATGAAAAACATGTGATCAGTGACTTCAGTGTCTATTTCTTCTTAATGTTTTGCAAAAGTAATAGCTATGAGCTTGTAATAGTGATATGCAATCTGTAACATGCAGTGGTTAAATATTAATATACATTGGCTGTGTTTAAAGATCAAGAATGGCTCTTAGGTAATGAAATGTTAACTCTCTCTTAAGCTCCATCAAGTTTTGTAAGGTGACTTCTAGAAGGGGGGGAGCGTGTTGCCATTCGGAGAGGTGGTCTGTTGCATGAACCTTAGCAACAATTCAATGCAATTGTTTTTCTGGCTTAGAATATTGAGAAATTGACACTAAGGTTTCTGTCGAGGTCTGATTTAATCACTTAAAAACATAGCCAGGCTGCTTGACAGGTGACCACATAAAGCGTTCCCAAAGACTAATGGTCTGTCTTGCTCATCTGTCCCCATTTCCTTAATCATGCTGATGGGGCTTTTTGTTTTGGTTTTGAACTGGTACCATTAAGCTGACAAGGCCACCTTGTTCAGAGGAGCGGTGATCGAGGGGTTATTTCCCATGACAGCTGTGACAGTCTGTAGGGTCACGTAGTTATGGAGCTGCCCCATCCTCCCTGTTGGGACAGTCTCTCCTGGCACTTGCAGTGGCATGGAGACTTTAGCCATCTGTGTAATCTCGGTTAATTGTGTTAGATATTTGTTCTCATCATTTAATGTTTGTTAAAGTCTTGTAAATGAAGTTGCTACAGTGTGAAATTTTATGGTGTCCAAGTTTGAAATCATCCCACTTATCTTGTTGACTTTCTTCCAAGCTGTTTCTTGTGGTGGTTCTGCTTTGCTGGCCAGCATGCTGGAGTGGCGAGTGGGGGCTTTCTCCCAATTTTTACTTGATAGTTATTAACTCCAGATGGCAAATACCATTTTACACTGTTGTAAAAGGTATTTTGTTCAAATGAAGTTCTGTTTCACATGCAATGGGGTTGACTTTTTTGGAAGTTTCAATTTATCTGTTCATCTCAGGAGCACGAATTATTGGTGTTGCTGGAGTTGGAGACCCTAACTGATGAGGTACCCAAAAAAAGAAGGGCTGATACAACGTACGCTACAGATGTTATGACAAGAACGTCATATTTTTTGCTGGATAGCAGAGTGACTGATTGGCCGTAGACATTCCTGACACTGCCTGACAGAAAGGGTTATTTTATCTGAAAACAGTGCAGTTACAGATGAGAGAGCTCCTGAAAAACATCACTCACTTTTACTAGCGACATCCATCACTTCCTAATTATGGGTGCTTTCAGGTGGAGAAACAAGTTCTTTCCATTGCTCCTCCGGAGCTTTTCTTGTCACTGCGGCAGCAGCGTAGGGTTAAAGTTGGTCCTTTATCCAGGGGCAGAGGGACCTGTGGATTAAATTAATGCACATTGGTGTCTGTATGTGTTAGATGGGTATCATGCTGTTCCAGGAATAGCAATGGCCAGTGACTGTGGAGAATGAATAACTCTTTGTAGCTTAACCACCTACTTTGAAGCACAGAAGATCTGTTAAACTTTTTTGTTTGAAAGTCAGGAGTTTTCATTGTCCTTTGAAAAGCTGAATCAGATCAGAGTAAGTCATGAGTCCAGTGAAGAGAGAAACCCGTGATACCTGTTCAGAAACAGGAGAGAGTCTCTGAATCTCAGTTTTCCAACACATGTGTTTATTTTTGGTGGCAGGAGCGTGGCTCCCCTAGACAGTCCAGGAGCTCTCACCCCTCTGGATGTCCCTGGAGCTGCCTTGGCCATGGCACCTTCTTCCCCAGCCACTGCCAGCTGCTGACTCCTGCTGCCTCCAGGCATGGCAGAGGGCAGGGTCTTCCCGAACCTCCTGGCCTGGCAGAGCGGCTCCTGGCCTGGCAGAGCGGCTCCTGGCAGAGCTGCCTGCTTCCCACAGGGGCTGGGCTAGGGCCACAGCCCGGACAGAAACTCAAGTGGGATTTTTGCAAAATGCTGAACTGGCGTAACTTTTTCCTGCTGAATTTGTTGGTCCTAGTACCAGACTTCACACTTTTTCCGAAAGCCATATACATTTTTTGGAAAACCTTATACATTTTTAGTGCAGTCCCTAGCACCTCTAGAGATCCGATGCCGATTGATTCCAAATCCTCTGCTGCTTTTTGGCATCAGAGCAACATTGGCAGCTGTGTCCATTATACAATGGCCTAATTGATCAGAAATCATCATATCCATGGGAGCCCTTTGCACGGCTGAATATCTTCCACTCTGGTTTGCTTCAGCCCACCTTCTGTGTGGGCTCAGATTTGAAGCTGGGCTCTTAAGAAATTTATTTTCCTTTGCGATGCTAAATAATTCCCTTCCTGTAGTCTTACAGCAAGAGCAGGGCAGGAGATTTACTTTCTCTGTGTGCTACTGTTTACATACGGATAAAAATAACAGTTGGTTCAAGTATTGTTTGTTTTTATGTATAGATGTGCTGTGTGCTCCACCCATGAGCGTGCCTCTCTGCCTAGATTTCTTTGTATTTACTTTGTGTGGCCCGTCGATCAGACCACAGGTATGGAGGTGCTGAGGATACCATGGCGATAGGGTCAGCGTAGGTGCCTGTGTGCGTGGTGTGGTCAGGGAGGAATAAATGAGCATTTTCAAAGTTGTTGTTTAATTCCAATGACTCTGCAGATGGTGAAGTATTTACAGTTGCTGAAATGCTCTGTGCTGCCTCGTGCTGCCTTTTCTCTTTGAAGAGTAGGTGCCTTGGAGCCCTTCCCTGGCTGCTGGTAATAGCAGTAATTAAACATACCTGGTAATGACAACAGACCTGATGCACTTTCTGCTGCTGAGGACACCGATGTCCTGAGGTCAGGAGTGTCCATTGCTGTTTCCTACAAACCCTCAATTTAAATGCAGGCTGAAGGTTAAAACTACAGTCCATAGATAAGGTGGGAATGGATGGCTCTGTTCCCCAAGTACATCCCTGGCTTCCTTCTGGGAAGCGGAAGTAGGATGGCCAATGTCCTGCTGAGCCGAGTTGGTATTTTATCGTTTCACTTTTGTCTTTTATTTTGTACCACTACAGCAGGGCCTCTTTGCAGGAAGACCCAAAGTTATCGTTTGTTACTTCAGATATAAAGAGGGAGGGCAAATGGGATGAAAGCAATTTAAAACAAAAAGCGTAGGCTTGGTGATGCTGCGGTCCCCAGACTTGCCAAAGCTTCAGTGGCCAAAGACCCCAAGAGCTGGTTGTGATTAAGCATCGCCCATGGGTTGGAGCTTCAGAGTTCTGGAAACGGCTCTGGGCATCTAACACACTGAGTAAAAACCCCAAATGTTAATGAAGTTCTAGAGAAAGAAGGGAATTGCACTGATGGTCAAGTTTATCTTTTCCTGAAAGTATGAGTCAAAGTTTAATTTACTGGGGGGGGGGGGGGGGGGGGGGAGCCAAAAATCCCCCACTCCAAAACCTGAAATACCCCATGCCCCCTTTTTTGAGGTCTGAAAGACTGAAATGAATCATTATCCATCAGCTCCCCAAAGACTAATTTGTGGGGAACGTGGTACCAGAGCAGAGGCTTTTGCAGGGGAAATGTGGGAGAGCCCATCTGTCAATATTGTTCTTGCTGCTTTTCCAGTGCTTTTACAAATTGATAGTCTGGGAGTTGTCTCTGCTGCAGGTAAAGCCAGTTTCAGGCCCTTGTGTGCTGATATTTTATTGAAGTGAGACATGAATGCTCCAGGGGAAAATGGCATTGTGAGATAAAGGGCTCTGATACATGCATATAGCTTAAATGTCATCTTACAAAAAAAAGAGATAAAGCAGACGTTAATTGTAAAACTGTACTTCATGTACGTTTTTTTCCTTACTGAAGTTATTTCACCTAATTTGGTGTTTCTGAGCACATGACTGCTGTGCTTATCCATCCTAAAAATGTTTCTTTGAAACAGTTTTGTGATTATGCAAATACATAGTTTTAATAGAGTCATAGAATGGTTTGGGTTGGAAGGAACCTTAAAGATCATCTGGTTCCAACCCCCCCTGCCATGGGCAGAAGAGAGAATAGATTTAGTAGTCTCTGATTAGAGAGAATATTTTCTTCCAAGATTAAGAGTCTGAAGTAGCAGTTGATTTTATCATTTGTTTTGAAGGAGAGAATTGCAGGTACACATTTTCTTCAAGCATTAGATAAGCTGTCTGACTGGAATAGCAGTTTTAATCTGTTTTAATGATGTTTTTCCAATATGAAAAGGGCCAAGAGATGCATAAGTCTAAAGGTCTACTGGTAATTGTCGAAGTGATGGGAGTTGTTTACAGAACATACAGTGACTGGATGGTTGCCTCTTGCTAAGCGCGTATACGTGACCTTTGTTCTTGGTTTAAAGTATAATTAAGGAATACGTGCCTCTGTGTATTTAAACACAATAAAACCATCCCATTTGCAAACTGTGAAGTATTTAGGGATGGCAGATACAGATGAAGCATTTCATGTTAACTGTTTTGTTATTTACCGATGTTGTGATGCCTTTCTCCAATGCAGCTATAGTGAGGTCAAATCAAATCTTTTATTAAGTGTTACTCATAGGAGTGAGGTAATGGTGTGTTATCTTATCTATGTAGGTAAAACTCTCATCTTTTTTCAGGTGATCCTAAAGAAAAAAACGAGAAGTCTTGGCCTGGCCTGCCTTTTGCCTACAGTGCTTGCCAAGACTTTTGCAGACTTGTTACAGAGGTATTAAATAGGCTTTGCTTTTTGTCTTGCTCTGTTAGTAAGGCCATGTGCTTTCAACATGTATCCAGCTGTAGAAACCTCAGAGAGGAAAAACTGTAGGCAATTCACTTCTGAAATCTATCAAGACTGACTCTTAATTCTTTGTATTGATCTTAATGCCTGATATTTCTGGGACTGTCAGGGTTAATGCTGGTCACTTTGTGACAGTCCTTCTTAATCTGTTGGTTTGAAATGTTATAGCAGAAGATTTTTGCTGCTCTGGCATTTCGTGCTGTGTGTCTGCAGCCCCCTTCTTATGGGTGGGAAACGGAGGAAATGTGTGACACGTGGCAGTGGCAGGTTTAAAAGGAGCAGCTGGGAGCTGCTTGGAGATTTTGAAAGTGAAAATCTGTGTGCTAGATGCCTTTTTACAAAGCTGTGCTGTTAGTCTAGGATGTGTAGGAGAGAAGCACTTTCAGTACACCCAGGGCAGCCGTGAAAACTGCCAACAGGGTGCCGGGGTCGGCCCGTCCCTGGTGCTCGTGGTGCTCCCCATCTCACCCTGCTGGTCTCGTCTCTCTGCATGCCCAGCTTGCTGCTGACCTCTGCCCGGAGGGATGTTTTGCCCTTGCAGTGCTATCTCCCTTCACCCCTCTTTACTCCCTAGCAGTAGCATCAGAGCCATGTGGATGGGTCTGGTGGAGAAGGGTATTCACCAGTGCTCAGGCACTGGGGTGGTCCAAGTGTGCTGGTGCGTAGGTGGGGTGGGCACACAGGAAAAGTGCTGGTGAAACATCCTCATCCTCAGCCCTGGGCTTGCCAGCACTGTGCTGGCTCTGCAACACTTGAACCATGGTGACCCGCGGTCTAGTTGGGACAGGATTTCTTTGTCACAATTGAATTAATGTAAATATTTCTAATAATGTGTGTATGTGCATAAATACATATTTATTTAGCAGCTTCAGTGTTTGAATCACAAACTGTGAAGGGAGTAATGTAACACCTTTTAAACAGAGGAGACAAGCAAGGGAAATTTCTTAATTTAACCTCCTTCAGCTGGATTGTGAAACCCGATAAACAGCTGCCTTGGAGTATGAGAGGAAAAGGGCAAAGAAGGAGAAAAGACCTGAAAACAAATACCCCCTCTCACTCCTCTTAGAGCAGAATATCAGCTGGAAAGAAACCTAAGCTCTTTGTAAGAGGTTAAGCAATGAAATTATGAGGAGCGGGTATTTTTTCCGCCATCCATACAGCCACGGTTAGCTGACGACATGAGAAAAGGTCTCTGTTATGTAAATGTCTGGTTTTTCCTTGTGAGGAAGGAACTCAAGATCTGCTGTCAGTAATGTGCACTAACTGTGGTGCAAACCTCCCTTTTTAAGGGTTGGTAATAAAAAGAAAATTGACAATTTAAAGAGAACTGATTAAAGAGGAAATTTTTTTTGTTTGGTTGGGTTGTTTTTTGTTTGTTTGGTTTTTAGCCTTTTTTTTTTACCCACTTGGGGACATGAAAATCTAGCCAGGGATCTTCCTCATCTCTCTTGTTACTGCCTAAGATTAATGCCCAGACCCTTTTAAAGGCCATTAGTAGGAGGAACAGAAGTTAAAAGAAACGAAGTCTCATTTTCAGTGGTTTTCCCAGTTATTCATTTTGGATTCTGCGCATGAACAACTTGTCGTTTGTCGTGGGGCTGAGTCGCAGGATCAAGGCTACAATGGAGGCATTGTGATCACCTTTCTCTCCCCACCACCCTGCGCAGTCGAGTTGAAATCCTGCTTTTTGGCATCCAAGCTGTTGCTTTGGTGACCAGTTATGACTCCAGAAGTATACATTGTGGTCTCGCTGAATAGCTGAAAGAGTGTAAGGGAAAAGATAAATGTGTTCAAACACAGCTCTGTTTTGCAAGCCTTCAAGGTGATTCAGAATAGAGTTGTTGGTGTATTTGATTTAATGTGGTATATCAGTGTAGTGTTAGGAATTCAAATGCCAGTGTTACAAATCCAGAAAACATAATTAAAGGTGATTTAGCGCTCAGAATACTATGCCCTTTACATATACATTATAATTACCTCTAATTTTTGGTAGTACGGAGTTCTCAGTTTCACTAAGCAGCACTGTTTCTCTGCAATTATTTAATTTTAGAAATAGCTATGTGTTAATCACTCAAACCTTTGTTTTCTAGAAACCTAAGATGTAATCTGTAATTCTGGGTTTAGAGGACACATCTTGTGCTCCTTGGTCTTATTGATGGTCCTGAAAGTCTTCATGTGAACCCAGCAAGATTCTATAAAGTATTTTTAGAATGAAGAGGGAGCTTTATGCCGGGAACATGGCAGGGGTGAAAGAATGAGAAAAATGGTAAATTCTGTAAACACTTGGATATAGAAGCTCCTTCACAGGTAAAGGAAGAACATTTGCCAAATTAGTGTGCAAATAGAAGAAAAATGTGTAGTTTCAGGGAAAAGAATCACATGTGATGGTTGGGCAGAATTTTCTCTTTCTTTGAATGCTTTCAGCAGTGGTGTTTAGGATTTTTTCTTTGCTTCCCATGGCACTTAATCTCCTCTGCCTTGCTTTGTGTGGTTGGTGAGGTCCTTGGGTCGGTGGTGTCTTTGTGTTCAGACACCCCTGTCCATGCCACTTGTGCTCACAAGTGACAACTGTAATGATTTAACAACTGTCTCTCCCATAATGTGCTGATACCACAAGTTACTAATGCTCCTCGTGGGCTAATGAGTGTGTCCGTTCTCCATGCTGGGTAGATTGCTTTGTTTGTCCTCCCCAAAGATTAGTGTTTATACTCCCTTGATAAAAGAAAAAGCACTCCAAGCATGTGTTCAAAGTGAAAACTCTCACAGATCTGGCAGGCAGTACAATATCACTAATAGCAGCAGATACTTAAGTAGCCTATTTTCATAATCCCACAGGTAGTTGTTAAGAGCATTTTCTCCTACTGGGAGAATATCTATCCCTCTGTTGAACTTCTTGTCAGCTATCACTATATTTATGACCTTAATGGCATTTCCAGCAATCATACCAAGATATAGTACACCCCGTGTATATCCATATTTCAATATTTTATTTTAAACCTAGTAGCACCTCATGTTGGTGTAGATGAGATATTTGGGTCGCACCTGTACTGCTAACACAGACCTTTTCCATGTCCTCGTAAATGTTCCTTCCTTGGTGGTTGATCTGTACTAAATTTAGACTAGCTTTGTAGCTGCATTTTGCTCCTTTAAATGAGACTATTCTCTTGGGCTAGATGGCATCTGCTACTGAAGTAGTACCTAGGGCAGAATTAGTAAATCAGCCATTTCAATGCATTTTCCCAAAATCTGTTGTGTGGAAGAGAAGAAATTGACAAACTGGTAACTTCTCACTGGGGTTTATGGAAATTACTAAGTCAATTATACAGTGCAGGAAAGCTGTACAGTGCAGCTTGTTTTCTTTTCCTTGTATAGTTTTTAAATACATTGCAACAGTTTTGAACTGGGAATAATATTTAAGAGGAAACACTTTGGTGCCACTGTGAGCACAAATCACATGGTGCTGAAGAACCAGATTGTGTAAAGAGGATTTTAGAAGCTGATAATAAAGACCATACTCATTGGTGATACAGGTATAACAAGTATGTTGCAAGTCGGATTACAATCTCATTATTTCAAAACAAAAGTTACCTGTTATTTTGATCAATAAGCCAATCTAGTGAAATGTTGAAGTTTTTGGCCAGGAAGGACTAAGCCTTCAGAATTAAACATTTGTTCCTGAAATCTGAGCCTCTGATCCTTCTATTGAATCACTTGGTAAAGGAAGAGAGAAAGAAAATATTCTTCATGTTACTTATTTTACCAAATATCCTTTTTCCACAGGTGCATCGTTATTTTTTGCATGTTGACCAGTAATTTATAGGCTCTCAGAGGTGGGATGGGGGCCCTAATTATGGTGAATTTGTAACATTCTATTAAAGCTATATAAAAATGAGTGTTTTGGTAGGGTACAGCCTTATTGCCTTGAACACCTGTTGTCCAGGAAGCATCATCTAAGGACTGGATGCGAAGCATGTATGTGCCACCTTATATTGTTCTTGTCAGAGTTTGCTGATGAACACTTTGCTCTGAACCTTTTCCCAGAATAAATGGGAAAATGTTTAAAGAAGTTTCAAGAATATAATCCACCCTCCGTGGGCTGTTCTCCATTGTTTTCCCCAATTGTCAGGGAAGGACCTGACAGGGAATTATCTTGCCTCCGCACTGCCATCAGCTGTGATTCCCAGGTCAAATGACAGGGCAGAGACACAGTTTTTGATCTGGCTGAGAAAGGAGACAGATCCTCAAAGGCATCTTTTCAAATAGGGGCTATCCTCATTAATAGGTCTTTATCAGATGTAGCTGTGCTGCTTGAAGGAACTTAGTCCAGGTGAGTTGTAAATCGTGAAATCTTCAGTCTCCTTATTTAGTCAATCTCTCATAAAAGGTGAGGAATTGTGTGGCAGTGACTCTGATCTGAAAGAGGAGTAGGAAGTCCTGAGTGTTATGCTGAAACACAACACTTACCAGAAGATTCTCCTTCTGAAGAGCTGGCAAAGGCTTTAACCTCCTGGAAATTTTGATGATGAGGGAGGAGTGCTGTTCTGGCAGTGGAAGAGTGCTGGTGCTTTCCTTAGAGGTTGTTTTCTGCGGAGAACATAGGTTTTAAGAATTTTTTTCTGATGTTATTGAAATATAACCGTAGACCCGGGGTGAGAGATTATTTTGCAAAAGAAAATCAATCAAAATACTGCCTTGAAATCTTTTTTTAGAGGTTAGTAAGTACTTTACAGTATGCAGTAATTGGGCTGTTGTGTGTAGTTAGAACATTTCTAACAGAGTCGGTCTGGGCTTCACCAGTCTCTGCCCATCTCCTCCTTCTTGCTCCAAACCTGCTTTGTCACTAGCAGCGGGGCAATAAATCAGGAGTCTGCTTCAGGTTCAAGAGAATTGTATTCTTGTTCCGCCTCTTGTTTACTTCTAACTCAGACTGGTTCCCCGATCCAGTCCACTGCACAAAACTGTACTGACGCAGCTGGGGAGGTGACCGGACTTGGGCACTGTGGCTGCTTAAGCCATCACTGTTGCTGAAGGATGTGCTTAGCAAACTACAGCGTCGCTTACAAGAGACAAATATAGTAAGTTATGCTAGAGACTTAGTGAAAATTCAGACTATGTACCCTGGGTAGCAGTGATCCCTGTGGATGTGCAAGAGTCCTCTACTTCTTTTAAAAGAACCTGCTATGGTTTTGAAAGCATTGAAGTAAAATTTAAAAGTTTTCTACTATCTTGAAGTACATGATTATACTCTCAAAGGTGTGAATACTAGTACTGACCTATTTTACTTAAAAGTTTTGGGACTATGAAGTCAGGTGTTCTTAAAAAAATAATAATTCTGCTTTGTAGATATTGGGCAGTTGGCTTTCAGTTGTGTTCTCAGTGACTTGCCAGTGATGTTATCACTTAAAGCTTTATGGATGAACTCTAGATTTTTCTTCAAAACGTTTAAAGCTTAAATGGAGATAACCCCTAAACAGATGGATATACTGGCTCTGCAGTGACAACTTGTGATTGATAAAATTTTAAACTTGAAGAGGTCTTACAGTTACTTTCTCCAGAAAATGCATTCGCCAGTGGCTGGGTTTAGATCTTGTTGTCAATGTTATCTGAGGAGACAACTGGTCATTCCAGGAACAGTGCTTTAGTGTTTTGAGATGGACTGTGAAGAGTCTGTTGTCCATTAAATCTCTTGGAGGACATCAACTTAATTTCTTCTAGAGGACTGGAAGATAATGGGAGGTAGTTAGATTTTTAAACCTTTTAGTTTGAGGAATAGTTTTCATTTCAGTAATGAAATTGGAGTGATGAATAATGCTGAAATCATGTTTGTCCATATTAAATGGAAGCTGGCTGATTGTCCCCTACTCTTGAAGAGGAAGTAAGGGGCATGCTTTTTTAACTACAAAAGCAGATCTATGCTGAATCTCAAATGACTAGACTCATACACATGAAAAGCACCTGGATATAGAAATAGCAATCATTTTATTTTGAAGATTTCCTAGCAAAAGTAAACTTAGTCTCATAGCTACATTTTTATTAAAAATTTCAAGAAAGGAAAAGCACCTTATCTTCACCAACTCCCTGCTCCCTCAGCACAGTCATGCTGTGCTTGATGCTCCTGATGGTGAGATTTATCATTAAAAGGTGATTTTTAAGTTGTTTATAGGAGAGGTATCCTGTTGTACTCTGTAATATTACTTTGCTTTTTACTTACCATTTCCCATCCAAAGATCTGAACTTGCATTGCAAAGTTCCAGTCCTGACTGTTGTTTACAGATAGTGGAGCTCAGGAATGCAGAAGTGGAGCAGCGTGTTCAGTATTAAGGCATGTCTTAAAAGAACAACAACAACAACAAAAATTTAAAATCTTGTCTTGTTTGGTGTTGGAGGGTTGAGACAGTGCCTGGCACAAAGGCATGAAGTCTTATTTGGGAGAAGCCTGTGGAGCAAGGGTATTGCCACCATTACCCATCTTCTTCACAGTATTGCTCCTTCCCCCTGAAAAAGAGGTTGGGCAATAGTATTTGTAAGTCATTAATAAAATTATCATTGGTTTTCCTGTTCGTTAGATGCAGGGGAAGACTGTGAGATATTTTAGGCCTACATTATTATATGCCTATGTAATATCAACACAATTGCATCAGCCGAGAGCTAGGAGGGGCATCAGTTTCAAGTTCTGTATGCAGTGCAGGGACGCCGGCGTACTTTGTAGGAGAGCACAAGGGGGCTGTAGCCATCACTCCCTGCCTTCAGACTGGGGGCTCTGCCACGCTCTCAGTGCTAGCACAGCATGTGGAGGTGGGCTGTGTGGCCCCTCACATTCGAGGACAGTGAGATCCAGTTTCTCTGGTTTAGTTAGACACTGAACTCTAATGTCCAGGCAGCGCTGATGTTGTTGAAACAGCAGATTTTGTAGTAAGATAAAGGTACACAATTTTTTTTGTAACACAAAAGAGGCTGTAGCAATTCCATGTGAGATGTGTAGGAAGATGGGGGAGAATCAACATTTGCCAAAGTGAGAGGGATAAAATCTGGTGGAATAACAGAAACTTTCTGTCAAGTTACAAGAAAGGCAATAACTAAGAAATGAAACCCCCAAAACCTGAAGAAATTGGCAGGAGAAGAGAGGAGAAGGGACACTACAGCATCTTTTTACATTTAAAGTCAGTTCACCCAGATCAAGAAGTGTGCTCCTAGAGGCCATATGAGTGTCTCTGACTAATATGTGTCTAATTTTTCTGATTATTAGATTGCTCTTTTGTGTGTGTATATGTGCATATAACGGGAATTTTCCAAAAGCACTTGGTCGCTGGGGCATGCAGGCTGTGCAGCAGCTTGGCAATACATGCTTTGGTAAATCAGCAGGCGAGCACTGTACTGGCATTCAAAAGTTTTTCTTCTCTCTAAGCCCTGGATAAAAAAAAAAAAATTAACTTGGCTGTGGGGCCCAGGCAGTGTAAAGTTGTCTACAAAGCATTACGTAAACCATCTTTGCTTATAGCTTAGTTGGTTCATTTTTTCAATGCATGTCAGAATATGTTTATTCTTGTAAGGCTACGTGACATCATACACTTAGCAGGGAGGTGTAAGACAGCAAAATAATGTATGAGGCTGGTTCCAGCTGTCTGAGGGGTAAGCGTTTTGCTGAGTGAAAGTGGAACAAAACCAGCTTTAAGGGTGGTTGGCTTTTTGTGTTTCACTGAAGGAGCTGTTAAAAGTCTAAATTATAGTTTTCCTGATGGCTATTTGAGCAAGGGTGTAGCTGAGAAGCGTGTGTGTGTGTCTCAGCAGAGTATTCTTAAGAAAGCGGCTGCAGAAGCTCTGAGGGCTATTTAATTCTTCTCCTCTTCCATTAGCCGGTGAGGCAAAACGAGTGGGAGGTCTGTGAAGCCCGATCAGTGATGATAAGGGAAAGCACAGTTCCCAATGCAAGGATTTAAAAATACTCTAAAATATTGCAGAGAAAAGCAGAGCAAGAAGGTGTGACTAGGTGCTGGAGCCAGTAGTACTCAAGCTGGAAGCAAGGCACGCCTCTCTCGGGGTCTGGAGAGTGGGCAGAGAGGGAGGAGAAGTAGTGCATCCCCTCCGTGTCCTGATGTCTGTCCTGGGCATCGGTCTGGATTCCTCCCGTACTGAATCCAGATTTGCTTTAGTCAAACGGGAGTTGGGCTCATGGTAGCCATAACTGCATGAAATGTCATGTCCCTGGGGTTGTAAGAGAGGCTGGGCTAATAATCCAGACTTGGCTTTTGACCGGGGATACAGTAAATCTGAATTGGAGGGCTTAGCAACAAGCACAGTTGCATTTGGCTGTGTGGATCACGGCATCACTGCCCCGGGCTTCCCCATTATAAAACAGGCAACTCGACAACCCGAGGTTTTCATCTGTGTGTATCTGAGATAGAGTGATTAGGATGCGGATGTTTCTGGCATTGGTGAGTTGTTAGAAGAATAGTCTGATTTTTTCTGAAGAGGCAGTCACGCAGTGCAGTGAAGATCTGGCTGGTGCGTGGTTCGGCGTGCAGTTTGTTTCCCTCTCCCGAGGTATCTTTGTTTCTACTTAGTATTCTGCGTGCCGTGCTGAGACCTGGGTCTTGTTTAATCAGTTTGGTTCTGATTGCTTCCTTGTATCCATGGGTCGCATCTTGAATTCAGTGTTTTGCATTACAAATCTGCTCTCCAGAGATGGGCAGGATATATAGCTCCATCTGCCACATCCAGTTTTAGCCCTTTTTCACAGAGCCCTGTTAACAGGTGACATGCACAGCCCAATGCGATTCTAGCTAATTGTTGGTGTGTAATTAAGAAGATGAGTGCTGACCGGATCCTCTTCTGCAAAATGGAGGAACCGCTGCAGGCTGCAGAGAGATGGGGCGTCCTGGCCAGACCTCCTGGTGCAGCTCCCGTGCTCGCTCCGTCCCAGAGCCTGCCTTGGCTTTGAAGGGTGAGATGAGTCACGGGAGCTGGATTATTCTCCTCGTGTGCCAGCTTCCAAATGCCAGAGGAGATGTGAGGAAGTAGATCTCTCATAGGAGTATCATTTTTTCTCTTTTGTTTTGTGACATTTGGATGACAGCGTTTTTGAAATGGTCATTTCTGCTATTACTACTGTGAGAAAGAGGTTAGTCTAAAATCAGTATGTGAAAGTGCTAATAAATACAGTGTTTATGCACCATCAGCGGATAGATGACCGTTTTGATTTCTTATCTCATTGTTCTTCTGCTAGAGCCGAACCTCTGTTGTTACAGGGTTATAAGAGATAACCTGTATATTTTTAGGCTTTTCTTAAGGTGGAAAAACTAGAATTCAAATGGTTTGCAGCTTTTCTCTAAAGTGGTGATATAAATTGTTGTACTAAAACTAAAGGTTTAGTGGAATTTTAAGAAACAGAAGAATAAAATTAGTCCAGAAAACGTTTGCAGGATAATTTATTGTCTGTTTTTATAGAAGCCTGGTAACTGGAGTAAGCTTCTGAGACTTTCAAGACAGCAGTGTTTACTCTTCAGAGTTTCATAGTTGGTTTGGTTGTTTGTTTTGTTTTGTTTTAAATCTGTTCTCACAAAATAGTGTCAGGGAGGCAGAGTGCTATCACTGCTTTTATAGTTGGGGAGTGCAAGGTGCAGGAACGGAGGCACTTGGCGAGGCCACAGGAGTCCTTGTGCTCGGAGGCAGAGTTGGAGCTCCGGACCTGCCCTGCTGGAGTTGGAGCTCCGGACCTGCCCTGCCTCTGCTCTGCTGCCTCTGATGTAAAAGCAGAGCACAACGGTGGCGTTGGAGCTGTTAGAAAGAAAATTACAATGCATTGACTATAAAACACATGTATGGTATCATTTTTATAGGAATATATGTATACAGATGTAAAATATGCACAAATAATGTGTGAATATGTGCGTGCATCATGTTTAGAAGTCCTTTGGGAAGAAACTCTTAGCAGGTCTATATTGGAGTCAAAAGAAGTGAGATCTGCTTGCTAAGTAAAATCTAGAGAGGCACAGCAGCTGAGATTGTGGCTGCAAATCACAGTGAGAAGAATGTCTAACAAGATCTCTTGCACTGGCCAGTCCCTACTTTTAGGGCACTTTTTCTGTTTTTTTTCAGCCCTGTGATGCTGTCTCGTAACAGGCACAAAATCTGGTCATCTGGTCTGGGAAAGCCCCAGGGAAGGAGATTGTGTTTTGAATGCAGTGAGTAGGATTGTATCATCCACCTTTCAGTATGCTTTTTCTTTTGTGTACTTGATGACTTGGACAGTTGAAACTAAAAGCTTCCCTTGAAACAATATATTGAGAGATTAAAGTTTTGACCAAGGGGTCTGGTAGGTAGTTCTGAAACACAAGTGTAGTTTAAAGCTGTTCTGAAACAGCTGTAATGACAGTAACGTATATTGCTGTCAGAGAAAAACACAATTTATTCCTCTGTGGGGAGAGGGAAATAGCTGGTTAACAGCTAGAAACCTACCTCTCGAGATTTACCTTTTTAGATGAAGTGCTAAGGAAGAATGCATGGCTTCCTTATCGGGTATATATTGTAAGCTGTATTTATGTTAGTTGCTGTGCTGCCAGGGTTAATGAGGTGACTGGAGGCCAAGTAAATTTAACATATTCATAGGTAATGGTATTAAAAATGAATCCTGAAAAGGCTGGCTGGCTGGCAGCCAGTTAGTTTGGGGTCCCCCGTTTCTCACGGTTCAGCTGGGAGATAAGCTGTGAAGAGGAGCATCTGTGAAAGATGGGAGGCAAGGCAAGAATGTTTAAAGTTGTAGCCTAGTATTTACTTTCCAAACAACACCAGGAGTGCTGGTGCCTGTTTGGTAGTTTATTAGGGAGTGTACTGCCTGTAAAGTTATTGCAGCAGAGGCAGCTGTGGTCTATAAGGGTTGCACTTACTGCTCACCTCCCCTGGCTCATGGAAGCTGGTCTCTGACTTGACCCTGTATTTCAGCTGATCAAGAGTTGTGCATAACACTTTTCAGCAGAAATATAAATTTATCGCACAGTTGGATATGGATTCTTACATAGAAACCTGATGCAAAACATAGGTGGGGAGAATTTTGTTAGTATTCATATTCATAAAAGGTCATTTTAGAAACTGTAAAGGATGAGAAGCACGCTGTAGCGAGTTTATGGTGCTTCATGAAAAAGGCGCCTGCCTTTCCATTTCTAGAAAGCATGATATTAAAGTGTTCGGCTTTTAAATTATTACTAAGGCTATATTGCCACCCCTCTTGTTTCTGAGGTGATGCTTTGTGTTTTTAATGTATGTTTTTATTTTGTTTCATTCTAGTTTCACAGCTATGGCCTTAAGTAATCATTATGAATAAAGCAAATCTGTTTTGGTTACATCAACAGGGCATTTAATGTCCACACAACTGCTAATCATTCTTCAATTTGTGCAATTAGAATAAAGCTCGGGTCACAAGTGGTAGAAATGTGAGAGAGTCAGAAGCTGCTGTGCTGTTGTCTGCTCTCGGCTTATGTGCTGCAGAGGTGATTTTACTCTGCTCCTGAGCTGGGGTGTATTTACTTCAGCTTAATTAAGCACCAGCCCTCTCAGCACTTTGCCTCCTAGTGCAGTCAGTGGTCTTGGTCCATTGGTTGGTCTGGAAGAAGATAACAGCCATGGCATAAAGGATGGGGTGTTGTTTTCTTGCCGGTACGTACTCATCACTGCTAAGTGCTTCCATTGATTACAGCAGTGCGAACACAGCTGAAAACAACACGGTTGGTGGTTTCTAGGAACGTTTGTGCTACCATTTACCAAGCCCTTGCCTTGTTGCTTGAGGACTTTATTTTGAAACAAAAGTGGCAATGTCAGGCAAACATGTGCAAATGCTTGTCGGGATTGCTGTTTGGAGGGGCTACCCGTTGGCTCCCCAAGGTGATTTCGTGGCTGTATGGACCGAGCATCCCTAGCAGGCAGGCTCTGGTTGCTGTTGGGGTGTACTGGAACCAGTCTGCAGAAGCAGAGTAGGTACTCGCACAACTGGGTTGTTTGTGGTGTGTGGGTGGGTGAATGCGGGTGTAGGCTGTGCTGCAGTAGTTGTATGCGTGTCATGTTATGTTATCCCTACTTCTAAATGGCAGGTGAAAAGCTTCAGCTAATGCTCCTTTAATAATTAAGTGATGTGAACAGGCACATCTTTGAGCCATTTTCATTTTATATGGTATGATAGACTTTTGATTAATTACCCTAGCTTGTAGAGTTGTAATAGATTACTGAGTTGTAATAGATTACTGTCTTTCTTAAGGGAAGGAAAGGCTCTACTTTTCTTGTCATTGACCAATTACTAATGGATCAGTTAGGGGATGCAGCCAGCTGTAGTGCATGCATCCTCACGGACACACAGCTCCTCTACCATGCGGCGTGCAAAATGTGAGCCTGTCTTGAATGCGTCTGTTTCTCTTTTTCTGTGTTTGAACTGGACACACCACTGTAGGCACTGCTGGAATAGAAATAAATTCTTCTTGCAAAGGTACAATAAACTAACTTGGTAGAGTTAGGCCCCTTCTTTCTTAACCATCTGGGCTACTTCATGTTGTGCTGAATTGAGATTAAAAATTTCATCCTCTCAACTGTCTTGAAACACATGTGGACATTGGGAAATGTCTGAGGAAAGATGGCAAAGGGAGGGAGGGGAAATGCAGACGTAGGCAGCGAAGTATGGGAGCTCTGGGGCTAGACCTACTGCCAGTCAAATTGTCCATGTCAGCTTTCTGATGTGCTTGTTGCCTAGACTAGGGCAGGGCATGCTCTCAACAAGGTCTTAAATGCTGCAGCAAGACCCCTTGGTGTTGCAGCTGTTTAATCTAAATAACAAGTGTGTATTTTTATTGAATTTAGTATGAAAATAAATGATACAGTGGCCCCTAGGGCACTCTACTGGTACAATTTTGTATATAAAAATGGCTTTTCTCTCCCCTGTTGGGTTTTGGGTTTTGTGGTGGGTTTTTTTGGTAAATAGGCAGAGTATAGACAGCCCTTTTCAAAATAATGTTGAGCTGGGAGTGTTTGCAGTTTGATCTTGTGACTCCATCCATCTCCTCTAGATACTATTAGTTTGAGATAACTTGGCACTGCTTGGCATCCTTTCATCTACAGGCCACATACGGTCATCCCTGAGATGCACCCGTTCCTCTGAAAACATGGCAGTGTCAGAAGAAAGCTTAAAAGTGCATTTTAAATGGGTTCTTCGATTGTTTCGTAAACGGTGTCCCCCAAGGGTAGGGTGAGAGAGCCTGGCCTGTACAGGGCTGTTAAAGGCTTCTGGGTTAGGAGTGGTACAGGTGCTTTCAGCAGCGCTTGTGTCAAGGACCTGAGAAGATCTTCAGGTAGCACCATGGTGGAGCTGATCTGGTTCTGGCCGCTGTCGTTTCTCACCATTCATCAGCTGCATGAGTTGAGATGAAAGGGTTTGTTATCTGATGCTTTCTCCAGAAGTTAATAAACTTAAAGGACATTTTTGATTCTCTCTGCCCCCCAGTATCAATTGGTGACTGTGGAATGGTTCAGAAGACTTTGTGTAGTTCAGGATTCATAGCCGCTTGAATAAACTTGGGGCTTAATAAACAAAAGACGGATGAGATGGTTCACTGTTTTTCCCTGCATATTTGCCTAAGGCTTTCAGCTGTCCAGAAAAATGACAAACTGCATCAAACAGAACCAGTTATTGGTGGCAGGGTTTTGGGTTTTTTTTTAATATTTCATTTCAAGAAAGTTGTTACTAAGGTTTTTCTCCTAGCTTCTCATACACTCTATTGGCAAAAAAAAAAAGGCCAAAAAATCATGTTTGAAAAAGAGCTTAAAAAGTCTGTGATGATAATAATGAATTTACAAAATCCCTTGAGATAGAAATCTTTCTATATTAATACTAATTGGAAATGTTTTAAAGGTAACATTTAATAATATTTTAGCACTGTCTCCTGTAGTAGGATTTTGACCTTTTTATTGCCCCTGTGAGCCCAGGATGTTAATCGGGGAAATTGCACGTGAGACATGAGGAATGTCTGAGATAATTTACCAAATTCTGCAGGTCCCTTCTTGTAGACAAAAATATCTAAAACTCTGACTTCTTTAATTTGTAGAGGAGCTCAAATTACAATAGTTGTACATGGTGTACACCTTAACTCTCAGCTTGCTAACAGTTCAGAGATTGCTGGCTGCTCTGAAAGCTTAGGAGGATATGGGTATGTGCGTTTACAAACTCTGAGGGGTTAAGAAGGCTTGTAGTTAATCCAAAATACAAAAATGCTGCAGCAGCAGAATTGCTTCAAGCTCTTTTAAAAGTCCTTTCAAGTTAAGATGACATTGCTTTTGGTTTAATATAATGAATTCAGTAAAGCAAGAAGGCAGTAGCTGTTCTGCTTGTTCCCACTCTCTGGTGAGGAGAGGGGGGCTTATAGGATTCTCGTTCAGCTAAATAAAGTTTGACTTGCATGTAGTGTGATAAATTCAAGTAGAATGCTTTCAAAGATAAAGAGCCAGGCGTCTGCAGCTTTTGTGCCTCCAGTAACTTGCAAGAAACTCTCTCGGACAGTTGATGGAAAAGGGTTTGGGGATGGTGGGCTTTCCCAGGGCAGCTGGTTTGTTTAAAAAGAAATAATAAGCTTTGCCTGGTTCATACAACTGGCTGCCAGTAGTTATTCGATCTTGGTCTTAATGACGGTTGCTGCCTATGAGTCTGCTGTGCCAATAGCTTCGGTTGGCCTTCCTGATGCATCCTCACTTCAGGCAGTGGTTCGATAAGCTTTTCCTTTCCTATCCGCACAGCGAAGAAAGAAAAGCCTGCTGGCTTCTCTCGCAGTGCTGATGCTGTTCGGCAGCAAAGGGTCCCGAGGAGGTCACAGGACAGGCACTTGCAGGTTGAGTAGCGGTGTTTGCTAGGCTCTTGAAAGGTTACCCTCCTCCCAGCCGCGTTCCAGAGTCGGGATTGATCTTGCAGCCGTTCATCCACTGTAACGCCAAAACAGGACTTGGAGCACAACGCTGCCACGTGCGGCTCTCCTGGGGAAGGCTGCCGGGACAAGCATGCGGCAAACTTTGGTCAAACTTCTGGTGGTCAGTGATGACTAATAAGTAAAAGAAACTGCCGCGTATCCAGAAGTTTTGCCATGTAATCAAGGGACATGGTTTTCCACGTTTGCTTGCAGAGAAACGTGCAGAGGGGATATTTGTATCTTGTGAAGTCCTGACTGTCCATTTCAGCCCTTGCGGAGCTCTCCTGTTGCCTTTGCTCAGGAAGGGTTTTCGTTTTCCAGAGATGATCAGTTTGCTTCAGCTAGCAATATGAGTCTTAACTGGTTTTTGATGAACACTGTCAAGGAGGGTACATACTTTTTATTTTATTTTGCATTTGTAAAAATTCCATCAGACAGTGCTGACTTCCTTAGGAGATGCCAGGCCGCAGGCACGCTCCGGTTTGGACGAAGGCAGGTTGACTGAACTGCGAAGTTTTGTGAAGCCTGTAAGTCTCAGCTGAAGAGCAAGCCCAGAGTACTTTTGCACAGAGATTTACACCACCATGTCCCTTCTGGTGCAAGGCTTTAGGGCTTCTGCGTGTGGAGCAGAAGCGCGACAGAGCGGTGGGGATTCTGCAGAGCCTTAAGCAGCCCTTTACTGCTGGTGCCCTCGGTGTGACGCAGAAGGTTAATCTGTCAGGAATTACCTCTGCGAGCCTGAAGGATAGAATAAGCTTTATTATGAACAGCAGTGCTTCATGAGGAATAGCTATTAAAATTCCTTCATGTATTCTTTTTAAAAGGGCTGTAAACAAATTGTTTCTCATAAACCACCTGCATGCATAAAACACATTTTCTATTGCCAGCGTTTCCCAGAGTTGGATTGCTGATTTAGCCCTGACAGTACCCTGGGTACTTTGTTCTGCTTAAAAAGCTGATCATTGATACTTTTCCAAATGTTTCCATGTCTTTAATGTTAGTTCAAAATATCTAATGCATTGCTCCTGCAGGCAGAGAGGATACCAGCTGCATCAGGCGAATTCCCATTCTGTTGCCTCCTCTCCTATAGTCAGGAATGGCCCATGTTCTTCCTGGGAGAGGTTTGAGATTCATTTTCACTAGAAGACAGGGAAAGAGTGGTAAAGGGAGAAACAGAAGACAGATACATGAGTCTGTCACAAAGCCCTTTTCAGAAACCTTCTCTTTCCTCTGAGAAGAGAAAATTACCTTGTACATTGCATATGATTTGGGCTGATTTTTTTTTTTTCCTCACACTTCAACTCTCAAAGAACTTTTCTTTTAAAAGGATAAAATATAAAAATAAAATTTAAGCCCAACCTGTCAGCAAAGGGTAACGCATTCTGAAGGAAAGCCTCTGGGCTTTGAACCTTTGCCAGTTGATCCCTGAAATGCTGCTGGTAGGGTACTTCTCTGCTATAGCTACTTTTGAAACACTCCATGGATGCTTACCAGGTAGAAGGCTTTAACTTACGGAGTTAGTACACTTACAGAGTTAATACATTTAACATGGAGTGAAGGGGCAAGATTCTTCCAAGAAATTTCTGGGACAGCATCCAGGTCAGTGGGAAATGTCCTGGAATTTCTGACCTGAAATATGTGACTCTGTCTGCAGTATCAGCCTTCCTCCCACTAGTAAGCGTTGGGCAAATTTGAAGTCTTCCCCATACCAAGATGAACTAATTTTTTCAAGCAATAGGTGGGCTGCCTTTACTGCAGGGAGTGTTACGGCTTCTGTGTGAAGAAGAGAAACTCCTTTGTTGCTCTGTCCTCAAGCCATCCCATTTTGGGGTCTCTTCTTCCTGGTAGGTGAGAGCACTTGCTTCTGCTGGAGCTGCTCCTACCTTCCCCACCAGTGACATAGTGTTGACATGTGTTACTTCAAATGAGCTTATACTGGTGATGCGTATGCTACGACAGGAGCAGAGCTGCCCATTTCCTGACAAGGATCAAGCGGTGCAGCGTGTTCTGTACTTGATGGGTTATATTCTATATGGTTTCTAAAATGTAATGCTCCGATGCAGACGGGGAATGAGTGCATTCCAAAGATAGACTGGCCTCCCTTCTGCAGGGTGCACACTAGCAGCTCCTTTTGCAGGACTGTCCTGACCTTGTTTGTTTTGGACTTAGGCACCATAAAATAGCTTGTTAATTGCTGATCATTTAGAATTATAATTAGGTGTTACCAGATGAGTTCTGTAATACTACAATTAAAATGTTATAAAAAATTTTGTGGTTTTTAATACTTCATAAATTGGTTAAAATTTAATTCAAAGCATACTGATTGCAAGCTCTCTGTGTATGTGTGTAATTATTAAAACCCACAAGGATAAAACCAAAGCAGAGAGATCTCATAAAGAATGTACCAGTAAAAAAACCTGCCCTTTGCATCATGTTGCTGGGGAAGGTTTGAGTGATGCAGAATCCATGCACCGGCTAGAGGTCAAGCAACCAGGGATGCAAGCTCCAGCATTGGATCCCTTCAATAAGCAAGGAAGGAAAGTCAGGGCTCTGGTTACTGTCCTGGGGTATGAAAAGAGAAGGGTGTCCCTGAGAGCAAGGTACAGCTGAAACTGTTTGGGGTTTGCTTATTGCCTCTGTGAAATGCAGGGTGCCTTGCATTGAGAAAAGCTCTTCAGCAAGTGGCAGCAGATGTCTTGGGCCTTAGAAAATCCATTATATTCTGGATCATGTATTACCAGATCAGGACTACCTTAGTTAATGCCATGCAGAGTGCTGTACTAGTGCAAGCATAGTCTGGTGATTCAAGTTGATTCAAAACATTTTGAGTGTCCTGCCTTCCCAGAGCCAGACTATAACATAGACCTGCCACAAACATGGTGTTGTGTGCTCTAGCTAATTCGGTAAAACCGCCCCTCTGCTCACGCCTGGCTCGGGTCCACTTTAACTAATGGTCTGGGCACACGTCTAGAAGCAATGGGCATAGGCCTCTGGTCTCTGAGCAAATGAGCTTTCAGAGGGAACGTCGTCAAAACAACTTTGATGCATTAGTCTGCAGGTAAGAAAAAGCATGGACATCTGGTGGCATTGCATATCCAAAAGTAAATGCTTAAAACTTGGAGCATGTTCCTCGTACGTCACTCAGGGCCTCAGAGCCGTTGTTTATTGGCAGCTGAGGAGTTGCTCTGTGCCACTGTTAATTTGATATGTTTGGGTTTGATGAACGAGGTGCTGGATCTTGTATTGTTAGCCCCACGCCAGCATCAGCCGTGTGGAGGAACAGGGGCTGTTCCTTTCCTTGGAGCTGTACTTAACCAGGTCCTGCTTAAGCTTTCCTTTGTTTTTCATCAAGCTAGGTAATGTCTTTCCCCTTTAAGATCTGTTCTGTTTTTCTCCTGGAAGCTTTTTGCCTTCAGGATTTTATGTCCTGGCAACTAACAAAATTAAAATAGCTTTCCTCCTAAGTACTGTAAAACGTACATTGAATCTGATTTCAATGGCTCCGAGTATGCATTTCAGCACACTAATGTACAAATGGATTGAAAAAACAGCTAGCAGTAATTTTCTTTCCTTAGGTTTTACTGAATGGTGTCCCAAGAAGCTGCACATTATGTGTTATCCTCTTTAAGTTTTACTCAAGGTCATGTAAAGGTGGTGGCCTGGAAGGAAAGAGTGGATAATTTCAATAGTAAAGCTACGAAATTGCTGCAGACGGCATATGGGATGTCTTATTTTTCAAAGGTCTTTCCATCTGCTATTGGCAGAAGTCTCCATTACGAAAGGGCAGTTTCGTGTGAGGTACATAATTTGTTTTTTTTAGGTTGATCTTTTGTTAGGATTCAGGTTTATCCTAAGTCATACCATTAGCATGGGACGATTCACCTGGTAAAGAGAACACATAGGAGTTGTAAGATGTAACTGAGGTACAGAGGAAATTCTCTCAAAGTTTGAGGAAGAAGGAATTTTTAAGATTGGATTATAAAAATGAAAAGCAAGCTACTGTCTTGTGGATGCAGAAGTGTTATGGTGGTAGTTTTTGTTCATTTTCCTTTGAATACCTTACTTAAGATTGAATTGCAAAACTTGAAGCTTCTAGAGCCGTAGGATGTCATGGAGGAGAATTACGCTGAAGGGTGAAGAATATCCCGTATCAGTATGTCTGTGCCACGCTGAATGTAAGAACTGATCTCTCCTGCTGCCTCCCGAGTGTACAAATGCCAAAGCCATTGGAAGTAGCTACATGGCTGCTGTGCACTCAATAACCTTGGCTAGCAAAGCATGCCTTTTCTAGTAATCAAGAAATTGCTCTATATCAAAAGCAAAAACCCACATACATTTGGTATGGATTTTATGGTGGGTGAGGGTCCATGGGAGGTACAGGATCACACAAGGTGCAGGGAGAATTGTGCCAGGGGTGTTGATGTGCCCAACTTACCTGAGAGGCGATGTTGTTTACTTTTGCTGTATGTTTTGGATTTCTTTCTGAGGTTGGGAGAGGCAGTTGTTACAGGTTCATTAAAATGTGCAGAATATTTTTAGCCTCCCACCTTTTCTCATCTTTCTAATCTGAAGCAGATGAGGTTGCGCATCCTTGATAAGGTGGCAGGCAGCGTGGATCTGCAGCCACATGGAGGCTTCCTATCTGCTGCCTCTAAGTTTTCAGCACTTGTGTGTGGTCCACGCATGTGAGTTTACTTGCAGAATGTGTGCATGAAAACGTGAGCGTGGAAGCAGGTTTTGGCCTGTTTGACTCTGGAGTCCTGGGATTTGCTTTGTGGCATGGGAGATGGCTGGTCTGTCCAGAAAGTGTTGGATTCACTGCAGCCTTGATGTAGCTGTTATCTCGGTCCCTCTAGCCAGGAAGTAACTAGGAAACTACTGCTTTGATCTGCCAAAAAAGACGACTTGTAAAATATATTAATTGATTTTCTTCCATCAAACTGTTTTGAACTTACAGCCTCAGATCTGAGTGAGACAGAATCTGATGTGTAGATGCTTTGTGTGTCTTACTGTACAGAATATGATGCAAGAAATCTGAATTTAATTTTTAGCCTGAAGTGCTACTGAAGGAGAGAAATTGTATTTTTGGACTGAGTCAGAGTTAAGACTGACTTTGCCACCATTAATTCAGGATTTCTTAATTTACAGACCTTTGGTTTCTTCATCTTCAGTAAACATTATATTACATCTAGGGCTTGATTTTTATTTACATCCCTTTAATATGGCTTGGGTACTATGTAGTATATGCTACCTCAGAGGGTGTTTTCTTTTGCCAAAGCAAAGGGGCCTTAGTAGAAGGGGGAAAAAAAAAAGGAATAATCATAAATTTACCATCTTATTACAATAAGCTTGATTGCATCTTGGTTTCTTTATAGGTTACAGAAACAGTTTTCATTTTTCATACAGAAGGCAATTGCATGAAACTTGTGCTTTCATAGTTCCTGCTTATTAGTTGCGAAGGGAATTTCTGGGTGCTGTCTTCCATGGTAACAGCCAAATGCCTCCAGAGCCAGAGGACTGCAGGATGCTGGGGGCGTTCTGCATGGAGTGAATTCAGTTTAATAAATGTAATAAGCTCATTTACCCTACCGGGCTATGTTAACTACCTGCATATAAACTGAGCATACATAATGTTTGGGCAAAGGTTAGAGAAGCAGTTTGTAGGAAAGGCTAGCTCCAGAGCACGCCAAAGCAGCAGCTATTCTTATTTTAGCCTTCAGTAACACACACAATAATGGGGTTCAAGCAGTATCTGTGGTTGAGACAGTAATAACAACTATGATATAATTAACTTCAAAACCCTTTAGGAGAGAATAATTCTAAAATCTAGCGTTGGAAATGTTCATATTTTCACAAGATGAGAATTACAGAAAGTTTAATTGGATATATAAACCCTCCAGTAGGGCATAAGTTGTCTGCTAAATGATGGCACCTGCTAAAAGAAGCCAGCCCCGTGGCAGCCTGCTGCTGTCTTCTCCTGCACGGTCTTTGAGCTGGCTGGGGCTGGGATCTGGTCTGGTACAGTGGTGCTGCTCCTGTACTGGTGCTGACCACGTCTAGAAAGGACAGCAGCCAAGATGCATTTGTGAACTTGCCACTTCGTGGGCGCTTGGTGGACCTGTGGAGAACGATTATCGTCTCTGTTAGCAGGTTCAAAGCAGTAAGTCCTTTTTACTTGATTGCTGCACACAACAGCGACTGTGACACGGTGGGTGGAGGTTTTGTCGCCAGCATGTGCATGCTTTCCAGAGCCTGACTTAAAATAGCTCCAGACACAAGTAGTTGCTCAGCATTATTTAATCACCTGTGTATTTGTCAAGCTGCTGCTGAGTCAGCAAGGTTGAAGTTGTTTGTGGGATCCTCACATACGTCTTCGTGAGTGGCCATGACTATGGTGCACGTAGTGCATGAGTACGGTCGTAGAGCTTGGAGGGGCCAAGAAGATCAACATGTTGAGAACGATGCTAAACTTCAGAAAGGATGACTTAAAAGAAAGTGAACGAGTCGCTCAAAGCATCCCTAAAATTAAAAATGGGAGAAAGTACAAGTAGAAAAGAAAAAGGGGGTGGAGGGGGAGTGAACCAGTTCCTTGATGTGGTTTGAAACCAGTAGCGGAACATAAGAAAGCAAGCTGGGAAAAGCAGTTAAATTAGCAAGGCTCAGAGTAATTCACACTAGCTAGATGGCAGGTTTGAGAAGCTGTTTAAGATGAAAATTTGGAAACCCAGCTCCCAGGTAGTAGTAGAGTGTATAAAGTATAACAAGTATAAAAGGAAAATTGAAAGATCTAAGGTGGGCTTTGAAGAACTAACGACTATACATAGAAGATAAATAATTTAGGCAAATCAGTGCCATTGTCTTGTGTGAAAATTGGGCTTACTGGATGATGGGAGGTTAAAGACGGCAATTAAAGAAGAGAAGGGTACTGCCAAAAATGGAAATTATTGCTTTGCATCAGTTTTTAACTGCTAAAAATGTTGTGGAAGACTTGGTGCTAGTATTATGCCCAGTCTTTCTAAATATAAAAAATAAGCAAATTTCAGAAATTGAGGTCTTGGGAAAAGCAGATTTGGAATAAGCTATTAATCTGAAAAGCATTAAGTGAGCAGACCCCAATAGTATGCTATGTTACGTAAAACATAACTGAACTTCCAGCAAAAGTAAGGGATTTTTCATTAAAAAGAGCCACTTTTTTCAGAAGACAGTTCTTTATATACCTTGTACTCTGGTTGAAGCAAAAATTACTGAGAAAATAACAGAATACCTGAAAGATCATATTCTCACAGGGTCCAGCTTTCATGGTTTCTGCAAAGGAAGACTGTTCTAGTAGTTGCTTGAAATGCCCAAGCCAGGGAATGGTCTTACAATTTGTTCAGATTCCAGGAATTCTCTGAAAAATTTTACAGTAACATTAAGGCTGCTGACAAAGCTGTGTAGACATGTGGATAGAGCAAAAGCATTCTTATAGAGAAGAAACTGATTTAGTTTTGAATTAGAATTGATGTAGAATTTAGTTTGGTCTCAAGCCAGTAGACACCATGCAAATCATTGAAGGGAAGGAAGGCCAGATTATCCCTCATCTGATTGATCATTTACATTCTTGCTGTTTTGGTTAAAATTAGTTTTGGTGCTCGGTGGATCTTACATCTGCTCTGCTTTGCTTGGTCTGTCAGTCTGAGAGATACAGAACCAGCGTGTTTGGCATTGCTGGAGCCAGATGCAGGAATAACAGTACCACAGCTGTACAGTAAATAGCAGTCAGCTGCAGTGTGTTGTAAGCAGCAAGCCCAGAAGGACTGTGTTTCTCGGCTCTTCTCTCTTTAGTTTAAAACATTCTGTTCTACATCCTGGATGTGTGGAACTCGATGCCAAGGATTTGGGGTTTAGAGGAGAAGACTTGGTGCCTTGTGATTTTAATCTTTACACTGTTTTCCATTGTGCTGAATGCAAGTCTGTAATGGCATGGTCACCTGTATTAATAATATATCGTCATGTGTGTAAATAATTTTTAGAAAAAGCACAGGAAGTGGCTGGCTCATGAGCATGTTCTTCCACATTAGCGGAGTTTGCTGATAGCTAAAGGAATAGCTGAATTTCTTTTTAATTTTTGCAGAGTTTTCTACTGCCTTGGATTTTTAATCCATGTATCTGTTTGCACTGCTGGGCCTATTCTGTAAGTGTGAAATACCTCTGTTGAAAGGGTGATATGCAATAGTCTACTTCTTTTAAGGAGACTTTACAGCAGGCATTAAGAGCCTATACACTTGGGTAGGGTGATCTACAGCGATCTGTATTTAGTGCTCATTGTGAATGATGGCTGGGCTTCTGAGGCTCAAGGCTGATCTATATTTTAAGTGGATGTTTTGACTTATCACTGTAGTTATTTAATGGGGCCCTTCATAATCATTGTTCCAGTGGAAAAAAATACTCCTTTTTGTCTAGGATTGTCTGCAGGCAATGACACTTTCAGAAATTAATATCATCAGAAGCCAATGTAGCCAATAAGGCTGACAGGAGTATCCAAGCTGTGCTTGTATCCTGCTGAAAAGCTTCTCTTTCCCTGTGCTTCTCCGCTTGGGTCAAGTTGTGATTGTGTGTTCAGGATCACAAAGATCTGTAGCTGGGCCAGCTTGTTGCTAAAGGCTTCACCCTTGGGTTTTTTTAAGGCTTTGCCAAAATAAGGAGAATCTTTTTGAAGTACTTCTGAATTCTTCTTGCTGTTTTATCTATTTCCCCATACCAATCTGCCTCTGTTCAGGTTTTCTGGTCCCGTCCCGTCCCCCCGTCCCCCCCCCCCCCCCCATTACGGGATATTTTGGGGGGGGTTCTTTTTGGTTTTTTCCACCCTGCTTTTAATTTCCATCCAAACAGATGATGAAACATTTTCCTGCTGTGGTCATTTCTGGTTGTGTGTTGTTTTTTTGTTTGGTTTGGTTTTTTTTTTTGTTCTTTCTTTTTTGGAGACTTTACTGAGAATATTCAACATACACTTTCTTTTGCTCTGTCTCATGCCATTACTCACAGTTACATGCCCGTGGTTAATTATACTCCTCCACTCCTTTCTTGGTGTTTGTATCCTTCATGTACTTACAGATGGTTATCAAATCCCCATCTTGCTTAGCCAGTCTGTCTAGCGCTTGTGACTTGACAGAGATTTTTATCCTTCCCGGTTCTTGAATTGCTTTGCTCATCCCTTCTCTCCAGATGGTTTGAGAGTCTTCAAACTGATGCTCTATGCCTGCTCGCACCTGGGTCCTGGAGGTGATACCTTTGCTCATGTAGCAGCTGCTTTAGCTTTTGGCCTTTTTACTGTATTGCAAGTTCATATCAAGTTCCTCCCTAAATCTAAGCTAGTGTTGCCATCTTCATATATCTCCCCACTGAATCTCTCTAATACGTTCCCTGCATGTGGGAGTTTGGAGTGAAATGAGACTCGTTTTGTCTTTTTTGGCCATATTGCTGTACTCCCCAAGTCTCTTTAGATTATATTTCTCGCAGAAAAGCACAAAGAAATCTATGCTAAAGGAATACTAATCTAGTGAAGTGAAACATTCAAAAGTCATTAACTTGTGTGTAACTGTGCTTCTACAACTTCTAATGTGTGCAATAAGATGATCTTGAATTATATGGTGCATCATGGTTTTCCTCTTCCTCCTTCAGAGCACAGATGAGGCGATATATACAGAGTGAAGCAGTTGAGCCGTAACCAATTATTGTTCTTATTTCTTAATAGAATAAATAGCTGCCTCATTACTTTGCGTGGCATGTGCCCCCTCCTCGCTTGGTCAGTTCTTGATTCCCATTGTTTGTGCGACACCCCAAAGTATTGTGGTGATTGGGTGTCTCTGGAGCACTGGTTCCCCTTCAGGGTATTTGTGTAAAATACAAAGTTGTGCGTAGGTGTCCAGAAGGAAAATTGGGTTTCATTATGTGCTGCGCATGTGGTAGAGTTGGGAGAAGCTGATGCAGTTTTAGCCCCATCTTTACTATCATCTGGGTGGCATCTAGTTGGTGTTTTCTGACCTGCATCCTTGGGCTCATGTTGAGAACGTTTAAGAAGTTTCCACCTTGAAAAGCAAACACATTTGTTTCAGGTTCCTTTATGAAAAGCTACTGTTACGTCTCCAGGTCAGATAAGGACATTACTTATGCACTGGGCTTACCTTCCTGCCCTGTAAGTTTCTAGAGTCTCTTAACTGTGTTTCACAGCGAACGCGGTGTCAGTAGTCACACACGCAACCGAACCTGGCAGTTCTGTGGATGTACAGGGGTTCCTGGAGGGAACGTTTTTGTGCTGACTTGTTAGATACTTTGGGATGCAAAGTAGCTTAAACTTGAAAAGCGATTTTTAGTGCAATATTTTTGTCCCTGGTTTGCAATGGGCAGGCTTACTTTGGGGGTGCTTTTCTTCACCATGCTGTTGTTCATGGCTAGTGACCCACGTGACACTTGCTTCAGTTCAGTTTAGCTTCCAGAAGAGTTCATAGAGGACATGAGCTATTCAGTGCTGATTTGAAATTCCTCTTGACTCTTTAAAGTTGACTGCTTTTTCTAATCTCTTCGCCATCTCCTGTGGGACATAGTCATTGCCAGAATCTCCTAGTACCGTATGAGCTGTTGGTATTCTTGGCTCTGTTTTAAATGAGTCCAGCTTTTTCTGGTTGTCTGAAAGAATCAAACCATGTAGGTTCCAAAAATGTTCTCAGGACTGCCTCTTTTCCATCCACCTGCCCCATGGCAAAGTCAGCTATATTTAAATGAACTTTGCCATTTTTTTGTTGTGCTTTCCCACTTTCTAATTTTCTGCCAAAGTAGCGCTCGGTAGCTCTAACATTGAGTTTGGAGCAGAGGCAGGATTTTAGCTTGCTAAACCCAAAGCTGTTTTTACAAAGCCATCTGGAGTGCTTAGCCTCAGCCTCCTTTTGGGTTATGTGGTCTAGAGTTTATAATATTGCCAGGACCAGATGCAGAAGTAACAATGAGAATGTATGTGTATTTTTGAAAAACCTTCTTCTACAGTGTCTGGGCTCCCAAATGAAATTAGTTGTGAGATGCTAGCCAAAGCAGTGAGATTAAAGGAGGCCTTCAAATGAAGGGACTTGAGGTTATCTGGTGCACAGGAGATAGTTCCAGGTGCAAGAGAGAGCAGCTTGAAGAGGCGTAAGGTTATTGGGGCAAAAGACACCCTAAGAATCTTAAGAGCATTAATTGGTGGGTTGCTGTTGGTCTTGATTTTACCAAAGCAATACTGACTCTGTATGTGTTTAGCTCGTTACTAAAATCTACCAACATTATTTGGTTTATAGCTACTTTCTGTCTTTGGCTGCCTTTCTGTCCCAGGAAAGGAAGCCTTTAGCATTGGTTCAAGATGGCTGTTCAAAACTGTTAGAGTAACGCTGGCCTTCTAAGGGTTAACTGAGCTTCAGCCAACACCCTGCCACCTTGCTTTGAATATTGGGTTGTCTTGTTGGGGGAGAGAACACCTCGCTTCTAAAAATGGGAGAGCTGAACCACTGGGAGAGGCTTTTTCATATTTTCAATTTCAAAAGAGAATGACAGCTACTGAGATTTATAAAATTTTAAAACATTCCAATTTAAAGGGCTTTAAATATTGAATGCAGACGACAATTCCATAGGCAGAGCAACCATGGAAAGAGGAAGCAGCAAAGTTTGATCCTGTTAAGGGCTAAAGGTGTTCTATTAACTTTGGAGGGACAGACAGCAGTCTTGCATAAGAAAATCTGGCTTTTCTACCAGATGGTAAATTATTATAGAGCACTAAACAGTTGCAAAAAGATCAAGTCTATAAAGCATCTGGTAGGGTAACTGACAATTCATCAGTTTTGCATGATGTGCGTTGTATGTATCTCATGGGCTTGAGAGGAAAGTTATAAATCTGTCAAGCTTGAAACTGGAGAGAAGCTTGATCACATTTGCTAAAAGAAGAGAGAAATTGAGAGGCAGACCTATTCTTTAGCTGAGGTTTTTGTGTTCCTGAGAGTTACTCCTGAATGAGGGCTGTGGAGATGCCATTCACATGACTTCTGAGCAATCTGCACTCAAGATACACCATTAGATCAGACGCTTTTGTTGTTAATGGAAGTGAATGAAAGAGGAAAAGCTTTCTGAAAGCTATTCATCCCCAATCTGGTCTGATACCTACCTAAAATGTTTTCAGCACCACCTGTAAAACTTGTTCTCTGTCCTAATCTGAAAGAGTTTGACACACATCATTAGTTTTGACACAGTAATTTCAACCCTTGTTGGTGGGGTTTTTTTCCCCCACCAAGAAGAGTAGCCTCTTAAGATTCTGGCTGCTGTTGAGCCAGATGTAATGCAGCTTAAAGTGTGCTTCAGTGGGTTCGCTTCTCTGGGCTGCACAAATTAGCACCGTACACGCAGAATTTAGAGACATTATCTTCACTCTTAATCCAGGCACTTCTTCCCATTCCCGTGTGGGCCATATCTGGAGAGCTGGCTAACACCAGGCAAACTGCTTGGGGACTGAACAGAGTTTCCCGTTGGAATAGAGCTTATGCAGCTATAAAGATACAACTATCTGTATCTGTCTCTGTGGTGTAAGACACGTTAATGGTGCTTTTAGTAATTCTTTGGCGAGAGATGAATGAGGATATGGAGGTTGGAGAGCAACAGAGAGAACTGAGTGCGCGGCTGGTACGAAGAGCGTCTTTTGCAGTATTCAAAATCTTGCTGCTGAGCTTACTTGGATTTATGCTTTCTCATTGAGATAATAAAAGCAGAATGAGATGATCAGTATTCTCTCTGCATCTAGGTTAGAACTAGGTTATTTCGTAAAGTATTTTCAGATGTCTTGGCCGTAGAAGACATTGCATAAATAAAGATTTCTCTGTTTTGTGTGATATTATAACGTGTGAAAAGATTTACTGTGCAAATACAGTAACAGAATGGAGAAGAATCATGATCTGCTGTTTGTTAGTATGATGCAATGTAAATATTTGCCTAGGTAGATTCTCTTGAGATTTCTTGCGGATTTCCCTCAGCACTGTCATTGCTGGCATTCTTTAAGCACTTTATTTTTGACAGAAGTAAACATGTTCATAACATGTGATACTTCCATCAAAAGCTCAGTGATTCTCAAAAAAACCCCAAACAAACCCAGACACTTCCTCTTCCAAAACCCCAGCAAAATGCAAAAATACCTTTGTTAGAGCAGTCTTGAATGTGTTTGTGAAATGTCTGCCAACAAGAAGTGGTGGGTCGTGCCACATACAGGCTGTGCACATGCAGATACTTTGCTTCAGGGATACTCATGGGGTCCGCTCAGGCTGGCATCTGCCAGCACGAGATTTTTTTCACTATTAGTGCTGTGTGGCCAACTTTCGGTAACTCTTGCAGCTTCGTGAAGGAGAATCTTGTCAGTTTTTGAATGACTCTTGAGCTTGCGTTGAGATGCCCAGCACTGAAAGAGTGAGCCCCTGTCCCTGCCGAGTGTTGTCACTTTGAGGGAATGGGGCTTGCTAGCTCCTTTAATATCTGTCTTAACAGGCAGACTTTAGACTTGCAGGTGAAAGTAAAATGAGTATACGCTCACAAAAAGATAAAGAAGGCAGATACACAGAATTTGCATTCTTTTTAAATACCTACCTTTTTTGGTTCAGTTTCAAGGAATTTTTTGTATTTCTATATCCAAGCAGATGCCCAAATTAAGCCAATTTCCAAGATAATTTGCTGTGTTTTGGAGAAGGAATATCCAATCCTCAATCCTTTTAGACAGTCCTCCTCTCCATTTTTGGGAGGTTGAAGCGTAGGTGTTTGCTTTGGGTAAAGCTTCTCTTTATAGACGCTTTCTTAATAACCTTCTACTGTGACTCTGGTAGCCCTGTGAACTTGACAGCTGATTCAGTTCAGGTTCTGTTTCTCCTGCTTGCACCCGTTGAGACTTGTCTGGTGTACACCAGCCCAGCTGGATGGGCCAAGCTACACTTAACATGTAGTTGACTGCAAACCACCCTACATATGTAATCAAGTGTGTCTCTCTTGGGCAGGTGGATGAAGGAGGAGTTACACGAGCTTAAGACTGTTCCTTCTATTGTAACATGTAACTTCAGAACTACTTGTGAAAAAGAACAACTAAAGGATGTATTAGTCGGCCATAAGAGAGACTGGATCTGAAGATAAACTTGGAGATGGGTGTGCATTTATGCCTCATGACCCTTGAAAACAGCTTACTGGATTTGGGGACATCAACGTGAATCTCTACTGTTCAAGCAGGACAGAGTTAAATTTCACTTTAAAAGTATCTGTAACTTTGTCTTTACAATGCAGTTTGGTATATTGGCAGTTAATCTGTGTGTCATATTTGATCATTTTCCTTTTCTTCCTCTCTTGGTTTGCAGGAGTAAGTCTGTGTCTGTAACACTGGATGTACTGACCACTTGCCTCCATCTAAAGAGGACTTGCTCTACTTTGGAATATGGTGCCTAACTTCTGCGTGCCAGTACTCACTGTGCCAGCAGCCATCCTCTGCTGCTTGATGCTGCCTTTAGCAGGAGCGGACAGTAAGTAACATTCAGTTTTGGAAAGCTTGAATACCTTGTAAAATTTCTTTCAACTAATGTTAAACTTTCTTGGTTTGTACTGGAAACACTGATGGCTAAGGGATAACACTCCACCCCCGCAATCTCTTATTTTCCAGTGTGTGCAATACAGATGAACAGTATGTGTGTGAAGGGGCACAAATAGAACTAAAAAGGCTGACAAAATTTATTCAAGTGCAAGAAGAGTTTCTGTAGTAGCTGCAAGATCAAAACCTGACAATTTGATTTCTAACATGTACAGATGAGGTAAAGAAAATTGGGGCAGAGGAAGAGAGAACTATTGGGGTCACAGTATCCCTGTTACTTTATTTTCCTTGTTCTTTTACCAGCTCTTGTAATTTGTGTAGTACTGAGGCATGTCTCCTGAGTCAGCAGGTGATTGAGAGCTGTTTCCCCAACAGCTCTCAGAGCTGTTGGGAAAAGGGTGCAAGTTTTTACCTTCTGGTGTAGCTCTCCTACACCTGTATTTCGGTAGCATTGGAGTGGAATGTTTCCTTGGGGTCATGCTTCAAGCTATTGTGTCCATGCCTATGGTCCTCATAGTTTTACAGTGCTGCTGTCGCAGGCATTGATTAGCCCCATCCAGGCCAAGGGCAAAGCTGTGCGCAAAATGCTGTTGTGGACAGACAAGAGGAGAGAAACTTGGCTGATGGTGCACTGCTGAAAATACCTGTATGAAGACTGCAGGAAACCTTGTGGGTTCTTTGCCTAGTCTTGGTTTTCATAACTCATGTGTATTTGCTAGACTATCCCCAAGTATTTGTGCAGTCCCACTCCCCCTCCTTTTTTTTTTTTTTACCAGAACCAGTTTTTCAGTGTCCAAATGCTTGCACATTCATTGCAGACTCTGGCAGTTGTGAATGCTCCATGCCTTTGAAAGCGCCCAGGGCTCCTGGGATACTTGGGATACTTGAGTCGGAGCAGAGAGGTGACCGTGATGTACCTCCTGAGCTGCCACCAACCATCTGCTTCTCACTCCAGCTTTAGTCAACCAGGCTCATAATTAAGATGTAATTATGTGAAAGTTGAAGGAGATCTTGATACATGTTGGTTAGGAGCCTGGCTGAATGGAGAAAACAGACTGAGGGTCCTAAATGTCCTTGACTGAATGGGAAGGAGTAAATTTAGAGAAGCTGGAGAGAAGAGTGAAGGGGGTAGGTGAGAAAAGATACAAATTCACTACTTCTGTTGTCACTAGGGATGACTTGCACAGGCAATGGATTGTCTGTATGAGTCTGAGCTGCCCAGTTAAACTGAGGGCAGCTGCTGTCTCCTTCCTCAGCTTTCTTCCCTGGCTGCTGGTGCTGCTGGAAGATGCTTATTTAGATCACTTTATGTCTACACATTGTAGCCCATTTTGGAGTCTGGCACAGAGAAGTATATGTTTGATGTTCTGAGGTGTATAAAAATTCCCAGAGGTTCATTATCTTTATCCTGGCCCCTGCAAAGGAGAGAAGCATCACTCCATCAGGTATGCGGAAGCTGGTGGAGCTTGAGATGTCCTAGGACGGTTCTTGGCTTGAGGATAACTAGCACTAGACATGGTTCGCTAATTTTGTGGAATACTTCCACATGCTTAAATTTAACAAAATTGGCCCCGTTTCACAGGCCTAGATCCAAATATTGGTGTCTCAGATGTGGAATACTTCTGTGTTGAGAAGCAAGTGTATCTGTATGTATGCCTTTTTCTCTGGTGTAGAATGACTCTGAATTATTTTTCCTAATCTGGAAGGCAGATCTGGAGGACAACGACCTTTTAACCGCCACAGCCACCATGGATTAACCGAAGGTTTCCTAGGATAGAAAGTGTTGCTCTGTGTATTCTAGCAATTTACAGCTTTTCTATTATCTTACCCCACTGAATCTTGCCACCAACTCTCAGTGGCAAGGAGCTGTGTGAAAGGGCCTGCTCTGCACCTCTGCAGGGGGGAAAAATCATCCTCAAACCCTGAATATTTCATGTCATGCCATCAGTGATGCAGACGGGCAAGATACGATAGTGAATATGGCATTGGGGGAGTCCTGGTTCAGGACAGCAGTGAAGGGCAAGGGGAAGGTATGATAATATATGTACACTGGAGCTGACTGTAAAAGTTAGAGAGGGATGCTGTGAAAGGAGCACCCCATATGCACCCTGCTCGTTTTTTTTGGTCCCCTAAGCATCCTGTTGGCTCCAGTCAAAGACCGTTTATTTACATGGATTCCTGATGTAATATGGCTGTTCCTGAGATTTCACTGTGATTATTCCTTTTCCCCATTGCAGCGCTGCTTGGGAGGGATGGGTAGGCTCTGTATCTGCAAAGCATTTCTACATTTCCCCAATTAAAAGCAACGTGATAGTGGGAGCAGGCTTATCCCTGGAATTCCTGCAGTCAGTCCCCCAAATCATTTTTTGTAGGAACAGCGAGGATCGAGGGCAGGGAAGGAGGGCTGGGGATGGGCTGTGCTGTATCCTTGGCATCAGGCTGCCCCGTGGTTCACGGCCAGGTGCTGGGGGAGCACCCGCAACCGGGCTTCCCCACCTTCCCTGCCTGCGACGGGGAGCTGCTGTTGTCGCAACACATTTCAGTGTCGCTGCCGTAGCTTCCTGACAATTAGGCAACCGGCAGATAGCTAGACGTTAACGCCTGAGATAAAACAGATTGAATACGTATCGCCTAGCGGAATTAGTGCCGGGCGTGCACCGCGATGCCTCTCCTGGAATTGAGTTCACAGGAGCTGTGAATAATGTCAGAGCTGTGGAATTGAAGGGGCATCCAAAGGTTAAACGTGTGGCAGTGTGTTAGAAAAAGAAGGGCTCGCTGGGTGCCTTCCTGCCAGCAGGACAGGAGCAGTGGTTTCCTGGCCTCTCCGGTGGGGTGCTGGGAGGAGAAGGTGAGCGGGAAGGGGCACATGCGCGTGAACAGTGGATACAGAAGTGCTAATTTGGCAGAAAGCACTTTCAAATCCTCCCCGGCTTTTACAGACTGCAGTAAGAAATTATTAAATTTTCTCTGTGATCTGACTGTGTTTCTGTCAGGGTGACCCTAATTCCATTAGAGCAGCTCAGAGCTGATTCAGGAGGGCTGTTTTACACTTTCTCCCTCAGCTTGCTTGCATTTTTTTTTTAATGCACTCTGTGCTTCCACGTCTGTCAGCTTTTGACTGCACATGGGAAAAATGGATTTGCAGATTTCATTTAATGTTCAGTTCAATTGTCAACTAAAAGTTGCTCCTTTCCAGCTTTTGGAAATATGTCAGTTACTCTAATAAAATAACAAAAAAACCAACAAAAATATCCCCTCTCAAAACAAAATACAGAGAAAACAGGAAAAAATCAATACTGTCATCAGAAATCATCAGCAGTGTGTTTTGTTGTTGGCTTGGTTTTTTAAAAATTAGGCTTTGTTTTTGAAGTCCTGGGCACAGCTTTCATTAGCCAAAGGAAGAGACTAGGTGACCCATCCAAAGTCTTTTCTAACTGAAATACATCTTGGTTTGTCTTGCACAGAATTTCAAAGGGCTTGAGGAAGAAAACCACTTCAAAAGTGACCTTGTAGAAGGAAAGAACTAAGGCATTATTAGGCCAGCTACCTGTGAAGTGATACGTGATAAATAAACAATTTGCACCTTTTGATTTCTAAAGATAAGAGCAAACTTGGCTTTTGTTTGAGGGGGTGGGGGAAGGTTGCAGCAGTGAGCTGGGGCTGATGAGGGCAGGTCTCTGGCTCTCACCACCTCTGGTAAGCAAGGACCCTAAGTCTCAAGTGTCTCCAGGCTGCCCTGCCCCTTGTAAGAGATAGTTGCTTTACATCTGAAAGGTATACATGTCGTACAGATACTTTTTTTTTTTTCAATCAACCATGTTTCTTGGATGCTAACTGGATTGAGGAGACACATTAAAAAAGAAAATAGGAAGGTGAGATGTTGATACTTGTGAAGGTTGGGAAAAGGAAGAGTACTGATAGCCTTTCTAGACACGCTGCTCCAGGTGAGTTCTGTTTTGCCAGGGATTTTGCATTGCATCAGAAGTGCCGTCTGGAGGTTTTGGACAGAAGAGTGCTGGAGTGTTTGTTAGGGCGCTTGGTTCCCCTTGTGTCCCAGCTCTGCTGTCTGCCATTACTGTTTTGTGTTCCTGGGACCCAGGAGTAGTGTGGCAGGTTCTGACTCCCTGATTCAGCTCTGCCTTGTATGCTCCATAACCTGAATGATGCCTCCACAGCAGCTCAGCTCCAAATACAGCTGCTTCAGGCCACCCTGCGGGACATACTTGCTGTTGTGCAAGTCTGGAAAACAGCCGCTTTGCAGAGCTGGGCAGCAGAGTCCCACCCCAAAAGCTGGACCTGAGGCTTCTCCGCTGCTGCCTTGCATCTGTTTCTGCTTCTTGGTTTCTTGTTTGCATGCCTGTCCCCAAACACTGCACGTAGTGATTATGTGTAATTGGTATGATCGGATCCAGGTATTGCAGTACAGGTAAATACTAATCTTCTGCAATTCTGCATCGACTAGCTTGACAAATTCTATCAGTGAAAAGAACATGTAAAATACTGTTTAGGGAAACCCCTGTACCTGAGGCATTGGGGTTGCATCATTAAGGGACAGGTTGAAATATTAACCACAGTTATTGTGCAGCTTTATTTTTGGTGTCCTTACTCATCATATATATATATATATATGTGTGTATACATGGTTTCTGCACTTTTCTGTAAAATATCTAAATGCTGCCTGCTTATAACTGAAGTTGCAGACATCAAGGTAGGAGGGATGCTGTGAGGGCAAATGGCCATGTATAGAGTAGACAACAGATCTTTTTCTGCATTTATAGCCATGCCCCTTTTAGCTCCAGCACTTGCAGGAGTCATGTGAATTTGTTTGGGTTGCTACCTACAACAGGTCACAGCATTGTCATTTGTCTTTTTTATTTATTGTTAAAGCCAACATCATTCATCAGTCAACATCAGCTGCTAGATCAAAGGTCCGCCTAGTCCAAAATCCCTTAATGCAGCAGTGGTCAGTACAGAGACCTATGGAGGATGTAAGAACAGCATAAATATAGAGTGATCCCTTCCTGGTGTCGTCTTCTGGCCTTCAGTGGGTGTTGGCTCCTGAGCCCACAGAGGTGATGTAGTAACTTCAGAGAAGCTCACTCCGGGTTTTGCTCTTCAGGCAGCTCTGAGCACGTTGTCAGTCTTCAGGGACATCCTGGGGCCAGTGGTTTGCCTGAAGACCATGGTGTAGGCTCTGACTTTTGCCTCTACACTATGGCTCCTTGTTTAAGCCACTTACTGCTGCTCTGCAGGGCTAAACAGTCTCACTTGCCATTTGCATCATTCAGACTGAGCTGCGTAACCAGAGTTAGTCTCTTGCCTTCACAAGGGAGTTCCTGTGTTTAAGTGTCCATGTAAGTTACCCAGCACAGCGGCAGATGTTGAGGGGCTGATGTATTTAATACACGTTCTGTGAGAGAGAGTGTGCTTACTGGCTTGGTGATATAGAAAAACAGTAAAACTACCTGCTTAAAATTTTATTTTCAGTGTAGATTCATGGATTTTAAGGCCAGAAATCAGATCAGTGTAGTTTTCTACTCTGACCTGCATAGCACAGGCTGTATAATTTCAGCTAGTAATTTCTACATCTACTTTTAACAGCTGTGGATGAGCTAGCATGTAGCTTTTAGGAGGCTATCAAGTCATGATTTTAAGACTAAATGGTAGAGAATTTACCCATCTCCTATGTGATCTGTAAAAATGACAAATAATCATTACTTCTACAAATCTGTATTTATTTCAAGCTTCATTTATGTGTGCTTTGGGTTCAAACGCTGGATGTTGTAACCTGTGTCAGCTAGGCCGGAGACTCCTGCTATTTAATGCAATCTCCCTGAGAAGCAAGTTAGAGTGTAAGAGAGTTAGACAAGCTGAAGGTTTGTCCTTTTTCTTGTAGAAAAATGGGTTGGTCTTGATTTTCCTGATCAGAAATGGTTTTTACAGTTTTTTCACTAATCTTCCAGACTTTTCAATATGTTTTTTAAAGTCAAGGGACCAGGACCAAGAAGAGAAGTGACCACATCTTGCCACAGTACAAAGGCACTTTAGCCCTTTTAAACATAGCATTGAGCTGGGAACACGGTCCTCCATAATGACCTTTGAACCCCTTTCTGGGCCTCTGATTCTCAGGATGCGAACTCCTATTTCATTAGTGTGACTGGGGTTTTTGCTCATTAATATCTGCCTTTAAGTACGTGAAAATGTATTTTGTTGGATCCCAGCTCATCCAGTCGTCTGAGTAATTCTGTACAGGTAATCTTGCCCAGTTTATTAGCTGACTACCAGTCTTGGTACTTTCCAAATCTAGTTGCAAGTTAGTTGCATTTATTCCCAGATGTTAATCAGTTGTGACTATTTGCAGAGGCTGCTGTGAGTATTTTAAGGAGATATTTAAAATATCCTATAGTAGTGATGGTGACGTTCTTTGCAGATGGAAAGGAGTGCCAGGAAACTGATAAAATAATATGGTTTGTCATGCTGCAGCTTGCTAGTAGTAATATTGATGTCAGATGGGGGGAAAAGTATGGGGTCTGCTGGAGCTTTCAGTGTTTTAGCTGAGCAGTTGTAAAAAGCAATGAAGTGGTAATAGGGATGCTTTTTTTGTTTGTTTGATTATGTGTCTGTTATATTGGTGCTTCAGAATGATACTGTAATATAAGATGATCAAGCTCATTTTTGTGAACAGCTAAGAGTATGAAATTTGTTTGCTCAAAATGTTAGTCAATCTTCTTTGATGGTGAACATGTTTGGTTTAAAAAGGGGGGGAAAAAAAGCATCTGTTCATGGATGCTTTTTCTCTGGTAAGATGTCTGTCTTTATGTATCAGTAGCTGAAAAGCAGTGGTGTACTTTTAATTGAATGCTGTATTTAGTCCCTTGTGAGAATCAATGCTTTGTCTATGCCAAAGACAAATCACATTTATTTTGTTGATGTGAAAACACTGTAGCATGCTTACTGAAAGTTTTAAGTCAAAGAAATGTCTTTTGCCTTGCACACTTTACTGTCTTTTGCCTTGCACACTTTACTGTCTTTTGCCTTGCACACTTTACTGTCTTTTGCCTTGCACACTTTACTGTCTTTTGCCTTGCACACTTTACTGTCTTTTGCCTTGCACACTTTACTGTCTTTTGCCTTGCACACTTTACTGTCTTTTGCCTTGCACACTTTACTGTCTTTTGCCTTGCACACTTTACTGTCTTTTGCCTTGCACACTTTACCAACATATGATTACTGAATTAAACTAAAGCACGTTTTATAGTGAACATTGGCTTTACATTTGTATATGAATTGTAGCCTGCAATGCTAGACCTCGCCATGAATGTCAGTTACGTTTGGGCTTTCTCTGATGCTCATAACATTAAGCCTTCACAATAAGGGGCATTCACATGGTATTAAAAAGAAATAATTGCAGAATATATTCCATTTCATGTAGTACAGGCTGGAATGAACTTGCAGTCCTGCTGTGCTTTTCAGATGGCTCTTCATTGCATGTATTACTCATTATTTCCATTTTGTTTTTTCAGTAATTAACAATACGACTTCCAGGAACATATTTTGTAAAATTGGATTGAGATATGTACATAGTACCTGGTCAAAACCTAAAGCAAATGGAAATGCCACCATTTTCCAACAGAGGTTTGTGGCACCAAGGGTGACCATTCTGAGTTAGTGCTCTGGATAAAGTCAGCATGTCAAGAAGAGGTTTGGACTTGGTTTGTCTCTGCTACATGTGGTTATTCTACTTCAGCCGATACCGAGTTCTCTGGAAGTAGCCATGGTCTCGTAGAAAAGACCATAATCAGTCCACTGTTGGCACTGGTTAATACTGCAAATTTAAAAAGATGATTGCACTCAGGGAATTCTTCTTGCTTGCTTTTGCTGCTTTTCATGTATTTTTTAATTGATTTATTCTAAACTCTGTCTACATGTGATGACTTTGTTGACTCACCTTAAAGGTGAGTGATAAAAGCCCTTGCAAGTTAATTGCCACGCGGGGAGGAGAAATGACTCTTGAGCCTCTGTACTTAAGTATCAGAGTGCAGAAGACCTTCTTGTTTTCTTTAGATTTATTTTTAGCCCAATTCACTTCAACTGTTAGTGCAACTGTTGTTTACTAATGTTAAAGGTTGTTTTGAAAAAGGGGTTTTAAAGAGGCCAGGAAATATTCAGCAGCTTTACTCATGTACATCTTTTGCCCCTGAAAAACTCCATTTGTGGTAACCATTTTGAGTTTTGGCATTAGCACAGCTGTGCCTGGCAGGTAGGAGTTTTTATTTTCACCTGCTTGTCAAACCCAGTTGGTGGCACGTGTGGGTGGGAGATGTGAGCATGTCGCCAAGCTCTTGCTTTCATTGTGGGGCCGTACGTAAGGCAGAGATGGCACTTGGTTTTCAAACTTGAAACTGAAGTTCTGTCTTTTGAGGTAAATGTGAGAGTTGCCATGCATTGGTTTCAGAAAAGATTTTGATCTTTGTATTTGTAAAAAACACAGCTTGGAAGTGAGAAGGCTATAGGTATATTGTACTTACACAGTGTTTAATTTAGAAGAGAGAAGATTCATTGGAAGAACTGAATGATGAGTGGTGAAAAATCTTGTAAAATGCCAAAACCAGCTAAAATACTGATGTGAAGAAGATTAGTATGTATTTTAATCCTATTTAGCATCAAACAGAAGCTTTCAGTAGTTTCAGGATGCAAGAAAACTGTCAGAGAAGTGAACTTATCTTGTACATTCACCACATTTGATTTATAGGGCATTTAATAAATGGCGGGGGGGGGGGTGTATGCTAGCAGGAGGAATCAGTAAAATTTGCAGAGGAAAACAGAGAAAATACTTTAATATTCCCATGTAAAGGATTGGGATGCCTTATCCTGGCACAGTCTTCTTGTTCTTGGCAAGCTGACTAGAAAGAGTTTAGTATGGCTCTCGGGAGGATGATGAGGGTAGTCCAAGCACTGGAAGGGCTCCCTTTGCTCCTGTTCGGTGTGCCAGGTAATGGTCCTGGCTGTTGACTTGTCATTTATATATGCTGCATATAGACTTCCAACATAGTTTTTTATGCTCCATTACACACAGTTTATCAGGGGTTACACAAAGTTCTTTAGTTATAACCTGTTGTTTTCAGCTTTTTACAAGTTCATTTCATGGCTGAAATATGCCCTCCTTGGTCTTCAGCCAACGTTCAAGATGGGGGGCTGTATTTTATGAGTTGGACATTTGTTTTTTGGACCTTTCTGCAAAAATCGTCTTTGGATGCTCTTAAAAACAAAGAGAGTGGAAAAGTACCTTTGTACCCTGTAAAACAAACTGTGGTGTTATTAATAGGTCTCAAGTCTAAAATGTCTGTGAAAACATTTGATGTTACTACAGATGCACTTCAGCAGTCAAGAGAAAATGGAACTTGATTTGTGGAAGGGGGTGAACCATAGAAAAATAAGTGACTGAATAATATAAAGGGGCTGTCATGCTAAATCATTAAGTGCATGTGAGTAAAGGATGCTGTCTGAGCTTGTGTGTAACTAAATTGCCCATGTATTCATTCTGTGAATGTAGCCAGAGCTGGTCTCATCTCAGCTGTTCTAAGACCTGGAGGTGCACAGCAGAGGCAGTCTTCCAGATCCTACAGCGCATGGCCTGTAACATGGGCAGAGAGAATTAAATCACATCGACACTGTGGAGTTCATCTTCTAGTGCGTTTGTCTATTTCTTGAGGCAATTGTGCAAATAGAGAGTTTTCTTTGTTGAAGTTGCTCTGTGGTTGTACTACAGGCCACAAGGGTTTGGACTTGTCTTTCTTGATGATGCCTGTTGAACCTTGCTTCTGCCTTAGTAAATGCATGAAACATTTAACATATTTAACTGCCTAAGTTTGGGTTTTTTCTCAAATGCTAAGATACACCTCTCTTCCTATGGCTGCAGAGTTGTGTGTCTTTATTCTAGGAGCAGAGTATGATTTTGTGGTTTTTTACACGTTAAGACAGAATCCCTGGGAATATGTGTTGTTCAGTCAGCATCTATGCACTGCTCAACATCTTTTCAATTAGACATGCAGCCTTCTGTTGCAGATAAAGCATTTTTTTTCTGAGGGAAATCTAGCTAAAATTTCTGGCATTGTCTTTAATCTGTAGTATGTTGCATGAGAACAGTTTCCTGTATAATTTTGAGGAATTTAAGAAACTCCACTTAATGTATAAAGAGTATTATGCAGTATACCACATGGTGTTTTCCAGGTTTATGTCAAATTACAGAATAAACTATGAATTATTTTGTGTTACAGTCATTGCTGGACTGTGTCAAGATCAAGGTCCATTTATCCCAGAATTGCCCCAACGTAAGCCTCCAATGATGGCCAACAAATGCTACACATTTTAGGGAGGTGCAAAAAGAAAGATCCCATACTCTTGCCTTTTCTCATCCCACCCAAATTAGTTCCCATTTCCTATGTAAAATTAGCAATTGTTGTAAGAAGGTGGACTTTTATTATTGCTTCTGTAAAGCATTGTTAATTGCAACAACTCTCTAAATATTGTTATATCCACGCGGGCAAAGGAATAATGCCTAATGTAGATTTGTCAAGGTCAGATCAATCTAATTTCCTTTAATGACTTGATAACAGGCTTTGTGAATGGAGAAGCAGTAGATGTCATTTATCTTTAGCAAAGTTTTCAGTGCTCCCTCATGAGACTTTTTCCTGTGAAACATCTGCTCATAGGGTGGGTATTTGGCAGTTTGGTAGCATTCAGCATTTGCAGTAATGATCTCTCTCATAGAATGGAGAACATGCTTATTAAATTTGCAGGCAACAACAAGCTGGGAAGAGCTGCAAGCATGTTGGAGGACACCATTAGAATTCAAAATTATCTTTACAAATTGGAGAAACTGTCTGAAAGGATGCATGTCAATAAGGAGAAATGTGGATAGATGTTTGAAAATAGGAGTAATCAGCTACATAAATAGAGAATGAGAGACAACTGCCTAGACAGCTGGTATACAGAAGAGGTCTTGCAGTGCTAATGGATCGGAAACCATACAGGAGTCAACAATGCCATGCTGTTTTGAGAGGGACAGACATCATAGTGATATGCAGAAATGAGGATTACCATCCTGAAGACACATTAGATAGTCTTTCTACTCTGCTTGCATTGATAAAGCCTCCAGTTAAATGACATCTCATCTAGAGCATCGCATTGCCAGAATGGAAGGACTAATTGAGAAGGTAGTCCTCCCCATCCAGTGCTAGGAGAAAAAATAATGTGCTAAACTGCAGCTGGGAAGTTCGGGTCAGGCGCTAAGCAATGCTTGCTGACATGAAGGATTGTTGAGCACTGAATTGAATTTCCAGAGGAATTTCTGGAATCTCATATACAAACAGAAAGTGTTCCCTCATATAGCTTTTGAATTGCCAGTGTTATTTCTTGAACTGAATGTTTCTTTGTCTTCATTTATGAACCAGGAAGGTACAGCCTTCCAGTCTGTCTTCTCTAGGTCGCCTGATACTCTGATATTTTTATCCTGTCCTTTTTCATCCTCCTCTCCAGTGACTATGACTCTCTTCCATCTGACTTTGTAACTTTGTGTGAAAGTGTTTTCCAGGCCCTTAATCCTCCTCAGTGTCCTTCTCTGACTTTCTAGCTCTCCTCGAAAGGAGCTGATGGGGAGAATATAGGGGAGACTATGCCATTAACAAAATGAGACTTAAAAACATCCTCTCTATGTAACTTCCTCATGAACACTCATAGGTTTGCTAGTTTTTTGTCCTTGTCTGTGCACTGGCTGAAGGTCTTTCAGCTGCCCATTGCGATGTGTGGTTCATCTTCTGAAGCCATATGGTTAATTCAGCTCCACAAATTGTAACAGGTAGTTCTGGGGGTTTTGTTCTCTCTGTACATGTTATTTATTTATGTACAGAGGTCCGTATCTGAACTTCCACGGTTGCAGGAGCTTTGCTGGCCAGGCAGCCGCTGCACCAAGGCAGGGAGTTTCGGTGCGTGTGCAGTGGTTGCTGCCATGGTGCACAAAAACCTGTCTCTGTCATAGCACCAAATGTCTCTGCTGTTCTGCAGTCATTGTCAAATATTTCTATTGAAGTTGATGCGGTTGCGCTGGACTCTGTAACGCAGCACATACTGCAGCAGTGCAAGTTGGAGGGTCTGCCTGTCAGACCGCTGCAGGAGAGTGATGCTGCTTGCTGTCTAGAGCAACTCTGACCAGCAGCCCTCTCAGGGTGCATTGAAACAGCTTCTGGCAGCAAAAAATGCTTTGGGGGACAATTGCAAAGGATGCTGTAGGTTTTGTAAGACCTTCTGACTAAAATCTGTCTTAATGCCTATTTGTGAGTATGAAAGAGAAAATGTATTAAAAATGAGTGTTTGTGTAGAATGCTTTTAACGTCAATGGTAGTGGAAAGGAAGATGTGTAAGGTTTTTTTCCTTCTCCTTCCAGTAGTTATTCTTCCTATGAATAACTATGCATCAACCTGTGGACTTCTGTCTCATGAGTGGAGTCCCAAAACTGTCTGAGATAGGAGTATCTCATGCTTCATGTTAAAAGATTATGGTTAATTCATGGCATATTTGTTTTGGATAAGAAAAAGCTATTTGCCCACCTAAGCTTTTCCTTTCCTGGGTTTCATATAAGAGCCATGTACTTCTTGGAAAGCTGTCTTAAAAACAGATCAGAGGAAATTTGTCTTCTTAAATGAATTGATTTAAATCAAGATGCAGGCCTTTACTTGAATTCCTGAATTCTGGAAACTCTAGCCTTTATGTTGGGGTGTTTTTTGCAGTCAAACCTTGGCTTCAGACTGCAATTATTTTTCACAAGACCAAGAATGAAGTCTGTTGCCTGTTATGAATAATAGAGTATGGTAATATCACAACTATATATGCAAACTCTGCAGACTGGCAGCACAGCTGCTAAGTGTTACGTTTTTAAAATATGTACAATCTGTTGTCAACGGAATTAAAACCAGGAACATTATATGGTTTGTTTCTGTGTGAGGGTGTTTTGTAGGGAAATTTAATGATGAACTGTTCTACATTTTGACCTTTAAAAAAATTTTCTGAGGCTTTGCACCTTCTAGTGAATTGGGGACATTCTCAAATTAAGACATGTGGAATCCTAATGGCCACCCTGACATTTCCTAGGCCTGGCTGGATACCTGAGCTTGATTAGTTTTATAATGTACCTGCTCAGCCAAGCTGGAGAGGCTTGCACACTCTGCAGCTGAGCTTTCTTTAAAGCGATTGCACTGTAAACCTCGTTCCAATTAAAAGGTGAATGCTGTTCTGGTAATGGAAAGTTGTTTTATTGTTCCTCTCCCCTGATATGCATGCAAGTGGAAGTGTTGTAGGAAAGTGTTATCGCTGTTGTTTTTGTAGTTTCTTCTTATCTTCCATCAGTCTTCATATACAAAAAAGTGAGAAATGCAGCATGCCCAGCTGTCTGAGGGCGAGCGTGAATCAGCAAGATAAACCTTCAGAGGGTGTAATGGGCCTGACTACAGATGATCCTTTAGCGCTTCTCTACCATCCTCTAGCCTGTATCGTGTGTTGAACCGCAGGCAGCAGGAGAAAACGGGGGAAACACAGTGAAGAACCCGCTGCAGTCCATCGTTTTAGTGCTGAGAAGGGAATGAGACATGCTCAGGCCATCTCCTGCTGCTGTCCTCCTCCTGCCTGTGGAGCAGGAAAATCAGAGGGAACAACCCAGGAACGTGAGAAAGTAAGACATAAGTAAATGTGAAGAACATAGTACATTTAAGTTTTCTGTCCTTCACCAGGAAAATGCTAGAACAGGCTTTGGAGTCCTGCTGCTTAAGAGAAGACACAGGCAAGCACTCTCCCAAAATGCCAGTGCTGGGGTGAGGGAGCCTGGTGCTGCTGCGCGGCTCCTTGGGTGTTTCTGCGCTCTGTTTCTCTCACCTGCAAAAAGAAGCGCCAGCATTAGCAGATCACTGATTGTGTCTGTGCTGGCAGAGGGTCCCAGAACTGATTTATAGCACTTGTTCAGCTTTCAGCGAGCAGCAAATGCATTGCTTAATTATTCATGGCAGATGTATTATTGCAGGAAATTAAGACATCAAGGAAACAAGTAAAAACTATTACTGAACAGAGCTATAAACAAGGTAAGGTGGAAGGAGATGCAGGGGGACAGCGCTGAGACGTTAAAAAAAACTCGTGCTCAGGAACGTTTCACACCTTCTGAAAATTATTGGTTAAATTCCCAAATCTTTAAGTGATCATTCATAGTACATAATTAAATATTCTATTAACTAACAAGTTGGGTTTAATTTGTTACATTTGTCATCTAAATTATCACATTTGTGAATGTGTGAAACCTTCCTATGGCTTATTTCAGCATCTGTACTTACATAAAGACCCAGTTCTCTTCACATCTTTGACTTTCCTCGAAAGATTTGGCATTTAACTTGTGCAGGAAGGTTAGGTCAACCTTTGGCTTTCTGTACCAAAGAAACTGGTTTTGTGTCCCTGGGCTACTGTTCTGCCTGGAGCAATGGTGTAGGATGCTAGTGCAGAGAGCAGGACCCAAGTCTCAGCTGCTGGCACTAGATTTCTGTTGTTTGAAACCACTCCGCAGACAGGCATGCATGCACCCAGCTGTCTTTCAGATGATACTGTGGCTTTATTCAAAGATTTATTCGTGTGTGTTCGTGACCTCTGCCACGAACCTGTCCTCTAATCTGCATCTAATGCCCCATACTTATACAGAGGCCAGAGTGGTTGGCTCTTTGAAGAGCACCAGCACCTTCTTGCTCATCAGGTGGCACAAGGAGGTGTCTGGTGTTTGACTGCTCTCCTTTATGCGTGGAGGGAGTTTCTCATTTATTGTTGCTCCAAGTTCTCATTAGCTTTAAACCTTGCAGATTTCATGACAATTTTTCAAATATGTAGTCAGTAACTGACCAAAACTTATTGAGAAGGAAGTGGTTTAAAGAAAACCCTTTCAACTTCTCTTTTTAGAGTAGAATTATTAGCTTTATTAAAAAAATTATAGGGAGCATCTCTAAGTTTGTGTGTAACCTGAGGCTTCCAAGAGTTTCCATTTCATTACGGTTCATAAGCTCATTATTTTGGTACATCTGTAGTAATTTTGGAGCCCTTTACTTTATAACTTCAATTATGTAGTTTGAAATGTAATGATATTAGAAGTCCTGTTATGGAGGACTCGGAGCAATTTTAAGGCAAGCAAATGGGTGATTCAGCACCGTATCACAGAGACTGTCTCTACAGACAGGGTTACTCTTTGAAATGTTTTTTCTGTGGTGCAGGTATACAAAGTGGCAAAAATTCAGAAGTTGTCATTATTTATAGTCTTTCAAATTTAGTGATAAAACAGCCTTGTGCAGTTCCATTCTTATGGTGGGAGTGTGTTGGAGTCCATTTACAAACTTAGACTGTTTGGAGACTGTGCGAATGTGGGAGATGGAGGGAAAATATTCTTCAACTTGCCCTATAAGGTTAATTTTCCTGAATCTTGCAAGCATAGTATATGTGCAGCACGTATGTGAATATAACATATGATAGGAATTGGGCAAAGAAGAGATCCTGCAAGAATCTGACACTGAATCATAAACATTGAGGAACATGTTCCTAATTGTGTTTTGTGAAAGCTTGCTGTTCTGTACACATGCATCGCAGGATCGCCCAAACAGACCTTTGCTTGCAGACCTAATCAATTGGTTCTCGAGCCGTTTAGCTTTTTTAATTACTCTTGTCAAAGTGAAAATTATGTGAAAGGACTTGACTGTGCAATTAGCTGCTGAACATTTTCTGCAGCAATAGTGGGAAGACAATACCAAGTCCCAGAATAGCAGTAGATACAACCATAGGAACAAATCTGCTTCATTGAAGAAAGAGATATTCTAGTAACTAATCTGAATGAAAGATAATTTGTTTTTTAAATATGCATATATTCACAGATGCAAGCAGAAAAGGCTGTTTGTGTTAGAAATGCCTGTCCCCAGCTGAATGCCAGGTTAGTTATCACTCGCTGATTTCCCTCTGATTTGAGGGCCCTGCTCTTCGTAAGCAGAGGCTGCACCTCTGCCCACAGTCACGGCTCAGCGTGTTAGAAGAGGTGCCAACTCTTTGACCTCTGGGCTGCTGGGGATGGTGTGCATGTGGCGAAATTTTAGGAAAAAAGCTTCATCTTTCCTGTGCTGCAGCCGTGGGAGAGGTCATGGTGGGTTTCTTCTGTGGGCTTCGTGAGCCTGGTTAGTGTTCCTTCAATGATCTATAGATCATCTGCTCAGACAAATTATATCTCTCAACAGCTTCACACTAATCTAAGGCATTTAAAAAATAAATAAATGAGGCAGAGTCTATAAAGAGCTCCCGTCTAGTGAAGTGTAGCAGTCGGAGCCTGATTAATGAATCCCATTTACCAGCCTGCGCGTGTGTTCACTGCTCCCCTCCACTGAGCTCTGTTACCCAGGACGGCCCTTGTCGAACCGTGCCGTGCACCGCCAGCGCCTCCGGCCAGGACCACAGGCCCCAGCGGTGGGGACAGGGACGGGCCTTTCACCTCTGCGGTCGGTGCCTGGCCACGGTGCAGAAGACAAAGCTCATGCGCGGTATCCGTACGGGAGCCGCACCGTCCCTCTCCCGGCTCAGCCTTGTCCAGGACCAAAGCGCAGTGGCGCGTTTTGGGGAAAACACAATCTGATCTGTTTGGTGCCGGTGCCCCTCAGAGGCGTAATGCGCTGGTTTCCACCAAGTTAAAACAGTGTTTTTACAAATGCAATAAAAAATACAGGTTAGATTTACTGACTGTTAAATCGTTGAGCTGATGGAAGGGTCGTGTGCCGGCTGCGTGCCGACTGACCGAGCTAACTCTCTTCTCCTGAGAACAACGCGGTGAGGGTGGCTGAACAAATCCTGGTACTTGTCCTCCTGTGTTTGGAAATGCTTAATAGATTCAAAGGCTCAGAATTTTAATGCAGCTCTTTTCTGTATTGATGGAGGTCTTTGAAGTCACTTGAACATTTTGCTAAGTGTACATGCCAGGTTTTAGGTTATTTGTAGCGTGGTGCTTGATGATTTCTGATCTTCATTAGGCTGTGTACTGGAAGGTCAGTCTGCACGCATACGCACATGCCTAAAATAATTTATTCTGCTGTCTTTTAGCACCTGCTGCACCTGGATGCATTACTAGAAAAGGAAATTGCTTCTTTTGGACAGTGAATAAGAAAATTTATCTCAAGACACAACATTCTTACAAGGACTCAAGTTCCAGGACCATACATGGGTGGGATTTTTTTTTTTTTCACAGGAGATGATGGGACCAGACCCAGCAGCACCAAGACATCCATTCCTTGTGGAGAGGTTTGAAAGGAGGTGAAAAGGTTCAGAAACCAGAGGGATACTTTTATTGGGTCTGAAATAGTCAGCACATCAACTTCTGAGTTTGGATAGTAGCTAGAGGCAGCAGCAAGGTATTACGAGTATGGAAAGTTATTTTTAATGATGTAGAATACATAGCCTGGGTATGTGTGTAAGCTGGCTACAGTGAAATCAAGGAAACGAACACATTTCAGGCTTGTGGTTTTTTGAGTGATTAGAGAACTCTTAAGTATGTGATGGCAGTTCCTTTTTGTGTATAATACATATTTCGTTCAGTGCATGAGACAGAAGGGCTTTGGGAATGAATGGTCTGTGTGCGGGGAAGGACACTGGTGGTGTGAATTGCCAGTTTTTCTTGCTGAAGAAGCTGGAAGGAGTGTAATGAATGGGACGTGGGACTCTGCAAGGGAAAAGTCTCATGGTTAAAGCAGTTTTTGGTGTCCTAGAAGTTTGAATTCCAGAAGGCATGGAGTTGCCCCTAATTGTGAAAGGGCAACAAATCTATAGGGGGAGTCAATTTTAAAGGAAAGTGATAAAATGTAACCTAAATGCAGAAGATGGTGCCGCTCGAGTTACATCATGAGAGCATTTACTAAAGGGACAAAACCACGTGACTTTACAGATCACAAAAAGTTCCAAATTGTCTCTGGTGTGTGCCATTGTGTGAATGTTAATGCTGAGGCGCGTATTACAAATTCCTTGGAATAACAGTGAAGTGCTACCTTCTGTTCTGAGACTTGATAAAAAATATGGAGAGATTGAGACTGGGCTGTGAGCATCAAGTTTTTAAGCTACAAAAAGGGTGAAGAAGAGGGAAAAGCTGCATCTGCCTGAGGAAATTTAAATAGCTTTTCTCAACATGTTTGCAGATGGATCATCTTACAGGTATGCAAGAAATGTTTGCATTTTTGAGCTCCAAGAGGTGCTTGAGACATGCTGGTCTCCAGTCTTCACCTCCGTTCTCCCCCTTTGCTCCTTGTGATTTAACATTTTTTGAAGATCTTTGGGGAGTTATCTTGTCCCTGCAATCATTTTTAAATTATAAATTATTTTTATAAGCAAGTCCTCTTGACTGTCGATCGGCAATCTTTAAATTATTTGGTGGGATACTTAATTTGAAATTTCTTCATTGCTTATGACAAGATGTTTCTGCTGCTGTCACTATTGATGATTCATAGCTCAAGTGAAATGCTTAGTACTTCAGAAAACACGTAACACAGGCAGTCCTACTCATAAAGTCTTTCCATCATTAAAAAAAAAAAAAAAAAAAAAAGGAAAAAGGGCCTGTGAGAGCTGTGGTGGGCTGTGCTAAAATGATGTGTGAGGCTTGTCTGCAGGACTGGCTCCAAAATGTGGAGGGGTAGGAAGGGGCCCTTCCCGATACAGAATCAGAGGACAAATTGAGATAACACATGTTCTTAATTCCTTTATTTTCTCCTGAGCATGTATATGAGCAGCCAGGGGAGTTTGCAAGTCTCTTAATGTTTGTGTGCATTCCTGGGGACAGGGTGCTAGTTGCAATCCCATATGATTTGGGGCATTCTGCTTTAACAGCTGGGCTCATGGCACTGTATTGCATGTTCTTGCCTCAGCCATGGGCTATCTAGGTGGGCGATTAGAAGGAGGTGGGAAATGAAAAGGCCTTGCACTAGTTAGAGGAAAAAACAGAAAATGGAGTATTGAAGTACTGGCACCATCTGGATGTGGCTGATACTATGCTCGGTGTCTGTGTCTGAGCAAAAAGGGATCCCTGTTAAAATTATGCAGACACAAACCTTTTAAGGGCAGGAGGAGGGGAGTGGCTGGCTGCCTAAATTCCTGCTGTTTTGCCATTACTGATGTTTTCCCTCTAAGAAGCTTCAATGAGGAAGCCTGACAGATGGCAACAAAGGGAGCGGTACAAACAAGGGCACTCCTGCAAAATAAACGTTGAGCTTTAACTGTTTCACTGAAGTGTTTAAAACACATGTAAGAATTTGGGCAGAACTACACAGGCATGTTGCAGTGGTTAGGTGAAATTTCAGAAAAAAGCAGTGTCGGTTTTTCCCCAGCCAAGCTGAATTCCAGGGATGCCACGAGAGCAGCTGCGCACCCTGAATGCTGATGGGCAGCTGGTGCCGGTCGCACTCCCCCACCAACTTCCTCCATGTTTCAAGAAAATTCTTGTGTTCTCGTTTTGGGCATCGCATTATAGGAGTGCATTTGCAGCTGTATGAGTTCAGTGAAAAGGAACAAAATCGTGAATGAGCCGGAAGAGTTTAAGGGGGGATGAATCTGGCTGGTTTGGGCAGGTGGTGTTTGAGGGCTCTGTACTGGCAGCCAGTTGGGGGTAGAGCAAATTCACTCATTTCAAATAGTTATTCCAGGTTTTGGTCGGGTTTTAGCTCTTTGACTGCTCTTGGTCTCGTGGAAGGGTGGAGGAGACTGGCAAATTGGAAGGCTTGTTGCTGGAACTGGATGAGGTAAACGTAAGTGGAGGAAGTTTTAGATAAATTGAGAAGATCATGATGTGGGCTGTTTATAGACTTGTGTCTTTTAAAAAAATCTAAAGCAGTGTTGTAGCTGCTGTATGTTTGAAAGCACTTAAGGTTTGAGTGGACCATAAAAATGTGTGCAGATGTTCTTCCTTCTCAAGTCTCAGCATTCAGGATATTCAAACCACTGCGGTGGCTTTCTTCAGAAATTGTTTTATGGGGATCTCCACAGTATTTTAAAACTAAACCAAGACTTTCCAATATTTAACCTTCACTGGAGAGACATGTAAAAAATCACTCCAGTGTGTGTTTCTGCAGGTATAAATTACATCATTTACATTATAAAGGGAAAGCCTTTTTAAGTGAAAAGGAGATGGAGTGGAAAGGTGAGCTTCTGCACCCCCACCTCATTACCTGATGTCTGAATGCTGGGTTTCTTACCCTGACTTTGTGCTAGTGCTGTGGCAGGCATGAGTTCAAGCTGAATTTATGCTGTGTTTGACTGTTTTTTTTATTTGGAAGTCACTGTTGTACTAATGAATGCGAACTCAATTTAGACCCTCATAGGACCTTCCATATGGCCTGTTGCACATTAATCTGAAATGCTGACAGAGAAACTAATCTTTTCTTTTTTAATATTAAAAAACAATAACAGCTTATTTAACACTGGATAAGGAAGAGGCTTCAGCAGCAATGCACTTCAGTGAAATAACGAAGATATTTTTGTGAGCTGCTCTACATCAAAGCTTATGGAGCAGGGTTTCTCTGCCACGATGTGACCTCTGCAGTACTTCAAAGTGCCGGTGCTTTGCCCATCAGCCAGCTCCATGTTTTTACTTTGACTAGTGGTGGTGTTGCTTAAACCACAGAAAAGGACTTTTATCTAAGCACTTTCTTGGGAAAACTTTAAGTATACGGACTTTGGAAATCAAATGCCACAAATGTTTTTTCAGTTGCCATGCAAGCATACTTGGCAGAAATAGAAGAAACTTGAGTGTAGGGGAGCTTCTTGGGGAAGAAACTCTCCCTTTTGGTGGTTTCTGCAAAACTAAATGCATGTGCTTACAGTGGTACTAATTTTTGCTCTTTTGTAGTTGTTGCATGTGAACTTGGGTGTTTTTGATGTATCACTAGTGTTTTAGTACTCTTACTCGTCAAGGAGCTCTGTCTCATTTATACATGCAAGTTGTATTTCTGTGCATGGTGTCATGGAAAGTGAGAGCAATTTATTGTCTGTTAATGGGACGCGTGATCTGAATCAAAGTTCTCTTGAAACCTCCATAAAACCATAATAGCCAGCCTGTTATCAGTTAATGCTGGCCAGTATCAGTCATTTTCCCTACAGGAAATGAAAATGTTCGAGCATTAGGCCAGAGGCCTAATCCGGTTTCCTTCCTGTTCCTTCCTTATCTCCCTATTTCAGTCATGCGTTGCTTTACACTGGAGACAGTTTGCATGCCGTATAGGTTGGGTCTGAACTTAATCTGGAAACCTGTTTGTTTCCTGTGGATTTTTACATGTTGGTGACTTTCCAAAGAGGTTGGTTCAACCCATCAGCTTCAGATCAGAAGCTGTTCCATTTTGGTTGGGATTGTCCTTGCGTTGGACTGCATGGTGGGGTACTCTTCTCCGTGTGTCCTTGGGAACTTCGTCCCTCGTTGCCCTTTCCCCAGGCAGGGCTGCAGGCACATGCCCACGGTGTATTACAACGCCTTGTCTCAAACACAAATGAAATCATTGGTAGCCCATCTATTTTCTTCCTTGAAGAAAGTAAATCAAAACCAGGAATGGCAGTTCAAGTGGTCCTGCTTCATATGGACCTATTTTCTTCGAAAAGCCAAGAGCAGCCTCTAAAAGCAGATGTAGCTCTGGTGACACCGCTCCAGCTGGGTATGCGGGGAGGTTTGGATTCTGCTTCCCACTCTGCTTTTGGCTCGGTGGGAGGAGGAAGGACTTGGCAAGGATGCTTAGCGTGATGCAGACTTTATTTGTCCTTCCAGACATGGGAATTAAAATGCCTCAGTGTTTGTGGAGGAAGGTAGTTACCACGGCTAGTTAGAGGTAGTCTCCTTATGCTGATTTGCTTATTTTTTGTATATGTTTTCAGCTATTACTAATGAATTTAAGAAACAGATGAGTAATTTTTGCTTTAATTAAGACTAATCTTGCAATTTCAAGTAATATGTTATTTTTTGCTATGCTTTTTCTGGTTTAAAAGCTGATATGGAGAAAAAGCAGCTCAATAGACCATTTAATGAAGGATAAAAATGATCAGGTCATGCATCTTCTCCTTGTATTGTTCGACCATAACATAATATATATCCTGTCATTATTCCCACCCCATCCATTAGCCATCACAGTTCAGAAATAAACAAATTCCCTGCTCCCTTCTCCATTAAATGTAATTTTATAAACTGCATTATAACAAAGCTAACTGAGCTATAAGTAGGGAAAAAAGACCTTTGTTTTCAATGTAAATGGCATAAATCTGATTGTGCAGAGAGGATGTGTGGGAAGGTATTGTTGCTGTAAGGATATTAGATGAATAAATTTTTAAAAAAATTAAATCAAAGAACTGTTTTAGAATTCAGTAGTTACAATCAAGAAGTAAAAGCCTTTTGGGGGGAAATGGAAATGCTTCTGCTCCTAGAGGTGTGCACTAAAAAACAAGAGTAAAAAATCACAGGTTGCAACCAGGGAGATACAGTTGGTTATATGGGGAAACTTTCTGATGGTGAGAGTGGTGCCTAGTTGGAACAAGAGACGATAGGTTTGGGGGTCTTCATTTGTGGAGATATTCAAAGCTCAGCAGGACAAGGTCCTGAGCTACCTGCTTTAAACTTTAAACACTACTTTAAAGTTAGTGTTTCTCTGAACAGGAGGTTAGAGTAGCTGACCTGTGCATGTCCCTTCCAATTTAAATTACTCAATCCTTTGCGCAATGGACTAAGACACTTCACATAAGAAATTTGGGAAACAAATTTGTTGATGCTGTGAGCTTCTATATGGCATCTACTCAGAGCACACTGCAGTGGGGTGAGAAGTGATATATTTCCCTGATACCTTGTTTGCAGCTTCTGGAAACACATGTGTGAAAATAGCAGGTGAGTTGGAGATGCAGAAATAAAGCTTTCTATCTACAAAAGTAGTACAGAATAGAACTACCTTAAATTTTACCTTGGTTTAGATGTTGTCTTCCTTTTTGGAGGGGGAATGGGGGACATTGTTCTCTCCTTTCTCAGCTTTTTGACCATATTCCCTTTTTATGGGGATGGTGAAGGCTGGTGCATGACATTATTCAGTACAGCATGTGGTACACTGTAAATGAGTGTTGGTCTCTCCTTTCTGGGCTTTGCATTATTTATAGATCAGCCTCTACATAATTGCATTTGAATACTAGTAACTAGTCATGTTTGCCATAAAAATAGAAAATGTGTATTTTAGACAATTTCTTTAGAACTGTTTTATCTTTTCCCTTTGGGTGTCCCTGTCATTCTGAACTCTGCTAGACCCCAACTCCTGCTCAGTCTGCATTCAAGTGATAGCCGCTTTCCAGAGTTAGCCTCCGACACTGTCGGGATATCCACATTCCTGAAGTGGCCTCAAACACTGTTTTTTTTTTTTTTGTCCTGCATCCCAAAAACATTGTGAAATACTTGGCTGAGTGTTGACCTCCTGGTGCCCCCTTGGGCATCCTTGTCTTTGATAATCCAGTGCCTTGTCCTCGCTGCTGGTGCCAGGTTTTGTGGTGATGCCATTGGGCTGACCTTGGCTCCAACGTGGGGGAGTCACCTGGCGCCAGTTTATTTCTGCTCTCGTTTGAGTCACCCTGAAATAAAGGTTTTCCTCTTTCTTGTTGAGTAGAGGGAGGTGAGCTGATTCTCTCAGCACAGATGGGTGTTTGTAGGAACTCAATCTTGAAGAAACTTGGAGCAAATTTGGAAAAAAAATAATCTGATATGATAGTCAAAAGTTCAAGTGAGAGCTGTGGGGAAGGTTGAGGTTGCTGCAGAGTGTTTGCTAATTAGGAAGGGAGGGCAGTGCTTTACCATAGAGTCACTGGAGAGCTCTAGACCTTCTTCTGTATATCCATAACTCCTGTTGATGTGAAGGGACGCTTCAAAGAGCGCGCGCTTGTTCTTCTGCGGCAGCAGTCTGCCAAGTTGGGGTGCCAGTTGTGTCCTCCTGACTGATCAGTTTTGTTTCTCTAATTGACAGGTGGTGATGAATGCAGTCCTTGAGTAAGTTGCTCTTGTTTTTTCTGTGTTTAAAAATGTCAAGTGGACACATTAAATAATGCCCTCACCTTCACTACTGCGCTTGCAAAAGTAGTAGCAAGCATATGGCAAGTGAGTCGAGTGGCTTTTTGTCTCCTTTCAGCAGCCCATTCCCTCTTAGGAAGACATGGTAGGTTCTCTGCTAATTTTCTCCTAATGTTCTATATATATAAAAAGTATTTTCTTTTTTTTCTTTTTAAATCCCTCCTCCCTACATCCACCCCCCAGCCCTGCGCGTTTTGCCTGTGTTGGGAAGGGGCTGGCTGCGGAGACAGTCAGCATGAGCCTAAAGCTCAGGCGGCTGCAACGATTAGATGTGGGAGCTGATTATCATTTCAGGGACAGAAGACAATCAACATTACACCTAATTATAAATGTGCTTGTTTAATCTCTTAACATTTCTCGTTTGACCTGTGTCATGCCTGATCCTTCGAGCCTGTGTAAATGGTGTCAAGGATTGCAGCCTCCCATTCACTGCGCTTTGCTGCCTGAGTGTCTTGGCCGTACATATCTGTGTCAGTCCTCTCTCTTTCAGACTGAGGTTAAATCCATTTAAGGTAAACAGATTAACACATTTTCCCATGTCTAACGTGAGAGCAGTGAGTCTGTCATTTCCCTAAAAGCATTGCATGCGACAGGTCCCAGATGCTGAGCTTTTCTGGGCAGCTGTGTTATTTGCTTGACTGGATGGGTTTTACAGCTGGTGTCCGGCTGTTCTTTGTTATGTTTATCTACAGTCTCTGGGGCTAATCAGATTAGCAGATAGTGTAATCTTGCTAAATATCTGATTCCCTTCTGAGCCCCGGGGTGTCAGCTTTACTGGTCTCTGGGGCAGGGGGGGGGGCTCAGAAGTAGCAGCTGCGTCTCCCTGGTCCTGCACTGGAGTCCAGTGTAGGCTTGTTCTGGCAACTTCTGTTACAGCTTTGTACAAGTGTATATGTGAACATAAAGTCAGCTAAAAGGAATTAGCTTGGATGATTGGCCTTAAATTTTGTCCTTCCAGAGGATCTGTCCTTGGTCCATGTTTTTAAGTTTTCTACTGCAGGTTCTTCAACCCAAGTTACTGTTGCTTGCTTGTAAGACAGAGGCTGTTGGGTTTTGTGATGGGTTGATGCTGGCTGGACGCCAGGTGCCCACCAAAGCCGTTCTACCACTCCCCCTCCTCAGCTGGACAGGGGAGAGAAAAGATAACAAAGGGCTCGTGAGTCGAGATAAGGACAGGGAGACATCACTCAACCAATTACTGTCACAGGCCAAACAGACTCGACTTGGGGAAAATTAACTTAATTTATTGCCAACCAACCAGAGTAGGGTAATGAGAAATAAAACCAAATCTCAGAACACCTTCCCTCCACCCCTCCCTTCTTCTTGGGCACAGTTTCATTCCCAGATCCTCTACCTACCCCCCCAGTGGCGCAGGGGGATGGGGATGGCGGTTACGGTCAGTTTATCACACGTTCTCTACTGCTTCACCCTCCTCAGGGGCAGGACTCATCACACTCTTCCCCTGCCCCAGCGTGGGGTCCTTCCCATGGGAGACAGTTCTCCACAAACTTCTTCATTGTGAGTCCTTCCCATGGGCTGCAGTTCTTCATGAACTGCTCCAGCATGGGTCCCTTCCATGGGATGCAGTCCTTCAGGAGCACGCTGCTCCAGCGTGGGTCCCCCACAGGGTCACAAGTCCTGCCAGAAAACCTGCTCCAGGGTGGGCTCCTCTCTCCACGGGTCCACAGGTCCTGCCAGGAGCCTGCTCCAGCGTGGGCTTCCCACGGGGTCACAGCCTCCTTCGGGCACCCACCTGCTCCGGTGTGGGGTCGTCCCCGGGCTGCAGGTGGAGATCTGCTCCACTGTGGACCTCCATGGGCTGCAGGGGGACAACCTGCCTCACCGTGGTCTTCCCCACGGGCTGCAGGGGAATCTCTGCTCTGGCGCCTGGAGCATCTCCTCCCCCTCCTTCTGCACTGACCTGGGTGTCTGCAGGGTTGTTTCTCTTACATGTTCTCACTTTCTCTCCAACTGGTATTTCTATCTCTGTCCTGCAACTTCTTTCCTTCTTAAAAATGTTATCCCAGAGGCGTTACCACTATCGCTGATGGGCTCGGCCTTGGCCAGCGGTGGGTCTATCTCAGAGCCGGCTGGCATTGGCTCTGTCGGACACAGGGGAAGCTTCCAGCAGCTTCTTACAGAAGCCACCCCTGTAACCCTCTCACTACCAAAACCTTGCCATGCAAACCCAATACAGGTTTCCAGGAATACCACTGATGGCTTGGGCTGTTCAGAAGTGGCAGTTGGACCTATCACTGTGACTTCTCCAGCCTGGAGAGCCCTGGTGTGGGCTGCTTGCATTGCTGAACATGGTGGTAAAGATGTTACAGAGTCAGACTGGGACAAGTCTTTGAGTGGGTTGTGATGGAGCTCAGCTGTAAAGTGTGTTTGAAGGGGAGGGGGAAAGCAGTGGAGATGGGAAACGAAGGGTCTACAAAATCCTCTCTGCAATTGTAGAAATTGGGAGTTTTGGCATGTTTATGACCTGTCTGTAATGTGCCATGTGCTGAAACTGAGCAAAGCACATCTCAGCCTGAAACAAATTATTTAGTGGCTGCAAAAAGAATCAGTATGGCAGAATTATACTTTTAAAGCACATCCAGCACATGCAATGAGTGGGTATAGAATATTATTCCTTCTGTATAAAATAGCTTTGATTTTTCTTTTTTGAAGAAGTGTTTCATGCTATTAATATAGTCTAGAGGTCTACACAGGTTGAAACTCTTGTTTGTTTTTTGTTTTGTTTTGTTTTAAAAAAGGTTTGGCTACCAGAGTCCAGTTGCAAAAGCCCTGCTTTTAATGGTAAAGGGTTTTTATTGGAAAGTCTTTCTGAATATGTTCTGTACTAACTACTTCTGCCCTCTATGTAAACCAGGACACATTTGTTGCCCCTTCGAACAAGCAAACAAAGCTTCCTGGTAGAGCATGATTGCCTGCCTCCTACCCACCAGAGCAGCACAAGCAGGTGAAGCTGTCTCTATTCTGTGTACTTCATCTCTCTTAATAGAGCCCCTGTTTCCTGTGGACTTGTCCAGGGCGGGAGAAGGCTCACCATACTGTTGATAATCCATGGTAATGCATGGATAAAAAGCACTGTGGATTGCTGGCTTCAGGAGTGTTGCTATTGAACAGACTTCACCTGCTGTCTTTTCCCCTTAAAATGCTGCCAGCTTTCTTGTTGGTGGACATAATTTAAATAGTTTGTGGGCTTTCATGGCATCTTGTGGTTTGTTAGTTTTATTTAGTTGTGTAGGGGTCCTGCTTAGGAACCTAAGTGTACTTTCTCTAGCCCTTTCCTAAAGCCTGGGTGTTTTTTGAGGAGGAAGGAGGGTCCCTGCACAGGTGCCAGGCTTTAGTCCTGCGGGTCCCGGGTACAGACTCATGCTGGCTCTGTTGGAGCAGCAGCACTATCTTGTCTGTCTGTGCTGACTCCTGCCAGCACTGAAGAAACCACCCAGTGTCTGTCACAGATGCAAGGATCCTTTATTTTTCCCCTCGCAGCCTTAGGAGGGTCTGTATGGAGCTTAAACAGAGAAGTGAATGCTCAGAGATGAAACCTCAACTTTTTTTACTATAATGAATGTAACAGAAAAAAGTAATGGAAGGCTCTGGCTAGGAAAATATGGGATTTATAGACTTTCTAATGCTGTCAAGGGTTTCTGCTTCTGCTGCCTCCAGGACTGAAGCTTTTCTTTCCCATATTGATGAACTCCTTCATTGCACAACAGCAGTAGGAGAAAAATCAGCTAGCCCAGAGAGATCTCCTGAAGGAGGACACAAGTCAGGATCGCTCCACGTAAGGCACAAGCTCCACTTCATGATGCGCATATACATGTTTATTTAAATACTTCAGCTAGTCCAGCCTGCAGCTTCTGTAGGAACCCCACTGTTTGGTGTTGCCGGTGTTTGCTCCTTTATCCCTCCACAGTGCCGAGACTGATAGCCTCCATGCCACGGATCTCTGACCTAAGTGGTTGCCCTTTACCTTGAACTGCATTTCTGAGCATCTTTAATACCAGGGGCAGATGGTTGTTGTTTATTAAAATGGATTCCAGTACTGGTAATATATTCCTGAACTGGCGGTATGCGCTGCAGCCCTTTCGTTACAACATTGTTTAATGAGCCAGAGAGAAAGTTCAGCATTTCGGAGGCAGCAGAGTGAAGAGGAGGGGGCTTTCCCTGCGCAGCTGGCCCTGATGAGCAGGACTCAGTTGCCACTTTGGAGATCAGACTTGATCTGTTCCAGGGTCTTCTGGACTGAATTTTGCCTGTGCTTGTTGAAACTTAGTTTTTTCATTGACAAGACTATTGTTTAGGGAAACAAGTGCAGCGGTGCAATAACTTGCTTGGTTGTACACTGTCATCGCCAAGTGCTTTCACTGGACTTATGTCCTGTCCGAGTCCAGCAGGGTTTTCCCTGCTTTGGCTCAGGGAACGGCAGGCGGACCTATAGATCAGGCACCAGAGGGGAGCTAGCATTTTAAAGCACTATACTGTTTTTCTCTATTTATCTGTCAGCTGTCATTAATATCTGAGGATACAGTTTCTGCTGCTTTGGCAGGAAATTTGCTTTGACAAATGAAAATGTGGCTGCTTTTGTTCTTGACTAAGAAGTGTAAAAGTTCCCACTGCTGCTGGGTGCAGGGGTAGAGGTGGTGGAGCAGGCGCAGATTCTGCACAGCTCTGGGGTGTGATGTAGGAATGAGTCTCCCTCTCGTTTCCCTCCCTCCCCTGGAGTTCGCTGGAGGGGCTTCAGTTACTGCTTAGCACTTAAACGGGGAAGCAGACTTTTTTTTTTAAACAGTTTCTGCCACAGAGGTATCAGTCTGAAGGCAAGTGTATCAGAGAAGGAATTGCTACTCTTCGTTTCCATAAAATCCATAATGAGATTGAAGCCGTTGGAAACTAGTTACTTTTTATGAATAAAATACTAAGTTTTAGGTTCTTACTTTATGAAAGGATCCCTTTTGGGTGGATCTTAATGCTTGTATTGAGCCATGTTTAAGCTATGCAGTTCATGAAAATTAGCCTTTTCTAGGAAGGGGTCACCCAAAAGCTGAACCCTGTTAAAATTAGGAATACAGATGCTCCTTTTTTTTTCTTTCAGTGTCAAAGAGGTGAGAATAATTTAAAAAAAAAAAAAAAAGTTTTTATTAGTTTCCTGGGTATTTTTGGTCCAGAATTGATTAAAAACATATCATGGTTTGAACATACTGCCATTCCAAAAGCATTACCTAATGGGGAGTGGTGTGATTCCATCATCTGTAACATAAAAATATTGCTGACTTGCATCATGGAAAGCCCCACACTGCATTTGTGGGTGGCCTCATAAAAGAGCAGTGACAGCCTGAAACGAGGGGTCTGGAGAAGGACCGAGAATGTGATTTTCTGACCTACTGCAGGCACTTGGAGAGCATTTTCCATTTCCTGCCTCTGGGATTATTTGACGTAACTGTATGGTTTATTTCATTCCTGACACTCAGATCTCAGCTCAGTACTTTATCACCAGATCTTGCTGAGCCAAAATTTGCATTACAACCTCCTTACAGTCTCTATTACAGCGGGGAGCTAGTTCGTATAAAGTAGCCTCTTTTGACCTAGCAAAGAAAAGCCTAACAAGGACCAGAGGCTGGAGGAGCTGGCTAAAACACATCTTATGTCAGAGAGGAGGTCAGACTGGATGATAGAGTGGACCATTCAGTCCTAAAAATCTATGAATATTAATATGCATCTATTATAGAGTACAGTGAGGTCATTGATCAATGCCATTTCTGCCCTAAGCTGTTGCCCTGTAAGGGGATTCTCCAAGTCTCCTGCTGCTGTTCTGGGGCACCTTGCTGACTAGAGGTTAATTATCTGTTGTGCGGCTATTAAAACAAAATACTTGCTGTTTTGAATTTACCACTTTTACATTCAGCTGAACTACTGTTTCTCTTGCAAGTATGAAATCGGAGCACGCAGCTCAGTCTTTTCTTGGAGATTGTTCTCTAGAGTTTTGTCAACCCCGTTGTCCAAGGGCAAAGTCATGGTTGATGCAGGTATTAGATTATTTTGCCTTAGAAATTCTCTTGCCTTTTTACAATAGCATATTTTTGTATTGTTCCGTATCCATTTCTATGCACTTCCTAATGTTTAGTTTCCTTTTATGACTGTGCCTGCACTGAGCAGCTCACTGAAAACATCTACTTAAGTAGTTATGTCCAGTGCCTTCCCGAGTGGTTACAGTTAATTTAGAATCCAGAAAAGTGTATGATTGGTTTAAATTATTCCCTACAAAATGCATTACCTTAAATTAGACAACGCTGACTTTCATCTGCCTTCGCTGACCATTTATGAGGTTTGTTACCATGGATTCTTACATGGGGAAAAAAACCCCACAACCCTATTTTGTTACAATTCTGATTTAGTTCCATCTTGGAGAACTGGCTATCCTCATGCTTGCCCTCTTTTCTGAATTGAATAATAAGCTCTAGTCTGAGGTCAGAACTTCGGGGTACTACAGTGTTGGTCTTTTTGCTGTGCTAAAAATTAAATAGATCCAGGTCGTATTGGGAATTTCACTGAGTAGCAAACAGGCCCTGAGTTAGCCTCATGAAAATACTGCTTTGAGAAAATGGCTACTCTAACAAACTCACAAAAAGCAGATGCTGCTGTGCCTTCTGTGGAGGACTTGGAGGACTGTGAGAGGGGAACCCTTAGGCATGAGTGGGAGGGAGTTGTGTCCTGGCGGCTGCAGGTGACGAGCCTTTGCTGCTCACTGTCATGGGAAGCTGCCCTTGGTTCATCCAGATCCAAGTACCCGAGTTTGGGGCAAACTCACATCAATCCAGAGACTGAGGTTATGCCATAGCAGACTTAAAAACAAGCAATAATGTGGGCAGTGTTAGTTCCTATGGATGGAGTTCGTCACACATTGGTGGCCAACTGTTATGGTTAAGAAGAGTTATTCAAACGGTTTTTCTTTTCTCTGCAGCAGCCTTCCAGGGCTTCACAAGTGCCACACAGAGCAGCAGTGTTAGAGGCCAGCACCATTTTGTGTAGCAAACCACCTTGATTGGTTAGGAAATAATGCTGCTGGGGTTCAAACAGAAGGAATTGCTAGGAGAGTCAAGTTTTTTGCTGCCATCTGGTTTAAAGCAGATTAGTTAAGAAAGCCGCTGTTCAGAAATATCTGTCTTTCACACAGCTTTCCATGCTTGTTGTGAAGAATAACCCACGTACTACTTAACCAACAAATCAACCTAACAACAAAAAAACAACTTTCAGAGACCTTCAGTGCTATGAATATTTTTCAGACATGTAAAATATACCTAAACAAAGTTTGTCTGTGCCAAAATTTGATTCTAAATGTCTTGAAAGCAGGAGCTTCTTCCTTTTCAGTAGCTCCTCTGTTGAACACAAGGGTATTAAAAAACGAAGTGGCGGTAAGCTTGTGGAAAATCCAGTTACTAGACCTGAAAGGGTGAAGCTATTGCTGGTTTTAAGTTAAAATGATAAATAGTTTACAATTAAGATAATCAGTAAATGAGTGGTCCCATATATTATTGTTTTAAATGCTTCTTTTTAATATATGTGGATGACAATGTGATTCCTTGCATTAGACATCTTTTCCCTCCAGCCTAATAATCTCTTATGCTGCTCAGGAGTTTTACCTGCATAGGTTATAGATTTAGTAGTCTGATACAGTGCTATGAATTCGTAAACTATTCCTGTAATCTAGTATAAATCTGAGGTTGTTTTGGCTGCAGTCTGGTTAAGTATACAGCAAGAGGCAGGCTGCCTGCAGACATGCCCCATGCGCCCAATGCGGGACTGCCCTTTGCAAGGGGCATTGCCGAGTTTGGCCAGCTCGGAGGGCTCTGCAGGCTTGCCTGGCTCCAGGCTGGGGCTCTCTCATCTTCTGGAGCAGGTAAAACATGTCTACGTTAAAAGAATACTTGACAATATGAGGGCATAATTCATCAGTGCCAAATATTTTCATCCTCATGGAGCAAAGGGATGTGGGAGTACCTGGCAGTGCTGTAGCTGCAGGAGCCTTAGTTTGCTCATCTTTAGCTGTCCTCCTGCAGGTTTGTTGCAGCCCAGGGGTTACAGCTGTGGCCACGACTAAACTTTTCTGCAAAATTTGAAATAAAACTAGGGTTCTTGAACTTTGAAAAGGGATAGAAGACTTCTACTGGTAGCAAATAGCGGCAGAAGGGAATTTTGTCCCTCCTTTCTCTACTCAGACAGGATTGCTCTAAGCTGTTCACAACAGATGTTTGTCTAGCATGTTCTCAAAAACTTCTGGTGAGAGAAGAGCCTACCATTTCCTCAGCAAGCTGTTCCAGTGTTTAACTGTCAGTACATTTATACCAGGGGAGTATGGTATAGGAGTTTACCCCAAAACATCCTAACCTTAAACTCCCTTTCAGCAGTTTTGTGACTATGAAGTCTTGTCCATTCGCATGACGTGCAAAAAAAAAATAAAATTCCTTTTCATCTTGCAGTTTCCTTCCAGATCCTTGAAGGCTGTTCTCATGTTCAACCCCCCCTGCTGCCACTGCTCCTTCTTTCTTTCCTAAGCAAGATAACTTCATTTCATCATTGTTGTCACCTTGTTTTCCTCCATTCTCATCCAGCCTTTCCTGACTGCTTAGACTCTCTGTGAAAGTCTCCCCTCTGGTAGTTTCACCTGCTGTTCACATGAGCTGTTTCCCACGTAGCTGGAGAAGTTGTTGGGTGTTTTTTGTTCTGGTCGTTTGCTTTCTCAGAGTAGCCAAGGTTTCCAACACTAAGCAGTGTTTGTGACAGTTCCTAGCAGTATTCCTGAAAACAGTGCATACAGTTGCAGTCCAACATGATCCAATTTACTCTTGGGGATGCTGAATTCCATTAGAAACACAGAGAATACGAGAAGACAACCACTAACTTGACAGGAAATAATTCAGAGGATTATACAACTAGTGCACCTTGGTTTTTGCACCTTGACCTGTTGTTCACTTCTGTGTATAGGCCATGACCATGTTACCTGTCTGGGGCTGCTACTGCACCAGTATATCACCTGCTCCCTCTTCCCCAGAGATGCAGGAGGGTCGGTCAGCAGGCTTAGCCTGTTCTTTCCACATCCTTCCCACCTGCAGAGCCTGCTGCCTTGCTGTTCCGTGCCCTTCAACTAATGGATGTTAGTTACTGTATTTAGCTGCATACTGTGGGTAGGCTTTCTGTCTCTAGTGGCTGACCTTAAAACTAGATGGAATGACTTGTCAGGGTAGAAGCTTCCTCAGTGCAGGGGATTGAATTGCTGTGGCTGAAGGAGTACTGCTAGGAACAGGCTCCCTCATTTCCCTGCCTTCCAGTGAAGCTATTATGCTTCTTCTACAGTTAATATTTTTCTTTTGAGAGGGCATATTTCTTGACAGTCGCTCATTCCTCCTCCAGGAGGATGCGGCAGGTGAGAAAGCCCCTTTTTTGTGCCATGTCCTAGGTGTTTAAGCACTAGAATAAAAGGATTTGTCCAGCCTGAACACATTTGTCAGCTCCCTCTCCAGCCACCTGGTTCTCAGTCTGAGCTCCCAGGCTCAGCTTCAAAGAAGCTAAACCTTAGCTGCTTTGCTAGTTTCGGTAACATTTCCCTCCACTTGAAAGATTGAATAACCCCTTCACTTGCACCACAAAAAGCAGGTTGTCTTAGGGATCCAGGCAAGCAAGGTACATATGTCCTTCTCCAGCATGTAGGTTATTACCTAGAGATTGCAGATGGGCACTTCTGCTGTCTCTGCAAAGCCCCTTCCATCTTCCAAGGAGCAAGTAGTTAGGCATTGTGAGAGGACAGCAAATACCCATGTCTGTACACCCTGATGGATGGCTAATCAAGGAGGACCCTTCCAGGAAATGATAGATTTCATTAATTCTGTCTCCTGTTACCTTTGGGGGATCTCGGAACTATTGGGAGAAAATCAGTTGCGAGCACAGTTGATGGTTAGACATCGACAGTTTCTCTTGTCAGTGCTCAGACTTGACTCCTTGTCAGTCTAATCCCTATCTGCTGACTCGTACACAAACCTCCATAAAGGTTTCATTGTTCCTGGTGCTCCGTGTTACACGAAGTGTTAAGCTTTCCCCTTACGCCATACAAAGCGTAATCAAAATGGCTTTATCAAGTTGATAAGTAGTAGTAGTTCAGCTTCTCCAGGAGAATTTTAGAGCCCTGACCATGAAATGCAGTTTCTCTGAAGGCAGGGAGAAATAATGGAGCAATGTTTTGGTTTTGTTGGTGCTGGTTTAATACCCATGGCAGTGCATCCTCTTCCAGATGTTTCTCTAAAATCTCCCCCATACTGAGGTTAGCAGACCAGCAACACTACTACTTGGCAAATTGGCAAGAAGAAGAATGTCACATGCCTTGTGTGTAAAGAGTGAGAAACCAGTAACTGCTTGTCATTGCTTACATGCTTTGTTGATACCAAGAGATCTGATGGTAACAAATGCGGTTTTGAAAGTTTACTCCTTGGTGTCCATGAATTAGCTCTTGAACCTGCATGTAAGTGGGAATTAGGAATGTTTGTAAGAGCTGGATACGATGGAAAGTGAAAGAGCACTTGAGGAATCAAGAAGAAAGATCTGTTTATATAAAATACATATACAATATATATTTCCCATGGCATTAAGTTCTTGTGATGGTGCCAGAGTCTAAACAGTTTAGTTTCTCATGGACAAAGTTAAAGTAATTCTGGGGTTAGAGAAAAAGGCTGTCTGCTGTGATTGCTGCTGGCAGCAGAACCTCTTTTCCTGCTTCCACGGTCGCATTCAGTGGACTGAGGAGTTGCTAAAGGCGGTTTCCTGAAAACTGAGGCTTGACAACAATGGGCTCTACGTGCTGCTGCTGCTCTTCTTGTTATTCACCGCGTGGCTATTGATAGTCTATGAACAGTCAAAAATAAATAGAAGTATAGTAATGCAAAGAGTTAATGGAATTGCTACTCTGGGATAGTGGTCTCCTGCTCTCATTTTGTTATGTCAGAACTGATAAAGTTTGTTGCAGTCATCGCTCTCTTCTGATTAACTGATACAGCCTTCTTTTGAGCATTTTATATCTCAAATGTCAAGCTCTCTTTTTGCAGTGACAAAGGGCTGGTTTAGAATATCCAAAAAAGGCAAAATCTTTTGTTTGTGGCTCTAAAATCCTCAGTTACTTCATTACTTAGTGGAAGTTGCAACTGGGATTCATTTAGTACATAGACTAACATATTAACTGAATGTAAATGGAGGTGATGTGTTCAAACGGAAGTGTGAAGTGTCTTTGAAAGTGTTTTAATGTTAGTAGTGTGTGTAGCAGTCCTGTGTAGCAGGAGCTTCATTGAACTGCTTTTCTTTTAGAGTGCAGGCATACGATGATTCAGAATTGATAATGATACCCACGTGTTTTGTGGTACTCTTCTTAAGCATCAATAATCACAGCAGAAGAACTGTTTGTCTTGCAAGCAATGGGGGGGGGAAGTAAATAGTGGAAATCTGGCTTAAAAAAATTAATTGAAGATGGACTGTATAGCCAGGGGTGTGAGGAATATGACAAGCACCAGGTAGCTGAGAATAACAGTGTTCAGGGGCTTGCCATTCCCTGTGCTAGTGTTGCAAGATGGGAAAACATTTGAAATAATTGTAAGTGAAGTTAATTTGGAAGGGCTGTGGCTGTTAGTCAAGTAATATTTCTGTGTAAGGGAGATAAATTTGCAGGTTGATATCCTGCACAGTTCATATGGTCTTGGAGGTATTGTAAGAAGTCATCTCTCATTAGCAATGGTCATACCTTATGCTTACAGCAGATAACTTGTAGACGCTTATGAACACAGAGCTACAGACTGGAAGTTCGGTGAGGGAGACTGACTCCTAAATGCAGCCCTTTCTGTTTAAGGCAGGTAGCAAAGAATACCATCTTCTGATGAGGTGATGAGGAAAGGAGTGCAGCATCATGGACAGGTGTACGGGTGTGCAAATACACTGGTACTGAGCTGGTGAGGGGGCTCTGGAACACCAGATGTACCAGGAGAGACAGGGGGAGCTCTGTTTTTTCAGCCTTAGGATGAGATGGCTTAAAGGGGACCTTACTGCTGTCTTCAACTGCCTAATGGGAGGATGTAGAGCAGGAGTAGTCAGGCTTTTGTGGCATATTTGTGGTGATAGCATGACAGCCGACAGACATAAGCTGCAATGTGGGAATAGTGATAAAATATTAATTATTATTTTTTCTATATATATTTCCCTACCATGAAGATGGTCAAACATTCTACCAGAGCCCCAGGGAGGTTTTGGAATGTACATCCTTGAAAATACTCAAAGCTTGACTGGACGGGGCACTGGCCAACCTGATCCAGCTTCAGAGTTGGACCTAACTTCGAAGTTGGCCCTGCTTTAAGTGGGTGTTTGGAAAGGATGACCTCCAAAAGTCCCTTCCAACCTAAATTATTCTATGATTCATAAACTCTTGACATGCTCAAAACTGTGGCAAGGTGTGTGTGTGCACAGAATGTATACGATGAAACAAATTCATTGTCCATTTGTTTAATTTCTTTTGTTATTTAATCCACTGCATTTGATTGCACTCCAGTTTTTCTTTTATCTTTGAGACATACGGTTGGAATGGAGCTCTGTGTTTGTTGAAGCCAGTCCCTGCTGCTGCAACATGCATTCAACCATGTCCTGGAATCCCATTAATAAGTCTATTGATGTGGTGATTAGCCATGTTTGAAAATAGTGGGTTTGTTTATTTAAACATGGGCTCCAACACATGCATACAGTCATAGTATCTGCCATCTTTAGTCATCCAGTTGCTCAATAGCTGTCATAATAGATAAAGAAGTTTAGCAGAGATGAGATGTAGAGATAAAGGAAACTGTGTTGAAGTTCACTATTAATAATTGAAATAGAGGATCAGATGGTGTTGGGAACACCTTTTCCTCTTGGAGGGTAGAGCAGCACTGGAGCAGGCTGCTCAGCAAGGTGGTCGATTCTCCACCCTCAGAGCCTCCCAAGGCTCAGCTAGACAACACCACCGCTCATCTGAAAACACTCACTTTCCTCAAGTAACTAGGACAAGAATATTTTAGCAAGCTGTCACTTGTTTAGGTTGGAGGAGATACAATCAAGCTTGTTGCAATGTTTGCTCTGGGTTTCAGCCTGGCCTGTAGCACTGGAAATCAGGGTTCAGTGTGTCACGTTTGGCAAGCAGAGCATGTTCTGGACACTCAGTGGTGGGTGGGAAAAGCTGAGCTGTCTTTGGAGCAATGGATATCTTGCCCTTTCAGAGAGCAGTTATCTCAGCTGCATTGTCTTGGCTGTTTGTCACCAATAATTAATGAATGACCATAGAAACAAAACCACTTGTCTCCTCTTAAATTCCTGAAGTTAAAGAACTTGAAAATCCAGCTGCAAGCATTGAGTATTTACTTAGAATATACTGACTGAGAAGTTAATATATTTTTCTCCGATTTTATATTGAAAGTTAACAGAAGGATAGAAAAAGCAAGTTCTAGGAAGTGAGCAACACTACTAGTGCTTTGCTACAGCTTCCTCCAGATAATGGCCCTTTTAAAACCTCCTAATGGAGTGTTTTCCTTGTTTCTTTCATAAATTGAATGGGCTTCTCAATGTAAACACCACCACCCCCCACCACCACCAAAAAACCTCGGGTTTGCAGTACTTCTGAGTCATTTAGATACAGTCTCTTTAAATCATGCCAAAATGGCAACAAACCTAGATTTTAAGGAAACTTCAGAATTCTAAAAAAGGAATTGCAGAGCAGGTGTCCCAAGCAGCTGAGGTCTGTTTCCTCAATGAAATGACGAGCAAAGAACTGGGAGAGAGAAGGAGTCTAAAAGAATATACCCTTCTCCTTAATCCTGCCTATCAACTCCCAAATTGAGGCTTCTCTTTCCTGTGCAACTGCGAACTCGCACTTGGAAAGCAATGAAGCAGCAATGAAGTTGTTGTGTCCTCCTTCCCTTCTGTAGCACATTTGACAATGTGTGACAGTCCTGCATTCAATTTAAGCTGTTTAGCAATCAGCATTCTGACTGGTCTGTTCAAGAATCATTATTCCAAGAAAGAAAAAGGGACCCCAAATCCCCATGTCCAAAAAGGAGATAAGAATTGGAAAGGCATCTCTGGAGTTTTTCTGGAGTTCCTAGGTCTGTGGTAGAGACGTGCAGTCCTTCTGCCCTGGCTTTCCCAGCCACTTCAGCTGCGCTGCCATCCAGGAGGGAGTCCATGAAGTGTGTGCTTGGTTGCAAGCCAGCCCATCAGTGCCTAATGGCATTATGTGCAGTGTGGATATACTCAGGAATGGCTGTAGATGAATTACATACATGGATGCCTGTTAATACAGTAAGAACAACACTAATATTGTTCTATGTAATTTATTTCATGAAGTTCACTTATTCATAGGTGAAGCACCAAATTAGCAAAACAAAAGTGGCTGGTAATATTATTAATAACGATCGCAGCAGGCTGAAAGATAAATCCCTGTCTGCTGCAGTGCCACTGCTGAATTTATAATACTTTGAATGGGGCTTTCTAATACTTGGTATTTTAAACACTGGCCTCTGAAATGTGATTTGATGCAACTCAATGAAAACACTTAATAGCTTTTAAAACGCAGTCACCTGGAATAGGAGGCTGTATTTCCTTATGGTGGTGGACCAGTGTGTCACTTCTCTCCAGGATGTGGCAGTGTGATGGCTTCACAACGCCAAGACAGTTGGAAATTTTAAATTAATGTGCGATTAATTTCCGTACTGTCATCATCCTTTCTCAAACCTTTAATTCATATGCCAGCTTTATCACCAGTAATAGTGGGAAAATGCTTGGCTGAAGGAAATGTGCATCTCAGATTATGACTGGTGCTGTTGGGTGATTTCAGCACTTTGCAAATCGTGTTGTCAGCCTTGTTTTTATGGTCTAAGCACAGAGAATGTGGGCAGCTGCTGTTGTGCTGGTGGGCTTGTTCTCCCAGATTACAGTTCATCTTTTGCTTTTCTACCTTTATCTCACTTTTAATTATCTGAGGTTATATTATATCAGCTGAATTGCATATTTTGTATGACTCTACAGCATAGTTCCTAATTTGCACAATAAACATGCCTTTGAGGCTTCTGGCTAATTACAAATAAACTTTTGTTCATTCCATAACCATGTTTAAAGTGGAGATCTGGACATGCACTTGCATATAAAAGTGCAAGTGCAGGTTTCTAAGCAGCCTTGTTAACAAACACTTTCTGCATGTGATAAGAGAACTGCAAGTTTTCTTGAAACTTGGAAATCGTATGTCATGAGGACATTGTAGATGTGATCTTATAAATTAAACTATGACTGAACAGTTTCTTGTTAATTCTATATAATTTAAGCTGAACCAAAAGCCATATTCAGCTGCATAACTTAAAAAAAAAGGGGGGGAGGGAGAAGAAAAGGTTGATGATCAGCTGATGAATGGTAATCTCAAGATGCCCAAACACAAATACATGCTTTTTCTTGGTTTTCAATAAGATGGTGGTGATAAAGTATTATGGATTCTACCAGAAGAGAGTATGAAGCAGAATTCAAAGAAACCTCATAAGAATCAACATGCAATATATCTTTTCTTTTTTCTTTTCTCTCCTTTTTTTTTTAAAGAGGAGATCTTTAGTCTGTGAAGTCTCACAGGGGTTATATAAGACAGAAAACACTTTACCGTTATTAAGAAGGGGCTAAAGATGATCTGAGGTATACATTGGGGGAAAGAGAGAAAAGGGATAGAGATGGAATGGAACCCTTTTCAGCTAAAGGATCATGTTAGCATACAAACAAGTGGGTATAACTGACAACAAATAACTTTAAAAACCACAATCTGTTTTCCTGCTGATGTTTCCGTGACCATAATTTTGGAACAGTCTTCCAGTAAGAGAAGTGTGGCTGAAACTCAAACCTATTTTAAGATGGTGCGTGATCCATTTACAAAAGAGGTTGTGCAGTGCAGCCCTTGTGAGGCTGAAGGACAGGACTCCACTTCGGAGAGCACGTACCAGCCTTCTGTGCCTGTATGTTTTGGCTGTCCTATGTCATGCTTGCTCTGACAGGCTCCAGCGCTCGGTTGCTGCTGCTTAGTGTTTCTATTTCAAATTCTTCTTTGATAATGGTGACAGGCAGCAACCCGTTTGATACCCTGTTGGAGTAACTAATTCCAACTCAGCAAATGGGGAACCCCCTTTGATAAACATTTATTCCTGGAGAACACAAGCGGAGTTGGCAGGCACCTACCTTCAAGTCAGTCTTTAAAACATAACATGAAAATCAAAGTTTGGTGATAGGCAGGGGATTATTCCTGCATGGGTAATTCTTAAGCAAGATCCATTTGCCTATGTACAGGTATGCTATCCTCACCGTTAATAGAGCTGAGCGACTAATAAAATTCACTTGAGGCAGGCGTAATTGGACAGGCTCTTTTGTCTCATCCTGTTCTTTCTAGGCTGTGATACGATTTAGCGATGTGCTGACTTGCAGTAGGTAAGGAAGGCTGCCGTTCTTTCAAGCTTCAGATTCACATACAGATTTGTGTTTCACCCTGGTGTACGTCCTTCATGAATATACTGGGATGTCAGATCCCTGAGGTGGAAACAGTGCCTTCTTTCTCACGGATGTAAAACCTGAGAAGCACAGTTAGCTCATACTGAGGTAGCTTGTCATCCTCTTTGCTGGTATGGATTTTAGTTCAGCAAATCGAGTGTGAAGCTGGGAACCTTGGGACTCGGTCAACAGAACAGGGATGAGTGAGGGAGACTTAGACGCAGCACTCTAAAAGACAGATCTGTTTTCTATTATAAATACATCCTGTGTAGTCTCCACAAAGAGCTTAAAAGCAAGCTGAACCTTGCAGGTTTGACATCTGTGTGCATGTCCTTTAAGCTTGTAGCATGTGATAGTTTTGTCTAGCAGTGAGAATGAAAGTAAGTGATGCAGGCAAACACTAAGTATGGCAAATCTCTGTAAGCAGCATACTTTAGTGCTCTGTCATGGCACCTGCAGCCTTCCACGTTTTTGCAAGTCTCAGGGGTAAACATCTTTCCAGGCTGCAAAAGTCAGTGTTGAGGGCTGGTATCGCCAGTTCTGAGTTTTCCCCTGATGGGCTCATCCTGGTGAATGTATGGCAAGGAGTCAACAGTGGAACAGCCACTCGCAGTTCCTGGCTACCCTCTGCGATCGTGTGAATCTTGCATGAAATTGGGACTTGCTGCTGACATGAGGAGAAATGTGGGAGAAGATGCTGGAGGTCTGGGTTGAGGGACAAGCCAGAACTACTTGTGAGTAGGTCATGGATAAAATATGAAGAACATATTTGAGTGAAGATGTATGAGACAACACAAAAAGAAAAACTACAGGAGCTACTGGATGCTTTTCATTGTTCATAGACATTCCCAGTCTTTTTACTGATCTCCTGCTTAATGCCAGCTTGGTAAACATTACTCTTTTAGGCACTATGCCAGCCTGTGTGGCTCATGTCTGACCATGTATGAACTGAGCAGTAAGGTTCTTCACAGAGAAGGCAGCTGCTGAAGTGTACCCAGCCTGAAAGCCCATGTCAGGGATGCCTGTTTCTTTGGTTTTAGTCATGTGCTGTAACTCCCTGCCACCAGTTTCTATTAGATTTTGGTCTGCTCATGTCCCACCAGCTACTGCAGGAGTTCATGTCACAGTAAGGTCTGTGACCTGCAGCACAGCTCCATGGCGAGCAAGGAACATGTCCTCCTAAACCAGCGTGGATTTTACTTCTGGTGCTTTTAACTAGGGAAGTTTGTTTCTGGGTAGCAGGCAGCGTTTCTGGCTTTGTGAGGATAAAATACACTGTCTCAAATACCACCTCCTTGGTGGAATATATGTGCTGCCTTGCCAAGATACCTACTGCAATGGTGACATTAACTGGTTTTCCCTTTTCCCAGAGACACAGATATTGTCAGAGGTGCTGAAGAAAGAGATAATGCATGACATAGAAGAAATAGCTCCTTTAGACAGATTCAGTCCCTTCAGAGCGGCACACTGTCACATAGCCTGTAGAGTAACTGTGGTGCTGGGCTCCCCAGCAGCCCCCATGCACAAAGCACCTGCAGGGGTGACTCCTCGGTCCTCCAGGTCCTGCGTGCAGCCTTTGCTCTTCAGCACATGCTCCAGCCTGTACACAAGTCCCAGGCCAGCTCTGGAAATTCAAATTCAGCACCTTGTAGTTCCAGTACATTATGTTCTGGGCTTCAGGATAGACCTGGTGGCCACAGCATTTTTCACAGCGTGGCAAACAGTAACTTCTCCATGTAGACCACAGCTTTCTGCATTTCTTGCAACTCTATGCATAATCAGGTGAAATCGAGTAAAAGTTGGTGCAGGTAAAAGGCCACAAAACCTCAAATATGGAACCATGCCTGGTAGCTGGAGATTTGAAGAGTTTAGTTTGGAAACAGTTAGAGGCTGACCTGATCATCTACACAGAGAAAAGTTATTAAAGTGAAAAGAGCTTTTCATTTTATCTGTGAAATTCATAACACAGCAAGGAATGGATGCTAGAAAAATTAAACCAAGAATGCAACAACCATGAAGGTGATTAATTTTGATGCCTTTCTAGAAGTCAGCCCTTGCTGAACCAGAAGGTGGAGGAGGGGACTGGGCACCTTCTGGGATGAAGCGCCTGCCCTGCTTTGTGTACTGAGCAGGGCTGGACTGCAGTGGCTGTAAAACTGCAAACCTCTGGCATGTGTCACTTGTCGTCTGTACTGTGGCGTTCAGACACTCAATATTGATGTTGGATGGAGTCAGATGTTTTCCACATACATACAGAGCCATTTTCGGAAAACTTGGGGGCAGTTCACGGACAGGAGACAGCGGCTCCCGGAGCTTCCCCAGCTCCACTACTGACTGCACCAAGGTCAGCATGCAGCTGGTGCTGTGCAGCACGGCCTCAGCGCTCCCTTTTGGTTCTTGTCTTTCCGCTGTGGAGGACTGGAATTGCTCAGCAGCCCTCTGCCAGTGCAGTCCTGCTGCCAGGCAGAGGTGGCAGCCCTGGCATTGAAAGAAACTCTGCTCAAATGGCTTTTGAGCTGTGCATGGCTCTGTGCCTTCATTTAGCCACTGCTGAAATACATCATTATGGGGAAGAAATGCTGCCCAGCGTCTCCCAGAAGCATTGACCCTCTCCATCCAGGCTTCTCAAGGAGTCTGTCTTGGAGGAAACCTTTTAATGGGGAACTATTCCTGTTTCTTGGGGAAATTCAAGTAAGATTGAGCAAAATAGAGTAACTTTTTTTTTACATTTGAGACTATATTGCTCAGGTGCCTAGCTACCTGCTGAAATTTTTTACACTCTGGTAAACATTTAAATGTGGAAATTACATTTCTTGGTTTTCTGCAGACTGTACTACAGATGCTGAATGATAAAATAGCTGATGCAAATAGGAAAAAAATTCACTGGTGTAATAGAAATGCCAGAGTGCGCTCGTTATCATTAAGCAGAAAGTTTTCCTCCTCACCAGGTAGATGAGGCAGAAATTTGGTTCATTACTGAGAGGAGGACAGAACAACGTACGGTGGCATTAAAATGAAATGCAGGTCCCTCAGCAAAGGCCTTCCAGAGAGCCTGGGATGCCTTTGCTTTAGTAACAGATATTGTGAAGAGATCGCTTACTCTGGCTCCCAGTTCTATTAAAATCATTGTACTGTGCTCTCTGTTTACAAAATAAGGTTTACACTCACTTTTAATTCTTAAAAGCAGAGGAGAAACCTGAGCTTGGCAAAGCCTTTTGAACTGCTGAATCAAGGACTAGCTGCTTGCAAAAAGGGATTAAAACCTTTTAATCCTTTTGTATAAAAGAATATGGTGTTTAATGTGGTAGGCATGCTGGCAAAATTAATTTTCATGTTTTTTCAAGCACAAGATTTCAGTTCTGTCTTTGTTTCCTGGTCCTGCATATCTTACGAGTTCTTTACGCTATGCAATACACTTTATTAACTTTGAAGTTTTGAAGAAATTTGCAAATAACAAAATGCAGATTTGGAAGGAAAAGTAAGTTCCTAGGAGCAGGCACAGCTGTTACGTACTGCCTCAGGCAGTGTTGTGATGACTGATTTCAGAGCCCAGTAGCTGGCATTATTGTTCTCTTGTCCGTTGTACGTATTCTGTGCGAGAGAGAGGAGGCCTGAATTCAGGTACTGAATTTTGTGTATGATTAAATGAATGTTCTATATGTATGCCTTTGAAAGCCCTTAAGTGAATGTTGTGTAAATGCTGATAATTGGAGGCAGTCTCCTTGCAATCCTTTCTCAAGCTAAATAAGGTCTAAGGCCAAAGGCCCTAATGTTTAATTGTATTAAACACAGAAGCTGAAAAATTTATTAACTTAGAAAGTGTGTATTACCAAGTTAATTGGAAGTGCCTTTAAGCTATTACCAGGTGGAAATTTGACTTCAGGTTTCTATTTTAAATTAAAGCAAAGCAGAAAACCATTATGTGAGGCTGCTGGAAGGTCTGCAGTTAGAGCAGTGCTTCTCTGCTCTCCCTTGTTTTTCTACTCTGTATAATACTTAGTATAAATGCTGGGGAGTTAGAATTGAAAGCTAAACCCATATATAGGGGTCTGGCTTTTCCCCAAGATATGTGGCAAGCTGCACACATAGGCTGTGGATGCTCTAGGGAGACGTAAAAGCAGGAGGGGAAATGAAGACGACCTCAGGTTCTAGAAGGATGTCTTTCTGGTCTGGTTTTCTGCTTTGTTTTTAATCAGTATTCCTTAGTTGTATGCAGGACTGCTTTGTGCTTCTCGGCATATTTTTCTTTTTCCAGTTACATGTTACTTCAGTTATAAGAAGCAATTGTAAGAATGGTGTCATAGTAGAGAGGTTGATTTATAATTTTTTTTTTTCTCCCTTCCCTGGCATACAAAAAACTTTAAAAAAACCCATGGACAAGAGTCAATCCCAGCACAGGGATTAGCCAGGGTTAGGGATTTTCTTACTAAGATGTAAAGCAGCTCACACTGTTAACCAGCCAGGCACTTTGAGAAAGACATTGCAATTACAACAGCCTTGAAAAATAACGGAGAAAATTTGCCACCCTGTGCGCAAAATCTGTAGACACCCTGCAGATATGATATGAAGAGAAACCACCTCCCCATTGCGTTAAGGTCTAAGTTGCCTGCCTAAAACTCTCTCCACAAATAAATCGGCACCCAGAACGTTCAGCATCGCTGAGTGACTTGCACAGCGCCCTTGTGTGATGGCTGCCTGAGACAACTCTGTTTCAGTATCATGTCAGTTAATTTTAGGCGTTTAAACTCTTTCAACAATTTCTATGATTCATAAAGAGACAGAATTAGAAATTTACTGATGTGCAATAGCATGATGACAGGCTGTTGCTGTAGTTTATTAATATTCAGTAATCGTGGCCTTAATGAGTGAACCAATGGGTTCTAACCCATATTTCTGTGGAATAAGCAGGTTTATCCAAACATCAGCATTTAACAGTGGACACCCAGTTTCTACTGGTGAAGGGCTGGTTTATGTATAACTGTCCAGATACTGACCAGAAGTACACAGGACACATGAGGTTTTAAGATGTTTCTTTAAGAAGAAATTTTAAAATATTCAATTTTGACTTGAAGACTATTTAATGTTTTCTATCAAATTTAGTAAGTATAAATCCTGTATTAGCAAAAGGGAAAAGAGGGCTTGAAAATGCTGGTCTGGGTGGGAAGGTTCCTACCTGTGTGCAGAGACACCTCAGCCCTGTCCAAGGCTTTGCCTTTAGACTGGGCTTATGGTATGGAAAGAGTCTATAGAAATTGTAAGCAGCACCCATTTGTGGAGACGGAGAAGAAACAGGAATCAAAGATTATAAGAGTTTCTGAGCTTAAGTCATTACAAATGCTGATAAAATTATACATTTGACCTAACATGTACCCTTGCATTCTCCTCAATTAAACTTACTACAGATAAACAAAGCACAGTGGGTCTTGCCTGCTGAAATGAGTACCTTGCATCTTAGTTCACCCCATTTCCTTCTAGTGTTTAGGGAAAAGCACAGCCTCTGCTGTATAACTGCTTTTATTATTTTTGTAATGTAATTTTTCTACTGAAAGTTACAGAGGTCATTGAACATGTTAAAAGATCTACTTTTTAGAGTTTTGTATATTAATAATTCACTTTATTTGATTTCATTTTGTACGAACTCAAAAGGTATCTATGTAACTTCATGGAAGTCAGGAGATGAAGGTGAGGAGAAATGCAGCTTGCTTTGAGATAATGTTTGTAGATTTGATTATCACGGACAACCACACTTGAAGCTGGAAAACTCAACCACTAAAATTGGATTGAAATAGCAGAATCATTTGTCCTAGCTGTTGGGAATCTCTTAAGCATTAAAACCTAATAACAATAAGATGATAAAACAAGAGAGGAGGATGTGCAGGTAACATCAGGTAACCTGTAATTCAGAGCGATCTGAGGAATGTGTTGAATTTGGAATGCCATTTTCTGTGATTGGGATGCAGTTAAATGTTTTTTAAAGCGGGTGGGAGAAAGGGTTATGATCCATTCACTAGATAAAAAGAAAATTGTATATGTATCTGAGCATGCAAGACCCTGCTATATATATTTGCATTTGTTTAATAAGTACCTTGCACCAAGCAATAAAGGACAAAAGTTTCATTTACAAAGTGCTGTCATCTTAGTGAAATAAAACCGAAATAGGAGAAATACGGAATGAATTAGCATTGTGATTACTGAGACCTACTGATGCTTTAGTAAGCTGTTGTTAAAGAAATGTTATTACAAGGCTCAAACAGGTTCTTCCTCCTTGTAAAGTATACAGGAATTAAAAGTGCAAGTTTGAAAAATTGGATTTTGCCAAACAATATTCCTACCAATCACAAAGGGACAAGACCCACAGTTAAAGAATGGTGGGTATATTGAAAGGAAAACATAAGGACATTAAACGTAAGGATAGCTGCAGAGCCCATTGGCTTGCCTCCTGCCCTGCAGCAGATGCTTAGGAGAAAAATCATAGAGTAGGTTTCACCAGAGTATCTTTCCAGCAGCATCCATCCATGCACAGGTATCAATCATCCAAGATCATAAAGGAGACAGAGAAGGAGAAATACCCTTGCTGTATATATAAGAATGGGCCACCTCTGTCTCCTAGACCACTTTATTTCCACTTCAAAGTCAGTCATGAACATGAGAAAGTCTGTGTCGTTCTTGGTTTCTTCCCAGTGTTATAACAACTGAGCCACATCATCATTTTTTGCGTATTCATCCTGACAGCAGCCATGTGATAACAGCAGGTGAGTTTTACAGTGGAAGCTGAGGCACAGTTGTGCCTTGGCATATGTGACAGGGAAGGTTAAAGGGAGGGTTTTAAACCTGAATGTCCCAATTTCCAGACTCAAGAACTATTCCCATTGTGATCTTTTCGTGCTTGTGTCAATAACTTCTTTCAATTCATTTAGCCCAGGCACCTGAATAAGGTTACCCATGTATGCCTATTGTATGTGCTTATCTAGTTCATCTCATATCACAACTGTAACTTTTTCCTTCACAAAGGAGAGACTACTTTCAATCTTTATTTAGCCCAAGTCATAAAAGCTTTCAGATAAAAATACAAGCTCCCCTCTCCTACAACGCTGGTCTTATTTTTGGCTGCCCTTCTATTTAGAACAGTGGGCACTTGTAGCATGAGGACAGAGATATTTTTCTTTAAAATCTCTCGCAGCAGGTGAGTGTTCATAGAACACTTAATTGAAGACATGTGTTTAATAATTCATTTTTCTCAAACCTGTATGCAACTCTTTGGAATAATAGCATCCACAAGAACAGGAGGAGCAGTATGATTGCCAGTTTCTGAATTAAAATTTTTGGATGAGGTATATTTGATGTGGGTGCTAAATACTGAAAAAGCATCAGGATTCAATTTAATTTTCCCATTTTTTTTAAGAAACCATCTAATGATGGGTCTTTGAAATAAAACAAGTTAATATTTGGGTATATGAAGCATATTTATGTCGGCATATATTATGTTTCAGCCACTTGAAATTTTTGGCACTTAAAAAATTACAAGGAAGCATCTTTTATGTGACTGGTATGTGCTTAATGTGTAGCAAAATACGAGGATCTATGCTAAATATACATGACTAAGCATGATTTTTCAAGGCTCTGGCTGGTATTCAACTCAGGTAATGCAGATCATATGTTACTTCTCAATGGCCATGGTTCACATAAAAGACACCTTGGCAAGTTAGAGGGAGGCTATACCTCTGTGCCTCAGCCTTGAAGGAAATCTGGCAAAAGAGACTTTTCTTCCTGGGAAAGTCCTTTGGGTTCACTGGGAAGCTGCACAGCCTAAAACAACACGTGTGATGAAGTGACTCTGAACTGCTCTGATGAAGAAAGGAAAACCTGAAAAAGAGAACTGGAATGTTACTAGTGTTCTAGGAAGTGTTTGGTAGGGCAGATTTTAAAATAGCTGCTGAGATGGTTTTCTGAATAGCAGAGAACAACAGTGATTTTATATATAAAATACGGGTGAGAGAGATGCATCTTCGTGGTTGGCTGTCTCTCACTTTGAGTTGCCCTACAGGAAGGCTGTGTCAGTGGCTCTCCAGTAGACCAGAGATTCTGCCTTTGAGAGCTTCAGGTTCCCCTCCCAAACCCATCACTTTTGCTTTTGCTGGGGAGGGTAGACAAGAGCCTTACTGATTAGTGCATACCTAACTTGTCTGCTCACGCTTCTCTCTCTGGATTTCTGTACAATGTTCTTGTGGACCTCTTAAAATGTAATTCAAGGGGGCATTTCTTTTGAAAGCATCACACACCCTAGCTCAGCCCAGGACTCTGCATGAGTTTGCTGCTGTTTTCCAGCACAGTGAAGTACTTGCATGTGCCTAAATCTCTGCCAGTATCTCTTCCACACCATGAGGCCCTCCTTGTGATTCACTTTATAGGATTATCCAGGAATCTGTGCTTGCTCAACAAGTGACTTTTTCAACACTATCAACTGTCAAAGGAAAGTCGTTTCCTTCTGAAATGTCTTTTTCTTTTAAAAAAGAAGTTTCTCAATGGAGAGCATGTCTGAGCAAGTTGTTATTTTTCAGCCCCCAGCCAAATAAGATGAAGCCTGTTTCTTTCTCTTGTAAGAAAATATTTTTCGTGGTCTTCCTCCTCAGAACTGTGTTGTTCCCATAAGCTCTCTAGAATAATTTAGTTTTGAGCAAAGACCGAACAGGGAAAATTTCAGCCAAGAAGGTGAAAGTTTACCCATTCTTCTGCCTGAAGCTTCTGAGTGAATAGAAATGATGATAGCAGTAATTTCCACTCCCGGTGTACTGGGAACTTGGTTATGAAGTGAGGAGCAAGAATTAGTTTAGAGGGTGAGGACTGAACATGCTCCAGGGATCTGACACTGAGCAGAGAGGCTAGGGAAAGAGAGGCTGGAGTTGTTTGGACTTGGAGTTATCAAATGAGAAATACACCAGTCTGGAGTTGTTACTCCATGCGATGGAGTAAGTGAAGGTGGGCGTGATGGGTGCCCAGCCATCTGGCACCTCTCCCTGCTGTCACCCAAGACTTACTCAGGAGGTTCTGTCTCAAACTAATATTTCACAGATTTGTCTTTGGAATACAATCACTCTCTTTTTTTCTTTTTTTTTTTTTAAACTTTCAGTAAAAAAAATCTTCAGCTTTGCCTGGTCCTTAGGTCATCAGGGAAAAGACAAGTTTTCACTGCGAAACACCTATCAGTTCCTTGTATTTATTTGTAGCTTGTTTGAACAATAAACAGTTAACTTAAAACTTGGTATGCCCATAATCTCATGTGGAGAAGACTCTGGTCATTTTGAATTTAAGAACAGGGGAGAGACAAGAACTAGGTTACTGATTATAATACTGTATCTTCGGTACATCCTTATTTTTTTCTGGTTGTGTTTCTAGGGCTACCCTAAAAGTGCAAATGCTCAAAACAGGTTTAAAAAGACTGCTTGTACCATTACCTGGCCATATCCCTGGTGGTTACTACTGCCCTTTGGAGGTAACTAGTGATGTGTCCCATGGCAGCTTCCTCTGGGCAGTAGAGTTATAGAGATGTTGGTTGGAGGGGAGGTGTGGAGGTAGTCTAGTCCACTTAACACGCATTTTCCACAGACACCAACATTTTCATGGATGATGTGTTGCACTTTTGTTAGCTCTTACTGAGATAAGTTTGGGGATTTGCTTAACAGTTACCAATCAGTATAAAAATATGTATGCCCATGCCCGACTCTATTGTCCTGGGGCAAGGACTCAGGATTTTAGGTTTGCTTAATTAGTACTTTCCTTCCATTTCAAAACTTTAGGGCATACAAATGTTTAAAATGGCTGTGTAGAAATATCCTTTCCCAGACAGTGTGAGAATTTGGTTTATATACAGGTATGCTTTTGTGACCAGTCTCAGTGGATTTAGATGGTTTATGGAAATCAGTGTTGCTCAATTCAATATGCAGGGGAAAAAGATTCGTTATAACAGTGTAAATTCAAGCTGAGCAAGGTAGCAGGGTTTTCAGGTTTTACTGCAGGTGAACATTCAGTTTCCTTTTATTCTGGTTTTTAATAGTATTGATTTTTTTAAAATGTACAGAAGTAAGTCCTCAGTGTATGAGCTGGGGAGTAGGTGTACAGTGAGAGATATAATTGCATTGTATTCTTCAAGGACAAAAGGTTTTGGATTCTGCTGTATTTGTCATTTGAAAAATTTACACTATTTTACTAAGATCACAGAGTAAATAACAGAAAAATCAAAAAACCAAATCAACTGCCAAAATGCAATACAAGATATCAGCTCAGCACACTGCATAGCAAAACAGTCAATCACACTGCAATCACTAGCAGCTTGAACAGTAAATTAACATTTCACTGGGATAGATGAGAGGTGAATAAACACAGATATATGTAAATATAAACTAAATAGAAATAGACATGATTATAGATGAGTAAATATGTGAAATCAGCATCAGTTAAGCAAGCACACTTAATAATTGCGTGCTGTTCATGTCAGGACAATGTGCCAGAGACTGTACACAGCAGCCATCATGTCTTAAAAGACACTTTTTGGGTTCTGAGCTATTTTTGCACAGTCCTGGGGCTCCCTTGACCAAGGATGGCAAAATTCAATACACCTGTGATGAATTTCTGTGGTCAGGTCAGGTCTGCTATTTCTTCACAGAAGTTTGTTGAGGAAAGATCATGTGTATCCACTTCTGCATGTATGGTGCTGACCTTGGTGGATCCACTGTCTGCAAAGGCCTTTTGGAAGTAAAGCTGAGCAAGCAGCAGTAGTAGAGGTCCAGGCCTGCAACTTAGTGTCTCAGCTGCAACCTCCACATTACCTGGGTTCGGGGTTGGCGTGTCCCCTGGTGCCTGTGGTCCATGTGGGCGGTTGGTGGGCTCCCTAGCACACAACCGCAGTCCCCATTGAGGTCTGCTGTCCTGCTGCCTCAGGGCTGGCATGTCACCAGTCCCTCTCTGCTAAGCGTGTCCTCCGCTGGCGGTTGCTTCTCCATGTGGTGCCAACTGGTCTGACCTTGTCCTTCACTCTGAAGCTGTGGTGGGTTGACCTTGGCCGGCTGCTAGATGCCCCCCCAGCTGCAGGCTACAGGGGAATACCTGCTCCACTGCGGTGTCTCCATGGGCTGCAGGGGAGCCTCTGCTCGGGCACCCAGAGCTCCTCGTCCCCCTCTGACCTGGGTGCTCACAGGGCTGTTTGTCACACTTTTTACCTCATTCGTCACCACCGTGAGGTGTTTTGCCCCTTCTTAAACCTGTTACCGTAGAAGCACCGCCACGACGAGCTCGGCTGTGCCCTGCTGTGGGGCTGTTGTGGGACTGGCTGCGTGGAGCACGGGGCAGCCCTGACCTCTCCTCACAGAGACCCTCCTGCAGCTCACCCCAACGCCCCATACAGACAGTGGTGGTGTGCGCGTGTGAAGCAAGAAGCATCCTGGGCCGTCGGCAGTCTCCCTGGTCTGGTCCCGTCCACGCATGTTGAAGTAGGGCAGAGCCTGGCCTCTGCGCTTTGTCAAAAGCAGCAGTTGGAGCATGTCACTTGGTTGAGCTGCTGCGTGTGTTGAGTCACGCCATGCCACGCTGTTGGGGTGGTGGAGGTCTGCATGAGCAGTTAGCGTGGGCTAAACCAGAAGGCAAAACTGAGATTAAAGAGGTACCGCAGTTTTAGCAAAGTCTTCAGAGGTTGCTGTCCAAGGGCAAAGTTGCACTCCACAGCTTCAGGTGGCAGGAGCTGCTGAGGGAGAGGCGCCATCTTCCAGTGCCCCCCCAGGCTCTGTCTGATCCTGCCCTGAGCCGCTGTGCTCCCTACCCTGCTTGGGAAAGAAGAAAAAAATAATGGCTTTCTGCCAGATTAGGAGCCCAAATCTGCTCCACAGAGGCTCTGGTGACCCCCGGAGCTGCTTGTAGGGGTTTGGGCACCAGTGTCTGGAGGCAGAGAGGGGAGGCAAGGGGCACAAGGAGCAGAGCAAGGCCCCCTGCCCCCTTCAGTAGCTGCAAGCTGGCAGACTGGCTCAGCTGTAACTTGCAACTGTACCCTTAGCATTTTAGAATCATAGAATCATAGAATCATTTACATTGGAAAAGACCTTCAAGATTCATCTTTTAATCTCTTATGTGTTAGGAAAATGCATTTAAAGACTGTCTTCTTTTGGGGTCGCTGAATCTGTATCCCTCTTAGATCAGGGAAACTCAGTCCTCAGTTCATCAAAAGCTTAGCATTTAAACCACCTGGGCTTATGGATGTCACCACCCTCTCCCTCAAGGACATACTTGTGGACATGTCCAGAATGTGAAGATGTGGAACCACTGCCAGCTCCACTGGGGATGTTGGTTTGGTGTCTTGGGGTTGAACAGATGTTTCTCCTCTCACTCTTCTGCTTTCTACATCCCAGCAGCTGTCTCTGCCCCATTTATAGGTCAGGTTCATCTTCAAGGTGGTCGATCAGAATTGTATTTGAAACATGGCCTTTTTGTGACCTGTGCACTGAACGACATCATGGGTGGACTCTGTTAACTCCCTCTGTGGCATTAAATGTTTTAGTGCTTTATAGGGATATGAGATCATCAAATGCTTCTGACTTGGACAAAGCAGCGTTTCAAAATTATCCTTGGATCACATATTGCAAAATTGTCTTGTATAGTGAGGGTGAAAAAAAAAATGTTCAACCTGAATGTCTAGTTTTATCCATCCAAGTCTGTCGTGTAAATCCAGAAGACGCAACTGTATTTTCATGAAACTTCTTTTATTGATTATTAAAATGCTACATGATTTTTTTTTTATTATTTTATTTTTATTTTTGCTGAGTCTTTCAGGCCTGAATGTCACTTTGGTTTCTTTGCTGACTTTAACTTTCAGTGATTAGCTTCTTACCAAGCATAGGCCAGCCTGTGCAGGTTTCCAGATAACTTATAGACTGTAGGATTTTTATGTCAATCCACATATAAAATGAAATTAAGGGTTGTTATTTGCATACTTAAAACTGTATCTGTTAATTTTTATGAATGTCTTAACAGCTTTCAGGAAAACTAATGTCAACGTATGGTACATTTTGTACGTTTGGTGTGTCAGCTGTTCTGTAATTTCTAGTACTATGACCGTGTGATAAACCTGCAAAAATCCATTTATTAAAAAAATAAACTGTAAAAACGGTTCTAAATTGTCATATACCTGAATGAATGCCCAGGGGGCTGGGGGTAGCCCTCTATTGCCCTCATTTACAGGGAAGCCAGATGGACTTTATTCATTTCAGGAAAAAAAGGTACTCAAGCAGAAACTCTGCTTGTCATGTTGCAGTCTGCGCTGAATTTGTGTGGCTGAGGCCATTCAACCTGGATTTGTAGCAGGAGCACCAATTATCTTATAATTTAGATTAACATGACACATTCCTTGCTTATCTGATGTTGTGTCCTCATGGGGGTGATATGGTTATTTTTCCAGGCAAACCAACATTTATGAAAGCTCCTGAAGATCAGATTGGGATTTCTGGAGGAGTGGCCTCTTTTGTGTGTCAGGCAACAGGAGAGCCCAAACCTCGTATCACGTGGATGAAGAAGGGGAAGAAAGTCAGTTCTCAGCGGTTTGAGGTAATTACAAAAACCAAAAATTCGGTAATCAATCTAATGCTTGCAGGTCTTAATTACAGAATAATCATCATTGCAACCCAGGTATCTCTGCATCACTACAATACAGAGTCTAGAGCTTTAGAGTAAAGTAAATTTTCTTCCCTGCAGCAATCCAATCCGTAGAGCAGGCATTGTCCTTTGAGCATGACACTGGAAGCACACACATAGGACATCCTTCTTCAGATGGGAGACTGGGGCTCATGCTGAATTGGATGGCAAATAAGAGTTGGATCTAGCAGTAATTTTCTGTTTTCATTGTGAAAATTTATAAGGCACCTCCTTGGCCTGCTATCCCCATTGAAATTCAAAAGCGTGATGCCAAAACACTATTGGAAGGCTTTTGAAGGGATGGCTACTGCCATCCCTGCTACAGATGCGCTTGGAAGCAGAATGGTGAAGTCATCCTGAAGGGTGAATTGACTTCCCTGTGAACTAAAGTCGTGAGAGAAAGGAAGGGGGAAGAGCAGGTATCAGAAATGCTTTTGAAAAAGGGTCCAATCTGGTTCATATTTTAAATAGCAAATACATTTTCACTGACTTTCTCCACCTTTTTCTCCACTTTCCTTTTTTTTGGAGTTGGGCTCTTTTCTCTAAAACCGCCCTTGGAAATGTGACCCCTCTACCATTCTGCTGCCTTTCCTCTAATACCCTGTCTTTGATGTTCTTGCTTTTCTGACTGGAGCACAAGATGACTTTGCTGCCCAAAATGGATTGATTCAAGTCACCAATTTTAATCATTATTTTGTATGTGAGCAGAAAACCTGGATTAAAGTAATCAATTTTAATCTCGTTTTACATTGTTATTTTTCCCTAATAAAGGTTAAGTTTTGTTGTATAGTAACCATTTAAACACTCTAATTTGTAAGTAGATATAACCTTTATGGTGAATTCGATACTTACTGTGGCTGACCAGAGGGCTATGCCATATTGTATGCATTTATACCAGCAATTTCATACCTTTATTCACATCAGTTTTGATACATAGTTGAGGCATTTTTATTGTGTTAGGAGACAGTGAATAATATCTTTTTTTCTTTGCTAGGTAACTATTAATTTTACCTCATTACTAAGCTAGTCTTTATTTGGAGGAAAATTACAATTCAAATTAAATGAAAAAATTAATAAACAAACCTGATATACACATGCTGAGTTATTACACAAAAGAGGTATCTATTTTTAGCAAATGAACAGCATTTCTGGTCTCACTATCTGTCAGGTCCTTGGTAGTTGTAGCTCACTTCCTCTCACACAGTGTTTGTTCAAAGATTAGTAAGGGCAAAAGAGCTTTTCTGCTGTTTCATCTCTTAGCTTTTTAGTCTTTATCACTGAAGTGAATTAGTCTCTGCATCTGACTTTGTCTTGTTTTAAAATTTGGCAGTAGCGCTATTCTGTGTAAAGGTTATAGAAAGTTTAGCATTTTGTCACAGTTTCATATTTAATTTAAAATTGGGTATTTAGAAAAAAATATTTTAATTCCTTAAAATGTACTATGGTGATGTTCATATTTCTCTGTCCTGTCTGCTGCTACTTGACCCCAAATTAGAGTTTTTTACAAGCTGTTTCTATTGCTTAGAACAGAAAGGCTATTACTTCCAGCATGAAGAATAACAGGTTTTCAGGGGGCTTGGTTACCTTTTGATTTCTTTTTATTTCTTCTGTCACTGCAGAGTCTCATGATGCGCATTATTTTTCTCCTTCCTGTTTTCACTCATTTGGTCTTTCTGCTGTGAGAAGCACTCCTAAACAGGGCTCTTGAAAATAGGGTAAAAGTTTTGCATGGGGGTAGTGCAGGTCCTAGGCTGACATACATGTGTCTGAAACAAAGTATAGCTTAGTCTCTTCATCTTCCCCTGCAGTTCCCAAGTGACAGGAGGAGACTTGTGCCTTTCCTCATGCTGTCACCATCTGCAGTTCAGTTAATATTTCCAACTTTTGCTGTGCTCTGTAATAGGAGAAGGATGAGTTTGGCATTAATAGTGGCCGGAGGCTGTGCCTTCACAGTCTTGCCATTAGGGAGTAGCGTAAAGTGATCCAGCTGCAAACTAACAAATACCTCTTTCTTCCATGTGGAAGTTAGAGTAATGCATGTTACAGCTTAGCAGGATGGATGGAAAGGCAATGATTTATTAAGGACTTAATTTATTATGCTGGGGAAAGAATCATAATTACATCATTGTTGATTATGCCAGAGTTGCAAAGTACCTGATGCTGAAGGACATTAAAAGCCCTCACTTTCTGCTGGAGTTAGCATGCGCTGTAGGTGCTCAAGGTTTTATTCTAGTTTTGTTCCTATTTTCCTGGTAATCCCACAGGAGTATATCATTCTGCTCTTCCATCAAGGTGAAAGTTGGCACTAAATTGCTATCAGTGTGATTAGTAAAACCATTAGTGCAAATATGGCTCAGATGTTTTAAATCATCAGATCCACATCTTTATTACCAGGTTGATAATTTGTCAGCCTTAATTGATTCATAAAGAACCTCATTGGATCTTCATTTGTTCTGGCCTCCTCAGAGGACAAATATGTTCTTGACTCTGAAATTTTTGCATTCTGGACTTGAAACACTTGAGTAATTGTGTGGTATTTTACAGCTTACAGGGCTTGTTCTGGTTTGGTTTTTGTTTTTTAACCCCTGGATTGTTTTGACTTTCAGTTTTTGTTGCAGAAGATACCAATAAAGAAGTGCTTTCTTTTCATTGTTAAAGGTTATTGAGTTTGATGATGGATCAGGATCAGTTCTGCGGATACAGCCCCTGCGTGTTCATCGAGATGAAGCTATCTATGAGTGCACAGCAACCAATAGTGTTGGGGAGATAAACACGAGTGCCAAATTAACAGTGTTAGAAGGTAAGTGGGAAGTTTTTTCATGCCGTAGGTGGCAGAAGACATGGCTTTGGTAGCTACATGTTGGTGTGGTAGTTTTAGATGACATGATGATATTCTAGCTTGGTTTGAAAAAGCTGTGTTCATCCTGTATCATTTGCTATAATTTCCTCTAAGTGATAGAAGCTAATATTTTTCAGACAATCATGAAAAGATTGCAGATTCTGAACTTTAAAGGAAGTTTTAGTTGTATTATCTGAGGTGTGTCATTTCTAATTTGGAGGGCTAGCTAAAGAGACATTTCTATACTTTTCTCATCTGTCTGCTTTGATATAATACCCATCTTCAGGGTATCTAAGAATTGTATCTGATAGTCAGAAACTTAATCCATGTTGGTGCACCTTCTGGATTAAATTGGCACAGTTCTTGAATAGATTTTTCAGGTTACTCTTCAGATTTTGAGTTTGATGTGGAATTTAGCTGGGTCTACTTTTCACTGTAGTCACAACTTGTTATTCTGTTTCACCTGTTAAAGAATAGATTTTGATCCTTGCCTGCTATATGAGCAGGTTTTATTTTGCTTGCTATGTTGTTTCTTCTAAATAGAACGTTTTATGGAAGAACAGTGTAAGGCTTGTCATCAGCTGATGATTTTTTTTTATATTAGATTATCAGAATTATTGTCTGCTTTTAAGGAAATGTGTTTTTTTCAGCGCATCAATGTGTTGTAGTATTTGTTATATATAGGATAAAGGTACTGAGATGTTACAAATCTGGGGCATTTGGCTGAATAGATTTTTTTTTTTTTTCCCCACTTGGTTTACTAAGACAAGTAGGAAAAGGCTTAGGCAAATTGCTTGGTGTATATGGACTGATGTAGAAACTTTTGAGTAATGAAAAAACTAGACTGGAAAGAGTTTATTATTGTATGATTTTGAACCAGCGGAGACTGGTTATCCCAATGGTGAGTGTGCCAGCCATACATGACAAGTTACCTATTGTCCCTTGTTCTCCCATCCCCATTTCTAGTGTAGAGCTAATCATATTTTCCTCTCTGCTCTGTGACAAAGAATACATTAAACAACTGTAATGTGTTCAGACACTGTGGTGATGGGAATCATAGAAATCATTCAATACTAGAGGTGATTGTGTATCTTGTTTCTGGAGGTGGGGCATCTTAAAGGATCAGCTTGCTCCTCAGTAGTAATATTATTAAGAATAGGGTAACAGGTGCTATAGACTTGAAAATTATTGGGGAAAAAAAGCAGATCTTTTTTGTTACTTCTTGCCTTTGCAGCCATGTATGTGAGTGCATAAAGCTCAGTGGAGGTCTTTTGGCAGTTTATGTGCAGATCTGTATTTAAACGGTTCCTGCAACTGGATTTTTGTGATACTAGAAACTTGAATACCAAACTGTTCGAAGCACGTTCCAGTTTCCTTTGGTTGCAGTTGCCTTTATGTATCTTAGATATGTATGCACATGCACACACACGCTAATAATTTATTTGCTCTGTGTTAAATGTTCAAAGGCCCACAGAGACATGCGCTGCATAAAGGAGCACAACAGTATTTCTCAGCTCCATGGTGCTCCTGCTGATTTCCTGATGAGGTAAAACTTGCAGACCACCACATAAATATGGAATGTTAGGAAACACCAGAGACAGGAAAAGACATGCGTGCACACAATTTAAGAGCCACAGAAGAAAAAAGTCACTACCAGTCAGGCACAGAGCCTGCTTTTCTGTTTGGAAACTTGCTTTAATTGGGAGTAATGCTAGTTTAACATGATCCCATAAGGTCAAAAATGATCTGCAGGCTGGGGGGCTGTGTTTTCCTCTCTAACTGAAGAGTATCAACCCCTTGCTGGGCACTCTTGTAATGGGCAAAATTAAGAACCATTTGCTGTGTAACAGTTTGTATGTGCTCATGCATATAGAGTTGTGAACTTGATTACAGAGGATGAAGAGCTATATGTGCCTCTTATGTTGGCTAAATTTATGAAGAAGATGGGTTCTGTTATGATTATATTTCTCTTTTCTGGAAACTTCTATGGACAGGTCTGTATCTTTTTCAGTCATGCTATCTTACTGTTCTGTGTTGTTTGCCTTAGATTATGCCGTTTCTGCATTTTGGGAGTGTGAATTGTTTTTATTATTAATATTCCTTTGTTTGCTTATGTGTTGGCAAAGTCGATATTACAACTCAGTGCCCTCGTTGTGGTTGTGTTTAGTCTCAATGGCCTCCAAAAAATAGTGGTAAGTGGCCCACCTCTCTGTTATGCCGTCACTTTCCTAACAAGAATTTTGTAGAGGTATTTGAAAATGACACATTTCACATAGTACCCTTGATACCCCCAGGACTGTCAACTAGGATTGGATTTTTCTTCTGCTTCTGGGGTTAAAATAATTTCTGTAATTGCTCTCAGGTGGCAGTTTGAATGATGCAGACATTCTGCACTTCCTTTCAAGAATTTGACTAATGCAGTGGTCCCTGGTGCATGACAAAGCTCTATCACAGACGTCCTCATGGTTACATGCTGCTAAATACACAGCACATATTGATTTTTACATTAAAAATCCTTTATAACAATAAGTTTTAATGCTTCTTCACAATTTGGTCTTTAGAACATAGGCCTTAACATTAAATCCAGAAGTCACAGTCAGGGTTTAGCAGGCTGTTATTAGATGTCTTTGTAGCTAACTAATCTGGAGCTTTATTTTATTTAGATTTCTACAATGTTCTACAGATCAGAGGCAGATAATCCTTTCTAATTGCCAAATTATTCCATTCTGAATATTAAGTGAGAAGCATGAGTCCAGTCTCCTGGAGGAATCGGGAATTCTCACATAAGTGAATCTCTTCTAACAGTTCGGTTCCCTACTACCCTTTCATTCTCTGCTCCCATGTCTCTCATTTTTCCCTTCTAACTGCAAATCCTGTTGTGACCAAACTACGCATACTTAGTGTAACTGGAAATTATTTCTCCTGTTGATAGTAGGAGAAATAGACGTGCATATACCTTCTCTTCTCATTTCTCCTGGGTAGCTGATAAGCTGAATTATGTATGAGTCATATTGAACGTTTCTATCTTTTTTCCAATTATGACCTGAAGCAGCACAGAAGTACGTTCTTGCCTGCCTGGCAGAGGAGGAAAGCAGTACATGGAGGGGAGGGCTAGAATCAATAAGCTGACACACATTCCCAAGAAAAGCCTCGGGGACAGTTAGTGGCACTAACAAATTAATAAATATATTATTCAGTGGTAATGTGGAGAATTACAGGGCTTTTTAAATAGGGAGATTATATGAAATGTGAGTAGGAAGGATGCCAGCGTGGAAGAACGTGGCAGCAGGCTGATTGCAGGAGTGTCTATGTGGTGTGATTCCACAAGACTGCTTGTACGTTCAGCATTCCGGCTGTATTAGGGAAGGTGACGGTAACAGTGTTTGTCTGTAGTTGCCTGTACACCGAAGTATACATTTAGTCTGTGGTTTCCAGCAGTCTCCACCCAACAGGAAGATAGGGAAAAGCAGTGCAAAAAAAAAAAAAAAGTCTTCAAGGGGCAGGGAGGAGTATGATTCTTTGGGAAAGGAAGGAGGCTCAAATACAAAGTATATTGTCAGATTCAGTTACAGGTTTTGATTTCTAGAATTGGGAAACTATTTAATTGTAACTGGTCCTTTAATGCCCTGTAAGCAGTCTTTTTTCACTCCCCTGTGACCTAGAGCATACAGTCATATCCAAGTGACGCCGAATGTGTTTGGAGTTTCATCTCCCTTTGTTTTTAAGTAGGTTAAATGAAAATGAAAATACCATGTCCAATTTCCATTTCCAGCACAGATCTATGCAAATCCCCTATGCCCCTATCCCAGACTCCTAATCATGTGGCATGTAGTTTTCAGCCTGGAGAGTGCTGTGAGGCTCTGCAGGAAAGCAGCTCCTGGTAAAGAGGACAGATGGAAGAGCTGGGAAAGGGTTGCTTGCACACTGGGTTTCAGTCTCAAGGTAACCTGGCAAGTTAAGTTTTACTGGATGGCTTTGTGCTGACAGAAGTCAGGGAAGTTTTGGTCTGTTTCAGTGGACCCCTAGAAAGTTCCCAAGTGCAGCAGTTGTCCCCGGGGTGGGAAGCACCTCTACCTTATCGTAATTTGCTGTTTACTGAACCATGTCATGAGCTTAATTTCTTTCACCATCTGCCAGCTGCATTCCAGTTCCTGGGGTTACCCTGTTTGAAATGCTCTAAATGATAAACATTTGACTGTTACAAATGATTTCTGTGGAGAGCTAGATCTCAGAAGGCCTGAAACAATATGCCCTTTTTGTAAACACTCTTCTAAAAGTGATTTTGTCATTGGAATAGTAAACAGAAGTTAGCTATGTTTAATCCTTGTTTATGTTTGGTTAGTTACAAAAGGATCAGTTGGATCATTGTACTTTGGCTCATGTTTGTCTTCATTGGTTTTGCATCTTTTTGCCAAGAAGAACTTCTAGAGATGTGTTATAAAATGGAAACAATTATGGAAGGGAAATTTAATCCATTTGGATGCACTCATTTTGACTGTGTAAATGAATTAAGGCTCCCTGTACCCTGCTGCTCCTGGGATTGGTAGTAGTCTCTTCATGTCTCTGGTCAGGAGGGGACAGGTCTTTCCTCTACATGTTTCATGTTCATTAACTGTTCCAACTTCCTTTGGTCTCTCCCTGGGAAGAAAGACTGCTGTGATGGCAGAGGTCCTACTCCTATTCTTTGCTCTCTACACAAGCAATCCAAATAGTACTTTCTTTCTGTATGAGGCAGGCAGTTAATGGACCTCTGTAACTAATGCATTTCCAAGAGCTGCAGCACAGTGAGCCTCCACGTGCTTCACTGCTTAGGAAAATGTCCTAAAATACAGTGATGCACAGAGAAATGAAGAAGCCTGAGTGTGTTTGCTTTGGGTTAGATAGTGGCATATCCCATGCTTGTTAAAAAGGGAAACATTAAGCCAATTATTCATGGTGGCCTCATTGAGAAGTTTAGGTTGTCACCTAGAAGAATGTAAATCCCAGCTCACATGGACTTATGCTATTAAGGTATAAACAGTGTTCACAAGGAAAGAGTGTATTGTGCTGCTTGACAGCAGGTCACCTCGTATTGGTCTGGTAAGTCAATTTAGGACCCCTGTCATGCTGCTAAGAACACTAGTAATTTCTCAGGTACTGAACAGTGGCTAGAAGAATCCTAAAAGTTCAAGGGGAGAGGGATGGTATCTTCGTCCCATAGCACACAGAAGATTAAGCAGAATTGGCAATCTGTTTAAATTAGTCTCTGTCAATTTTCTTGGTCTGTTTTACTTGTATCACCATTATGTCCCATGCTGTCAATACTTAGGCTGCCACAGTATCTGAAGAACTGCTCCAGCTATTTAATTTCCAGTATCTGTAGAGCACCGATCATCTCAACCCAAGTGTGAAACTCGTGGTTCTCTTAATTTTATTTATTTACCTTCAAAGATTGGATTCAAGAAGAACATTAGTTTTACACTTTTAGTTTATTTTTTATACTATTTAACAAGAAAGACTTCCTTGGCTGTGAATGAGAGACAAAGAGATTATTTTCTCAGCTGAAGAAAAGTTTTAAGTTTTGTTGGTCTCTCTTCCAAACAGGAGAGTCATCAGATCTTTAGAACATATCAGACCCAAATGCCATAATTTCCATTTCTTATCTCTAAATGATTAACTAATGGCACATAACCATATAATGTATCCATGACAGCAAGTTCCATCAGAAGACTGCCATGCACTAAGGTTAACATCCAGGTTCATTCCGCAAGTTTATGAAGCAAGAAATACAACCTTTGAAAAGTTTTATATGAAATATCACATAGTTAATGCCAAGCTGAACCCTTTGGAGCTGTGCACTCCCATAAAACCTTGTGTCTGAAAAGGTACTGACCTCTTAATCTTGAGAACATTTTTCTTTTACAGCAAGTGGCTGTTTCTGCATATTGCCTCTCAAATGAGGTCCTATGAGATTACATCTGTAATAGGATGGGATGTTGTCACATTCTTATCAGCAAGCTAATGGTGTCAATGATATTGCAATACCTAAAAGCAGCACCTGCAATTCAGGAAGGACTTCCCAGATAAAAACAAGTGAGCTTTAAGTGTCAAACAAACAAGAAGGAAGTATATTCTACAGAATTCTACAAAAGCTCTAACGCAGGGTGCGTATTGCCAAGTACTAGATAGCTTGAAGTTCTAAGTGTGCAGTTGTAGTAGTAAGTGTGCAGTTATATCCTGTAAAAAGACTTCTAAGAGTTCCTTGTTTCACACAATTGATTTATTCCAAGTTTATTCAGCAGTTTATAAGCACTGACTTTGGTACTGGAAATCATGTTCAGCTAAATTTTGTTGCCAATAATAGTTGTCCCCTTTCAACTTGCTCCATTTCTCAAATCCCTTGTGAAGATATTCAGAAATGTGGATGCTCATTCAGAGCCTTGTGGCAACCTACTGGTATTTTCCATCTGTTAGGAAAATTGATAATTGAGCCCTGGGCATTATTTTCTCTTTTCCTGGGCTCAGGGTGTAGAGGCAGGTTGCTTTTTACTCTATGCTATCTTATAGCTTCCTGGGAGACTGTCATGGAAAGTTTGTCAGGCTATTCTCTTACTGCTGCTCTTCTATCAAAACGTTCAGCCTATTCCAATAGGTAAATGAGGCACAAACAGATTAGTTTAATTCTCTGGCAGAGATGCACTCACACAGGCAGGTTCCTGTCTTGTTGGGGAGACGTCCCTGTGGGTTGTCATCTCCCAGCTGAGACCAGGGATGGCCAGATGACTGCTGCTGCATCTCTGTTACAGTTTGAAATCAGACAGGTTAGATTAGATCATCTGTGGTTTAAACTAATCTGTTTTAACTCCCTGTTGGAACAGATCATTGGTCCCAGGTGGGAGGCAGCAACTACCAGCACTGCCTTTCACATCACTGCAGAAAGGCTGGCATTCCCATGTGCCCTGACCCCTGTGGCCACAATGACATCCGAAAGCTTAGACAGAGCTGGGATTTTGGTGGTGTCGGTAGGCAGTAAACCAGGGCAGAAACTTGGCTCAGGCCTAGGGTAAAAAGAGTGGTAGCCTAGAAAGGGCAGGAGAGTGGAGCAACAAAGTGAAGGCTGCCAAGAAGGAGATGTGTGTCCTATAAGCTTTTTGAACTAGATACGATGGAGGAAGAAAAGGCAGGAATAACATAGGTGTAAGGTAACAGACTGTAAATCTTGAAGTAAATAGATTTGTTGGAAAAATGAGGGTGTTTAGGTTGAGATGTGTGCTAGCCAGTGTCCTAATCTGCACCAGAAAGTGGCCAAGACTCTTGCAGTAAAATCCCCACATCATTTCATAGATGATCTGCCAATCTTCTTTTCAATTTTTCTGTTCTTATTGGTCCTATACTGCACCTGTTCCTGTTTGATTTCAGGTACATTTTTTTTGAACACACCCAACTGAAGATGTGCACACAAGGAGCCTTGCAAGTGTCTTTTCAAAAGCACTCATGGATCCATGGATTTTGGAGATACACCATCAGATGTATGCTAGGGTCCTAGTTGCTTTTTTCAATGAGTTGGTCACTGGCTAGCATAGCATCTCTGTGTTTCTCTAATGCACCCGCATTTGTCTTGTCTCCTTTTGTTTATGAGCAATATGTGCCAGGCTTATAGCAAAAATTCTTATTATTTCTTAGGTTTGTTCCTATTATCCCTGTCACTTAAGGTGATTTGGCTGCTCTTGCCTTTTTTTTTTTTTTTTTGACTGTCCTCTTTATTTACAGCATCTCTGCAACACTGTCAATTTAATACCCACCTTTTGTGCAGAGGTTGTTAATGCATCCAGTCATTTAAAAACTATATTTGAGGAACTTGTTGATAGAGACCATTGTTGCACTACTAATACAAAAAATAGTGAACAAGAGAGTGGATCTGATTCGGTGTCAGTGAGCCCTGATTTGGCTCTCAAAATGTTTATGTGGTAATAACAGGCTGACGCTGGACCTGGTGATTCTTAGATAATAAATTGAATTTGGAGGACTGGCAGCCAGAATAAAATACTTTTATTGATGAATTGTGTATACATGGATCTAGAAGTCTTTCCGAGAAGGGGGGGGGGGGGCGACACAGGAAAATTCACAATTATAACTTAATCAGTTTCTTATTGTAAAAGGCACTTTAATGGAAATGTATTTAGTTCACCTGGAACAGGTAAACAAAAAGATAGTTCCTTTAGATAATTTGAGGAACTGTAACTGTAAACTTTGTCAAAAATCACATTTTATGTCAGATTTAACATCTACTGGTGACCATCAGAAGTTAAAATAATAGGTCTTTATTATCAGGTGTTTCAAAAGACCCTTCTTATTGCTGGATCTCTTTCAATATACCTTGTTCTGAGAGTGTCTGTAGCAACCTGTTATTGACAGATGTGCTCTCTGTAGCTTGTATGTCAGTCCTGCTGATATCTCCTGCTGACTAATAAAGTTAGTTGCTGGTATGTATTTGTAGAGTCTTTGAAGTCTATTAGGTTGTGGAGTAGCCTTCTGAAAGAGTTAGTAGCTCGTTGTTTGAACTATTGGAAATTAATGGGAAACGCTGCTTGATACACATATGGATTATCTGCTTTGGTTCCAAGGAAAAAGGGAAAGGCAAGAGCAAGATGTCCTGAAAAGCCTTTCTGAGTCCTTAACTACTTTGGCAAAATTATCTTCTGTATCTGCTCATAACCAAGAGACTTTTTGCTCCAAGCTTAGTGACCTGTTGTCATTTACTGGTATGCCATGACTTACACAGGCACTTAAGAAGACATAGCACCACAGTGATCTTCTGTAACTTCTTCTGCAGAAGTGGGAGAATATATCCACTTAATAGAACTGGAAAGTAAGTTCTTAAATGGAAAATGGAGCATGGAGAGAACAGAATGTGATAACCATGACCGTAGGGAATGCAGTGCTTACAGCTACGAAAGCATAAATCTCTGCATGCAAGAAAGTTTCTATACAGTCATCTTGGGCTTACATTCTGTGCCTTATCTTCTTCCTCTCCCTAAAATAAAAAAAATTTAAAAAAATCACAGCCCTAATTAAATCATTCTTGGAGAAATCACTATTTTAAAATGAAAGCCAGAAAACCATGAAACTGGAATATCAACACATGCTAATAACATGCATGTAGCAACAACAGCTGTTCAGAAGAGAGGATGTCTATATAGGGAATAGCATACTTCATGTGTCACTTACCGTATCTGTGGAAGAGAACATTTCACAAATACTTTAACCTCTTCTCCTGCAGAAAAAGGAATAGCATATAATTGCTACTGATGGGCCACCTTTTGATCTTGGTCTGAGATGTTGACTGTACAAAACAAAGCTGGCTTTGCATTAAAGACCTGTAATATTGATCATTCTGATAGTTGGTTTCTGTGCATCGTGCTTATTCACAAGTCCCACATCTAGTTGTCCTTACAAGTTGTCCTCTTGTTGATCTTGTATTGTTTTTATATAGTCTGGTGTCAGGAAGGCTCTACATTTGTGATGCTTATTAAAATCCAGAGCAAAAGGAATAATTGGCCCTAATTTTTGATCCAAGGAAGTAATTATTGTGACCGTTCATTGTTAATTTGTTATTTGAGCTGTTAGTGACTAAAATATGTTTTGTATAAAGATGATCTAAAATACATGCATTCCACTTGCTATCTTAGAAGCCCAGAGAATCTTTATAAAAGTATTAATCTTGTAGTAGTAAAACAACACCCACCCTGTAGAGTTTTCTAACAGCTGTTTATTCTTGTGGATATTTCGGTTGGATAATAAAGTAGTGACTCTTTCTGGCACTCTCACCTGCTCATATTCTTTCTGCCCAGAGCTCCAGAATAGCTCTTTCAAATCCTTTATCCTAAGGAAAGCCAGTGGGTGTGAGGTATAATAAGATCTGTCTTTTCAAGATCATCTAGCGCCTTGATGAGGCAGGTTGGATGATGCCATGGGAAAACACTGCAATGTATTCATCTGTCATGCTAATCCTGTGCTCTGTTCCTTCAATCCTTTTATCACAAGGGTCCAGCCTGGATGAAACCGTTCCAAGTTCTTGGTGTATGTGTTGAGTGGAGAAGTCCAAATAGTAATCAGAGCTATAACTTTATCCAGCTATAGTGTATGAAAGTTCACTGTTGTGTTGCTGTTCCAAGCTGGGACTGGGGGGAATTTCCCTGCAATAAGAGTACCTGTCAGCACAGGATGCAGAATGCTTTAAGTAAAACTAGCTACACAAAGCGCTACACACAACAGAGCTGGCATTATGACCTTTTAGCTACTTTGAGACCACTGGAAAGGCACTGGAAACATTAACCTGTTGGAGACCTTAAAAACCCAAATTCTTGCTTTTTGATACTACAGCTCCAAAGGTGCTTTGTTTACAAGCAAGGCAATACTGGAATTTATTTTTCTATATCTCTTTGTTTTAAACAGTGCCACAGTTGGTCCCAGTGAGGAGAAAGTCCTTGGAGAGAGAACAGAAATTATAAACATATTGATGAAAAATGCATAAACTGCACACGGGGTGGTATTAACAAAAGCTGTTGTAGGGGAAGGTAATGAATTGGGGAATGAATAGTCCAAGATGACAGGATATCCGGCATAAAGAAGGGCAGACAAAGAAGGTCAGGAGGAGGATCAGAATGAGCCTTTTAAAGTGAGCCTACATCTCCCTCACTTTGAGTCCCAGCAGGGAAGAGTAGTGCATGCCAGCAGTGCTACAATTCAAGGAAGTGCCTTCCATATAGAGCTCCGTGCCTAACCTGTGACGAACAAGCCAGGCAAAGCAGAGAGCTTGCTGTCTCTTGAAGCCTGTCTGGAAGGGAGACAAGAGCCCAGCTGAACCCCTGGCAAGTACCGATCTGCTGAAAGCCTACATATGGTAGAGATCAAAATGGTTCACCTGGAAGAGCGAAGAGGTCAGCAGAGAGTGCCCTTGCTTGTGTGGACCATTCTCTGTAAGAAGATTGGGTGTTGTCTTCTGCCTCCTGCCAGGAGGTTAATTAGGGCAGCTTTTTCTTCTGTAAGAATATCACTGATGTGAAACCTAGCTAGATTATGCACGGAGATGTGTCATCAGCAAACCCAGCATTAAAGCTGTTGAATGGGTTGGCGCTGGGGGGAAACTCAGTGTGTGTTCTTTAAATGATTTGGGTGCTTGATTTGGATATGAATTTGTCACTTCAAAAAGTAGCATTGCAGAGAACCTTAGCTGATGCTTCGCCTACAGGAATAATGTGGCCTCATGGAAAAAATAGCAGTTGTTTTGCCTAAAGGTGGTAGGCTTAATCAGAGTCCACCTGATTGGCATGTAGTGCATCTCCTAACATTGTAACTTCTGCCTGCCCTGTGCTCATAGTCCTGAGGAAGAAATTGCTGGTCAGATGAGTAGTACCTAGACTTGAATTTGGCAAACATTAATAAAATCTTTATCTTTTGCAATAGGACTTCTAAAGGGGGCGGGGAGAAAAGGATTCTGAAGGATTCATGTTTTTACTAATTAGACACTAAAAATGATAGACGTGCTAAAAAAAAAATACTAAAATAACCCTTAGTTCTTGCCCCGGGCGTGGATTTACTAGCTTTAGTTTGTTGTTCAGTTCGGTTCATTGATCTTGTCACAATTGATGATTCATTAAGTTGTGACTACTGTAGAAATTACAGTGCACAGATGTAGCTGTACTGCACATCTGTGTGTTCCCAGTGTGTTAATGATTTAAAAATGCACTTTCTGTCTGGCCATCCACTGTGCTTCAAGTGCCAACTGACATTCTGTATTACTGAGCCATTTGTTGTGGTTGGCAGAGGGAAAGTCTTTTGGTTCTCCTTGTACCTTTTTTGTTACTTTTATCTGTATTTCAGATAGCTGGATTTGATTTTCCCAGCAACCTTGGCCTTGCAGAATGCGAGTTGTGATGTCTGTCTCTTTCTGCAGGCTGCCGCCTTTTTCAATGTCACATGCTTTCTCCTGGTGTTTGCTTACAGCAGATGGGGTTATTTCCTGCACCGAGTCATGAGGAATGTGTCAGGCTCAAAAGGATGATTTGCTGGTTTCCTGACTTGCTCGGGATTCTGAATTTTAATTTTTGAAGTTTGACTGAGGTGTTGTTGACTTGGTTCCTAGCTTGATGCTAACAACTCAGTTTATCTGAAGCTTCTCATCCTAGCACGTCCTAGAACATCTCAAAAACTTGCAGCGTATTGACTTACAGGCTGATTGGCACCTGCAATTCAACAGTGTGTGGCAACACTGTAAAACAACTGATTTGTTAAACCTATCTCTAGCCTCTTCCCCTGATTCAAACCACTATTCAGACTGGTCCTTATTAGAGACTTGTATTTGATCAAAGCAGAAATCTGAGGAGTTGTCTGTCTGATGGAGCATGGCTTTGCATTGATGAGGCAAGCTATGCCCACTATTAAATCATAGTAAGGTTATGCTCCTGTTGTGTAGTTAATGCATTTCCTTGTGGTTACATTCTGTCTCTAATACCACTTTCTAGTGCAGACAAACCAGTAAGACTTCTCTTGCTTCAGGCCTTTCAGGGAGTACCCAGGGAGAGCAGACTGCATCTGTTCAAACACGTATCAGCCAATGTACCTGGTTCTGTATACACTTTCAATTTGATCGTAGGCTCTGTGGTAAGATGGTCCATGTCTAGCATCTCTCACTCACATCTTGTTTCAGCCCTACAGATATTCCTGAAAGCTAGATTAAAGGATGTCTTTAAGAAATTATATACTGTATAATCAAAAAAAGCACAAAGCAACTGTGAGTCCAGCACTAACTGGTCAGTTTATTCCGATAATTAATATTTAATTCCAGGGCTTGAAACTGTATAATCTCAACTTTAATCCAAGCCATTTGGCTCTTTCTGAGACTGTAAACCCTGTTTTCTGCTCTGAGATTCCTTTTTCCACGTAAGCTTGTGTAAATTCTCTTCAACAGGCTGAACAGTTTGAGCTTGGTAAGCCCCTGTTGTATGGCCTATTTTCGAGCTCCTGGCTTGCTTTTGTAGCTCATCTTGAAATTCTTCATGCTATTTCCTTCCTCTTCTGGAAATGCATGCATTGCAATTCACACTATATTTTACTGCCTTAAGAAACAGCTACAAAGATTCAAACTGAGGGTCAGTCTATCCCACTGTCTTTTCTGGGATCCAGTGCTGAATGCCAGGGAAGTGTGTAAGGACATGCTTATAGCGACGATTCCTCCAAATACCTGCTTCTCAAGCTTCTACTGATGTGTACCTCTGGCGTTTTTGAACTAGAGATAGTGGTTTTAGTCAAACTGATGAAAGAAGAATCTAGTTAATTCTCTGAACCTTAACTTCTAGTGTGCATAATATCCCATAGCAAAATGTTTCCCAGCTTAACTATGTGGTCTGTGAAAAAAATACCTGTTAATTGCTAATATCATTTGGTGCCCTGTAGTCTTTATATTAGAAGGGAGAGTGGTTGATGATGATGATGATGATTATTATTATTATTACTATTACTGACTCTGGATTTAATAGCTCTTTGTTGCACCCATCCTTGTTTGTGTCTGATGTACTAAAAAGTTCTGGTCTATTTAGTTGTGATCTAACATATGTTGTTTGCAAAAGCAGAATCGTACATCCTTATCCAGTAGAAACAGGGCTGAGCAGCACCCCGGAGTTGCTTTACCTTCTCTGTCACAGTATTGCATGAATATTGTAAGCCCTTTGAGTTGCCATCTTGCAGGTTGAGCATATGTTTTTGCTCATTTCTGTGGCAACCAAGGACACATCTGGAAAGCTCTAGATTGCTTGTTTGTCCAGGTGAGTCAGTGCACAGGATCAGACTAGACAAAAGATGAAAATTCAGGAGAGGTTTTGTGATGTGCATTAGGAGGGAACTGGCCTCAGTGACTCAGGTTTGTTGGGTTTTTTTCAAATTCCTTCTGTTCAGATTACTTGGTAGTGTTTTGTATTCAGATATAATCTGTTGGATGTTGCCTCTTTAATTCTGCACAGTTTGTAGCAGTAGCCTGTCTTCGTTATTTATAATCCTTCTAAGATCTTCAGTGTTTGTAAAGCAGGTCTGCAGCAGGATGTGCTTTGCAGCTTGCCTCAGTAGCTATGATGAGGGGGAAAAAAAACTCTAAGGCCTTTTTGTGCAACTATGGAAGGCTGCACCCAGGTCTCCCTTACATCAATTTTGTCAACAGAAGCATGCATGTCCCTTATCTCCAGACTTGATTAAGGGCTTTTCCCTAGCAAAGGGAAATCTCAAAAGCTGTTGAGCACCAAGGCAATTTTCTACTCCCTACAATGGTACCTCACTAAAATTCAGCCCTGGATCAGTGCATCTGCCCTAATATTCAGGCTCCCCAGTTCAAGATTTTGAGCTACTTGATGCAAATGAAGGACAGTAAGTGACAGTAACCCATCAAGACTTGATTGAAGCCAACTTCCCAATTTTTCTTGGAACATTTAGTCCTAACGCAAGTGAGATGTTATTTGTCAGTTATGCAAGTCATAAGCAATGCTGGAGTAAATTGAGAAGTGAGTGGAGCTAAGCCAGACAGAGCTGGTCCTTCTGATCTCTTCTTGTTCTTTTTATATACAGAAAGGCAAGAGACCTCAGGGGTGCCCCATCCAGTCCTGTGCTGCCATATGGTCCCTTCGTCTGACCAATAGCAAATATATAAAAGGTGTCCATAAAAAAAAAAATAATATCAGTGTGTTTAATGAAACTGTCTGAAACGTAAGTTAAGTCACAAAACTTGACAGCTCATCTTCTCCACCTTCCTAACAACTGTGTCACTAATATTCATTGAAGCATAGAATTGAAATGCATTCTCTTATCACTTAACTTGTTCTTTTATGACATACATTTTTTAAAAAAATTGCAGCGCTGTTGTCCTTTAGATCAGTGCTGCTATTCTAAGCCTGGCAAGTCTTGTTTTTCTGTGGCTGAAAAATGAATCTGCAGAATCTGAATATAACCTAGTGATTCATTACTTTATGCACTTTTCAGTTTATTGAGACATTAAGTGCTGGATTTCATGGAAGCTGGACCTCACTGCCAAATAACAAAGTTTGAACTTGTTCTCCTTGTGGCATTAATTGCTAATTTACAGCTACTATGGAAGAGCAGGTAGAGTGGTGCAGGCACAAGATTCGCCAGCAGAAATTACCCAGACTCCATAGTTACGCAGTTAACAATGACACTGTAGCGCTACTGTTAGCGTGACCCTTTCAGCATTTTTTAAGTTATTTTGGCATTTCTTGCAGTAGGCCATTCTATCTTCGAGACACTCTTGACAGATACTCATTAAAGACTGTGATCTTTAGAGATGAAGCTTTGTAGTTAAACACAAGTTTCAGTAGAGTTGAGGCTAAACCATAGGAAGTTTTGTTGGTGTTTCACCCCATCACCAGTGTGTCTCCCAGGCTATTTTTCAGTCCTAGGCAGGAAGAGGAAGTGAATGTCGTTTCTAATTGAAATGCTACTGTATTTCCACAGAGTACCATTTAAGAGAGTAAATACGTAGAATTCCAAAGTTTGTTTAAAATAGAAGTACAGCTCCTTAGGTTGATGATGCTAATCTTTGGACCACTGGTCAGCTGTCTTAGATGATAACCTTCTACTTCAACAATAGAATCAATAGACACCTTTTGGTTATCTTTATAAAAGAAGTCTGCCTATGATGTGCTGATGCTTTTCAGGGAAGGGGGAGCATAGTGCCATTTTTCAGGACATGTTTGCCTGTATATTGTCATGTCAGCTGCTCTGTGCAGCAGTGCAGGGTAGGCATTCCACTTGCTGCTCTCCCAACAGAGCTGTTGATTTACATAAAGATATTTTGCAAGTGCTTTACCAGTCTGGCTTTACTAAGTAGTGCGTAGAGGGTTCCTTCTATGAGCTCTGAGGATTTTCTAAACCGAATAGTTTGGAAATCATATTTGGCAAACACTAGATTCTGAACAAAGCAGGTGCAACAAATGTTTTTAATCTGTTGCCTTTAGTTAGAGCTTAATTTCTTAGTGCTCAGTATTTCCACCAGTCATAGCAGTGCTCCTTGCTCTAGCATCTAGATGTGATGGAGTGGTGCTACTTCTGTAGATGTATCTGAGGTGGCTCTTCTTCATTTGGGATTAACTCAGTTTTACACCAGAAACATAATCTGCTACTCCAGTCCTGAGACAATACTAAATGGAAAAGTCCTGGATAAAAAAGCGAGTCTTGCACTATCTTACTTGTGGTGAAACTTGAGTTGTTTCCTGGATGGCAGCAGAGGAGGAAGCCTCAGCTCGCAGCGAGGGCACGGTAACCTTGTGGGCCATTATTGACTGTGTCATTAGGGTGATGAAGGCTCTGATTGCGGAGCCTCATAGAAGACCCCATGAAACAGCATGCCATGCAGGGACACCGTGCTGCAGTAAGCTCTGCCTCAGGGGTCTGAAAGTCCAGGTAGGAAACAAGCCGGTAGATGGATACAGACAAACCTGTATGTATGGCATGAGATAACACAGAGGCAAAATGATCGCCAGGAATATCACTGGTTACAGCATAATCGTTGCTTGACTCCTGAAGAGATCTGACTGGAAAAGAAGGATTTGGAGGCCTGTGTCTCACTGAATGTGCTATGGAAGAGCCTCTGCCTTAGCCTGGGGGACTGCATGGGAAAAATTTTGAAGGAGCTTGTGTGAAAATATTATGTGTGGGTGATGAAGCATTGCTGGTGCCTGTAGAGAGTCAGCACCTCAGTAGAACATCGTATATCAGGGAGAAGCGCGAGTCTTTCAAACAGAAAAATGGTGCAGTCTGTTGTCTTAGAGAGCATGGGGTAATAGCTGGGCAGCCCTCACTGTATGGCCAGGCTTCAGCAATTTAATATTGCATGTCTTCACAGCTCTGCCTGACAAGGGTATACTCTTATTCTGTTATGCATTAGTGTAACCCAAAGAGCATTTCCAAGGAGCTTCTCAAATCTTTTTAAGGTACCTGCTTTTGAGGCTCCACAACATTCAGAATGTTAAAAGCTGAAAGAAGCTTAAAGGAACAAGGAGTTTTATCATGTGAATATTCACTTTTTTTAATAAAATAAAGCAGCTACTACTGGAAGGAAAGGGGGAAAAAAAGGGAGCACATTCTTAGGCAAATTACTGGCACAGATTCACTAGTTAAAAGTAAGGAAGGTCCTGAATTGGAGTGAATCACTTATGACCAGCTTTATGGTGGTGTAATCTGACATTTACTTTCAATGGTAAATACAGAAAATGATAGTGAAATGTCGAAAATGTGATGTATCATAAAAGTTACAGCCTCCTCATCAAGTTTATTATGCTTTGGGAGATACAGGGTCTTGGTTGCTTCCTGGAATAGTCAAGACATTTGAAATTTAGACACTGAAATGTAAACTAGTCCTTTGCTACCTGTAGGTTTGAGATGGTCAAATATCAGCATAATTACGCAGCTGACCAGTTCTGCTCGAGTGCCCATTGCCTGCGATTGGCTGCACATCAGTTGGTTGTGAGCTGCAGGTTTCCACGGAAACTGCATGTACTGCTACCTGTGAATAACTGAGAATGGCAGCTGTAATGAGAGAATTTGGGGCAAATTGTGTAAATATTCGTAACTAGATTACAGTGGTAAAATATTTTCACTCTAGATGAAGATTTAACTTCCAGGCTTAAGGAGATTAAACTGAAGAGGTCCAGGAAAGAATCCATCCTTGTGAAATCTGGGGATGAGTGTTTTAAAACCCATTACAAATTCCCAGCATTTTAGAGCAGGGTTTGGGAAAGTTTTATTCCCTGTGCTGCCTCAAGGGTCTGCTGTCCTTTGTATTTTTGTTCTTGGGGGCAGGTAATTGAAAGGCAAAAGCTCTGAATTTGTAGCAGCTGTGTTGGCTGAGAAGTAACTGCTCAGACCCCACTGCTTGGGGGCAGGTGCCTTGTTCTTGTCCTACTTGCAAAGACATGTGAGGATATACCAGAGGTTTGGAACAAAATAGCCAGGTAGCATCTGCCAAGTCTCCCCTGTTTTTCATCTTCAGCTTATGTATTTATTTTTTTTAAAGTTAGATGCAGTAGCTTAATATTCAGAGCACTCTTGTGCTCTGCAGTATGATCTGCATAAACTGAGGGAGCGATGCTACAAGCTAGCTCTTTCTGTAAAGACTGCTTTGTGTGTGATAGAGAGGAAAAGCCAGCTGGATGTAACAGGATTCACTCTGATTGCTGCTCACCTACTGTAGACATGTATTTATGTTGGGTTGAAGTGACCTGAAGAATTTCCATTGCCCATCTCTGGGCATACAGTCTCTTGCACTGAGCTTGCAGAAGAAATGTCTGCAGTTGTGCCAGCAGGAGATATGTGTGTTTTGTATTGGCCTAAGGTTAAAAAAAAATGGTGACTGTTTTGTGTGCTGCAGCTAATGAAAAGGTTTGAGCTAAGACATTGTAGTAAATTTTGTACAAAATTAACTTGTCTTTGAAACTTGTTTTGTTTTATTTTATGCCAGGAATGGCTTCTCACCTCTGGTAAACCAGCAGAGTTATGTCTATTTTTATGTGAGCCCAGAGCAAGCCAGGGGATTGGCATTACCTGGAAGAATATCATCTTCATCTGACAAGCTTAAAAAGATGGTGCTAGACTCCCAGTTGTTCTCATTGCCTCTCAAACCACAGAAAGACCTGGGATACAGCTGCCTGTGCTGTTTAGAGAGAGAATGTTAATTGGTGTAACTAAGCTTTCCTCCTCAAAAGTAGTGAACTCTGAAAACTCTGAAATCATGAATGTTGCTAGGTTAATTGGATGGTTAAATTTAGCAAAGCCTCAACTGTGCCTCACTGAATAAAACAGAACTACCATTTATTATTTAAATGTATGTTGTGACATGAGGCGGTAGCTCAGGGTGGGCTACCTTTCAAACCAGGCAATCTAGTAAACAGTTGTTATTGACTTGAGAGATGGAGCTTGTCATGAATTGCATCTGTGCTGATGCTGTCAGTTAATTTTGAGCCAGATAGCTGTAACCAGCTTTCATTCCACTAGCAAATACCTGGGGATATATGGGGCTATGTACTAGCAGTGCTTGGCCGAAGAGGAGCTAGTTCTATCTTACAGTCAGTGATCGACAGCATCCGGCAACCTTATTAATTAAAACCAGAACATGTCACAAGACTCTCCATCAGAGTATGTATAAAGGAGGTACCTTAAACTTTGTATTTTGCTTAAAAACCCCAAACAACTCACCGAAGAAATCCTCTGCTGATGACTGAAAGATTTAATAATAAAGAAGGCTTAAATGGGAGGAAATACTCTTGCTCAGGTTTCCCTCTGCTCATGATGCCAGAGCCTTGTCAGAGTGAAATATGTAACACCAGCTGAATGGCTGAGCAGCTTCCATCTGCTTCAGGATCTCTCAAAGATAATCAAGAATGATGAAAATTGTTTCTTCATTTTTGACCTCTAACCAACCTGTTAGCCTTATGTCTATAAAACAAGGGATGTCTCCAGACTGGACATAAATTGTAATGCCAGTGTAGATCACAAGTCCTCTATCAATATTTGAACTGGAAAGAGCTTATATCAGTATAGCAGCAGTTTATTGTATTCACGAGAAGAACTCCATACCCTTAAGACTCATTAATTTGACAGAACTCTAATAGCTGCTTGCAAATCTTACTGCCATTTCTTGCAGGAAGTGAGGTCCTTCAGGATATGCTGTCCCATGACTAGATGAACCATCAGCAATGTTTATTGCCCATGTATGCCATTTTCCTGCAAAAAGATTTATTCTTTGCTACCACAAGGATTGGTTTCACATATGCAATAGTAATGTGGTACTGGCCCATCCTCACTTGTTTCTGTGCCTGCCAAACGACCTCTCCCAACAATCTCTCCTCTGTATAATACCGGGTGTTTTACTGCCATTGTGAGTTTTCTGTAAGTTGGCTTTTTTTTTCACTTGTTCTTTCAGCCTCATTCTTCCTGTGTGCTGTCTCCTTGCTTGCACCTTCACTGCCTTGGAAATGGGCTTACTGCATTCCTCAGTTGGTCCTTATTCCCGAGTGCCCTGTTCCTTCCTTTCCCCCTTGTGCTGTACTGATAGCACATGGCTGATGCTTAGCCAACCATATAAAACGATACATTATATCACACCCCTCCTTTCCCCAAGTTCTGTTTTTAATTTCTCTGCATGATCTGTGTGATTTGGGTTGCAGGCACCCTGAGTAGGAGGAATGCTTCATGTTTAACTCCGTAAAGCCCTATACAAACTGCTGGTGAGGGGTCTAACAGCACAGGCTGTCACTCTGGAGTAGCACATCTGTGCAGAAATGCTTGCTCAGAGCAAAACAACACTTGTACTAACTCTTACCTTTTCTCCAAGGATGAGTGTCATAGCTTTCTGGAGATTTGTATCATCTTGCAGAAGTTTTGCTACCCTGTTGAGCAAATGCTGCATTCCCACAGCTGGTTAGCACAGCCAAGGCAGCCTGCCTGTCCAGCACTGCCAAGCCCCTTGTGCTGTCTGAGATCAGCGAGCAGGAGCATGGATGTTTATATACATCTCCACCTAACTGTCAGTCCTTCCCAAATGTCATTCATCTGTCATTTTGGCTGCCACACACTTGGTCTCATTTGCTTACATTCCTTAAACTCTCACTGCAGTAACTCTCAAGTGGTAATAAAAAAGATTGTTGGGTCTAAACATTGTTGGGAAAATATTAAGGATTGGCAACCTACTGAGAGAGGCTGTTGGCTTAAGAAAGATTTAGAGAGCCTTAAATAGCAGAGGTCATATTGGCTATGGAAGAGGAAAAAAAACCATGAAGTGTGTTTGCAGTAGATGATGTCCCTGGAAAACTGAGTATTTCAGCACAGCAGTCACTGAACTACACATGAACCTGAAAAAGCTGAACTGTAATACACAAACATTGTCCTTTTTGTGTTTCTTCACAGCTAACGCATTCATCTGGGCCTCGTTCTTAGTGTGGAGTGGAAGGAGGGTGCATTGCTTTAGTTGCAGACTCTGTCCTTTGCAGAAAGCCAGGCAGTCAGGAGACAGTCCCCTACCCTGAAACATCCGATTTGCCCATTACAGAATTTTAAAGGCAAGATTTGAGACAGCTTCCATATCTTTGGAAGTCTTCCACTGCCATCCTGTGAACCTTCAGGAGACTCCAGACAGGTTGTTTTAAGCTCAGTTTAAACTAGCATGTTAATACAAAGGAAGATAAACACCTTTCCCATCTATAATATTAAAAAGAAGGCTCAAATCTTTGAGGCACTGCAGAGTGTTTCAGTGATTGAGGAAGGAAAGGACAGATGAGGCACAGGCTTGTATTAGGACTCACCCTTGGTGTTTCTTGTTTCTTACTTTGTATGGGACAGAGATTCATTATCCTGAGCTCTCTGTCTTCACAGTTGGGTTTCAGAAGGAGCCCCTGTCCTGAAGATGCCTTTGGTATGGCTTGGAGATCTCGCTGTTGGAACAGTTTTCCTAGGAAACAGGAGTGAGTGGCTCATTTGAAAGGCTTGTTTGCTTGGTGGTCTGTCTTTAGTGATTATTTGTGCTGACAACACAGCCGTTGGCTGAAGCAGCCTGCATGCTGCAGGCTGGGTTGTAGACTGCAGTGCCACTGGACTCCTACCAGAGCGATGTTTGTTCACCTGTAGCAACAAAGTGAAATTGTGTTTGTAATCCTTGCCATGTCCCTGCAGAGCTGTCTCATCCATGCACCTTTGGGACTTATGTGAAGAGACACAGTTGCTCCCTTCCCAGCACCAAGTAGTAAGGGAGGGGTTGTCCATTGCCTGACTGAATTTCTCTCCCTCCTTTGCATTGCATGCCACAGAAGCATCTTTCATAACACTTATGGTAGCTTCTGCTCCCTTGAAAAAGAGCATACTCTTGTGGGGCACTGGCTGTGTTCTGGGGCACTAGGATAGTGCCCATAACAAGTCGATTAGAGTGGATTTGCTGACTGGTGGGGATAGAGACCGAGCATGCCTGTTACCGTGCTCATCCTAATGGTGTTGTCCCTGTTAAGGGAAGTGATGAGCATTTCCCTGCTGTGTCCCCAGGATGTGTGCTAGTCCAGCCTGTAGGAGCTTGTGTTCTTTGATCTGCTGCAACACATCTGCTTGAAAGGATTAGCAGAAAACTCCCTTCTCAGCAGCTTATGGTTGTCGTATACAGACACCTGTATTCTGGTATTTACAAGCTAAGCCTGTGCACTTAAACAAATAAGCAAGCTCAGTTCTACATGGGTAAAATTGTAGGACGAGCCTGCTTTAATTAGAGCTGGTGAGACTCCTCAACACTCCTGCTGTTTGCTATCATAAACATCTTGCATGTGTTTGCAGCACAGTGAAAAAGACAGACTTATGGGGCAGGTGCTTCTTTTAAAGCAACAAATCAACTTCCAGATAACTGAAAAAGCCACAGTTGCTTTCAGAACAGGTAGAGGATACAGAAGGAAATGCTGTTGCCAAACATCTGGTATGTGGTCCATCCGCAAACCTCACGAGGGGAGAGTGGGGAATACTTATAGTCGTGTGTCTCCTAGGCTGTTTGTCTCTGGAGTCTGGACTGTTCCCTAGACAGTGCTTGGTACAGCAGTTTTTCTGACAGGTTTCAAAGCAAACAGAGCTCAGTGCCTGGAATTTTCTTTCAGGATCAGCCTAAACTTTTCCTATGGATAAATCTGGGTACATAATATTTTTCAGATCCATTGGTTCATAAATAAAACGGGGAAACTCTCACAGTATTAAATAAAGAATAATCAAAATAAAGAATGTGCATCACAGTATCACAGTCTCCCAATGATCCCATACTGTACCAGCTCTTCACCCGGATTCAGTCTCTCCTGCCTGCAGCAGGAGCCAGTGATGCCTGCCAGTCAGAACAGTGAGTTTGGCTTTTTACCTCAGAACAAAAATAATGTGTTATAACCTCTTTATTCCCTCCTGTTTCACTTGGTGTGTATGAAAGCTCCATTGGCTACTTCTTTCTTCAGACATGTCAGCTTTCTTCCTAAATGAATCAACCTACTGTACCTTAATTTTATTAGGTAGTAGGTTTCTTCAGTCTTATTTTCTATCCTTGTCACTTTTATTAAACCCCTTGGTTACATGTTGCTCAATGTGAGTGGAGTTTTGCTCATGCAAATGTTCCCGTTGATACTAGTGAGCTGTTCCTGCGCTCCTTCCTGAGCTGACTTTAGCTTTGCTTTCCTGAAATCCAGTACTGGTGCTCTGCTGCATTCAGATTATAAAAATCAGAAAGCTGTGATCTTTCATACAAGCTTGCTCTGGATTAATTCCTGTTTGAACTTGAAAAGATGTTTTAGAAAAGCATCCCATCTTAACTTGACAATTGTAAGCAATGTGCAGTCCTCCACAGTTCATGGGATATTGTTTCAGTTGTTAATTAACCTGTTAAAAGTTCTGCCTTTCAGCCTTCCCCTTTTATCTATTAAGATTCTCTAGACTCTAATAAAATTTCTGTTTCTGTGATGGCATTTAGTTACTTTGATCCGGTTACCTTTCAGTCTTCTCTTTGATAAAGTGAACAGATTGAGACCCTGGAACCTCTCTCTGAAATGGTATGTTTCTCTGTGCTTAAACCATTCCTACGGCTCTGGACAGATTTGGTGTTATCAAAATCTTTTTGGGAGGACTACCAAATGTGGATGTAGTGCAGTCTGCCTGCTCCTTGCCAGTGTCTCCATGTAGCCTAGGGCTGTCTCCTATGGTTTTCTTTATTGCAGACCTGGTTACAGCGTCATGTGCTGTATTAAGGACATACCTCCCTTGCACAGAGAGGCTGTTCAGACACAAGGTCTGTAGGAAGAGATAACATTTTTATTAGACTAGATAACACAGATGGAAAAAATGAATGAGAAGCCCTTCATCAAATAAGATCCTCCTCCACCCCTGCAAACTTAGCTTTCCTTGCATCTTTTGAGCCGCCTGGTGATCAAGACTGTTGCCAAATACTTTGACCTTCATTTTCAGTCTTTATCCTATCCTTTCTCTGTAGGATTCTTCTGGCCTCACCTTTAGCCTGACAATGAGGTTCATCATGTCAGGGTTCCACTTTATTTAAGGGATCACAGTATTCCTTCTGCAGGATAGAGGTTCTCCCTCAATTGAAAATTTTATAGTTGACATTTACCCCAAGCACCGCAACAGTAGACTCAAGGTCTCCTTTTAAAATAGGAACTAAACATGCATAGCACAACCGCACAAAAAGACCCTTATCTCTTGGTTGTTTTTTTCATTACCTCCTGTGGCTCTAATCTGATTGCTTTGCATATATTAATGAAGAAGGAAATAAAATATTTGTAATAATAGGTGCATGGCATTCTGAGATTTATTTATTTGTTTTCTAAGAAGGCATGCTCCAGTATTTATTTATTCCTGTAGGCAGTCTTGGGATGCTGGTGGTAAGTCCTTAGTTGTTCTTGGGGCCATAATCATGATGCAATGGGATGATGTAATGAACTCCATTCCCTGCTGGCTGTTCTTTTTCCAGGAGTACCAGTATTTGGGCTGGGACTTTGGTTTGTGGTTTTGTTCAGTACTTTGTAGAAGTGCAGGAGAGAAGCCAGTTTGCACAGGTGTTTCAGACCTGTTCATCACAGAAACCGCTTTTGGAACAGAGGGCTGAAATGAAGGGCTACAGCCCAAACACCCCTCCACCATACCCTGGAGACTCACCTGTGACTTTGATACTGAAACATAAATACTTGAAAAATCTTTATATTGCTTACTTATTTATAGAAAAGGCAAGGAAAAAAGCATGTAGTGTTCCAACAGACACAGTGAGAGAAGGATCCAGACCTTCCATTTCTGGTCTCCTTCAGGAACACCAATATCTGTTTTTCAAATGGTTGAAGGGAAAGTCTAGATAATATATAAAAAAAGCGGATTTACTTTAGGGAAGAACAGATGCTTGCACTGAAAATGTGACTGGTTTTCACGTTATCCAGGGCTGTCAGTGGGTGTTGAATATTTATGTACTGTAGGGAAAAGGTGATGAACTAGTTTGCTTCATACTAGCTTTTTTTGCAGGAGTGAAAAAGGCAAGAATTCTCAGATGAAGCTTCCTGTTAGTTGTTTTCGGTGCGTGAATAGCAGGGATCGTGTGGAAGAGTTTGTGGGTGATGAGAGAAAACTCCCCTGGGTTATCTAGCGAGAGGTTGGGGCAATTCTTACTTCTCAGCATGTGCTTGGTTTGACAGCGAAAATAAATAAGAGGGACCTAGGAATGAGAGTTCCTCTACTTCTGAAAGGAAGCCTATGGAGGTGTTTTGTATCGTATTTTCTTTACAGTCTATAGAAGCTGACAGCATCTGATTTTAACCTCTACACAGTTGTAAATGCCACAACATATTCAAAAAGCATGATAATCATTGGGTCACTGATTGCCTATGGAGATATGCCTATTCAGCCACCTTGCTGCTGTCCTGGAAAATCAAAATATAGCTACCTCACACTTGAAATGTTGTTGAGTCCTCTGTCTCTTCTCTCTCCCAATGGTGATAAGTGTAGAGATATTGAAGTGAAAACATCCATGACTTCCTTCTATAATAGGTGAGAGCCTGAGCAGATGGAATATTTTTACCAGGGGCCAGGTCAGGACAGTCTTTTCACAGTGGATGTGTACTTGAACAGGTCTCTGTTGATATCATTTTATTTTCCCTTGAAGGCAGTTTCTCTGTGATGAGTGGGGTTGTTGTAAGCTTTCCCTCCCTGGGAGGAAGGATGTGAGAACGTGCGTGCAGGTGTGTAGTCTCTCTAGAAGATGCCTCTCTGCCGTGGTGGTGCTGCTCACCCATTGCCTTCTTTTGATTGCTTCCTTGTTTGTTCTCAAAGACTTACCCATCAACGGTTTGCAGTTTCACAAGAAAGAGAGTGTAGTACCTCATGGTGTTTGAAGATGAAGTAATACCTTTAAACTCTTCCCATGGTGCAGAAAAGAAACTGCCTGTGAGAAGAAGCTGGTAATAGCAAGTTCCTCTTAGAAATGAAGCATTAAACTACATTATGTACTTCCATCTTTGCCAGTCCTGTCCCTGGCTATTGTGGAGATGGGGAGACTGACCTTAGTGCCGGAGCTGGGCAAGGTGAAGCTGTGCGGAGCAATACAGGGATTGTCATGCTGGTTAGCAGTGGTTATGTGGTTGGACACACACAGATCGAGCTGCCTGTGCGTGACCAAGGGAATGTGGTGGTCTGTGCTGAGAGAGACCTGGTATGCCTCAGGAGCGTGTGACTGAGGGGTTTCTCTGCAGGAAGGCAGGAGATGGATGTGGTATGCTTATGGATCCAGTAGTATATGGACTGTCAGCCTGAAGGCTAACATGAAAGTGTGCGTGTATTTTGGAAATATGCTAGGACACTTAATGAGGACAGAAGTGAAGTGGATGTTTGTTCATTTGCCAACTTGAGTTGCTCTGAACTAGGTATTCTGGAAAGGATCGAGTTGCCACCAGCCAGTCTATGTTAACTATATATGAACACAGCTTTATCACTGGTCAACCTGATGTTTTAAGCAGAAGACTGTTCTCAGGAATTATCATCAGTTCCTTGGCATGGGAGTGATGGGCTCAGTGAGCTCTTGAGGCCTTGCCCAGCATTGCTCTGTGTGTTAGGGAGGGCTTGGGAGGGAGTGGATTTGATCTCCGAGTAGCAATGAGGGCTGTTGCGTGTTTCACTCTCGTATTCTCCGCTGCAGCAAAAGGGGGATTATGGCTGTGCTTTCAAATGTTTGAAAGTTGTTGACAGGGACAGCGAGAAATCTCAGATGTTATCTGTATTCCCGAATCTCAGTTGTTTTATTCAATTCTAGCTACAATAAATTTCAAGGAGGAGAGGAAAAAATGGCATGCCTATTCCCTCTATTCCATTTCCGTGCCCTTTGGGCAGCTCACTGCCCTTCTTGGTCCATTAAGCCATTAGCATTTTCAGTGCTTAGCCTCGACTAGGGCGAGGGGAGGCAGAGTTGTCCAGAAGCCCCAGTGCTATGTGCCTTTCATGGGCCCAGCGTGTGGGAGGCTCGTGTGCAGCTGTGTTTCATACTTCCCATAGCAGGAATGGAAGTTGGGTTTGTTCCTCTCCATTTCTGTGGGAGGCAGGAAGAGGGACTCAGCCCGTGTTATGGGGCGGGGAGGTCTCCCTTTCCCTGAAGAATAGGGATTCTGGGGCACCCAGCACCCCAGGGGAGATGAGCCATACTCTCATCCCCAGATCCCTGGAGCAGGAGGTGGTAGGGCCACGAGGGATCCTCATTCAGGTGGGAGTGGTGCACACACAGGTGTGGGAGAGGTGCAAACAGGACAGTGCTGAACTCTGCTGGTTTGTTTATGCTCAGATTCTGCCTTGACCATCATGCAGATAGATGGAGGTGGGCATGTTCTCATTTTGGACTTGTGTGTTGCTCCACTCAGGTGGGAAGAGGCCAGGGAGAAGGCCACCTCTGGCACGAGCCTGTGCGATACAATCCCTTCGGCACTGGGGATGCATGGCCGACTGCTGCCCAGCTCTGGCAGCACGCAGCAGAGGAAGGCCGTGCTCCTGTGCTGCCCCAAGCTGCCTAGCCGTGCTGTACCCAGAGCCAGCCTGATTTCCCTGCTCGTGGTTCTGAATAAATACCCCGTGAGTGAAGGGGTGTTGGCTTCTTCATGAGTGTTTGCCTGAAGGAGCAGTAGGTTCATGAAATAGATGGGATAAACTCAGAGTAACGGGTGCTGTTTGAGGCGTAATAAGAGCTGCAATCGCATTCCCTAGTCTTTGACAATCTCTCAGTACTTTTATGAAACCTTAACAAAAGCCGCTTTAGGAGCTTCTGCCTTGGGAATCCTTTGCCTGAAGGGTACCAGATTTGGACTCTAAATCTTAATCTTCATTTCATGAGGCACCTGCTCGTTTTTAGACTATCTGTGACTATTTTAGAGCACTCAGAGCTTACTTTTAAGCCAAGATCCTTCTAAGAAAGATTTTTAACTCCGGCAGAAGCTGTACACAATTGTAATATTTTTCCTTTGGGAAAGTTGGCACTAATCATTTATGTTCTGAGAAAAGACTGGTTTTCATTTTACAAAAGAAAGGGAATTAAACCCCAGGTTAGGAAGAGCGAGAATAAAGAATTCCCCTGCTTTTATTTGTACAGGCCACGTACTTCCTTACACACCCCCAGTGGCATGGAAACCCCATGGTGACCCTGTCATTGTGCAGCACAGAGTGGAGATTAATCTGGAGAGCAGTAGGTAATGAAATAAGTAGTTTTACCTTTTTTCATTGTGTTAACAGTGAGGATATTAAGGGCTCTAAGTGAGAGAAATACACTTACTACTGTTTTGGAGAGTGTTTATCTGAAGAGTGAGTTTAAAACATCATTATACAGAAGTCTACAACCTCTTCTATTTGTGTTTATATTTTTGGTCTAAGACTAAGAGGTAGGAAATAATATTTGTCAGAAGGAACTGCAGGTGTTTAAGGCTGTGGTATTAACTCCAGGCCTTAAGATAGCAAAGGACAGAAGAGGGGTTTTCCAGTACATTTTACTGTTCTGCCTCCTCTTGCCTGCTTTTGTGTTCCTTCATCTCTTTGTACCTGGGTTTCCTACCTGTAAATGGGAGTGAAGATTCCTGCTAAATGTTCTGGTTTCCCAGTGAGACAATAAGAGCAGACAAGTTAGGGCTGGTTATTACTGGCTAGCAGCAAGATGGAGGCCATAATTTGCAAAGAAAAATACTCACCTATTGTATTAGCTGTGAAGTTAAATTGGCCTCATAGGGCTTCCTAAGACAGAATTTAAAAAGAGACCTCTGATACTGACATAGGACAAACATACTCTCACCTTTGGAGCAGTCACTTCATGGACCTTTAGCAAAGTTTCTGGTGCTGTTTTAAGACAAGGTCAGTGGCTATGTAGCAAAGTAGCCCTGCTCTACCCAGCGAGCAGTTGCCTGTGCAAACAGCACTCGCTAGAGATCTTGGAAACTGGACAGGCAGTGCTTGGACTCCTGGCACAGTGAGGTGCCTTCTGGACAAGATCCCAAACTGCCAGTCTCTGTGACATACATGCCAGAAAAATCTGTGTAAAGGTGTTTAACATCTTGATAACTTATGTTTTTTAAATCCTACCCTTGTGAGATCTAAATGTTATAAGAGGAAGGGTTGTGTTATTCCTGTGCTGGCATCTCCTGGGATGACTTTCACGTCATATGGAAGTGATGCTTTGAAGCTGGTCTCTTTACTACTTGTTGTCTCTTATAATCTTTCTGTTCTCCCTCAAGCATTTCACACCAACCTCCTTTCCCTGCTCCACTTCCTTTGTAACTGCATGGTTCTGCATCCTGCAGATTCTCAAAACTACCTAAATATATACAGGGGGAAAGGATTTCCAGAAATCAAAATTGCTTAAGATGTCTTTCACAAGCAGATGCTGCAGGAGGGTAGGAGGAACAAAGTTCAGACTCTTCCCAGCCTTGCTTGTGCTGTTTTCCTCTGGCCCTGGCCCTGGCCCTGGCAAGTGGCTTTCCATTTGATTATAGACACAGCAACACTTTTGTTGCTGAGCTCTGATAATCAGACAAAGCAGGCATTTGGCACAATGATCTCTCCTTGTTTTGGTCACTCAGTTGGCCTTTCTTTCAGGACCCATTGTGCTTTATGGGCTTGGTGGAGATGCTGCTGCTTGCTCTGGATATTGTCCCTCTTACGGTCCTCTCGATCCTATCCAAGCCTGGCAGTACTGTGAGTTGTGATGCACAGTCACATCACTCACATTTTGCAGGCGCTTTTGGCAAGGCCAGCACCTGCTTTTCCTTAGAACAAGGCTGGGAGCAGTGAATGCCAGACCTACAGGAAATTGTTCCTGGACTGGAAACAAAAGCAGAGGAGAAAGCCTGCCACAACCAGACAGAAGAGTTACTTGAATTAAAGGCACCTGCTATCCCCAGCTGAGCACTGGATACTAGTATACAGTGTCATTTGCTGGGCAGACTGGTACCCACTTCTGTTTTTGGGGGATTTTGGCTTATGTAGCTTTCTCCCTGCCGTCTTGAAGAGCCAGTTTGTATGTTTAGAGCCCCGGGGTGAGTAGGTAGGAGTTGTTCTGGGGAGAAGGAGAAAGTGGGAGTGTCACTTGTGAGAAACAAGAATCCCACCTTTTCCAGGCCTCCCTGAATTTTTGTGTCATTGGGTAGCTGGAACCAGGTGTGCTTTCTGCTCTCCACATCCCTTCGGGGCTTTTATTCTGAGATTCTGTTGCATTCTTTATGTCAGTGGCCTGTGGGAAAAACACAACGACAATGGTAAAAAGGACCTGGAGGAAGGAACTGGGATTTATATTACCTTAAAAATAATAATACCCTCTCTTCTTTTTCATGTTGCCTTGCTTGCTTATCTAAGATGTTGGCTCACTCCCTCACAGGGCCTCTGAACAAAATGAATTGTGCATATGGCTCTGCACATCTCATCCTGAACAGGCCTATGGCAGTAATGCCTGTCTGGGTGTTTGCATGGGTGCTCGTCACTTTTCCCATCTGCTTATAAAATGTGGACAAGAGATTGAAATGCAAAATGTGTGTGCTGTGGCCAGGCTTCCCACTAGCATGCATGGAGAGAGGTGCACGTGGGGGATGCGTGTGTGCACACTTGCCCCACAGGTGGAAGGCTCAAGTTCATGCTCATTAGTTTGATCTTTGTCTTTGAAAGATGTCATTGGTGGAGTATGATGTGGCTGAACAAAAATGAACTCTTATCAATTAGAGTGCTTATAAAAATTACACACTGATGGAGAAATGCTTCTGTGGCCTTTATTTTACCTAGCCGCCTCTGCAGTTAAACAAGTTGTTACTGAAGGATTATAAGAGCATTATGTTCACAGTATTCATTGTTCACATAAACCCGATAGTGTTTAACCTCTCCTTTAGTCCCAGAGAGACTAGACAATGAAAGCCTGATGCAAACTCAGCTGGGAGAGTCAAGATAAGGCTTTACAGTAGAAGGTTAACCAGGCTGTTGGTGCTTCCATGTGATGAGGGTTCCCTGCTCTAACAGAACAGCCTGTGGATGGCAGCTTAGTTTATCTGGATCCTATAAGAGGACTTTAGCTGCCATACAGATCCCTTCCTGGGAGGAAGGTGTCAGGGCTGCTGTCCTGATTACTGGCTTGTTATCATAGGACCGGGGCCAGGGGAAACAGGTTAGAAGAGACCTGTGGAGGTCGCCTAGCCCAGCCCCCTGCTCAAAGCGGGGCCAGCTTCAGTTAGTCTGTGACAAGAACTGCTCCAAACTGGATGGTGCATGCAGCCTCCCAGAGCACAGATGTCTGCCAGGAAGAGGTGATGCGAGTTCCCCTCTGGATGCTTAATGAATCTTCTGCCTTTTTGCAGTTAAGTGCTCATGCCTGCTCTATCCATGCAGACTCTAAAGAGATCTTGAGAGGTGACTGGGTTAAGGAGACAAATACTAAAGAAAGGAAGCCTTAGAGTGTAAGAATTGATTTTTTTTTTTTTTCCCCAAAGATTTTTAGGAAAAGAGTGCAGTAAGTTAGGATTTAGGCATGCTTCACATGCATGAGCTGCATGTAAGCTTGCATTTCCAGGGTAGCAGGTGAAGAGTGCTTGTGCAGGTGCCAACTACCTGGAGCATTTTGGTTTTCCCTCCCAGGGAAGGCATACCTGCAAACCACAAGGACAGACCTTCTGGCAAAGCTGGAAGGCCTGAGCCAGCTGGCCTGACACTGCTCAGGGAAAACAAACTTCAGGGTGCTTGTGTAAGAGTACTAGAAAAAGGATAACCCCCACTCGTCCTTGTTTCAAATCACTTTTTGAATTTACCAAGTAAAAATCTTACAGAAACTCTGACCCTTGTCATGGTATTTGGTGCTAATTAGGAATTTTTCCCAAATATTCATTGTGGGTGTATTCCCAGGTAAATATCCAAAGCCTGAACTTTAACTACTGAGCATTGTTCCTTGGTATCTTTTTCTCATGCCTCCCACTCTGAGGAAGCTGCAGGTAGGCATACTCTGATTTCAGAGAGATGGAGCCAGTCCACCCTGCAGTTTAGTTGGAAAAGGTGGTACTGGTGTCTGTGCTATCTTCACTGCAGCTTGTACTTTGAGAGATTTCAGGTGGCAGGCAAGAGTTGGTGGTTCCCTTTTGAGTTACCTTGTGTCCAAAGATAAACAAATAATACCCAATTTCTTAAACTTTTCTGCTAATTGGTGATGCTGTAAGAACTAGCTTGGGAAGATAAGTCAGGACTGATTACCTTGACACAAACAGGATTGTAGATGAAGCATTCCCATTTGAATCTTTTGCCTTTGAATGTGTTGCTCCACAAGACTCTGCTGGAGTAAAGACTCTTCAGCTTTGGGGTGAAGGGCAAAATGCATTTTTTTTAAACTTCAGTTTTACTTAGGGGTAGGGTGGTGGGTTGTTTTGTTTTGTTTTTTTCAGAATTAACAAGTGGAGCATAGGAAAGATGATACTGTCCACCTACAGTCCCTTGGCTAATGCCCACCTCTCTTCTGTACGGGCAGTCTGTGGGCTGTAGGAAACATCACTTCAAAATTCCGTAAATGTGTATTGCTTTGGGAATATGCATGAATATGATGCAAAGGAAGGAAAGGAGAATTCAAAGACAAATATTCGGTATGATGATAAATCAGAAGGCCGCATGTTGTAATTAGGAGTAGCACTTCTAGATTTTTCATGGGGTGTTAATTTCTTCGTAATCTGAAATAATTGAGTCAAATTATTTTTATTTTTTTTCCTTCCCTAGGGAGAATAGAAGGGGCTGGCTAGTTTGGTCCCACCTGTCCTTTATTCTTCTGCAATCTATTTATAGCCTCTGCAGAGAGCAAGGAAGGAGGGAGACCTTGGAGAAAACACTGGGGCTTAGCCTTGTTTGTTTTACATTGGAAACCCTGGCTTTAACCCCTTCCTTGCTCAGCTGCACCAGGAATTTCTGAAATCTTTTAGCTTTGGCAAATAAGCGAGCGCATCTCTTGCTGTCTGTTCTATAAATAAAATATGCATCTTGTTAACTCCCACTTCATTACAGAGTAGCTGCCCTTCAATATTTATGAAACTGTCATCTGTTGTGTGTTGGCCTTGTCTCCGTGCAGTGAAAGTCTGTGTGTGTAGCACTAGCATGAAGCTCCCGTCCTCTCCCGAGGTGCTCTGTGGGCTCCGCGGTGGCAGTGGGTGAAAGGAAGAGCGAGCACAGGCTGATACTTTCAGATTCACTGTGCTGAAGAGATAAATGGAATTGCCAGAGGGTTACTAATACCCTTTAAAAGAAGAAATATTCTCTCTCCCAAAAGGATGTGGAAAAAATTAGAGCAATTACATTTGTATCGCGAACCTCTGCACCGAAGGGAACAGGGAAGGGGAGTGGGGAATGCAGTGGAAGGAACAGGACACAGAGTTCCCATTCTGTGCTCCAGACTAAATAGCTGGGCTTAAAACTGGGGCAGGAGAAAACGCTTATCAGTATTTTCTTTAAATGTTTGCTCACAAATGTAGGAATGAGCAGGGGGCTGTTTTCCAGTAGCACTATGATGTAGAATAAAAGATGTTAAAAAGATGTTAAAGCTGCGTACTCTGACATGATGCAGTGCTGTTTCTGTGCGGCTTTATTTGTGTACACAAGGAGAGCAGGCTCTCTCTAGCACCCTGTGCTGTGTTGGTAGAGCAGCCCTCCTCGAAGTGGGAATGAAAGTAAAGGTGGCTTTTTTCTTTTTTTTTTCAGTTAAAGCCAATTGATTTTTCCTTATTAAACTGAGTTCTCTGTGCTGCAGCCTCTGCCACTGTGTAACTGGAGATGCCCTGCTTGCAAATGTCTGTTGAAGTCAGTCTATTTTCCATCTGTAAGTAATGTTTTAGTGTTTAATGCAATTTATCTTCACTCAAATTGCAGAAGATGTCAACACTAAAACATTTGCTACAGACATCATAAACTCGAGACATTGGCAGGCACCACTGAACAGAGCAGAAACAGTGGCAGTGAATACATATTTTTAAACCATCTGGTATGCAAGTGCTATTGGATCAAAAATTGACATGGTGTAAAAAACTCGCCACTGTTTGTCAGATGACCTTTGGGCAGTCAACAGAGAAATCAGTACTGCATGTAAATGCACTTGAAATAGTATGTCCTGTTGCAGTTCATACTTCTGGGCCTTGTTCCCTTGCTTGCCAGATTTCAGAAACTAATAGGCTTATTTAGTAACGTTTAGAAGAAGCTCAGATAAACCAGTGCCTTGAGGGCTTTGCACACCACTCAGCTCTCTGAATACGCACTTCCTTTCCTCTGTGGCCTGTAGGGAAGCTGAGCTGCAAGAGCCATGGGTGGGAAAGATCCCTTTCTTCTCCCCTTGTCTGTTTTGATGTTTTGCTTTCTATCCAGTTTTCCCTTTGTCGGAGGCTTTCATGGGTTGTATATACACATGCATGTGTGCACACAAACACAGGCGCTGCTGTTTATTTTATCTTTGTGGTATATGTCTGTAGTGGGAAGAGGACTCACGGGGCTCTTCATGTTTTGATGGAGAAGCCCCTTGACAACAAGTAGCCCGGTTATTGCCAGTCTTTGGCTAAGGGTACCGTATACTTTAGCAGGGACATCTCTGCAGACAGCTGTTCCTGAAATAAATGTTGCAAAGTCTCTAGAATTTTCCCCTTCCCTTCCCAGAGGATTTCTAGCTCATTTCTGACCATGTGTCAGATAAGTGTGCATTTACTGCTGCCTATAAGCAGCAGCCAGCATGAGAAATGGTAAAATTTCTCAGCTAGCCCCTAAAGCATGATTGAAAGTAGCGGCCATACAAGCAAAAAGTCTGAAAGGCTGAGTGTGTGCAGTCTCCCTCAGTTACAGGTGGCTCAGAATGACCCCAGAGAAAAGTGACGGACAGCTCCTGGCATTAAAAAGCCAGCTACTACAAAAGCCCCATGCCAGGCCTGGCCACTCCCACGCAGAGTAACCATGATTCTGCCTTTCATGGTTAAATTAGGCTTTAAAATACACTGTCTAGCAAAGATTACTCAGAATTCCAAACATGGTACAAACAGTGAAAGGAAAATGAAGGTACCGTCTTTCTGCAGTCGTGACAGGTTGTCCTACAGCATCTCCCTGTCTCAAAATGCATATAAAATATCATGTCCGCAACAGGCTTTTGAGACAAACACCCCATTACTGCACAGGTATATGAAGAAATCTTCAGCATCCCCACATTTCTTTTTGCTTCAGCTTCACCTTTTTGGGTTTTTTTCCTTTGGAGAATGAGGTAATTTCCAGATTAATGCTGTCTCTCTGTGAGCAGACTTAACTAGGTTGCTCTAGATATCTTTGTCTTGGAGGATGAATAATACACAGGTGATAGCAATATGAGTCATTTGCTCCCTTAAAAGCAGCTGATACTGTGTTTTCATTAGGCAAAAAATTAAGAGGCTCAGTATGGATTAAGCACCTGAGTTTTACAGTCTCTGCCTGGTAGGTTTATGCATATGGGGAAGACAGCCCCATCTCCTGGAAGGTGAAGTTGCTCTGAATGAATTTACTGTCATCGTATGGAAAGCTCTTCTGTAGACAGATATTCCTTGCTGAAAAGGAGCATTACTCAATTGCAGACTGTGTCCTCTAGGAGGAAGAACAGGGTGCCCATGAGTCCTTGAGATTATGAATGGGATACGTTTAAATAAAACTTCTTCCAGAACCCTTTGCATTGAGAGGACAAGGAGATGAGCAAATAGACCAAGGAGCTGACTTCCCTCCTGCACACATGCACTAGCAATTTCTGGATTTGCCTAAGTCTCTTGACAGAAATGCATGCAAACTACATGTTCTACCTCCTGAGGCTACTGAATAAAATGGGGAGGTGACATGGGGTGTGCTCAGGCATTCTTAGCTATTGTTTTCCTTATTCCCATAAGAAAGATATTGATATCACAGAGATCTCTAGTTCAGGCTTTAAATAAGATAGAGCCAAAGTACAAACCTATTTTTAACTTTAAAATATCCTGACATGTTTACCAAGCTGGTTTCAAAGTAGCTAGAACGTGTAAACAGTTAATACAATATATTGCTGAGACAGAGAATTTCTGCTTTCTTACTGTGTAGGTTAGTAAGTGCTTTTCTTCACCACACAAGCACTGAAAAGGAAGGAAGATATAAATGTAAGAAACAGTGACACCTGACACAGTGTCAGTCTCCAAGCATCCTCTTGATACATACTAGCACCACAATACCTTCTCCAAAGTCACATTTTCTATTCAGGCACACATCGAAAAAAAAAGAAAACAAAACTGCAGTGCACAGCCTTCAGTCTAGCTTCCTAATGCTATATTGCTTAATAATTTAAGGACAGTGATAGCCTAAAAATTGCAGTGTTAGCAGCTTCACATAACCTACATTAGACAGAGGGTGAGTATCATATTTATTACGTACTCAGGATGTCTGACTTTATCAAGACGAAGTCTTCTATGTAGCTGGCACTATATCACTTAGAAGGGCTCAGCTATATGTTATGTATTACTAACAAAGCCATCTATAATCAATTTAAGGGGCTGGCGTTCATGGTCTCTGCTTCCCACAGTGTTACTCGTGGGGCCTCAGTGGAAGAAACAGCTGCTCTGCTGGGACAGCACAGAGAGAGGAGCCAACTCGAGTATCGTGAACAGTGTCGTCATGCTATCATGGTGTCTTGCTCCTGATAGCTTTCCCTTTTCCGATGAAGGTGCCTGTCCTCAGTGGATCCTTCTGCTTAGCACCTATGGCACCAGGAGCAGTGCAGCTGTACTACAGCACGAGCCCTACTAGCTCTGCTGGTTAGGTGGTGTGGTTTGCAGATAAAGGTGATGTTTTCTGGTGTGATGCTTTTGGAAATTGTGTCTTTCCAGCTATGAGGTTGCTTTTTCTATTTAGAAAAGTGTGACATCAGGGCTAAGACATCATGGGAATCACTTTTTTAGCAAGGTGATTTCTGAGTTCAGGGGACTTTGAATTCAAATAGTAATATATCTTAATGTTATTTTCTTACACCATTAAGGTTTTATTGGAGTACTAAACCAGAAAAATACGTTCATCTCTTGAGAATGCAGATGCTTCATGGGGCCTGCTATTGACTGTAGCAGAGAAAGGATGTGATTTCAGGGCTTAGAAGATCTGTAGTGAGAACTGATTTCCTCAGGAGATTACAATATTTCCATAAACGTGGCAGGGAATATTGTGGTAATGGCAGTGATACACACACAACAAAAAACCCCTGCGTTATTCCTCTCATACTGGTTTCTTCTTGAAGACTTTGTGACTTTAGCTAGATTTTGGTGTTTGGCTGACAGTCATCCTACAATCTCCAGCTCAGCTGGAGTTACCTGTGTGGATTCCTCTTGATTTTCTCAAAGGATTCCCAGTCTTCTGAATTTTGGCATTACTGTTAGATGTTTGCCGCCTATCTCTCTGAGCTCTGGATTATGCTGCTGGCTGGCTGCGTTGCAAGAGTCTGTTCCCCTTTTGTACTAGTGATGATTAGCTGTTAATACAGGTGCACTGTGCAGCCTCCAGGTGTCTTCTTTGAAAAGGCCTCTGTTTTTCACTAAGAATTGAATTGCCGCCTCTCTGAAGTGTTATATCTCCACTGTTCTGTGCTGCGGCGGGGGGGGCAGCAGCCTTTATTTCCACCAGGATGGCATGAGAGTTGGCGGTCACAGCGCGGTTACAATACCGTACAATACAGTCACCAGCCCCAGTAAATCGGCACAACCAGTACTTGCTGGGTTGCCGATTTATTCAGTATATAACTCTTTTCACCGACACAGAACTCATTCCTGAAATGCGGTATTGGTCAGCTGAATTTGCAGGACCAGAGATCAGCTAAATGTCACCATATCGTGATAGCTCACATTCCCCTGCAATGTGGTGGTGGAGACAGGGTTATTAATAGGTGTAGGTACCTGTTCTGGATGCTTTATGGGAGCACAGTGGGCATAAATGGCAGTGAAGGGATTTGTTTGTGGGTTGAGTGACTTCACTGGATAACAAATGTTATCGGCTGCCACGCTGTCAAGGACACAATTAATTCTGGTTGCGCAGTACAGTTAATTTGGTATGCATCTCAAATGTTTTCAATGAGCTTTGCATGCAGATCCAGTGGACCGTAAGAGAAGTTTCTTTTTAGCCCTCCAATCTGCCTCATCTATTTTAAAGTGATTGTAAAGGGACCTGACAGTGTCCCTTTATGTGAAACAGAGCTGCTGGTTAAAGTCAGAGGCACTCTGCTCCGTGCAATCCCTCTCCCTGGGGGCACTTGGGCTGATTGCCTTTTTGTAAGACTCCAAACTCTGCCGTATCAGCCTCCTAATCAGCTCCTAGAGCCCTCTAGGTGCAGGACGATCACCCACAAGTGGCAATCTGTAGCAGAATTCCTGCCTTCAGGGAATTTCAAGGGTTGTGCTGGCCCTTATTAATGGAAATGAAAGCGTGGTTTAACCATTCTGTTCAAATCTTTCTCAGGTATTTCTAGGGCATCAATTTTAAAATTGAAGTGCCTAACACAAGAATTCAGCTTTGTAAGGTCCTGTCCGTGTTGGAAAAGTATTCTGATTTTTTTTTTTTTACTTAATTCATAATAAGGAAATGTTAACACACAGAGTAAAAGATTTTTCGTTGCCATTTTTCCTAGCCACCCTCTGTGTGTTCTGTTTTCTACTTAGGTTGGTGAAAGTCAAGTTTGTTGTTAAAACAGCAAACTTGGTAGTAATGGGAGCAAAAAAAGAATGAACTCTGTTCAGGAACTCACTTGAGTGTGGAAAGGGGAAAAACTCCTCTTAAAAAAAAAAAAGACAGGGAAGGGGCAGTAACTTAAATGCAGCTATTAAGCCATATTATTGGGACCCTGGGTTTGTTCTTAATGGAGGGAAATTAGCAATGCAAATATTTCCAGTCACCAATTATCCATAATATAAATAGTTCGAAAATTTGCACTGTTAATACCAGCCGTGTTGAAACCTTTTCTCAGCAGTTCATCAGCAGCGAGATTTTGGGGTTTTTTTTCTGATTGGTATTCCTGTGGCTTGTTAAAGGCTTGAAGAGGGGGAGGAGAACGGGAGTAGGAGAAAAACAGGTTTAATGGGCTGTTAGGAGTAAAACTCTTTTCTGTTACTTCTACTGTAAACAAACCGATCCGCTGAAGCCTGACTTTGTTTAAAAAGGGGAAAAAAAAAAAGTAAATAGCAGTGATTCTCCTGTGCCATTGCTCTTCCATACTTCTACTTTATGTTCCTTCCTTACAGGGTTTCATCTTTTAAATACAAAGAGGCATTAAAGGCACATTACTGCCAGAACAGCTCTCTCCGGCCAGTATTTCTCTAGAGGATATCAATAATCCAGGCTGTGGTGAGGGATGTGGGGAGGCTGGAGTGCCATGCTGGTAGGTGCCATGCATGCATCAGTCACCCCAACTCTTCCTTGGCAGGTCGTTAGAGCTTTTCAAGGCACCCAAATAGTTTAGAAGCTACTTTTAGCCAACATATTTTGTTGAATGAAATATCTTGGTCAGGGACCAGATGTTTCTATTGAAAACTGAATACACACACAGACACATGGAGGAGATGCGCCTGCTTTCCTGTCTGCTGTTTAATTTTTAATTATATGAATTGAGTGACTGTGGGTTGAATGTTTTGCTCTAGTCTGCTCTTTCATGTTGCATCCCCACTAAGAAACAGTGGCTTTTCTGGTGCAGAAAACCATGAGATAACCCGTCATGGTAGTACTGACAGAAAACGGCTTTTTGTGAATTTGTCATTGGTGTTACGCGATGCAGTAGCTCAGGCTGTGGAATAGTTGTGCCATCGTACAACATACTTGCTACCTCTCAGAGAGGAGGGGTACTCAGCCCCAGAGTAATTCTTTGGAGTAGCCATTCATTTAGAATTTAAAAAATAAATAAAGGGGAAGGTAAAGGAATTTTTAGGTTCTTGTTCACCATCTTCTTCCAGAGAATATAAGCCACTTAGGGCTTACCCATGGGAGGAGGTAAACCCTAAACATCTGCTGGGACCTCTGCTGTATTAGCAACAAGGCTTTATGATGTGCCACAAACTGCCCCAATGAACTAGGAGGATGGGGTTAGAGATTGGCTGCACAGATGGCTTGTATGCTCCCCCCCCCCAGAGATCCCTAGCGCATTGACAGAATAGTATGTACGTTGCACCTGCATGACTGCATATAGCTGTGAGGTGGGTGTCACTGTGTTCTACTGCTAATGCAATGGGAATGTCGCTGTATTTGAGGTCCATGAAGGGACACTGTCTGAACTCAGGCCTGAAGGCAGAAAACCTTGTTCATCCTTTTTGTTTCGTTCCAGCAACAAGACCAACTCCCTTGCTGTTGAACCCACACTCACAAACTGCTGTAACTCTGCTGTGGGTTGCTCAGTGAGCAATTCCTTTGCTTGCAATGAAAGTGTTGCCAGGTGAAGGATCAGCTTCACTGATACTTTTGGGGTGCCAGACTGGGGTTCAGATATGCGTGTTGCTCTGCAAGGACAGGTGGTGCTATTCCCTTGGCAGTTCCTACCCCACTGGCTTATGTGGAAGTAACAGTGATGCTCACAGAAGTTTGTCTGTGAAGTTGGCATTGGAAAGTCAATGAGCAACGTACTGCATGATCACATTTCCATGTTGCACACAGTAGGAGGGTTTGCAAGGGCCGTTCAGTAGTGTGTGGATGTGCTAGCAGGCCAGGTCAGCCTATGATCCCAGCCTACAAGAAATGTGGTCCCATGCAAGACATATTGCTTGGCAAGTGTGTGAATCTATGCACATTGTGAGTATGTGCACATTTGGCTGAAGCAGGGCAAAGCAAAGTGGTCCTTTTTGCTGATTATATTAGCCTTGCAGTTAAAAAAAACATTCTGCAGCAGTGATTAGCCACACTCATGCGTGGAGGAAGTAACCGAAGGCTTGGGGTTTATGCCTCTGGTCAGTAGCTATGTGATCTGTGTATTATGGATCATACAGGTTTATAGAGGAACATTTTTAGCCTGGTCTTAATATGTTATTTCACCAAAACTCACCCTTTGAAGCAACAGCACACAGGGTGAGGGGGAAATGGTGTTCACAAAGGCTTCTCCTCGCCAGCCTTTCCCAAGAAGAGCTGTAGCAGCTGCTCCTCTCCCTTGGCTGCTCGCTGTAGGATCGTGCTGCTCTCATTATTCTCTGTTTTCAGGTGCCGCGTCAGATCAGGCCATCAGTCCATCTACTCCAAGGCTTTGCCTGCTCATGTTTGAGAGCTCACCCATGCCCACTCCTGCACTTAGCTCAGTAACTAGCACCAAGCACATGCAAGGAAGATCAATTTCTCCTGTCTTTCCTTTCCTATCTCCTGGCATCTGCTTGTGTCTCAAAGCACTTACCCTTCAGTAGGAGCTGGACTTGAGGAGCTGTGCTACCACAGTGCTTCTGCTGACAGAGAGTCCTAAGAGACTCTAGTGCTGTCCTGTCATCTCCCTCTGTGAATTCACGGTATGGTCTATGTGCACCTGCGTCCTGGAGAACTTGGGAACCTGTGTACCTTGAGAACATTTTATTTTAGTGATTCAGACGGGAGCATTATCATCACCTGTCAGAAATAAGTTATGAAGGCAGAAGGGAAGGCAGCTTGTCTCCGCATGCTTAACCCGATAAGGAATAGCAGCTCTCAAGGGATAGCAGTTCCTATTTAAAAGCTAAAGAATGATAATTTTCTTTCAAATATCCCCAGAGATTTACATGTCATTTGCCCATGCTCTCAAATCTGGCGGACCCCAAAACACTGAAAACTGGACCAGACCAATAATCCCCTTCTGAAAACAAAGATGACAGAGGTCCTTCCTCACACTCAGAGGTTAACAAAAAGCAGCAGTCTGTTGGTGAAAAGCAACTGGATCCCCAATGTGTTGCCAAGAAGGGCAGCTTTCCCCTTGTGTGCTGTTCACTATAAAGCCCTGTGTGCAGTTCAAGGCATAACCTGTATTAAAACAATTAATAATTGAATCTTGGATGCTTAAAGGGAAAATATCTCCTGAGAATGTTGCAGGAGAAGTGACAGCAGGAGTTGGGAAGTGTACCCTGCTTGGGATGAGACAGGAAAGAGCCTGCGATGTCTGTTCAGTGGCACTGCTAGGCTTGAGTTCCCCTGGCTTTGGAGCGACTCATGGCAAGCAATAAGAACATGAAGAAAAAAACCTAATGCTAACACAGAAGCAAACTTTTTTTAAGTTCTACAGCTCTTGGCTCTTCAGTCTATGATTCAGTGTTTGTTTGGGGTTTTCTTCCCCATGAGTAGATTTTCCAGTCTGCTTGTGTGATGGGGTGCAGATGTCAGGCAGGTGAATGTGGAATGGTGGCAGAGTAGCTTGCTGATGGTATCATCAAAATGTTCACATGATGTACTTCTGCAGAGCAGAAGTGATACAGCTATGATAGTTCAGTTTGTTTGGAGAGCCAAGGAAGTCTTGATAGCCCCTAGGCCAGGAGAGCTTATTGTGCAAAGCACTGCCAAGTGATGCTTTCTGCACACTTTGTTGGCATAGCAGCGTGGCAAACTTCTGGAAAGGGCAGAAGTGAAGAAGATAGAAATTGCCAAGCTCAGATGGATTGGGAAAAGTATGTGTGCGTGTTAGCTCACACACAGAATATTGATAACAACATCTTTTTCCAGCATGCTGAGGCAGTTGTCACTGTATGCCAGTCTGCATTTCATACGTTACTGTCTTTGCCTAGGAAGCTTAAACTCCTTTTCCTTCCCTTCAAGGCTTTCGTGCTTGCTTCTTGGTGCTTTTGTCTATCTGTCATTGCCTCCCCCTGTCTCCTTAAAACTGCCTTTGTTGTCTGTTTTTTCACCCACGACTTCACCTTTTTCCTATCACTCACAGTAATCGTGAGGCTGGAATAGCCTGCCTGCAATACCACTGAGTCCCCTGATGGGAAAGGCCCACTGCAGTACAAAGTGGTAATGCAGAAAAAGCCTGCAATGTGTTCAGTCACTGTTTCAGTTGCTGTTGATAGAGGTACAAGATGACCTGGGTTTGTGTTCTGTGCAAATGTTGGTATGTGCTGGAAAATTAAGGATGCTAGATGTCACATACAAAGGCTGTGCATTTTTAAATCGTAAGGTCTGAAACTTCGATGCTCCTGTTTGATAAAACTTTAAATACCAGGGAAGTCCTATCTAGAAACATCGTACTTTCTTGCTAATATTGTAAAAAAGCAAGTGGTTGACCCAATTAATTAAGCCTAATATTTGTGTTAAATAAAAATAATGTTTTAAATTGTGACAGGATTTTATCTATAAAAACCTAGGGTGTTACTAAGCCAATTCCAGTTAATGTGGATTTATGGAAAGTATTTCCATCTTTTGACACTGCAAGTTTAATTAATAAAGATATAACTGTGCAGTAGTGATACACTAACTTTTGTAAAGCATTTGACTTAATGCATCTGGTTGAAATATGCCTTGCTGAACAGTAGTATGTTAAATTGATCAATGACCAGAACTCAAAAGCAGTTCTTGTTGGACAGTCATCAAACAGGGATGTTTCTAGTGGGACTTAGCAGGGACTGGCACTGGCTCCAGTGCTAGTCAACACCTCAATCAGAGAGATGGGAAATAAATCTCTTAATATTTGTGGATGATAAATGTAAGCAGATGATCGGTGCAGAGGGTGAGGTTTTTACACGGCTATATAAACTAAGAGCTTTTCCAGAGCCATGCACAAGGTTGCACAGTCTTCAGGCAGAGTAATCCAGCTTTCCATTATACAGAAGCAGGCCTTTTGATGTGGCACACGCAGCTGGGGGTTTCTTGTGACTTGCCCAGCCTTTCAGCCTGGTGGAATGGACTATAATGTGGTCCTTGGACCTAGACAGGGAACATACAGTAAGGGAAAATCCCCCACTTCAGTGATGGGAAGAGCAAAAGAGCATCCAGTTCTCTCCTCTGTGTTTTAAGGAGTGTTAAATTGGAGGTAAGAGAATTGCAAACATAATCAAAGGTTGAGAAAAATGTGATATAATGGTAGACTGGAGGAGATCAGTTTGCTTTCCTTATTAATATGAAGATGGGGAGGAATTCTATTATGGTATATAAATCATTTCATGGGGAGAAGAAAGGCTTTTTAAGGGTTTCTTAATCAAGTGAAAAAACATATTAGAAGGACTCAATAGCTGGAAACTTTAAATCATGGTGAATTCAAGTGGAAACAAGGTGCAGGTTTCTAGTAGAGAAGGTTGGCAACTGTTGGAACAATCCACCACTGGAAGTGACAAATTCTCTGCCTTCAGGTGACTTTAATGACACCTGGGTGATGTTCTTGGAGATGTTTTAAAGCATACATTTTCTGTACGAATAGCAGGACTGTACTGCTTTACAGTCTGTGATGAAACAAGGTATCAGACTGATGATCTCACGTTCCCTCAAGACCTTAAAATCTCTTTCTGTGTATCTGGGTACACAGTTTTTCTTTGTATTCCTTGACTGGTATATTGAACAAACTGGGGGGAAAAAAAGCCATGAATCTGGCACTGTTTCCAATTCAAGGAGATTCAGCAAGCCCAGCATGCAGAAATGCGCAGGTGACAGCCTTAGGCAGAGCTTTGCAGGAAAGTATTGGAGATCTTAAACGCGTGAGGGTGGGAGAAGCAGAAGATGGTGGAGTGGTCCCTGTGGGAAGGAGCTGAAGCAGAGCTCATGTGGCATCAGCAGAGCAGCAGGTAGGGAAGATGATTAGTTGCTGGTTTCTTGAGTGGGCTTAGAAGGTCAAAGAGCAAGAGGGGAGCTACTCTACTAATCAGGAGCAAACAGTCAGTGTAGTAACTTCACAGGGTGAAGGTGAGAGAAAGATGGAGGGATTTTAATATAATACAGGATGGGAAATGCATAGCAGCCTGGAGGAGCAAGGAAGAGGGGCCTCAGGCAGGGCAACCGGGACAGTAGTATTACTGGCAACAGCCAAGGAAGCTGAAAGGGGAGAAAGGAGAGCTGGGGGAGGTGGGTCACTCAGCCTTTATCATGGTGACACTGAGTGACAGCAAGGCAAAACGTTGTAAAGAAAGGGTTTGGAGGGAGTCTGGCCATGTTGTGATGCAGGGAGAAGTATGAGATTTCTGCAGACCCTCTGCCTTCCCTGCTATGTTGTATGTCTCTTCTGAAGGGAGTGCCTGGGGGTGCTGTTGCTGAAGACATATTGCATAAATACGGTACAATATAATGCCGCTAATGGTGGCTGTCAGTCAATAGGGATCTCACACTATTGTAATGTGTTTACACCACAGTTATCAGAAACTAAATGGCCAGGGATGAAGAGAGTACTGTGCCAGTAATCTTGGCTGCTACTTCAGCTGAATGACAGATACAAATCCTGAACCCAAAAAGGGAAAAGCGATCTGGGCAAACAGCAGTAATCTGTCTGTAGATTCATTTTACAGCTAATCAAAGTTGGATATAACAAGCTTGTAGCATCTGGCAGTCCATAAATGGTATGATGAAACCTTTAACTCTTTGACTTTCTGACAATGCTGCTATGATTTAAACAACTCTTTTTATGTTAAACACCAGAAGAGTGGAAGGGAGGACAGAAGAGAGAAAATTGTTGAATTGTGGGACCTTACATCTTTTGAAGAAGAGACTTGTCATCCCATCATCCACACAGGACTCAACAGAGTGGAACTCTGATCTTTTGCAAGACCTGTACATTCTACAAACACTAAAACCCTCTGTCCAGAGTAATCGTCAGTGCTTGTTCTTGCCTGCATTAAGCTCACTGAGGCAGAAAACATCTTGGAAACAGATTTTCATCTTTAGGAATTCAGTTTGTATCAAATAATCGTTAACGTAAGAAGACCTGCAATTATGTGAAGTATAGTAAGACTTGCTGCTTTGTCACTTTAAAAAAAAGTCCTTGACCAAAAGGGTCACCTTTTAATATCATCCCTAACAGCCAGAAAGCTATAGTATAAAAACCCAAGTAGTCGAGTTCAAATGGGTTCTCTGTTCCTTCTGAGGGAATTCTGCTGAGCGAGTCTTAAGTGTGTTGCCTGCAGCATGTACGCCGTAGAGCGGCAGAAGCACTGGGAACTATGTCATTTCATTGTTTCTTAATGCAGAAGTCTGAACAGGAAAGAGTGCAACCTCTGAGAAGTAGTTACGTAAAATTAGAAACAATATTTTAAGGCTAAACAGTGTTTTGCTTGGAACAGTAGTTTGAGGCTTTTGGTACACATTATGCCTATACAAATTTGCATCTAACCTGATAGCAGGATTCAGGGGGATATACAGTGCTTGTTCTTATCCATTTTTTGATTAATTATTTTTGCGTATATCCCTGTTTCTGTTTAATGGATGCAGACCCTTTTAACAAGGGTTTCCTTGGTGGTTTCTGTAACTACTCTTCTCTACCATTCTTATTCCTAAGCTCTTATCAGATAAAGTTCTCTGAAATTCTGATGCTGTTTTAATGTGGCTCTTAATCTCAACTTTGCATTGTCCATATGTAATCGTCAATCATTATTATAGCTTGCTATGCACTGGTAATGTGCTTGGCCTTGTACATGGTAGAAAATGAAAATGACTGCTGGAAAGATGAACTAATAGACTAGAGATGTGCTGGGAAACCTCAGAGGAGGGAGAAATGTGGAGGTGTTTAGTTTTATATATGATTGTTACTACTGACTCCCTTCTGAGCACTCTGAGTGAGGTTTGAGGACATGCATTGCCTTTTCTCATCTGTCCATCCAATTACTTTGTTTTCATTCTGTTCTGTATTTTAAGTTATGGCAAACTGAGGTGGAAGAGGTTTTTGTGACACATTTCTGCAGCTTTTTCTAATTCATTCCTGGTTTTGTGTATGTATGGCTCTGCCCCAGCACCTATTTGTGCAGAGAATTTGGAAGCTGTTCACCGAGGCTTTCCAATTGCCCTCTCCTCTTTTGTCCACCTGTGGAGCCATCATTTGTGTAGCTGCAAGCAGAGCAGACCGTATCTCAGGGGAGGAACAAGGACTCAACGCTTGTATTCAGAGTGATTGGCAGGGAGCCTCATTCTTAGAAATACCGTAGGAATGTCACACTAGAGCACTTGGGAAGACAGAGATATATATAGAGCTCCCCTTCATTCAGCTGTTGTCTAATGGAGTTTCTGCCTATTGCCTGAAGTTAGGGAGTGTATTCATTATCTAGTGCATAATGTGGTTGATTGCAGGCTTTAAAGTAGGCAACAGTGCTTATAAACCAACAAAAGTTGATCAGAATTAAAGCTGAAATATCAGTAAAAATGTGTGATCAGCTATTAGGAATAGTTTTAACAGCAGTCTTTAGTCAGCTTCCCCTAAAACAAGGCACATAATCTGTTGATAATAATGATAAATATCTTTAGAGATGTTATGAATCGAACCTCAGCACTGACTTTCAGTAATATTTATTGTAAGACTCCATGACCTGTTCAGTGTCCCCTTATGCACTGCTTATCTTCTGTTGCTCTTTGTAACTGAAATCTGCTTTGAATTTTTGCAGAATACTCACTTCAGCTGTATTTTTGAAAGGGAACATGACATCCAGTCCCCTCCTTAGAGTCCTGTGAATGAGCCTTGAAATGTTACAATGCTGTTTTAGTATTTGTCAACGTTTGTATAAGATGGTGCACAAAGCCAAACCATAAAGAACTCAACGCTTAAACAAAGAGCAGTAAGCATCTGAATTGGCCTGAGAGCTTGAGAGATTACTTGAGCTCCAGAGATTACCATGGACATTTGTTTCAGTTATTTTTCCTAGCTCTTCGTGTAGCTTGCACCTTTGCTACTAGGCAGAAAGCCAGTACCCCTCTGTCAGAGCAGCCCAGAAACATGTTACTGGGGGACTGCAGCTTTTCCTAGTCACAGAAGAATACACTCAAATGGTAAAACACTGCTGAATACAAGGCTGAACTATCTTAGCTAACAGTAGTTTTTCTGATAGAGCAGTTAATGCTGATCCTGTTGAGTTGATGCCCTTTTCTGGCCTCTGTTAAAAAGTAGAGGATAGAGTGGATGTCATTTGGTTTGGTTGAAATAGAGAGATTTACTCCCACCTCCATTTCATCTAGCTTTAAGCTTGCTTCCAGCTGGAACAAAGCACTCCTTAAGTTTGGGCAGTGATATCTTGAGCTACTGGAAAGGGGCCAGTCCACAGCACTTGATTTCAAGGAGATTTAATATAAAGTTTTTCCTCAGAAGAATGTGAACTTGGTGCCAAAGGCCTTGATTAAGACCATTTCTAAGCCTGTTGGACATTGTCAGATGCTTTTCCTGGCGATTTAATTAGCTTTGTAGGAAGGTTTAGTGTCAGCTCCGAAAACAAATGGGGAGAGAGGGTATTGCTGGCTGTCAACAATACATTAAAGTGTTATGTGAGAATTCAGCTTTAAAAGCATTTTTCTCAAGTATTAACCACAGTTCTCATAAATCATGGAATAACAGTTTCAAAATTATCCTATACAGGCTGTGCTGAAGAAATCTTAATTATGTGAAAGCTTACATGAAATGGTGACTTGAGGTTTGCCCCAGCTGGAGGGACTCTGTGACTGATACACCCAGTGGCATGGCAGAGCAGGTCACGGAGGATTTTTCACAAGGGTGAAGTAAGTAGGAAAGACAGAGAAGCTGGCTGACATTCAGAAACACAGCTGCCAAATATCACCTCTGCTTAGCAGAAGGCAGGGTGGTCTGTGCTCAGGTGTCCCCTTGTAAGAGGAGCCCTCTGGAGAGCTGTGCCAGCACAGCCACAGCCACGCTTTTCCTTAGGGCCCTTGCAGGCAGGGTGCTACTCTGGCATTTTGACCCCACTATCAGCATGCCACCTTTATTAGCATAAAGTGGAAATGAGTGCACAGTCCTGCCTTGGTATGGGACAAAACCTGACTTGCCTTGCACACTGCTGTTGCTGGGGGAGGCGTGATGCTAGTCTGGACGCCCAGCTGGTCACGGAGGTCGGGTGCACTGTGGGAACCAATGCAGCCCTGCTGTGCATAGGTTAGGGAAAAATGAAATGGGAAGTTCTGGCAGGGGGAGAGCAATGGACACCGCGTGTAAAGCTGCGGCTAATGCTGCCTGCTGTGCCAATGTCATAGAGGTTCCTTTAATGATCCCCTGTGCCATTTCTAGAGGAGATCGTGGGGGTCTTGGCAGATACTTGCAGGGCTCCGGAGGTGTTGGAGGCAAGGGCAGCTTTGTCATTACTCCAAGTCCCGACATGGTAGTTTGTCAGCTGGTTTCTAAGTGGAAAACGTGGATTTCAGAAGCACAGGAGGAATCTCTCACTCCTGTCCGATTGCAGCCAGCAGCATGGGGGCTGCTGCTCACTTTGTTGTTCAGATCCCACGCCCTGCTGTCCAGCTTGTGCAGAGAAACTTACATTTTCTAATATGTGCATCTTCCAGAAGTGGAAGCGCTGGGGGGGGGGTGCTGTCTTGGGTGGTAGAGAGCAGAGCACAGAATGGTGTACCCTGCTATATGGGGTGAGGGAAAATGAAACCAAAGCATAAGTATAGGTTGGAAAGCGGAGATGGCAGCCTGTTACCTTGCTGCATCTACTGCCGCCTCCATGGAGTAGTTGTGTGCTCCACTGCAGCCTGAGCTACGTACACCTATTGTAGGGTAGGATTATAACGAATGCTCAGGGATTATTGTTCTATAGATCCTTTCAAATCCGGAAGGCTTACATCGCTTTCTAGTCAAGACAGATTTTTTTTTCATATAGAGAAGATTGAAATCTATGTTGCCATTTCAAAAACGTAGATGATGATGATTTCTTCGTCATCTGTAATGTGCTGTTTTCAAGTATAACAGCTTGGCTTGGAGGAGGCAGCAGAGAGGATCCCACCTGCAGCATGTATCTGCACACTTGCACGCAGTCTTTACCGAATGCTGCCTGGGTCCATCTGTCATGACAGAGTAAAAATAATTCCACAACACTGTATGCTCTGCAGTCTCACTAATATAGAGCCATGCTTAGTAATAAATCAAATGCCTAGGTGTCATGTTTCATCCTGTGCAATTAAACTTTGTAAAACCTCGAAAAATGTATTTTAACATAAGTAGCAGTTCACTGTGAGAACCTCTAATGTGTGTTTGTCACGGTCGATTCAAAAATTCATGTGATGCACTGAGTGTGACAGTGATGAGAGGATCGTCATTTCAGTATTCATGCAGTTCCATGATTATTTACCAAAGTTCCAGGTTAGCTGTATGGAAAATACTAACCCAGGCTATTTTGTATGTGAAGTAAATATACAATTAGACCCGTGTCAGATAGTTGGGGTCAGCAAGCACTCGCTCCATTTTTTCTGTGGAGCAGTATAATGTGACATTTATGATAGTGGGCTGTGGTGCCTAAACCCTTACTTAGGCTTCCTGAGTCAAGTCTTTGTAAAGCGGTGCTCATGTCAGCTGGCAGGGTTACTCCTGCTCATAGCGTTTTTTAAGCTTATCTCCTTCCTTGCAAGGCTGGCTGTTTAAAAAACTCTTGATGTAATTTGTGCCAATCTCCTGCCCCCACCAAATTCTAGAGAGCTTTTTCTGCACTCTTCACTGTCTTACAAAGGGTCTTTGTGATTTTTGACATTTCTGTGATGGAGCATTAAGTAGTATAAATTTGAGGTCATGAGGGAAAACAAAAATAAAATTTGCATGCAATTCCAGGTTGTTTTCATAGCTGGTGAATAAGCTCTGGCATTAGGATGTAGTTGTGATTCACTCAAGTAAAAGGTCATCAGCAGATCAAAATGAGAGCTAAATACCTTGACAAAAATATCTACTATGGCTAATTTTTTTTACTTCATCTGTGAGCTTTACTTCAGGAAAGCATTATAATATTGTCTAGTAATGTTTCTACAACAAACAAGAGCACTCTTACCGGGGCTGTGAAAACTAGCTTGCTGCTGAAATGTTCTGTAGTAGGGAGGACCCCAACAGTGTGGATTTTCTTAACAAAATGCAAGCACTTGAAGGACTTTTCTAATTATTATTGTATAGCCATATCAAAAAAATAATTTAACATTTTACAGTAAAATACAGTGTAGCCTGTGGAGTTACTAGTTCTGATATTCTGTAAATAAAATATTTTGACACGGTTGTGATGTGGAGTGTTGAAGCCGTCTGTCTCACATGGGCACTGTGTAATTACCCATCCTAATCGCAATTATGTAATCTAGTATGTTGTTACAAGATTAGGGTATCTATTTATGTAGCTGAATCCCTGAAACGTTGAAAGCACTGAAAATTACTGTGGGGAAAAGAAGGAAATGTAAACATTTGAAAATTGCATTTAGGAAAGGCCGTTAGGGTTAGAAGACACGCTGCCAAAATCAAGGATATTTGCAATCAAAGGGGAGGCAGCAAGTGTAGGCACAAAGCAGCGCTGCGGCTGTGCCAGCAGTGCTCTTGCAAGGCGCCCCGGTGGGCAGGCTCATGTCTGCCCAGGACCGCTGTGCACAGTCATCCCTGCCATGCCTTTTGGGCCACCCAAAACGTGTCACGCTCGCTGGGCTCGGGTCGTTCATGGCTTTGCCCTGTGACTGCACCGGAGCTGGGCATCCTCGGGGGAGGACACCTTGGCTTAGTCTTTGCCACCACCGGGGAACAGCTCGGGCTGGTTGCAAGTTGAAAGCTCGGAGGTCGCTCCTTCCTCTCTAATTGTCTGCCTTGTCAAGGGAAGCTGTTCACTCTAGGTCAAAACTTCGTGCCATTTTCAAATTAAAGTTCATTGTTGAAGGCTCAAGTCCGAGTTCTGTACTTCTGTGACAGCTTTTCAGTTACAAGTGCAGTGAATTATTCTTTTGCTGCTTCCCTTGCCAGGTAGGGAGTGAATAGATTACCTGGGGTTCAGCCCTTCTGCTGAGAACAGAAGCTTCTCGCTCAAAGGGAGACTGGTCATTGTGCACCTCGACCCAGCCCATCATGTCGGGCTGTTTCGCTGTGTATGGAGGAGGCGCGTGGAGAGAATTCAGCAAGGAAAAATGTTTTGTGCTTTAGGGAGGAAGTCCTATAGCAGGCAGGGAGAAAAAGCAAAAGAATTATTCACAGTGCTTATAACCGAAAAGGTCTCGGAAGAATAGAAGTCTTAAGACTGGAGGCTTTCATCATGAATGTGGATTTGAAAACAAGACCAGGTTTTTGACCTAACTTGAGCAATATGCACAGGAAAGATACCCTTGCAGAAGTGGTTAATGCAAGCAGAGGGGATGATTAAATGAGTTAGACCTTGTAAAAGGATCCGTTTATCAAGGCTGTGTACCGGGGGAGCAGCCATCCTCGGGAGGCTGGCAGGGGGATTTGCAGAGCCTTTCTTTGTAGGTCATGGCTTCCAATTTGTCTTAACTTGCTACTGATTAAAGTCACCGGTGAATCTCTCTGTATTAGCTGTCCAAAATGAATTTGTTATCTCAGTATTGCTCCAGTGGGTGCTGCTGCCTTTTGCAGCATGAGTTGCCATCACAGTGGCCCTCTTCCCAGCAGACTCAGCAGAGAACTAGAGAAACAAAACACTGTTTGTGTCTTCCCAAGGCTCCAGTTGGGTCCCCAGAGACTATAAAGGGTAGTCATGGCTCCACAAGAGATCTCTTGGGTGACTATGCAAAATTACTCTCTTTCACAGGGCTCCAGGTCTGTCTGTCAAATAGTACCATGGTACACCCTCTTTGTAAAACCATTGAGATCTGTTGATGAATAGTGCCATGGGAGAAACGTGAAGGTAGTGGTGAGGGTTTCCTGGGGTGTAGACACAGTGCACAGGTCAGACTGTTTGACATGCCCTTTTTGTGTATTTTTGACCAGTTTTTTATATCTGGTCCCCAGCACAAGTGACTTGTAAAATGCCCTAACAAAGAGCATATTCCCTGTGGATGGGGAAGGAGAGCTAACAACTTGTATTGAAGCCATCAAAAGACCAGAGCCCGTGCATCCAGAGCAAAAAGGGGTCCCTTGGAAACATCAACATGAGAATGGAGACCAACAGCACAGAAAGAAAGAAGAATAGTGGCAATAGTAGATCTCTTGGCCAAAGCTCTTTCGTTCTTTGATGGCCTCTATGCTCTTGAGTTTTATGTACACAATATTTCACCTCTAAACCGAATACAAGTATTCATTAATACCAGTCAAGACTTGCAGTGGAGTTCTTAAATGAGATTCTTCTGCTGAGTCAGATAGATGACACATCCACCTTCTCATGTTACATTGCCTAAAATAGAGAGCTTTTTAGAAGCGGAATTAGAGTGCATCTTGTCTCACTTCATTCTGCATACTTGCACGGGGATGCCAAAAAGCTACTTCTCAGGCCACAAAGTGATTTCACTGCAGATTCAAACATCCCTTGTTTCAATAATATATATTATATCAGTGGCTTATTTCAGGTGTTGGAAGGGTGGATAACAGTGGTTTAGAGGAAGACTTCTTTCCTGAAGGCTCCAATAGCAGTTTGGTACTTATCTCCCCAGTAGCTTTTAATGGGAATTAAGCACCTACAAGCCATTTTTTTGCCTTAGAATATCTCCCCCGCAGGCTATAGAAGAAGATTGGTAGCATTAAAAATGATGACATTTATCCAAGAAATGGCAAAAGGGAGCACAATAACCCTGCACTTTACAGGTGCTTTTCATCAAAAAAGAAGCCCCACATCTTTGCAAATTCAAGATACAAATGTTGCTGCATCCTGACGTTTGACCAATTCAGTGAACTCTTTAAAAAGAGCTTGTATCAGTGCTATGTGCCAGCCAAAGACGCAAAGTGAAATATATACGCTGTCTCATTTCTCATTGCAGTATATTTTGACAGCAGAAGTCAGAGCTCTGGTCAGAGCAATCAGAGTGAAAATATGGTATATTCTGAAGCATTTTATAATCTTAAGGACAATGTAAGTGATGTGTAGGTTACCAGGATAGAAGACTCTGGATGCTTCCTCTTCCCATCAGTCTCTGGGTGGGTTAGTGGTTAATTATAACCTGCCACTTGGGTTTTACCCATGTGACTAGCAATGATTTCCCTATTCCTAGATTAATTAAAATGTTAAATAAGATCTGTCCCTAACACCGGTCTCAGGGGTAGCATGTTATCATTTATCCTTACCCTTTAGTTATGGACATTTAGTAAGTTTTCAGACATCTCCACCAGGATTTAATCCCAATCAGCTTCAGTTTTGGGGATGGGCTTTTATGAAATGCTATAGCATACTTTTCTGTTGACTCTCTAATCCAACCAGAAGGAAAATCTTGGGTTTACTACTTCTCACCTGCTGTTTTTGTATCCCTGATGAGTCCTAGGTTTACTGCTAGTGCTTCAACATAGGCAGGTTTGTCGCTCACATTTGTTCTGTCACAGTTTTGGCATTACAGGGCAGCGATTCCCGGATCACCCTTTTTGCCGCCTCTTGCAGTAGGTTCTGCTGCTTTTCTGATTCTCAGATGGTTTAGCTCTCTACAGACTTTAAAATAATTGCAATTGATATAGTAAATTCGTTAGCTAATTCCCATAACACATTGGCATTAAAACTAAAACCTGAGTTTTCTTCCCTGTACTTCTTTTTGAAAAAGTGCTGAGCGGCTCACGCACTTGAATCCTAAATGGTGTGCCATTCTCCCTTATTTATCAGCCCTACTTTTCTGCTATTTAGTTCTACTATCTCCTCATTTCCCAGAACTTTTATGGCAGCATTACATCATTCTGGATTTTCTACTTTCTTGACTCGTCTATACTGCTTTTTCTTGTTTTGATCCTGTGTTGTTTCTGTCATGCCTTTCTACTTCTTCATTCCAGCTTTGGTTTGGGGTTTTGGGGGTTTTTTTAAACTACTAATTTCATAGTGGAGCCATGCTGCCCTCCCAGTTCCCACAGACCAGGCTGGCTGAGTTGGTGGGAGAGTCTGTCTACACAGAGCAGATGTATAACAAATTTAGCTATTAATAAATGACTGTATGACAGTTACTATTTCTGTACCCCTTCCTTTTGGGGAGCCACATATCAAAATCTGCACATTAACAGAACTCTCTTTAATTCCACTTTTCTTGTGACTCAGTGGCAATAGCATTTGCTCTTTTATTTGGCCATCACAAGGGAATAGTAATAGATTTTCTTTGAAACCATTTTCCCTCATCATTTCCCATTATAGCAGTATACTTTGGCTTGTAAGGATCTCCTCATCCCCTTCTGCTGAAATAGTTTCTTGTACAGCAGAAGTCGTGTAATAGAGCTGTGGTTGCACTGAAACTATCTGAAGATTTTTTTATTTTTTAAGTCTAAATTCCATTTTAACAAATATCAAGGAAAGCCTGGGAGTAGGCAGAGGAACGTGGTTTATTTCCTGTGATCCCAAACGGACATTCCTCCAGTCTCTCACACACCAATATTTTGGATGCTATAAAATGTTTTGAGTTAAAATGCAGGGGGAATATGGACACACACTTAAGCTGGTTTCCCCTGAGCACTGTGGCAATCATGTACTGGTTGTTTTGAAAATGGAGGATTGCAGTAAAAACTAATTCCACCCTGTGATGCTTTAACAGTGCTTTGAGATTCTGCTTGTGTAACAAGCAATGGGCTGGTGAAGTTTAAAACCAGAAAGATGCAAGCACCTAGGAATACAAATAAAAGTATTTCTGACCTCACCTTAATAATTGTGATCAAAAATATACCCTGACATTGATAACTAAAGCAAAAGAGCAGCTGACAGAAGTCAGCCGGAAAGCACAAGGATTAGCTGGTAACATTCTGATCTGTACAATTAGGTGGATGCTATTAACATCTAAGTAGTTTAAAAATCAGCTCCCTGAAATACAGAACTGTGTGCTTGAACTGTAAAAATGCCGTCATTCTACCTGACTCAGTGATAATTGCCTAGTAAGTGCTAAACGTAGTGAAAATGCAGCAAAGGCTCAGAAATGCAGGCTAGGAACCAGTGATGGGAATGAAAGCAACATTCATCTTAAAACAAATTCAAAACAGCATTCAGTTTAAAGAAGGGGGGGGGGAGAAAAAAAAAAGGAACAAAAAACCCCCAAGCTTTTAAAATGCCAAGTTTGATGTAACCAAAGGAGAAAATAAGTGGTGGTGGTTTTCAACTGAAGAAACCAGGGATAAAAACTTAACTGTGAGTATAACTGTTTTCTCACTGTCACACGTACATGCACGCACATGTGTCTGCTCATACGCGTGCTGGAGCCAAAGGGTCTTTTTTTTATTCCCCATATCTTCAGCCAAAGTCTGTCTAGATAGTTGAGTTTGCCGATGTGAAAGCAGATTTGCTGGATAAATCACAGTTCTGTTTGGCAACAAGTTGCTGTTGTTGTTAGCACATCTGAAAACTCACTTCTTGGCACTGCATCTTCTGCTCCTCAAGTTTTGTCTTGTCTTGCTTGCTGAGGCTAATCTACCTCACCAGGATGGTCCCTTTGAGTTGGGCTGCCCTCTCTGTGTAGTTAGACTACAGCCCTGCAGAGTTCGTCCCCTCCCGTGGTTTTGCATGCCGTGCTGAGCTGCCTCCTAGCCCTGAAAGGCTCATTTGCTCCAGGGATCAGATGCAGGAGAACTTGACACAAGACAGGGAGGTAATCCGAAGGGTTTCACAGAAAAATAAGAGATGGGACTTGACGGTGACCTTTCCAAGTTAACTCTTAGCCCAATGGCAGGATGCCACTCCTTTGGGCGAAGGGAGCACATGTGCTGCTTGGGTATGGTGCAGCTCAGAGGGCCAGGCAGGACACAGTAGATGCATGCTGCCTGTCCAGGCTGACTGAGAGATTGCTTTAGGGATCTTAACAGGGTAAATAGCAGCACTTTTTTCTTCCTTAATAAGAAAGGAAGCGTGTATGTGCAGCTGTAACTATCTCTGTTTCAGAGCTATAAGTCTCTGTCAGCTTCAGTGCCTCATGCATTCCTCATACAGTTAATGCAGCAGCACCTGGGAGAAAATATGGTCGAAATCACCCACAGGCTCAGCCAAAATAAGCTGAATCAAGAACCATCTTGCTATCACCCCTGGCAGCAGCATCAGTGTGTGAACACCTCAGTAGGAAGCTGCTTCAGAGAAGTTCTCATGTCAGTGTGCTTGGAGATGTGTCTGGATTCAGAGTGCATCGCCCTAAATCCATTGGCTCTATTTAAAGCATTTTGCTTGAACATACATGCCGACTATTTAGAAAAGCTTGCTTTTTTGCTGCCATATTTCTACAGATCTCATCTTATTTGGAAGGGGGGGGGGGGGTGTCTGTGTGTTTTTTTTATTTCCACCTTTCACTCTGGATGGTGAAGAAGAAAGTCGTTTGACTCCAAAATGAGAAGTTTGCTGCTGGTGGTGTCTCTGCTACCACCACTACAGGTTCATTGGAAAACAGGGAGTAAAACTGGGATATTAGTTCAGTGATACAGTAATTCAGAATTTTGCATGTAATATTATTAATGATGAATGAGCCAGAATAGATGCCAGCTTCCTCTCCTAGAGCTACATTTATTTTGCAAAACAATAGGATAAGAAGATGTTTAGCTTCATTTTTGTTAATACAGTGAGCAGACATGACTGATTACACACAGGGAACAGAACAGTTATGTTAAAAAAATGATGCAGTCATTTTTCTGCCTATAGCCACATTTCAAAAACACAAAGGATTATTTGTAGATCACTGGGAAGTGTTAAATTAGTTCATTGAATATTCTGTTAATATGCAGAGATTCAAAAACAAAAGATGCAAAGGTAAGAATTCTTTGCATCTGTACTTTCTCATCAGAGAATACCAAAGACAAACAACAAATTTAAAAAAACCTAACCACCTCTTGCAGGTTTGGATAAGGGAGGAATTAGAGCTGTTCCAGAGGGGGGAAATAAAATTTAGATAAAATAGGAGAATTTTCTTCTTCTCACTCATAGGTAATAGGCACTGACTACTGTTAGCAGGCTGCCAGGACTGGGGAGGTCAGCTCCACTGCAGAGGGTACCTCCTCCTGTGAGAGCAGCCTCAGCAGGAGGTCCTCAGGCCAGGAAAGACCCTTGATCCACATTTGGTGGATGTATTTCTGTTGTGAATGGTGCATCATCTCTGTGCTAGTGCCAGCAGAGAAGTGAGGTATGCTTTGGTATGCTGTCTAGCACAGATGGGAAGATCCTGTCATCCTCACAGACATTCTGTGTTTCTGCGTGTCTGGAAAGGCTGAACTGTGCCACTGGTTTTGTCAAGAGATTTTGTAGTGATTAATATTTGACCAGCTCTTAGGAGGTAATGGAGGCTTGTTGTAGTATCTTCCCTATTCAACTCCTGCCACACACATCTGAATTTATTTTCTTCCTGATTGGCTTTAAAGGTGTGTAATCGTGTGAGACCTAGACCGTTGACAGCACAATTTTAATTCTTACCAGCCACTCAACAGACAATTGGTGCAGCAGGAACAGAATGCAGGTTCCCACTGTCCCCTCATTTTAATAGACGCACTGCTGTGTCAGTTTCATTAATCGTCTCACCTCTGAACACGGTATTGAAATGGTACCGGCTTCTCTCTTGGCCTTTCATATTCTTGCCATGCTCATGGGTGACTGCAAGCAAGCTGGCTGTATCTTTGTAAACCTGAGGATACACCTGCACCACACGTTCGGTTCAGTATACAAGTGCTCATGCTGGCTCTCAAGAAGGATCTTGTTTTGATAGCGTGGAGATAAGCATGGGCTAATTTACCTTGCTTGTGAGTTAACTCAGTTCAGCAGAGCTGTACCTGAGCTATCTGCCATCTCTTTAGGCCAGGGGTTCAACTTTGATAGGCTTGGGGTATGCTACTCCAGTACAAACAGGAGATGTTGCACAGGGACAGATTTTGCATCACTGGCATTCCTATCTGTAGCAGGAACAGCTTGATGCTTTCTCCTGACAGTAAATAGTCAGTGTGTCACTGCTTAACAGAATAAAAGCAAGGACAGGAGTGCAATGCTAAGGTTGCTGTTGTAACTGAAGACTACCTACCCGGTGCCCTGAAGCTTCTTTTTGCTGCTTGCATTAACTACTATTCTTGATTTTCTTCAATTATTTTTCAACTGCAAAATACCAACAATGTCTCTTTTTTTCTTTTATTTTCTTTTTATAGCACTTTAAGTGCCTCTAGCTCTTTGACTTTAGCCATATATCTATCATCAGGAAGGTTGTTTTAGATCTGCCTACATTTAGCCCAATGCATAAAGAGAAGTGTTACTGCTGATCTCATTTTGAAATGTTACAAAGAGGGAAAATGAAATTACTGCAGGTCGTTTTGAAGCAGGAGCAGGTTTTGTAGTCAGAAACAATGTTTCAGTGTTACTGGGAAGGAAAAAGGGAACTGATGACAAAACCAACACTGAGAAGAAGGGCGGGCCTTTGCTGCTTTGAGCAGCACCCTGTTGCATCTACTCGGACTGCCCAGCCTCTCCAGTGACAGGAATCACTGTGTTCATAAAGAGTTCTGGGCAGGCTGAGCTTTATTTCGAAGGATCATCTTTGAAATATGTTGATTATCAATATTTAAAAGGGCTCAATTAGAAGTTCAGGCATATTACACAGAGCAGCTAATAAGAGCCATGGTGTGAAATACAATAGCACTCTGGTGACACTGTTATGGCATCACGGTTAATGACCAAAATATTAAAGAACTTATTGAAGTTCAATCATCAATCAAGGTAAATTGATTCTTCTGGCAAAGAATGCAAATGCGTTCCTTTGATATTGCGTGAATACCAACTACCGAGGCTTGGCTCACGCTTATTTCTATGGTTATCAATTTATGAACAGCTGGATGAGCCGTGGTGAAAGGAAGGGGGGAGTAGCAATAATTAACTTTCCGTTTACTAATTACTGGCTGAAATTGTCACAATAATCCTGATTGCTACATTTCTGCTCAAAGTTATCCTCCTTCCTCTTTGTATGTTGTCTCCATTGTTGTTTCTGTTGAACCTGGGGCTACTTTCAACAGAAGAAGTTGGAGAGGGGATGAACGGTTTAGGTCTTTCTGCAATCAGTGTTTCCTTCAGACGCTAAATGTGTGTGAAAGTGTCTCAGTCTGTCTTGGTCAAAGTTGCCATTATAATCAAGATATCACTGGAGCAGAGGCTTGTTCCCCTGCTGTCAAGAGGTCATCGGTGCCTCTTCAGATCCTGCTCTGGTTCTCTTTCACGTTTCTCGTCCAATTTGCTCTGTTGGGCCCTGCACTCAGAAGGTCTTGTACAGCTTCTCCGCTCCAGGGGTTTGTTCCTTTTACTTACTTAGTTCTTTGGCTGTGCCAGTACCATCAGCCTTTGCTTTGTTTCCTGGTGGAGATCTTGCCTGCAGCTGTACTGCCCCGGGCACGGAGCTTGCCTGTTGTCCCTAGACCCTGCACACCTGGGGTGCTCTTCCCATCTCTCTCTCCGAAGCCTGTAAACACAATACAATACCTGCTATTTTAGTACGATCCCTCCTTCCCCCAAGCATGCTGTGTTACTGTCACATGGGGTAAGTTCTTGGGGCGCATCCTGTTCCACGGGGAGTAAGTTTCAGGACAAGATGAAAATCTTCAGAGGCTGCAGCTGGTTTCCAGCAGTGTGATATGCTGCAGCTAAAATGGGTTTCAAACATGCCCTTTGCTCAAATGTCCCCTCTCACCAGCATGGTGCAGTAAGCCTCAAGCTGGGCGACCTCATGACTGCACTTGGCATCCTGTGAGTGTTCCTTGCATGGGTGCTTTGTTGGTTCCCAGTGTGGGTGACAGGCAGACTGTCCTCTCACCTGAGTCATCACAGGAGCGGCAGAGGTCTAATGGACGCTAATGATAAACACTGATCTCCTCTCATGCTGCTTATACAAATGTCACATTATGCTCTTATAATGAAAAGCGAGAACAAGCCATTCCTTACCACAAGGACAAAGAGCTGGCACCATGACCATGGCTAGCAACTCCTGAAATCTTGCCAGGACTGATAATATGCAAACTAAAATTGCTGTAGTAAGAATTACGTTTGTTATATTTCATTAAAAATACCCTTGTTAAACATTTTTGGTGAAAGACCAAACTGTCAGAAATAGACCTAGGTTTATAATTGATTTTTCCTACGTGGACTGCTCTCCATCCAGCGTTTGAGTGAGCTTCATTTATATGTGAAGTGCATGTCGAGTAAGTGTAGGAGCTGTAGAAGACAGGGACAGAAGAGCTAAGTTGTTGCTGAGGAGGAAGGAAGTGCAAATGAGAGAGAGGTCAGCCATTCTTCCCAGGAATACAGATTTTTTTTTTGAGAGATGGTTCTTGTCTTTTGTTCCTCTGCCCAAAGTTACCCTGAGGACAAGTGCAGTAACAGAGGTTTTACATGCCCATATTTTTTCTGACAATGAGGAATGCAGGCCCTAACTACAATACGTGGTACATAAAAGGCCACAAGAAGTAATCTACAAATGGAAAAATATTCCATGCAGCAAAAGACTTGAAGCTCTGTGTGCTGCACTTACCAGAAGGAAGAGCAAGAGGTGAAATATTTGTGGAGTACGAGTACCTAAAGTGAGAGAAGGCGCTAGCTGCAAAGAATGACTGTTTAATCCATCAGACAGCCAGAACAAGAATCAATAACTGGAAGCTGAAACCAGAGAAATTGAAGCAGAAATAAGGCTCAGATCTCCAACAGTGGGGCTGATTTGCCACTGGAAGTGTTGGCTTCTCTATCTCTTGATGTTATCTAATGCTGGACACCTTTCTGCAAGACCTTTCAGCCCAGCGTAGGTGGAAATAGAGTACAAGGCGGGTGTGAAGGGCTGCTGCATGGAATTTGTCTGATATGGCAGGTCACGCAAGGTGACCAAATGCTCTTTCTGGTCGTATAATTTTTACCTGGAAATATAGCAGGTAATTTCTGGATTAACCCAGCTTTGTGGTTCTGGTTAGATTTTTTCCTTGAAAACAGCAAAGAACTGATTTTCACTCACGTTATTTTGAAGTGTGAATGAAATGAAATTCATGCTTATCAGTAAGTAATGTCCAATGGGGTGGCATGGAGAAAAAAACCAGAAAGCAATCGTATGAATTAGTGGCAAATCTTGCTCTCAGTCTTTGCAGGCACACTGCTTCCACCACATTAACTAGGTCCTTCCACCTTGCAATTTCATCTCTGCATCAGATGGCAACTTAAATTCCTTTACAGGAAAGTGCAGGTCCCTGAACTGGGCTATCAGAAAGGTGGTAGCTGTACTAAAACTCACACTGCTGGATCAATGTGCCATGAGTCCTACTGGGCCATCTAGAGTGGATGTTTCTCTTTCAGGTGAGAGCGAGCCATGAAACTGGCTCAGCGGTGGTCCTGGGAGGTCGCTGTAAAAACAGACTCGGAAACTGAGGCTGAGCTTTTTTGTGCAGTGCTGATTTGGGACTTCCCGGTAAAGTCAGAGTAAAGGGAAGGGCTGAGTTTTGAGACCATGTTCTGCTAGTGATTGACCACTAACAACAAGCCTCGATCTTCAGCCCATTGACACAGCATAGAACTGAAAGCAGCTCTTTCAGGAAACAAGACCAGGGATGGACGGGTTACATGGATGTGGGGCTCGGATGTCATCAACTTCCCCTAAAAGGAATCTTTCTCAAGGTTGCTGGAGAGAAATTGGCATCCCTGAGAGTGAGAAAGGATGTAGCTGCAATGCTGCAGCTGATAGAAAATGTTGTCAGGTTTCCTCAACTGTCAGTTTCGGAGGAAAAGAAAATGTAGCACAGAGCTGCCAGCACATCTGGCATGAACTAAAGGTTTAACTAAACTAGAGCATCCATCCTCCAGCTTGGCTGGTTTACACACTACCCAAGAACAAACTCTGTGGAAAAGCAACATAACTGTGTTATCAGCTCCTACTGCCAGTCATACTCTATTAGAGGAAGCACCCCTTCTCACCTGAGTTAGGTGGCCTCTAGGAGCACTGCTCTGGACTAAGCTTGGTCTGTGCCAGCAGGGTTGTTCTCAGGTTATTTGACACTGAGTGCCTTGTTTAGCATGTCAGTAACCACAATTGTCAGGTATGGATTTTGGTATCTCCCTTTTTCCTCTGGAAATGGCTCATAACTAATCATGTCACTGTTCTATTTTTAGGTATGAACACAAAGCTCACCCTTTCTCCTACGGTCATTATTCATTAGCAAGCTATTTCCATTAAATTATTATATATCTCCTATTACTTGTAACTGTAGCTTGACAACACAGAAAGACGTTAGGGTCATTTTCACATTTGGTGGAACCAAGACTCAGACCCCAGTGGTCCCAGAATCTGAACTTGCACAATGTTTAGGGTCAGTCAGCTGTGCTCAGGGAGGAGCAGTATCTGCTGTGCTGAGCAGGAAACAGCTAGTTAAGAATAAATGGAGCACTCAGAGATTGGAAGCAGAAATATTCGTCCTCTTATCATCGCCATCTGCTTTTTTCCCATTGAGGCATGTGGCATACTTCACTTCGGTCTAATGCCAGCTCTGCCCAGAGGGGTTTAGATGAAACAAATGAAATTCCTTTCTTCCTTATACTGTCCTTGTAAAGTTGCCTGACCATAAGTCATTGCCCTTTTCCCCCAAGGTTAAAAACGAAACAAAATAAAAGTGGTGACCGTATTACTTTTCGTCTCTGTCTACATTTCCTTAACGATTTAAGACTTTCTGGTATTAGTATGTGATGCGCATAATTGTTGGGGGGATGGTTGCATTTATATTGAGACCCCCTTCCTCATTGCCGTCATCACCGCATCCCGTAGCTTATCTGTGCACAGTCACTGGGATGGTGTAGATGCTGTGTTACTTCAGCTTGATGCCTAGTTAGACTCTCTGTCCAGAGAGATGTTTTAAGGCTTGCCAAACCAGTCCAGTCAATTGTGCTCCCATCCAGTCTAGTCCCACTGCAGAGAGCCTGTGGAGCAAACTGGCAGCTATGGCCATTTCTACCTTCTGATCTGAAGAGAACTTTTCAGACTCTTGTGAGCTTTAAGCCTGCAGGAGCCCACCCGGCCCAGCCTGCACATCCTAATGAGTTCTTCTTTCAATTGCTGCCTTGCCTAGACCTTCTTCATCTTTTCTTCTCTCCCTCCTGCTCCAATGCAAAATGATACAGTACTCTGGCACATTTCCTCATTAGCACAAATTTCTGTGGTGGCTGAATTGTTTGAAATGTTAAAATCTGGACTATGATTGTCAAAGCCAGGATGCTTAGAAAAGAATGGCTCTTTACAGAGCCATATGCAGCTCAAGCAAAATTAGAAAAAGAAAATCTGTCTGTAAAGACAGTGTGCACTTGACTGACTTTTTTTTTTTTTAACAGAGCACCTCGTAACACTTGCAAATATCTACTGTAACCACAGCCCGAGCTTCTTTATGAGCATGCATAGTGGGCAGTAGTTTTCCCTGGGCATTTGAAGTTGTGCTGCTTGGGGAGAAGATGTGCTGCGTGGGGAGCAGGCAGCAGCTTTGTTGTAGACGCCCAGCAGTGATGGGCAGAAGCTGTGCAAGGCAGTAGTACTAACTAAAATCCTGTTCATACAGAGCTGTGCATTACTCAGGACTGGCAATCCTGTCCACTCTCTTTGGACCTGCAGGGTTTAATAAGCTGTGTATGCTGCCTCGGCATAGCAGCTTTCCCTCTCTTGCACTGTGAACTCTGCAAGATTTCTCTGTGTCCCTGCTGCAGTTTATAAGCTCTGTCTGCCAGGGATGCTCTGGAGCTCCTTCAGCTTCAAAAAAAAAGGTTGTCATGAATATTTTTAAATATAGCCAGCCAGTCTCTAAGAAGTACTCAAATACAGATTACTAAATGGAGAATTCAACTAGAATGCTTTGAGATACAGTTTTCTAGGAAGGCTGTGAGAGTTTACAGTCTTTTCTCTGCTATCTCCAAAATATGTATTTATTTGACTTTAGATTCCCTTCAGAATTTCTCCTTAGTCAGTACCCTGTACAAGGTGGTTCTTCCACTTGAAAACAGGGCAGTTAATTACAGTCATAAATATGCAGTCACTGGCCGGTCTCCCTGGGTAGATACATACCACTGAAATACGATTTGTGGAATTTGGTTTTGCTGTAGGTGCTGTAGGACATTAAAAATTAATGTCCCCAAATGAGTATCCCATGGGAGGTTATGGTGATACTGATGTGCTCTTGAAACTCGAGACTGTTGAAAACACACATGAAATAAGGGGTATAAGAATTCATATAATCATCTATGAAAAGTTAAACATGAATTAGCAAGAATTGATTGCTTTAGAAGATAGAAGTTTAATTATCCAAAGAGCAGCAATAGTGGTACCGGTCTGTTCCTCAGTATGTAGCCGCACAGAAAGAATTACAATGATGCCATATAACAAAAATTATAGACAATCTAGTGCAACTGTTAAAAACACCTATTTAAAAACATTTTTGATGATTATGAAATTAATTGTACAGCATTTCTGCTAGTATGAAAAGTGCCTCTGTAGTACAATAAGTGGAAGTGTGTGAACTATGAAGCCTTAGGATTATAGTTTCATAGAAAGAGGTGCATGGCATGCCTTCTACTAGATTACGTATTCCCCCTAGAGTACTTCCTTCTTGCAGAGTTTCAGGAATGGAAAAGATGAGCTGTTACATTAGCAAAAATCATTGCCTGCCGTCAGGTATCGTTCTAAGGCTTTGTAATTAGGGAGCTCCTGTAAAAAGGGAGCAAAGTGCTTGCTGTATTGCTGTAGTACAAAACTGATATTAGGCAAATTGAAGCAGGGCAGTGTGGTTTTTGAATGTGTATGTATGGGACAGCTGCAGGTAGGGTCTCAATTAAATGTGTCTGTTACCACGTGGTGTCCCTCCTCTTTAAAGTGTTTTGTACTGTGTTTTTGGGGGTGTTGGTTTTGCTGGCTTGGAGATTTATACAGGCAACTGTTCCTAGTAGTTGCAGTTGCCAATCCCATGCAAAGACAACCAGCTAATGCCGATCCCTGTGCTCTTTGGGTTGAGTACCTGTGCATATCCCCAATGTGGCCAAGATGGGGCATGTGCCAGCTTGCAGTGGGTTGGGCTTGGTCTTTGGTGCCCAGGAGCCATCTCGTCACAGCGCTGTGAGACGTGCTGCTGGGCTGGGAGTTTTGGACACTAACTCGTTCCAAGGCTCCCCGCGGGCGTTTGGGACCTGTGCAGGTGTCTGTCAAAGAGGCATTCAATGGGGACATCTCCCTTTCTCCCTCCAGGGTAGCTTAATTCAGAGACTACTGCCAACAGAGAGGGGTATCATTCGGAGTGAAATTACAGACAACTGACAGGATCCCTGTCCTCGTAAATCCCCAATAATTGTGACAAATGTCTGGAGCGCCGCAGGCTTGCAGTGCTCTGCCAGCTGCCCTGCCAGCCCAGCAGCAGCCTCAGCGGCAGGGCCAGCGGCAGCCTGGCCCTGTCTGGGGGCTGCGGGGGACTCGCTGCTGTCACCCAAGCTGGGGCTTTTAACTGTTTTCTGGCAGGGACGTAGGATCAGATCTGGTTAAAGCAGCCAAAATGGCAGCAGTTGTTTCCTGCTGTCTGATTTGTTCATATTGATTACAGACCCTAGTGGAAACCCACAGCTGAAATAGCAGTTTGCTGACAGTTTTGCTGTGTCAGCAGAATCCTGAGATTTCCGTAGCATGGAATCAGAAGGGAGATTAGGTTATCTGTCCCGATGTCCTCACATCTCAGGCAGTCACCGGATAGTCCTGCGATACACCCGGGCATCTCATTGCACAAGAACCCATCCCAGGCACAGCTGGTGAGCCTGAGCCTCAGGGGAGCCGCTGATGCCCAGGCCTCCAGGAGGCAAGGGAGGTGTTCGCAAGGGGCTCGTGCCATCCCTGCAAGCTGCACTGGTCTGCTCTGGTGGGGAAGCAGCCCTTCCTCCCTCTCCCACTGTCCTCGTCTGCTTTCTCTCCCCAAAGATCCATTAGTATTTCTGATCCCCTTGCTTTCTGCAGGTTTCATGGGATCACTCCCAGCCATTGCTCTCTCTAACCCGTGGTGTACCTATAGCTGTTCTCTGCTGCTTCAAGGAAAGCTGGGAAGGAAGCAAAACCACGGACACACTGCAAATAAAATTCCTCCCTGAGCAAAGGAGACAGTTGTCTGAAGCCCTAGGCTATGGGAATTGATTAGAAGTTGTCTTGTTGCAGCTGTCACACGTGTGCTGGGGGCAACACAAATATCCACTCCTGCCTCCAGCCCACTCAGCAAGGCAGGTGCTGTGGCTCGGCAGTCTGGCTTCCCAAACCAGGCAGCACCCTCAGGCCAACAAGCCCAAACTCCTTTTTCTACACACATGCACTAGTGATGCAGCTTCTCTGGCAGACTGGACAGAACTTTTTATAGTTGTTTTAATCTCCTCTGAAAGATCCCAAGCAGCGGTGAATCCATCATTCTTCCTGGTGACATGCTCCAGTTTTGAATCAGCTTCACAAGGAAGACATGACGCCTGTCCCCAGCGTGGCGTGTGGCTCCAGGGATGGAGGGCAGCAGCAGAGCCACACCAGCACCTGGGCAGCCATGAGGTTGGCCCCAGCACCTTGTCAAGGGTCATGGGCTGTGGCTGTGTGGTGGAAGGAGGTGCAGCCTCTGTGATAGATTTTTCTTTCATGCACTCATAATTGACTCTGATTTTAGCAGCTGGTAAAATACATGCTAAAAGAATGTGTGGGGTTTTGTCCCAGTCTCAGTGTGTTGTTCCTCCCCTTTTTATGTTGCATTGAACTTGCTTACGCAGCAACCTTTTTTTTTTTTTTATTTCAGAATTAAGGATGTGAAATTTCTTTCATTTTAAGATCTTTTAAAAAAAAATATCTGTGGAGCTGCCACATTGAGATTGATTCCTCTGGAAAGTGTGGTATTTAAAGCTAATCTTGCTTGAGTTCGTAAATTGCTTATTATGTGTGGTGCTTAGGACTTGAATCACTTTTCTTGGCCAGGGTGCTCCAAGCTCTAGGGGAAGAAGAGGAGCATGAAAGGTGCAGCTGCATTTAAAACTGAAGTGCTCATTTTGAAATATCTCCCTGTAGCGATGGGAATTTTTTCTCCCCGAAACAAGTGTTTAGTTTCAGTCTGGTTGGAGACACATCCTTAAGGAAAGAAAAGAAAAGGACTGTCTGCAGATTCATTTTTCCATTACTTGGAAGTCATCTTGTATATAATTTAGATGGTTCTTAACGAGGCATAAAGTCACTTTCAGAAAATTGATGACTCTTCGTTCACTCTTCTGTGAAATGAGAGCCTGGAGCCTTCCCTTTGTTCCTTTGGTGGGATCATCAGATCTGATTGCAGAAACGCGATGAAGCTCTTAATCCAAGCACCAGAGTAACCACAGCTCTGGCCTTCTCTTTACTGATCTTGCAGCCGGTCTATGTTTCTATTTCAGCCTAGCATGCTCCTTGTTTCCTTATCTCTAGCGAAACTCATCCCTGGCCTTTTGGGTTTATTAACTCTTTAGTCGCCTAACATTGTTTGGTGGGGTTCAGAGAGCCTGTGGCTGTACAGAGAGGACTTCTGCCATCTCCGTCGCTGAATTTGTGGTCATGCGGATGGAACAGGACACAAGGCACTCAGGGAGTTGGGGTCTGTACTAATCACGACATATTCGTAGCCTCAGGTTCCACCTCTTTTTATCTCTGTTTGCGCCCGCTGCAAAGCGGGGTGCTGACACCGTCCTTGCGGCCACATCGTGGTGGGTCCCCTGGCACTTACAGCGTTCGTGCCTGCGGTGGATTTGCATCTGCTTGAAGGCGCCTCAGCAGCCTGGGAGGCAGGTGAGCCCAAAGGACAGCCAGGGCCCGCAAGAGACGGCGCATGCTGTTCATTCCCTGGTTCTCGATTTGCGAGTTCAAGCTCACCGGAGAAGCCAGCAGGTGTGAATTTTTCATTGCTATTTCCTCCCCGTGCCTCAGTGCGCCGCGAGCTGCAGTTTGCTGACTTGCCGGCTTCATAGCAGGAAAGGTCAGGAACCTCATAAACAAGGTGAGAAGCGGAGTGGGGCGGTGCGGCCGCCTGGGCTGCTGATTCCTCCTGACATTAGAGCGCTAATGAATGTTCTGTCATGGTCCCGTGAATATTGCAGGAAGCTTTCGCCTCCCGCCTCCCTTGCCTTCGCTGGGCCTCAGAGTTACCAAGGTTACCTGACTTTCCCAGGAGAGAGGAGCAATAGCTGCAGGTCGGCTGCCCCCGGGAGCATCCCGCCTCCGCAGCAGGCGTGGGGAGCGTGGCCAGCCCGGCGTCGCCTTCCTCGCGCTCCCTTCGGCTGTTGCTGTTCCCCTCACTCCCACCCCACACTGCCTAAGGTGTCATTGGTTTCATTTTATTTTAGGTTTTTTTGAGTAAGGATCATATTAATTTTGTTTTGCTTGCATAACCCAGACTGTTATCATCCGACTATTACTCACACATTTTCCTTCAGACAGCAAATGGGAGAGATAAAACTGCAGCAGGTTTATGTGATTTCTGCTTATCAAATTACTGTAATTATTTGAAGAATGACTTAAAATTGTATGGAGTAATGAATTTAATTATGAGTTTGCAGCGATGCCTTGTGTTGCACGCGGCTTGCAAATGGGCAAGTTTACGAGAAGCTCTTCACAAAGCGGCAGCAGGTGGGATTGCAGCATGGTCCTTGTGAAGAGAGGCTCCAGCACCTCCATATGATGGCAAGGGGGGACTCGCTTTGCAGGTTGCGGCTTGCTTTGCAGGTCGCCTTGACAAATTGTGTTCATCATTCAACTGATCAGCTCACTTAGTCCAATTCTAATACAAAGCCAGGCAAGACAAAGTGCCTGCAGCCTCCTGATCGTGGCATGCTGCAGCCGGTTGGCTTTGCTCGATCTCCTCAGCCTGGGGGCATGCAGGGGACCAGCTCACTTGCCCAGACCTCCACACCTCCTCATATTCAGATGTTCAGATCAGCCTGCGGGTAGCTGTCAGCGAAGGCAGATCGGGCAGTGCTGACAAACCTGTCCCACCAGAGCCACAGCCTGTTGCAACCTGCTCAAAACACTCAGAGTAGTGTTTGCCATCTCTCCGCTCCACACTAGGAACAGCAGATTTTTTCACCACAGCTGGGAGATGCATGGGGACGTGCCTGACCCCTGTGAGCTGTGGAGTGCACTCTCTGCTCCCAGGAGGTCCCCAAACCCTCAAACACAATTAATTTCTCCCTGCCTGCTTGTACTTTTCTTTACACCCCTGCTTAGTTCCAGGTGCTATGAAAATTTGTGTTCTGCACTCCACCAAAGGGCTCCATCCCCTCCTGAAACTGGCAGATGGGGACATAGCAGCTCTCCATCCCCACAGCCGTGGGGCCAGTTGAACAGCTCAAGTGAAGGGGACCCCCCATCCTATGGGCTGGTCCCTGCCTCTTGTGCACAGATGTGGAAATTTTGTGTTTCCTGACAGTTGAGGTAGTGACAATATATGAGATTTCAGTCTTATTTTGTTGACTAAAATACAGACAGTAACGAAACAGCTGGTTATAGGAATACTGAGTTTTACAGGCAGGTGGTCAGGACTGGACAGTATTTTTTATGCTTTTTTCCATTACATGCTGCTGGCATTTGATGCAGGTGGTGTTATGTAAGTGGATAAATAGCTGGAAAGACTGGTCTGGAAGGGGGAAAAGCCAGATGAAATACTGTCCTTCATAGCAGATTTGTTTCAGAAAGCAGGGTGTGTTCCTGAGGGACAGACTGGCAGAGGTGAACTGTGCCACCATTCCCAACAAAACTGGATCATGGAGAGAGACATAGGGCAATGGAGTGAAGAGATTTGGGCTAGATGCATTTAGGCAGTGGTATAAAACTGTAGCCAACAGAGAATTGAAACTGGGTATATGGGAAGTGGAAAAACTGCTGGAACTTCACATCTTCTGTGCTGTGATGTTCTGAGCTTCATAAAGGACTGCTGGATCATCTGGTACAACCTGACTGCCACCTTGTTCTCTGTGGCATCCTTTATAATGTGGTAGATAGTTCAGGCTTAAATACTTAAAATATCAGATATGAAAGGCAAAAGAATAAGTGGCCAAGGTTCATCCAATGTCTGAAACCTTTGCAAGGATGGAATGGCTTAGAGATGATACTAACAAATGGTTCATGGTCTACAGCTCAATGATTATACTGTGTCAATGTTTGGGGGTTTTAATTAAAAAAAAAAAAAAAGATGGCTACTATAAGAGGTCACCAAATTTTGAAAGTGCAAGCCTGCCCTAATTTGGTCTTTAGGCAAATCTGGCCTCGCATGCAAAGAGAAGGCATTAGCGGTCAAAACCCTTGTCTGTCTTGACACGTGAATAAGGGAGTTTGTGTGCAGGATGGAGTCGTACATGGTATTATGTCTGTCTAAATGCAAGGTCAAAGCAGATTCTAAATGGTATTGACTTTTAAAAGAGCTTGTCACAAGGCAGACATGAATTCTGCATAATCTCTGCAGTTTTATGTAAGTGAAGAAGCAGCAAGGTACAATGAGAGCGCCAAAAGAAAACGTGGTTGTTGAAGCTATAAACCAGGTGTAATTTTTGGCAATCTTTCTTTAACCCTGCTTAAGCCAGGAAGAAAGAAAAGCCCACTTTCATTTGGAAAACTTCTAAAGATTTGTGCGATGAATGCCGTCATTGTTAGTATGTTGATGGTGGTCATAAATACAGTTGAGTGAGAAGAGATTGCAGGGCGTAGCAATTTGCCATGAGTCTGGCTGGCTGTGACTGACCTCCAATGGTAGTCAGCCCCTATGGGTGTCTCCAAGGAGAATGTGTTTTCTCCTTCCCATATTGACATCAACTGTTTTCACGGTTCAGCATGTGGGACAAGAGGAAGAGAATACCTTAAGCGCCAGAGCATGAGATTTCATTACCCTTAGTGGTTTTAGCCTTTATAGCTACAAATGTTATTAAACATCATAAAATTGTCCAGTTCTTTTAAGTTCAGCTACAGCACTTTTCCCAATTTGTGCTTATATGAAAAAAGAAGACAGCAAAGCTTGTCTATGAAAAGATGAGAAAATAAGAGTCATCTTAAATTCTTAAAAGCAGTTTGAAAACATGAAATAAAATTAGCAATAATATTTTGCACACAAAGCTGTCTTCAGGAGGAATCTGTATCAGAGCAAATAGCGGTGGCTAATGTTTTCTTCTCTCAGTCATTTTTAAAGGTCACTTCATGATCAAAATCTACTTGCTAATTTAATTTCCATTCTCAGTGTAAACGTAAGATGATGCTGTTACTCTGTTTGCAGGTGGTTTGCTGGGGAGAATCAACCTTTTGCCTTTGTTCTCAGTGTGTCACGGTCTGGGTCCAAAGCTTGTGCATGTGGCAGCCCAGCTTCACAGCCTGGTATGGCCCTATTTCCCAAACCAGGGTTTCTCGGGTGTTTTAATCCAAGGGCTCTCTGATCTCTCTGAAAAAAATACGTAGACTATCCAGTGTAATGTTGTCTCATGGCACCAAATAAAAATTGTGGTTTTGCTTGCTTCATTTACTTTGCTGTTTTTGCTTGTTGCTTGCGTGTGTGGGAAGGCAAACTTGTGTTTATTTGCTGTTCTGTAGCAGACTATGGTTGTTCATGAGCCACAAGTTGAAGAGGAGCTTTCTTGCTCTCCCTGCCTCACATTACCTTAGAGACTTCCTCTCCCCAACTCTTTCCAGTGTCTCCATTCTTTTAGAATGAACTGTTCTGTCTCAAGACATGGAATCAGGTATGTCACTGAGCAGAATTCAGCAGAAAGAGAGGAGAAGAAACCTGGGTGGTGAAATGCTTTGGAGCCTTAGATCAAGTACTCAACAGGCAGCATGAAACTTGGATTTTCAGCTCTCACGTGGCAACATTCATGGCTTTGTTTGGGACATTCCCCTCCTACTTTGTCACAGGGAGTGATTTCATCTATGTGGGCTCTGCAGAGATCTGCCTCAGGTCTGCTGTGGGGGAGATGTGGTGAAAATCCCAACAGCTGACTGTCTGCCAAGAGAGCCTCGTCTGCGGTGTGCAAGCCTCAGGAACAGGCAGCTCAGATTGCATGGGTCTGTGGTTTCCCTGCCATTTCTGTCTCCTAGAGAAACCCCTGAGATCTTCCTCCAGCTGCTGAGACACAGGACTGGTCACTAGGAGACTGAGGGCCGTCTGGAGAAGACTGGGACTGTGTTGGTTTTCACTGATAGGACAGGGACCTACTTTGTCTTCCCTCAGGCAGGTCATGGGTTTAAAAACCCCTGTCTGGAAGGAAAGATGATGTTTTCCCAAGGAGTCTGGGGCCCCCGTGATCATCTCCAACATCAGAGACTCGTTGTGCAGGGTGTCTCCTCCTGGCATTTTGTTAGTTGTCAGGTCAGTAAAGTGGGCAGCTGAGATTCAGCCAATTCCACTTCTATCCTTGGCAAGTGTGTCCTCTTGCATCCCAGGCGAGCTTGTGGTTGGAGCCCCCATCAGCTCTGAAAATCACAGCTATGTCTTCAGGGCCTCAGCAGAGCATGCCCTGCTGCAGGGTTTGCTGTTGATGCTCTAAAAAGGGACATATGGTCTTGTTTACTTAGTGCGTGAGGGATGCCCAAGACATGAGCGCGAGCAGTTATTTTACCTTAAATACACACTCACTCTTAACTTTTCCTCTACTTTCCGACACCAGTGGCCTGTGCACTGTATAGTGAGCTGGGGAAATAAAGATTTGCAGTGTTCTTATCTGCAAGGAGATACCTGCCTCTTACATCCTCTAGGAAAGACTTACAGCAGCCTCTGCTTAGCAGAAAGTTTTCTTTCCTGTTAGCGGTTGCATCTGGGAGAGCCGTGCCTCATCTCTTGCTTGTAATTACATCAGTAGAGTATCTTGGGAGAAGGTTAAATAGTCTTTTGTATATCAAATAAAGCCAGCGAACTTCACTGAAATCATTTAATGAAAACAATCCTGATTATCTGTATATACTACCATGTGATATTTTAAAAGAACATCTTGAAGGGGAATGTGGAATTGTTTAAGGCCTCTAAAGACTAGAGTGCAGAGGCTATGCAGCAAATGCCTTTATAATCTAGGATCTGAAGTAGGCTTTGAATCCAATTGTTTTTTCACTGTTGTAAAACATGACAGAGTTTGATACAGTAACTCGGATTTGATTCAGAACTTTCTTATTAACCGTTCTTCATGCACATCAAATTTTAGAGACTGAGCTAAAGGGCTCTGCACATCAAGGATGGAACTGACTCAAGGACAGAGCTATTAAGGTGTGTAATAATCAAGAGAGAATAATTAATTGTCTTTAATTTGGCATAAATCCCAGGGACCATAACTTTGGTTATTAGGAATTCAGGGCCTATTTCCAATTAGTTACACCCAAGCATGCTCACGCTTCCAACTTTGGGAGTCTAATCTGTGAGCACGTTAGCGAAGCAATCGTTGACATGCTAATAAAGGACAGCACTGCCTGACCTCTCCGTGTGTGGTCACTGCCAGCTGGTGTTTGCCTGGCAGTAAATCAAACCGTGGTATTGCTTTATCGTTTCTGACACCTTGCAGTGAGCTGCTTGGTGCGTGTCAGCTGCTTGGGCAGTCTGTGCAGACAAAATCACCTGGGCCGCACTGGAGCAGGTCGGAGAGGCTGCTGTGGCTTTTATATGCTTTTTAGTCTTTGAGCTTCCTTCTAAGACATCTGCTCTAGCAGAAGCCAGGGTGTCTTCCCTTTAGGTGTATGAAATGTAAATAGTGCAATTGTTATCTGTACCAGAAAATCTGGCCTAACCTGAGCTGGGTTAAAGAAAGAGGCGGCAGCGGTTTCCTGAGTTGGCAGCAGTAGCGAAAGCGCAGACTGTGACCACGTGGCTCGAAATGTAACACCTCCGTGCTGACAACCTGGGAAAGTGTGCGGGACTGCTTGGTCACGGCCAGCCAGCCACCCCACGCGTACCTATGGAGCAGGGTGGATGTGCCACGTCCCGCAGCAGGGCTGGCTACTTCATAGGCACCAGGAAAAGGAAAACACAGTAACATCACCCTTGTTGTAAAGCACTCAGTGTAAACATCCGAGGGTTTTAAGGAAGGGTGAGCCTAGAAAGTCCTGTAGGAACAACCGCTGGCAAGCCAGGCTGTGTGTGTCTTGCATCAAAACACCAAAACAGGGCTGGCAGGAACACTTGTAGCCATGTGTATATGTGAGGGGCAGAAGGAAAGATGGTTCAGAGCAAGGGGGAGAAACCAGTTCATGCACTCAATTCCCCTGTAATCGTTTTCTGAGACCTGCAACCTCATGGTGCTTTAGCCCCTGTCTGTCGAATGCTGCCTGCCAGTCAGTCAGGAATGAAACAACACTCGCACAGGGCAAGAGCATGACATCCCCTCATAGCTGTTCTCAATTCTGTTTATCCTGAACCTTGACTTTACTGCACAAGAAGGCCCTGGGAAGTCCACAGTGGCTACCTTTTTCTCCTCCTTTCCTGTGATTTCCTGTTTGAAAAAGAAAAGGAAATAAGGAAACCTCAACAGCTACTGTGGGGACTGCTCCTCCCAACAACTAGAGTGTGGAGCCTAGTGCAGGGATCTTTCTAAAGAAACCTGGAATTACATTGCAGTGGAAAAATAGTGGATTGTCTTTAAAACTTCAAGGCCAACTATTCTCCATTTTCAAGAGGGGAAAAATCCTTTTAAAGCTTTCCTTAAGTTAATTTTCCAGCATAGTGAAGCTGAAGCTTGCCAAATCCAGGTGTCTGTTTAGCTTTCTTGGTCTGTATCTGGTAGATGTAATGTTTTGGGGGAAAAGGTAGGGACCATATTTAAGGAAAACACATCCTTCCACCTGGGAAGGAGTCGTCCCATGCCACTGAGCTCTGCAGGCCTCCTCACGTGCCAGGGAAGAGGGGTGGGGAAACCCACAGTTTCTGTACTGGTCATTTAATAAAATGAACTTTTGACTAACAGCAAATATGTCTAATGTTTGGGAATGCATTTTCCTTGAACAGCAAAGGAATTTCAGCTGATCTCCTGCATTTGGTTTGTATTAAGATGAGTACCACAGGAGCCAAGAGGTGCCTTTTTTTTTTTTTATCCACTTGGCCTTGATGTGGTTTCACTACCAGCTTTCCATTTATCTGTTGCATGCTCTTTAATTCATGAGGGCCTGCACTGGGGATTTGTTTAAAGCCTTGACTGAAATTGTCAGCCACTCCTTTTATTGCACATCTTTCTGAAAAGATGGGTGTTGTGGCAAAGCAGTAAATAGGATATTGAGCCTCTGCAACACTTGCTATCTGTAGAAAGAAGAGTATGTCCTCTGTTAAACTCTGATCAATTACATCATCCCAGCATTAAAAACCATCACTTGTCGGGCAACAATGTCTTATTTGTGTTTGCATATAGCCGTAGGCTTGCTATGGGTCTTTTGCTGGGGGCCTTTCTACTTACGGTCTCTGAAAGACTCTTAAGGTAACCAGAGTCTCCATCTAAAGTGATGTTGGAGCCAGTGCAGTTAATGGACCTTCTAAAAGTGATGGCTTAATATAAGACATAAAACTCATAGTAAGAGAATATTTTTGTCCCTGACTCTGGTCAAGTCTTGCTGTGGTTTTTTCCCCTTTCTAGAAGTCACTTCCCCACCAAGTAAATAAAGTTAGTTACCCAGTATCTCAAGATGTTTTCTGTGATAGAGTATTTTAAAACTTCTGAATGGAAAGCAGTGATTTACCGTATCACTGCTCTGTCTGAAGTTCAGATTAAATTAAAGCCCTTCATACAATTCTCGAGTGATTTCCATGCTTGCAGACCCTCTATGACTGAGCTGACTGCAATAGAACAAGTGCATTGAAACTTCACATTTATTGTTTCATTTGAAAATAGAGTTTCTCTGAGAAAAGGTACGTGAGAAGCTTTCACAGAGGTACCTGATGTCAATATATGAATATTTTCTTAAAGGTTGTTTTTTTTTTTAATACTATAAAGAAATAATGCCTTGGACTATAAATTTAATTTGTGTTTTACTATGTTGGCCTTTACTGGAACTGGTTCTATGTACTAGTTTTGCTAATTTATTAAGAATATTTTGTTACAGTTTCTGAACATTTGTTCAAAACACAGGTTGCTACAATTAGAGGAAACGGCAGACAGAGCAGAGCACATGCATGAGAATTTATTGGCAGTGGCAGGAAAGGATGGTGCTGCAGAAAAGGCATAGGGTAAGGGAGAGGCAATACGGGGAGGTGGAGAGAAGAGCAGGCTGTTGAGCACCAGGGGTGGTGCTTTTCAGCTTGTTTGCTGCAGAGGAGCCTTGTTTTTGTAAGAATTGTGTTTGTCCTCCTTTCCCACACCCACACGCCTTGATTGCTAGCTTTGGCATTCAAACTCTCACGGCATCACAGAGCCACTCCATCCCATAGCTTGGTGATTTTGGAGGTTGCCTTAAATTTTCAGTTTAGTCTCTGAGATCAGAAAGCAAAGAGGTGTTTCTTGAGGGCATTCTTTGGGGGCAGGGGGAATCTTTGTTTTCCTTTTGAAGCACTGGCTGGTTGTGAATGCCGGAAGTAGAATATTTTTGTCCTTTCTCTAATGACTCTCTAGCTCGTCCCCAGTACAATCTTAAGTTTCAGTTTCCAAGCTAATATTCCCAGAATATTTACAATGTTCTCAAGAGTTTTTGTTTGGGGATTTTGGGGAGGGTGAAAGACAGACAAGAGGGAGTTCTTTTCCCCTCTCAAGTAATATTACAGTGATTACTCTTAAAAAGCCAACAGTCATTGCTCTTCCATGTTGTCGGAATACCTTCCTTTTTCAGTAGCTTAGATGCAAGGAAAGGCAGTGCTTTTTCTTTCCCATGTTGGAACAATTGCTAGAAAAAAAGGCTTTTTCAGCAGGGTGTTTTGTCAAAATGTACAACTTTTTCCCATCCCTAATCTTAAAGTTTTTGCTTGAGAGTTGCCGGCCACTGTTGCTTTGGCAGGCTGTGATGTTCCCCCACAGGAGGAGAAGGTACTGGATTGGCAATGATGCAGACGGGCTGCAGGAGCTAAATAGAAATCAGATTTTAGCACGATCTAGCCCTTTCAGTAGGAGTTAAGTGACCGAAAATCTTGCATTCTGGCCTGTGAAGTGGAAATGAACAGATTTAGTATTCCAGCTGAGTGGCAGCAGGAATGCTTCACTTTAATCTGAAACTCGATGTTAGAAAGCGTGGGAGAGCTCTGCTGTCAGATTAACTCAGTTCTCATGCATTTTTTCCTGCACTGAGCTGCAACCAAACATACATGGTTCAAAAGTCAAATGCTCCATTAATTTAACCACACATTGGATTTAATGGCATATGGAAATGCATTATTGATTGCATCTTAAAAAATGAAAATCTCTATGCTAATAGCATATCACATCAGTGCAGGTGAAGCAGTATGGAAAATGCAGGGGATTAGTAAATGACTTAGAATACAAGTAAGAGCTGTTTCCATGCTTTTCTCTGAAAAGACTGAAGTTTTGGGTTTGTTTTAGTGGGAGTGTGTTTATATATTCTGTCACGAGGAAACGTGCAGTGTCAATAGTTATGTCGTATTTCTCAATATAAAATATTAAAAAGAAACAATGATTTGAAAACAGTTTTGCAGGCAGTTATATTTAACAGTTGGTACCAACAAATGGCACAGTCCTGCCTGAAAGCACAGCATGGTCTTCTTTTACTGTTCCTTTACTACAGAGTCTTAATAGTTGGCTGCAAAACCTTTCTGAATTCATTGTGTTTAAAGAACTTTTGTGAGTTTTTTCAGTGCATACTTCCAGCTGATGAGGGGTTTTTGTAAGTAATAGTTGTTGAAAGAGCCTAGGCTTATTTATCAGCTGTTGGATATGACCCACAAAACTCTATTTTTACCTGCTTAAAATTATGCTGTAATTTGGGGGGAAGAAATAAAAAACCATTTTTTTTTCTCACCAAACAAGGGTTAAAAAAGGGACACTTGCTCAGGCAAGGAATCTTGCAGATATGATCTGTTTTACTTGTGTGTAAGCTCTTCCTCACCCACATTCTTGACATTTCTTGCTGTAGTTTCTGCTGTGCTATACTCTGAACCCTTAAATGACTTTCAGTGCCATACAATCTAAGCTCTTTTTAGTACCTCATTAACGTGAGCGACTAGTTTCTCTGGTCTCTCAGGAAAATGCTTGTTTTGATGTGTCTTTGGCTTTGAGTTGTCTGTGGACATTGCTCTATGTTCATGGCAGAACAGTGGGCTTGGATCTGGCGCAGGAGGTCTAGGTTGGTCCTCACCTCTTAAGGGGCTTTACGTCACGCTTCCCACCACTCTGAGAGGCTATGTCATCAGCTTGGAGAGGCTCTGCCCTGTGGCACAGAGCTTGTTTAGCGTGAGCAGATAAGCTTCTCCTATAATCTTCCTTCTTGGGTTTTTTAGCTCTTTTAGATATATTGGGCCTAAGCCATGGAAAAACTTGAGTTTAGGACCAAGACTGCAAATGTGACTGTCATTGCAAGGAAGCCAGAATGGAAAGCAAGAAGAAGTAGCCAGGGTGACTGAAGAATGATGTGGTAGTAGCAATTTTGTAAATGCCATCTCAGCCTGTTGCAATCTAATCTGATAAAGGTGTAAATAATTGTTTTCTTCCAGGATGGGTTGCGGTCTCCTAGCTGATGGTAGGCTCTACAGCTAACACATACTGAGCAGAAGTTGTTATTACTTAGGAAGATCCCTAACTAAGAACTGAAACAGTGGGTTGTAGGTGCAAACCTTTAATTTGCCCAAGTTTGTGACTGAGTACTTACTTTTGGCCTGCTCTGAGTCAGCTTCAGCAGCTGTTAATCATCTTTGTGTTGCCCTCTGTCAAGCACAGGTCACAAGCTGTTATCTTTAAAGGAGAGAGGGGAATTGCCTGTTCCCTACTGAAGCTGTGGCTAGGCTCAGTTGTCTCAGCAGATCTTGCAGTGTTTATGAAGACCCTGGATCAAAGGAGTGCAGGCCATGGAAGAGCACTTTCTCCCCAGAGGGACCTTTCTCACACCTTCCCTTGGGCTGTGCTCAGGGGACAGCCATGCTGGAGAGCGACAACTGTTGCCTCCATCAGTGCCTCTAGAGCTGTGGCTCTTTTCTGTGTCCCAGCCTCAATCTAGACTGGATTAGCTAGCCCTTGAGAGGCTTAGAGGTAGCTATGGCTGATGTGTGGCTATGGCTGCTGTGTCCTGGAGGGCTTTGGTAGTGGCATGCTGCAGTGCTTCTCAAAGGGAATTTCCTAATGGAGGGCTGGCCCTACATCTGTGGCACCGCCTTCTGTCCTGGCCAGTTCCCTGGGGCAGGCCAAGAGGCATCATGAGGCCTGAAGGTTGTTTGGATGATAACAGCAACTCTAAGGGCTGGGAGAAACAACTTGTTTCATCCCATTGGGATGCAGTGCCCCCTCAGGCCTGGAGAACTAAGGTTGTGCCCTGGGTGGGAGGGAGCACTAGATGCCAGTGCATAGCAAATGCAGGGTGCTCAGCCCTGGGGAGGTGACAAGCTGCTGCAGAGACGGTGTGTTACCTTACCGCTACACACGTGGGAGCACGGTGAGGAGCAGTGCTGGGACTTGGCAGGAGCGCGGGCTGAATCCCCGTCAGAGCCAGTTGGGAGGCTGCTGTGTCTTGCTCTAGGGAGCACCTGCCTCTCTGCAAAGCTGTCCTGCTCCCCTCTGAGATAAACAGATGCTTGGGAATGGCCAGCTGTGCTACCAAGAAGGTATCAGTGGCTTGTAAATGGAGATAATTGCTGTCCAGCCATGAAAGGACAATATTAGGAGCGCCCTTCTGGCACTTGAAGGGTAGCACTGTCTTTGTTCAGTGTTTTGTGGACTCATAACCTCTAGAAAGAGCAGGTCCCGTGAGCTCCCACGCCGTGAGCCCCCAGGGTGGGAATCTGCCTGACAGTTTATCCTCTTCTGCCTTGTCTAGTCTCGTATTTTCTTGAATTTTCCTTACAGTACTTTCTTTGTTTTGGACTGACTCAGATTCTTTCTTTTGTGAACTGTTTTGCTGCTGCTGTGATCTTTCTAAGAGATAGCAAATACTTTGTTTACTGTAAGCTCTTGTGCAGTAATTCATGTGGTTACACTGTGACACAGAGAAGTCCTTCTGGAGCTTGTTTCCACACCCACTCATTCATCTGCGACCTTCTCCCCATTTTCGGCAGGCAGCTTCAGCATGTCACGTTGGCGTGATGTCATACAAACCCGGCAGATTTGTCATTAAAAGCCTTGTCATCAATAGATGACTGTTTGTATTTTCTGCCTGCCTGAAACTGTTTTATACTTGCTAACCCAGTAATTAAGACTTCGCTGCCTTTGAAACAGGTTGGTTTCACTGCCCCACCTTTTCCTTAGGCAATTACAAGGCGGTGCCAATGTCGACGGGGCATTCATTAGCCTGCATGAGACTTGGCTCCGGCAGCGAGCATGCACAAAGGCGCTCCTCCCGCCGCTCCCCACATGGGCAGTAGCCTGGCACCGGGCAGCCTTTGGAGACCGTGAATTTGGATGATATTTTTGGTGCACCTCTTAGGGTGGCTTTTGTAAGAAGAAGGATGCGGGAAGAAAGCATCGCCTCAAAATGGCTGATAAAATGCTCTTTGTGCAGCTTCAGTTGAACCTGAACAGAGCAGTGTCAGGGTTTTCTTATCATGTAAAATGATGCCGTTCTGGGCTGCTGGATTGCTCGACTGCTTTTGATTGTCTTGCGGTAATTGAATAGCAGTGCTGTGTAACCTGTGCTGAAGGAATTAGGACTGTTTATTCAGCAAACAGATGTCCTGGATTGTGGTGTGCTTACGATCTTACTGGCTTGCATCTTTCATTAGTTAATATTGCCGACTACCCAGGCTATCTTCCTTGCACTGATAATTTTGCATTTGCTAATGTGTTTCAGTGTCTCAAAGGGAGATTTGGAAGCTTGTAAAATTTGTAAAGTAATTCTGTTGATCCATCAAATACAAGTCTGTCAGTAGACAAGGGTTACCCCTGCAACATCCTGTGTTATATTGCGTCAAACTGCTACCTCTTACCAGGATCAGTTCAGCCCTGATGACTTGAACTGGGTGAGACACCAGCCTGCCTCACTGAATGGGTAGGGAGCATGTGGAATAGCTTTTGATGCTTGTATCCTGCTCCTGTGCAATGCTGACCGCAGTCAAACACATTTATCAGAGATCTCTCTGCCCTCAATCCATTTCCTGGCTTGTCCCTAGCACTGCACACTCCTGAGTGGCTTCAGATAGCTGGCAGAATTGAAAACAAAGCAGCTTTGTGTTTTTATCATGTCTACCAAGCCCCTAAAATTGATGTTGGGCTGGAAGTTCCTCAGCTGACGCAGGCTGGCAGAAGCCAGTGGCCCAGATAAGCTGTTTCCAGCCCTGTGTGGGAATAAGGCCCAATATCTCACTTGAAATGAGTTGAGAACACCCCTTCCAGTGGGGCAGTGGTTTTGATAGATTATAAGAGATTTAACCTCACAGCTATAGCTGTAACATATAGAAAAGCTACTTTTGGCTATTTCCGAATTATATTGGGTGTCATTTTTTTTCTCTCCCTCAACAGTCTGAACAATTGGACTCGTGATAGTAAGCAGGCCTGGCTTTTATAGGAAGAGGAATATGACAACTCCCATAAACATGTTTACAGTTCTCACTATCATTTCTAAAATACCATTTCCTCTGTTGACATAGAGGAAGTTCACAGTGGTGAGGGGAAGGTTTTACAGGTGCCAAGTCATGATCTGGCCCCCAAAACACAGTTGGGTGGCTGCAAGACCAGTGAGTGCTATATGGGGTTTGCGCTAGTAGGAACCTGATATCCAACCCCTCCAACTTTTCTGTTCTATGAGAGATTACAAGTTTTGCGCAAAATCCTGGGGGTAATCCTGCAGGATTCAGCCATCAACAGCTGTGCTCACCACAGACTCCTCTGCAGGTCTTTGCTGTAAGCAGCTGTTATCCACATACTGTTCCATGCTGGCGCTGATCCGTGCTTCTCATAAGACATAAATTGCAATTACCTCTGTGTACCTTATCATCACCTGGTATTTGGAGTGATGCAGAAAATAGGGACACCCCAAGGGGTATGTGTCTCACGGCAGCATCCTCAAGAAAGGTAGTTTTCTGGGGAGCTGGTGAATGAGCTACGTAATTGCAGCTGCTCTAAAGGAGGTCTCAGCTCTGGTTTGGGGCTGTGGGAAAGGTTTCTTACCTTAGCTTTTCCCTTAAAGATGGGAAATGTGTGGCACAAAAGAGCTGTAAGAGAAGGGGGGTTAGATTTCTGTCACCTCAGAAAGCAGATTAGCAAAGGGAGCTGTCAAGTGAGCATGAGATATCCTCTGCGTATGCTGTCATGCTAGATGCCAGAGGGACATTCCTGGCTCCTCGGTGACTGCTGCTAGCAAGACCTCAGCCTGGTCATGGATTTTCTGAGTTTCAGTTTGTAATTGCAAAACCAGCTTGTTTTTTTCTCTCTCACTGTTTCCTTCTCCTTTCCTCCTGCTTCTCTCTTCCTGCTCTCCTGTCATTCCTGCTTCTGCTGCTGTAGTCCATGGAGGGAATTAGAGCTCGCAATGCCAAAAAAATCTCCTGCTTGTGCGTAGATTTTGCTTGCTCTTACCTAATGCCTACCTGAGATACGCCCCTTCTGAAAGTATCTGAAACCCAGAAAGAAAAACTGGTTTCGATAGTCTGTGCTTGAAAGCAGACTGATAGCCTGTTCTAATGTGTATTAAAAGCACACTAGCTATCCTTGAATAAAACCAAGTGCTGACAAACTCATTTTCTAGAATAAGGGTATCCACGTATTGGCATGAATAGAATAGCTGTTGCTGAGGAGCTCTGTGTGCGGACAAGTTAGTACAGATAGCAAGGGCTAAGAAGGAGCCGAGGCATGACTGAGTCTCATAATTAGACCTAGATTAGACTTTTGCCGGAGGGGAAGGCAAGGCAAGAACAGCTCTGAACTCCTATCGTTGCCTGTAGCGTTTGAACACAGAGACATCCCTCGCTGTCCCAGTGAAGTCAGCAACACCAGGCCAGGCTGGAATGAAGCCCCATTATCTCTACAGGAGCATTGCTGACAGGGCAGGTGTGGGCCTGGGCCAGGCTGTGCTCTGTGGTGTGACCAGCTCAGGTTTTCTCCACAGCCACTCTTCTCCAGGAGGGTTCAGGGGGGCTGCCAGAGCCACACAGTGCCTGCAGTAGTTAAGGTCCCCCGTTTCCTGATGGTACAGGCACCTGAGGCCCTTGGATCGCCTCTGGAGAAGGTGCTTGACCTCCCCTTGAGCTTTAGCCCTGAACACTGTGACCTTGGCCCAGTGCAGGTCCCCTGGAGCTACCCCAGAACTAATAGCAGGTGAACCCCAGCCTCCAGGTATCTGAGGTGCTGTCAGAGACCGGCTGTCAGATTTCCCCTGGCGTCTCATCACACAGTGATGTGAGCTGGGACTGCAGCCTCCTGGAAGCACACTGCTGCTCTTCAATGCCAGCGTTGCCTCTATGTTTGATTGACAAGGGATCAAACATGTCCTGCTGCCTGTGCGTTTCTGTAGTTGCAGGCATGCCAGCGCTACTTGCTTGAGTTTTGGTGGTGGTGTGGCCATAGCAGATAGGCAGGTTTCAATCTCCAGGCATGCATGGCAACTGGGCTGTACTGGTACCAGTGCTAGCCCAGGGAACCTGCTGTGGATCTGATACACAGGGTGCACTGCTTCCCTACTACTGTCATTTGCCACTATAGTTTTGGGGCTTGTGTGCAGTTAAGAGGGAGAAGACTGTGTGCCGCATGAGCCTTGCATGCCTGCCTCTGCCTGTCTGTGTCCAGCTGGGTGTGGGTCTGGGGTCCGAGGGTCGTCACATGGTGGAAACCTGTGCCCTCTGTCCACGTGTTGAGTGCCCAGCATTCTCATCTGGGCTCTGTAATGGCTTGGGCTTGCAGGGGTGCATCGTACGGAAGCAGCACTGTATGTCTCTTTGGAGTCCAGGAAAGACTTGATCTAAGATTTCTAGTATAGCAGAGGTACCTTTGCTGCTGGATCTTTGTAATCGGTGTCTCTCTGTTGTACCCAGCGAAGTCAGGGTTAGATCATATAACTTCTGCTGGTCTGTGGCTCGTCACAAACTGCTAATTTTGACTGAACAGTCACCTCCAGTGCAGCAGACTGGTCGTGTACCTGTGGATCAGACACTGTGAAGGATTTTCTGATTTCTCTTGTGTCTGTGGGCAAAGGATCATTGCAGATGGGAAGAGATGTCTTGCACAAATGCTGGTTTCAGATTTGCCTTTAGCTATGTGCTAAGCCTCCACACAGACTTTGGACGAAGTTAACTGGGTGGTACTTAGCTCAGTGCATTCTTTTAAACTCTTGAACAAACGAGAAAAGATTGTCAATGGTAATCAAGATGATTAGGTTAGATCACTTCAGGGTTTCAGCCTCCCCAGAGTAAACATCTGCTTTCAATACAGCAAGTAGCAAGGTGCTGCACTTTAGGCAAACTTGGCCTCAATCCAAGGGAATGTCATTGTTTACTGTTTTTCCTATATCTTCCTTTGTTTTTCAATCTATACCATGCTGTACTTCTGTGTGTACCCTTCTTTTGTTTCTTTTCAGCCATGTAGGAGTATGCATTGTGGTTGCTCAGTATTGAGTGCTTCTGTTGCTTGTTACTGAATGCTGGCTCTGGTGTCATTCCGGTTAAGCTCTATGTACCTTTTGTCTCTGAAAATCAATGGAGAGCAAATTAAAAAAGAACTAGTTTTTGTGGTAGCTTTCATTTAAAAAAAATAATGCCATTTATGTTTGCTCATGATGAGAGAGGTTTCTAGGGAGGCCGGTCTGGGAGGCAAAATACAGTTTGTGCTTTCAATAAGTATCAGGAACTATTTTTTCCTTTAGAAAACCTTGGATGCTTCACAGTCACTCTCATCTAAACAGAAAAATAATATTCCAGGTCATTGTTTTGTTTACAGCAGATGTTGCCTTGTGCTACAGAGTCTTGATTTGCAAACAAGTCAAGCGTCTTGGGAATTCTCCTGAGATCTTAGGGAGAAATATGTAAGAGTAGCCACCACAGGCCACGTTTGTGCTGCAGGTGTGGCAGTATGAGTAGAAGGAAGCACCTGAGGTGGCCTATTGCTGGTTTCTTCCTGACAGGAGTGAGGAGTATGGTTCCAGATGTGGGGTGATAGCAGGAAAAATCAGATTGCAGCAAGTTCAGACTCCTCTGGGACTTAGGAAGGTGCTGAGGTCTTGTTTGTTTGAACACTGCAGTGAGCTGGGAGCCTTGCAGAATTGGATTTGCCAAAGAAGAAGGCTTGCTTAAGTTCCCTTAAAAGAGGGAAAAAAAGAAACATACTGAAAATAATTGAGTTTCCGGTGCTTTAAAAGCTTCTTAATGTTCTTCAAGTTCTTTTTTTCTGCAAAAGTATGTCCTTTTGATTGCAGTTCAGGCTCCGAGTACAGTACATCTTGCCACAGAATGAGTAAATGAGCTCTGTTCTGCAGCTGCTATTGAATGATGATGTTGGAGCATGCCTTGGCTTATCAGTGAAGGCTGCCTAATGTATTCCACCCAGCCTACCTGAGCGTGCTCTGCAGCAGCAAACCCAATTAACTATTTTTGTACTTGCTGTATGAATGGTTTCAGCAGTTATGGGGTGCTTCGTTTTATAGTATTTCAGTAAGACATGCCAGAGCGTGCACTGGCCATTTCTCGCACACCTCTGTTGCTCTCTGCAGCCCAGAAAATGCACCAGGAGCTTGCCACAGTGTGGCACAGTCTGGCAAGGCAGCTCATGAGCAGTGTGGCTCATTACCTTTACATTCATTAGTTTCTAAAAGCCTTCTGAATCAGATTTGAGGGCATGAGGAAGAGATTTACAGTCTATCCTACCAGTGTGACAGAATGTTCCTAGTCAAAAAAAGAGAAAATGGGCCTCTCTGGATCATTCTAAGGGGTTTTATTGTTTAGCTGTTGTTTTTCAAGATGCCTCAAACTATTTGGCTTTGTGTTTGTCTGTTATCTTCAACTCAGTCCTCCCACAAAAAGGCAAATACCTGCTTTTACTGAATTATTAACAACAATAGACAGCGCTTACGTATCAATGAAAATTATGGACGTTTCCCAAGGCAATTGATTTAAACGGAGTTAAATTTAGTGGAAGCTTCTGTTGGTGTAATGAATGCTCATTATAGAGCCTAATGTGCTTTAAGGGCTTGAAAACCTTCTCAGTAGGGAAGTCGGGCTGCTGTTTTCCAGCAGAGACACAGATGCTGTACCATGGCACTGCTGTCACTACAACCATTGCTGCGCCCGAATGTTTCTCTTTAACCTTGTGTGTTTTTTCCTCTTGCAGAAGACCACCTCCCAGCTGGCTTCCCAACCATTGACATGGGCCCGCAGCTGAAGGTGGTAGAAAAGGCCCGCACAGCCACAATGCTCTGTGCTGCCAGCGGTAACCCTGACCCTGAAATCTCCTGGTTCAAGGACTTCCTGCCTGTTGACACTGCAACTAGCAATGGGCGAATCAAGCAGCTCCGCTCGGGTAAGGCAGCAAAGCAAGTAAGCCTTCCCTACCTCCTCACTCTTCCTCCCTTTTCTCTTTCCTTGATGCTATTATTTTTTCACTGAAACGTTGAAATGCAATTCTAAACCCAAATGCCAATTTGATTTGAGCTTGTTTCTTTCACAATATAAGAACAGTTTTGGAGCTGATCTGCTCTGGCAGGATATCGTGGCTTATTAAAAGGAAACACTAGCGTGGACATGCCTTTTGGAACCTCACCTGGATTCCTTCTTCGGTAGACCGTCTTGACATTGCCCCAAATCCTTGGTAGGCTTGGACATTTCACTACTAACTCAACAGGTCTCAGATATTTTTAATAGGACCACAGTGCTAATCAGGACAATGAGATACTAGTTGAGATTTTACTATCAGTGGTCACATACTACTTCACTCCTTACAAAGACTCTGCAAGACAGTGCTCTGCTTTCTGTTGAGATCTTTATCATTCTTGCTATGTGACACTACAAGAATAAGGAAAAATCCAAGAAGCAACAATTCTATGGATTTCAAAGGAAGGTAGACAGAGTTTTGAAACATACAATTTCTTTCTGATTTTTCTGTTTGATAAGCCAAATACTAGCTTTTGAATTACAGTCGGTTAGTTTTTGTGGGTGGCTAAGAATGCACTCATTTTAGCAAGGAACTCTTGCTTTTCTACCACACTGTTCGGTCTCCCAGGACTATAAGGCCCATTAGAGAATTAAAGAAAATAAAACACTGCTTTATTTACTGATGAAGTGCAGCTCCACAGCATGAATTGCAGTGTCTATTTAGCAGTGCACAGCAGCACTACACAGCAGCTCTAGTCTGAGGGGAAAAAAGCCCACATTACCCTACATGAAGTACAGAAGGGAAAAGAGCTAGAACAACTTTGGTCTAGAAAGGTCTCAACCTTCAATAAGAGGCAGACTGCCTTGCCTGGCCACATCGTATCTCTGGGCACTCTAAAGCCATTTGTTATGAGTGCTGCTGCCAGGGCAACACCATCTTCTTCCTAGCAAGGTGAATGTCTTCACACACTTCCCTATAGCAAGAGCCCTCTGTATAAATCTGATGATGCTTGGATGATAAGAAGTAGGCTTGTACTTGGGGGAGTGGGTAATGAGACATCACTCTCATCAAAAATAGAACCCAGCCTGACACTCCTGATCCCACCTTGATGTACCAGTGAGCGCTAATTATACTAATGCATTTATAGCTTATGAAATTTCCCAGTGACCTTTAGCTTATCTCCCCCACAACATGGTTTAATCTTGATCTGTTTGTGCTGAAAGAAAATATCACACTTGTTAATTATTCTGAGAAGCTTTAGGAAGCAGCAATAGGAAAGTGCACATGGATGTGTTTCACTTCATAGCTGACTAAATCAGCATCAGAAATTACCATAAATGAGCAGCAAGGCAGCTCCTGATGCACTTGCTGTACGTTCTCCAGCATCCTTTTTGCAGGCACTTGACTGCCTCTCTACCAGCTGCTTCACAAGTTTAGTGAGATAGAAAGTTTGAAAACAAACTAGTAAACCCTGTCACTGTGTCCAAGTTTTGCTTTCTATTCACTTGATGTTCTTGAGCAACATCTCAATTGAATATTTCACCTGGGATTCAAACTCTAGAGCTGGCTGCTTGCTGAAGACACAGTAATTACCAAGGGAGGTGTCAAGGGAACCTTTTAGAAATCAATGAGCAGCACACATACTCAGACTTGCAAAAGAAATTGATTAGCTCTCTAATGTAGTAAGGGAGGTTTTCACAGTTCAATGTAAGAGTGAAGTTTTATTTTCAGCGACCTGGTGATACGATGCAAAGATTCACCAAGGCTCTGCTCCACCCTGGCATGAGTGGGGAGCAAGAAGTTTACCGCTTCTCATGGGCCAGAGATTCAACCCCTGATTGCATTTGTGACTTTTGCCTATATTTGTAGTTGATATAAAGCAGGGCCTGCATTTCGAAGTGCCCGAGTCCCACTTACCTGACTGCAATCACCCTGTGTGAGCAATGTGATGGGTTGGGCAGTCTCTGATCCATTCTGCAAGGTGCTAATTGAGCTCTCCAGTACTACACCGTAGTGGGGCAGAGTTGTTTTTCAAAGAAAAGAGTATTTAAATAGATACCTCATTATATGGGAGAGTTTAATAGTTTGCAAAGTCTCTGCTCCATTAAGATCATATCTTACAGCCAGCCTGGCATATCTGCATGAATGTCGGTTTATAATATCTCAATCTAAATATACGCTCATTTAATTTCATTTAATTAAAACCCAATAAAAGCTAGACAGATGTAATATAGTTAAAATAGCTACAGCACGGTGTGAGCCCAATATTGCATATATAGAGTGTCCGACCTTCAACGAGTACATAATATATTATTATTCAGATGTACTAAATATAGGTCATAAAGGTCAAAGCAGCTTTGGAGTCTAACTTAGGGGGTTGAGGGATGATTTCATTTCTTCAGGCTCCTAGTGTGGAATAAATAGCTAGAGGTGGAGAAGTAGCATGTTTGGGAAAGGTGCTCTCTTCTGACATTCACAGTTATGTGGGCTGGCAGTGCTCTGGGGGGTTCAGGCAGGTCTTTGAACTTGCATGCAGTCAGATCATGTGCCCAAGGGGGCTCTGAACGTCAGTTTCTAGAGGTCTGTTCATCTTCTGTCAAGGTACTAGAGAGTTTGTGGTTTAAGACAACCAAGCTGTCATCTTAGGCTCTTTTAACCCCAGAGGACTGGTGTCTGTCATGAGCAAATACACAGTTTATAAATCTGCCCTGTATCCTACCATTCCTCATTTACTGATTACATCTGTATGTGTGTATATGCATTTTTCGCATTAAACCTTCTGACAACATAACTCTTTACATTTAGAGGGCTTTTTTTTCCCCTTTCTGCCCAATATATCAATCTTTCCTTCCAAGTAATGCTTAATTCTTTTTTAAGCCCAGCTCTTGGGTAGTTTTGCCAGTGTTGGGCTAATTGCTCTACAGGTGAGAACACAAATAAATACAGGTTTTCATCTCCATTATCACAGATCAAGGCAAAAGCAAGGTCACTGACTCATCATGCTGGTTGTAGCAAAATTCTCCCTTGCTCATCTTGCTAATACTTCCCACCTCTTCTGGAGAGGCTGCTTTTCTGCAAATGCAGTGACTCAGGACAACTCCCTGTTCTCCCCCAGGGTGCATAGCTTCAGTCATTGCCTGTCAGTCATTGACACGGGATCTAAAGCCAGCTCTGGGCTGGGAAACCTCCCCAGCATGCTAACTCATTTAAAACCTGTTTGCCTGAACTGATTTTAAAACTATCTGGACATTGTAGTATCGCAGGTGATGTACATATGAGTTCCAGCAGCCAGGGTCAGTGCTACACCTCTAACCATGTTTTAAAATTAGTTGACATTGTGACGAAAACTCTCTCAATATAGATCAGATTGTGCTGATGCTTCACAGTTCTTCTGTAAAGATTCTTGGATCACAAGCTCCTGAAGACTTCAAAGCAGCTCTGATAGTATTCATACTCAAAACTCTTGAATGCTTCCAGTGAGTTTCATAGTTGAACAATTGCTCTTCCACCTTGCTCTTCAGAAAACTTATGAAGAAAATGTCAAATTAGAATAAATAACTATTCTGAATGTTAACATACAGATATCTTTGCCATGTAAGGAAACTCCAGAAACTCGGGGAACATTGTCATCTTTCATCTAGTAAAGAACTTGGTCTTACAAGAAGTATCATTCTCTTTCAATCACCATCAATTAACTGAGTTATGGAACTGTGCCCTAGACCCTAGTGTGGCTTTCAGGCAATTAACTGCAAGTAAAGTATCAGAGAGGGCTCTGCAGGTGACTTTGGTCACTCTCTGGAAAAGTGTAGGTGCCTCTAACAAAGAAGCAGTGGGAGCAGGCTTGCCAGATCATCTTGCTGCATTTATGCTCTCAGAGTTACCAGCAAGCATTTTCATTTTGGTCTTGATCCTATAGGTAGAAGCACTACTTACTTGGAAACAAAAGGAATACCCAACATACACAGAACAAACTTGCAAAAAGAGGTGGTGCCTGTCCCAGTGAAATGGCAGTGACGGACATATCCTGCTTCACTGGTGATAGCCAGCAGTCAGTACCCAGCAGAAGACATTCAGCTCCTGGCAAGAAACAGCTTTGAGTCCAGACATCAGATGGGTATCGACTTGGGACAAGGTGTGTAAGGACAGCCCAAAAGAATGGGGACTGGGGAGTATTATCCAAAAGGATCGGGAAACCCACACAAGGATGGGTGGTCTCTCAGAAAGGACTGACTGGACGAGGGTTGAAGCAATATCACGGTCAACCAGTTGACAGCTGAAGTTTTTTATGCCCTGGAAGAACTGCACATCTGGGTCTTGCTGTGTGAGGCACACACAGCAGTGATGGGATTCACACAGATTCCCTGTTGCAACTGGTGGCAAATAGCCAGTCTTTTCTGTAGTACTTTCACTTCTGAAAATAGTTTCCCCTAAAACTATGTTGGGAAGTAGGCGAAAGCACTGTCAGAGTTCTCTAGGATTCATTGTTGCCCTGCCCTAGTGCCCAGTTGCAGCCAGCAAGAGCCTTGGTTTCTCTGTTTAATGTTGCTTTGGAGTGATTTTTTGGTGGTCTAGGTTCCTACAAGGAAGTGGTGTGTTGATAGGTCTGGGGTGAGTTTTTGTCAGCAGAGTGAAGTCCCTTCTCCAGCAGAGCCTCTCCTCCATACTGGGAAATACTGATGCAAATAATCCCGTGGGGTTTTCCAGTGTATCATCCGATGTTCTGCCTTGCTTTGGGTGCCTGTCTGTGTGCTTCCAGTACACAGAGGATGTCAGGGTCAGCATTCATTCCTGCCTGAATTGAATGTATGGGTTGTTATTCACTGTCTGTTATCATGAAAGGGAAGTAAACTCTCCTTCCTTATGAGTGTTTCAAACCTTTCAAACACAAGGAATTGGGTTTGAAGTTTGATCTTGGGGTGCCCTTTGCCCAAAGCGGCCTGGTGATCGCAGGACACAAGTTGGCCTCAGTAACCATTTGAGTGATGGCACCTCCATCACTTGATGGACTCTCTTATGTTGGCACTCTGTGGCCTATGTGCTGTGATTTTGTCCCTTTGAGGGACACCGTGTAAGGATGACAGCCAGAGATGCCTTATCATATGATGTGAAGGGCGAATGGAAACTTTTATTCCTTCTGGATAAGGAAATTTGGGGTCCAACAGAAAAGCCTTGTGCACGCTCTGTAATGGTGTCCTCTGAGTGAAGAGTGAATGTCTTAACTTTGCAAAGGTGAGAGAGACCTAGAACAAACACTGCACTAAATACAGCAAGCCTCCGTGCTGCTCCCACAAGAGTTGGCTTACATTTGGAGGGCAGGAGGATTGAGATTTAATGCAGGAAAAAATGAGCTGGTCACACTTAAGTTTTAGGGAATCTACTTCAAGTATGCAGTTGCTCCTAGAGCTGTGTGTAGACAATTGTGTATTAGAGAAAGGGTTTAGCCTCTACAGGGAGTAGATTTAAAGATTTGCTGCAAATCTTTTCAGTTCTAGGGCAGAACAACAAACCCTATTTCAGCCAGATGAGAGAGAAGGAAGTCCTGTTTTCTGCCCCTTGGGCTGTGCTCAAAGTCATTGCACCATTCCCATGGGAAGTGACACACTGTGGTGATGCTTTTCTTAACTCTGAGAATTTTGGAAGGGGACAGGGGGAGGTGGGGGCGGGAGGAGGGAGGCCCTAGACCAAGCAACAAAAATATCACTTGGCAAACTTTCCAAACAAGCAAAGAGAAATAACCCTGTTTTCCATGGCTGTGCTATTCCATGTGAGTATCTCTGGGTATAACTGTTCTGTCAAGCAGCAGATTTATTATTGCACAAGAGAGAATACCCACAACTTCAGTCACTGCAAGATCTTTCCTGATGCTTCAGTCATCTGTGGATAGAAGGCATCAGAAATTATAAAGAGACATAAAGTTAAAATGGGGTAATGTCATCTTGGCAGAGGAAAATGCTAAAATGAGTAGTTTGAATTGCTGCTCCTGCTTAGAGAAAGGACTCTGCCTAAAGGAAGGGTAGTTAGGAAAGAAAAAGAATAAGTATAAATATTGTAATTACTTTTTAAGAGGCAAGTTAAACATGCTTAAAATATGCCTTCTTTGTATTTACAGAAATTCTTTTCTGTCTTTCTTTCCCATTGGGTGATCATTGTTGTGGATAATGGAATGAGCTGTAAATCTGAGATACACGACACTCTTGTATGCATACTGGTATTTATTAATCAATACACTGAACATGATTTGACACACTGTGTCCTGTTTAACCCTGTTTTTCTGTCTGTTTAAACTCCTCAGTTTTCTTTGGTAAGTGCTTGGTATTCAGATCCTACAAATCTGCATAAAACCAACACATACCATGAACTGCCTATAGATTCGATCTGCATGAATCTCTCCCTTATACTAACAGCCTTCATATGTGCAAGATAAGACCAAGGGGACAAAAGTGGGGATTAGAAGGGTTCCCTGCCAATTTGCCCAGCTGGAGCATCTCCCCTTCAATCATGCTTCATTATTGATTGAATGCTGAGCTCAAGACACTGACCAGTGGATCCTCCACTTGCTAAACACATTGACCTCATAAAACAAACCTTTATAGATCATTGCAACAGGATAACTTAACCTCACTCCCAGAGAAGCCCTCCTTATAAGATACTCTTCATTATAGCATGTAAAATTATCTCCAGTGCCTTATAAAGAGGGTAGGGATTCCTTTCTCCAGCTAACATCCAAATTAGGCAGGAACAACAGAGGTCTGGCTAGCGTGCCATTGTTACATTACCAGAAACTACTTCATTTCAAAATATTTCTGTATGTAAAGCTAATGCTGCATGACACCAATTTCTGTGCTGGAGGGAACCTGATGCAAAGGTTATGCGAATGCGGTGAATGGCTCAAAACTGATTTGTTACACTCTCCCCTTAGTTTAATTTCTTTCAACGAGCAGATTTTGTCCCACTGGTCATTCTAACCTCAAAGCAAAATTGCACCTAGCGCCCGCAACCATGCACTTTCCACCCCTCCTGCCCAGCACAATCACGGTTACACAGCCCCCAGGACACCCCCTCCTTGTTCTGTATGAGGAATGAAGGGGCATTGCACCATCTTCCCAACGTGTGCTCCATCTCAACTGCTTGAACAGTGGTGTGGGTGAATGCAAGTTGTGAGGGCAGCCAGCAACGCCACCTCGGCAGCTTAGTTCGGCCCCCGTTCATGAGGGTGGTGGCTTTAATGGCAAGATGCAGGGCTGGATGCTGCACTCCTGGAAGCGATGAGCTTTACTAACCTCCTGAGAGTGTCACTCTGACTTTTATTGCACATCAGTTTCTTTTTGTTTATTCCTGTCGCGCTAATACAAATTCTAGCTTTAAAAAAACTTTCTGCTTTTTAGTTATAATTTTCTTCCTTTCCTCTTTGTACTAATGCTTCTCTCTAATCTTATTTGCATTCAAATTACCTCACCAGGTGGTACACCGATCAGAGGTAAGAATGCTGAAATGTGCCTCCAGTTGTCACATCACTCCATCTCCTGTCTGCCTTGTCCCTTCTCCTCCGGTGTTTCTCATCTCCAGCTTTTACTCTCAGCCCTAACTCTGCCAGCGCTCTCTCTCATCTGCACTCTCCCACTAGTGTGTTTATTTTGGTTGGTTTTTAGCGTGATTTCTTGTAGACTCATCCATTGCGATTTTGCGCTGTTGAAAGGGGGTTATTCAACGGAAAGTTTGCAAACTGGAAAATGGTCCCTGGCCTCCGCCATGGGAAGGTTGATGTCTCCTGCAGCTCCTGCAAGTCTCTGAACTTCCCGTGCAGGTGTGGCCTCTGAGGTTTTGTGTCTAGGGGGTTTCAGATGGATTGCTTTGGTGTAAGGGTAAGGAGGTAACATTTTCACAAGAGAATAGTCAAATTCTTCGCTGCTGCTGCTGATGGGCATGAAACTCTAATCAGAAGGAGATAAATTCTTGAAAGTTTGAGCAAATCTGGCTCTGAGATAAGGAGCACCTTTGTTTGTGTTCCTCACGTTTGTCTTTCAAGTGTGCTAACCCTCTAATGTGGTGGCAGAGTGGAGTGCCACTGCCCCAGACCCTGCTTTCTGAACCAGACATGCTGATGTTGCTTTACAGCACAAAGATTTGTTTTAAATAGATGAATCAGAAGCACATCTGGCTGCTTTAAGCCTTCATTAATTAAACCCACCCCTGGTTTGACAGCCCAGTGTGCGCAGTCCCTGGCTAGTTTTCACAGCCTGTATGCACCAGTAATGACTTTCCAACTGGAGTGTTGTCTTTTCTAGCCTAAACACTCAAAGCTGTCTCTTTAGATTAACTTTAGCGTGTTAATCAGCGTTACATGCTAAGGCCCTTTGAATTCTCTTGTGGTTTTGGTTACCCCTGTTGACTGACCCCTGGATTTCTCGAAAGAGTGACTACCACCTACAAATCAACACAGCCTCGTTCGTGCAGTTTTCCCCCTTCTCCCCTTTCCCTCCCCCTTTTCCCTGAATCACTGTTGGAAGTTAATAATCTGACTCTTTGGAACTGGTTCTGTTGCTGGGGGTTAATGTTTTCAGCTCCCGTTAAGTGATTTTAGAGTAAATGTGAATTGCCGTTTGATGCGTATTTGCATTAAGTTGCCTCTGTAGCAAATCTGGGTCAGAGAAAAAGACTGCAAACCTTATTTTGATATGAATGGGCTTATATATCTGTCATTTCTCCCTTTGGAATGCTGGAGATTGACAGCTGTGATGTTACAAGCTCCTTAAACTATTTCTTCATCTCCTATTTCTACTGCAAATCCTAAAATGAAATGACAGATCGAATGCTAACTAGCCAAGCGCTCTGAGCTCCCAGCCATGCATGCCGAGCGTGCAGCCATCCCGGGGCCTCCCTGCACGCTCGCTGTGCACCCACCCTGTCTGATGACATTAGTGACTCAGCACCAGAACCGCGTGGATGCTCCATACGTCTTGCTTGGGAACCGAACACATCTCTGTGAAAAGAACCATCCATCTCATAAAACATAAGTTCCCCGCATCCCCACCCCACTTCCCACCCCCGTTTGAGTCCTGATGAGGTATTTTAAGAATGTTCTTGACATTATTTAAAATATATGTGTCCTGTTTGAATGTCAAAGATGACATTTCTGTGAGAGCAAACAGAAGCCACGTGCTGCTCTCTGGCTTCTCCCAGAGGATTTCTGTCAGCCTAATGCCTTTTATTTAAAACGGAGGTCATTGAATTTCTAAAGATAACGACAGATTAGATGAAAGTGCTTTTATGATGGTGAGGTTGTGTCCATGTAGAAGTGACTGTTCTGCCATGTTCTATACCCAGCTGCACTCTTGTTCCTCATTAAGGTAAGTTTGATGCTTTGGAATCCATTAATTTGGTCTGAAAGGAAGGGTGAACTAATGACTCTTAACGAACCCTTTTGGTAATAATGTTGGGGGGGAAGGGGAGGGTTTGGTTTGATTTAATTGCTGCTGTGACTGTGTCGCTAGGAGTTGTGTGTCTGGAGTACTTGGGAGGTTCAAGCATTACCCAAGGCCTTTGTGCCAGAGCAGCAGAGAACCCACTCGCAGGGAGCAGCATGTGGTTAGCGAGAGGACCACCTGAGAAATTCTACCATGCACCTCTCCAAACAGGAGGAGATTTTTCTCTCTGAACACCTCGTTTGGCCTTACCCCCATGTATTTGGTCCTTTCTGTCTGAGACATCTCTGGCTTCCCTAAAATGGGAGGAGATCCCAACTATAATTCAGAATCTCTGTTTGTAGCGTCACTCTTTACCCCCCTGGGACTGCCCCAAATAGTAATTTTAATCTTGAAATCCCTATTTGTTCATCAGAAAGACATGGAGCCGCTAGATGCCCATCAGATTAAGCAATAGCTAGCTTCTTAAAGTGACCCATAGATAGTATCAGCAAATCCATGTTTAAAGCAAGTTCTGCACCATTCTTATTTTCAAAGTAGAATATAAGATGTTCATTTCCAGCATTTCTCTGGAATTGAACTCGCTCAACCTTTTGTGAAATCTGGCTGCATTTTCCTGCCCCAGGCTGTAAGAGAGAGCAGAGCACAGTTGTGTGTGTCTGGTGGGTGCTGGACTGAACAGGCATTAGATCGGATGCACATGAGGAGATAAAGAAATATCATCATCTCAGGCATTATCCCTCTCCAGTCAGATTTATTTGTTACTTTTCTGTCACCACAGGAAATATCTGAGCTTCCTATACATAAGAGTATTTCTTCCCTGCAGACGTCAGCGTAGCAGAGGTCTGTCTGAATTAACTTTAGATCAGCTCACTTGGGTGTCAGAAGCTGTCTGTCTGGGAAGCCAGGTAAACACCTGCACCGACTTCTGTATAGCTGCAGCTAAACCTTTTCCAGTCTCAAGCGAACTGGTTTAAATATAGCTCCAGTATTTCGACACTACCCTGCGAGCTGGAGCGTAAAGCTATCCAAAGAGATTAGAGGAAGCTAAAAGAATTTTGCTGTCTCTTTTTGAGCATGTGTTTATACATTTGATTGCACTTTGTATATGATAGGATTTTTTTCCTGTTTCTTGAGCTTTTCCAGTCACAAAAAATAAGTGAAAGGAAAACAATTTAAAAATGAGAAGATATGCTTGCAGGAGCAGACAGTGTTGGGGGGAGGTTGGTGGGGTAGTGCCTGGAAATGTTTGTAATGCCATGTTTCTTACTGTCAGAATTCAGATTGACTCATGTCCCTTTAGAAGCACACGGAAGCGTTACCGTGCACTTGACACTGCTGTCGTTTTGCTTCTGACGCAGAGTCCCCTGAGATTTTCTGTACCTGCTGGTGAGAGATCAGAGCATCCTGAAACTCCGCTGTCTAAGAGGAGACCTCGTGCTGCTGAGCACGTTGGGTCTCCTCTACTCCTTCTCTGCTCGAGTCCGGCTTGGTGGCAACAGTTGGGTGCTATCGGCAGCTGCCTCTGGTGCACAGGAGAGTGATTTCTCAGCAGCACTGCCATCCAGAACAGGCCCCTTGCATACCAATCACCGGCCTTTCAGGCATAATGACCATAATGAATGCAAACAATGAAAATATATTTGTAGTTATCTTGTTTTGCATAATTAGCAGTGCTGATGGCTGATGGAGGCTAGGTGCAGTCCTCTAACAGCAGAGAAATGCTGCTGTTATAAATTACAAAAAATAGTGAATATGGGAAAAGCTTATTTTCATTATTAGCGACTCTTCTGTGGTTTTGGTGTCTTTCAGTTTTTCACAGCTCCCACAGCGAGTGTTGGTTATCTCAGGCAGCAGTCAGGGTGTCAAAGTCCATCTCCCTCATTGTCAGGGCTTCACAGTGTCTCTTTCTCCACCATATTCACATTTATGGGTCCTTGTTTGGTCTGGGCTTGCCTCTGGCCCTGCTCCACAGCTCCCTGGGTTTATTACGAGGATTCTCCTTCTGTGGGAGGGAATTTTTAGCAGAAGGGGGATTGGGACCCACACCTGAGCACTGGCTGAAGGAGTGGCCAAGAATACTGCTTCGGGAAAAGTCAGGCAGTGTTTCTGTGAAGGAAGCTGATGGAAGGGAGGGGTTTGGGGTAGCCACATACTCTAGCATGCAGGGTGGGCAAAATTTACCTCTTCCCCGAGAGGAAGGGCCCTGGTCAGGTTCATTAACATCTGCGTTGCAAGTCCTTTCCTTAGACGAGTGCTGCAACTGCAGCCTGGTTCTTCTGACTCTTGGGTACTTACGGGAGCTTTTCATTCCATGTCTAATTTTATAACCAGGGCAAAAGGTCAGTCCCCCCGCTCTGAGCCGGGGGGGTGAGGCTGTGAATGCCCTGCTAGAGAAATGGAGCTGCTCCTGCTGCTGGGGATGGAGCTCCGACCTGAATAGATACAGAAGTGTGTCGCACCAAGAGCTGCTGTGTTTAGCTCGGTGCAGTGCTCTCTGGTAGAAGAGAGCACAAGCACCCGACGAGCTACAGAACAGGATTTCAGAGAGATCAATTTGTATGGCAGCTTGGAGCTTTTTACATTTGGTTTGTCACCTAGAGGAGACGGTGACAAGCTCTCCATGGCACAACAGTACCCAGTGCTGCCAAGAAGCGGCCCTTATCAGGATCTGCCTTCCCCATGCTCTCTCTGTGCAGTGCACTTCTTAAATGCTTCTTTTAACCACTGTCACTGCAACTAATGATTCTGCCTGAGCACAAGTATATTTGAATAGATAAGTATCTTGGAAAGCTGCTAACGGGGCTGCTGTCTGTGCCCGAGTTTAAAGAGCAAAAGAAAAAGCTAGGAGAGGAGGGAAGGGACTGGCAAGGAGATACCAGCACAGAGTAAGGAGCCTATAAGGGATGCTTGTCAGTCAGCAGGGCTGGCTCCTGCCCTCAGCCCCAGAAAGCTCTGCCTTGTCACTATTCTCCCTGGCACTGGAGAGCAGCCAGGGGTTTTTCTCAGGAGCTGTCAGCTCTTTGATAAACTGAGATGTGTTATCGGGAACAGATCTGAGCCGCAAGCGAGATTGACATGACATCGCAGCGTGGTGAGGAATGGCTGCCCCTCTTCTGCTGGAGCCCTGCTGTGGTTCAGGGTGCTTAGGAGGCAGCGGAGGTTGAGTGGTGCTCAGCAGGGAGAGGTTTCACTCTGATGCGCGTGTACCGCTGCAGAGACCCATGAGCTCCCAAACAAGCTGTTTATTGCTCTTCTCTCTACACATCCGCACGTCCTGATGGAAGATGGTCCTCATGCATCCACTGAAGCTGTGCTACCTTATTGCAGATCAGGACTCAGCCATGCAAACGAGAACAAGGCACCTGGCACAGGAGCACTGGAGGAGTCCATATGAAAAGTCTGCAGTAACATCCTGTGTGAACAAGACCTCACTCGGCAACTTGTGCAACATAAATCCCAAAATAATGAATAAATCGGCCTTTATAGCCCTGGTTTGCAGAGAGACACAGAAGATTATAAGATGAGATGTTGACAGGGCTAGGAATAGAAATCAGATCCTTTGCACTTGTCAAAGCAAAGAATTCACTGTGCTTTTGAAGGTCTTTGGATGCAGCTTCCGTGAACTTCAAGGAAAGGAGCTACTCAGGACTCAGTTCTTCCTTTCCTGTAGCTCCTTATGTCCTGTCCAGCCTAGACTTGAACCCTCTAAGAGATGAACCTGTTGCCTGTCTCTGCGATGACTGAACTAGAGCCTGGAACATTTTACACTTAGGGAGTTTTTCCCAAGGCTCAGATGCATTTATGTCTCCAACTTTCTGATCCCAGCAATGTCTGAGCTTCTTAACTTCATTCATAAATCTCTGTACCCTAAGATACCCTACGCTCTTCTGTATCCATCACTTAGTTGTAGGCTGTCCTTCAAGAAAACCCCTATAGTCTTGCTGACTGTCATTAGTTTACCATGATCCTTCCACTTTCTGCTATCTGTCAGCTATACTGCGGGATCTGTATGTTTGTCTAATGATGATTTATTGCAGTAACTGTTTTTTTTCTGGTTCAGTTGAGAAGTTTGCGTTAACTTCCTTCTGGGTTCTCACTTGCTCCTGATGCACCATAGTTTGAATAGTCGTGCCAGCCCAGACAAAACCAGAATCCCTTGCCCAATGTCCCTGAGGAGTTTGTAGGCAGTTGTTGACGCGTTATATGTTTATAGTATGATTCTAGAAATTGGTCCGCATTGGCTCCAGAGCTGACAGGCAACAGCAGCATGTAATCTGAAACTCCCCTCTGCCTTCATTTTCTTCATCCTCTTTAAGTTTTCCTCTTCTCTCTCCAGCACTGATGTTGGAGCCCCTAGAGATAAAGAATAGTTTGACTACCCAACGTTTAAGAGGCATGGTGATCACAAGTATAAAGGGTATAAATACCAGCAATATGTATTAAATGGCTAAAAGGGGAATATAAAAAGGTATGTGTTCATGGCAGAATTATCTAGGGATCTTACTTTTTTCTAGGGAGACTCCACTGCCTGTCACCTGAAGCTCGCTCTGCTTTCAGCCCAGGCAGCTGATGAGGGCTACAGGCTAAATCAGAGATGGGGTCTTCCTCAGGGTCATGACATGCACTCTTGTTTGTTTGTTTGTTTGTTTTTAAATTTGGGTGCATTTTACAGCAAACACTTTTTCCAGCCAAGCTTGTTGCAAGCACTCAGAATGAACTCTGCAGCACATGTGTGCCCAAAGAGTAATGAGTGGAAATTAAGAAGGGGATAATATATGGTGAGTTCCAGGGAAATCTTCCTGACAGAGAGCATAACCAGGCTGTGGCATCAATTCCTTGAGGAAGTGGTGAAAGACCTATCACTCGGCACATTTAAAATGGGATTGGACAGAACACAAGTACATTTACAACAAGGAGCAATCCTGCCCTGGCCCCCAGGGATGCACAAGATAACCTAATAGGTCTTTTCCTTTTCTAGATTCTCTGATTCTCTGTGTCTTGTCAATGCTGGGAAGCTTCGTCCTGCTCCACTGCCTGTCATGCTGCTGTCTGCTTGAAGATGTTTTTCCCAGGCAGCATGTAGAAATTCAACATTCTCCCTGAATTAAGCAGCAGTGCTCTGTAGGCTTTGGCCTGTGGGTGTCCAGAGAGCGCCATGGCTAGAGAAAGCTGGCAGGTCCTTTTGTTAGTAGGTGGAAAGACTTCTGCAAACAAGCTTTCTCTGTCTAGCTGAAGCCTCATTTCCAGCACTAATGCAACAATAGGGAGGGCTCTGTACATCATTTTTATTATATGGCAGAACCCAGGGAAGTTCATTTTTCCCGATGACATATAGACTTATGCTACAGTCTCAATTTATCCTTCTAAATAATGTAGGTGGCAGTGGTTGATTCACATTAGTTTTTCTTCTGTTCTGATGATATGAAAAACTGAGTTTGACCTCTGCAGCTCAAACCAGCGAGAAGGGAGAAGGCAATTTCACCAGCTATTCTCAGGGCCGCTCTCAGTGGTCGTTTTGAACCGTGGCAGGCAGAAATGAGTTCAAATCCTTACAAGCAAAGGGGTTAATGTTTTCTTTTAGTTCAGTATATGGTTTGTGAGCAGAGTCCCCTTCTTACAGGCAATCCTAACCAGCGGAATCTGAGCACTTGGAGGCACTTTAAAAATTATCCCCATGTTGCCTGGGGGGAAGCAGGCTGAGCACCAGCCACTTCAGTGTCTGGCCAACAGCCGTTGGCTCCTGCAGTGCCAGCTTGCTGTCATATGCAACCTGCTTCTTTCTTCCTCTGCATCTCCATCTTTTAGTCTGCGTATGGGGCTCGGTTAGGGGAGTTTACATGTGACTAGTTTTGCAGTCATCTGTGCTAGGCAAAAAGTTGGATGAAAGACCAGCCTCCTAGGCTGAGCGGTGCTGGACACCAGTGAAATAGGCTGAGCAGATGAGAGAAAATCACCTTAGACCAACACTCACTTCCACATCATGGGTACTCTACAGGTTCCCCGTGTAAATTGCTACTCTGTGTGCTCTGACAATTATTGCAATTATTTAGATGTGCCCCTCATGCATCTGGCACTTTGGGGATGGGATCACATCATGTCCTGAGGAACCTGCAGTCTGCGCTAAGCAACTGTTCCTGACCCAAAGCTGGAGGAGCAGGCACTGCTGGGACAAAGGCAGAGCGGCTTACACGCGAGCGCCGTGCGGCAAAATGGGTGTATTGCATTGGTGTACATCTTTGATGTCTCAGGCCGAGTTTCTAATCTTTTTATATCACATATAATGAAATCTGAAAGAACAAGGAGATCACTGATGCGGAGAAAGCTGACAAAAGTCGAAGTGTTTTCTCAAAAGGGGATGTCTGTTGGAAGGAGGGGTGGTGAGGTGGGAGAGATGGGACTCTGCCAGTTTCTGCAGGAAGGTCGCTATTTGTTAAGTGTTTGCTAGGTTTTGCGTGCATCAGATAAGAAACAAACAGCTGCAGTTAGTGTGCTTTGTGTTTGGCTGGTTTGATTAAAGGCTTGTTAGACAGGATTCCCATACCCCATGTAATTAATATGTGTGTATGTGTATGTTTTTTTTCCTTTATTGAAGCAATGAATACAAGTGGTTGGGGTGGTTGGAAATACATCAGTAACTGGTTCCCTGTACATTAAAAAAATAACAATAATCAATTGCACAAGCTTCTAACAGCAGACTGGGTACCTTTTGGCTGTATGCTGGTACCCTGTGGGTAGGGAACATCATGATATATTTATCCAGGAAGATACTTTAAAAGCGTGGGGCATGGTCTTCCTTTTCTGAGGCTGGCTGTTCATTACCAGATTTGCCATAACCTGAATTGTCTGTGTCGTTTTGTTTGTGTACAGGAGCTCTGCAAATAGAGAACAGTGAGGAGTCAGACCAAGGCAAATACGAATGTGTTGCAACCAACAGCGCAGGAACCCGCTACTCTGCCCCAGCTAACCTTTACGTTCGAGGTAAGAGCAGCTTCCACGCAAGGAGGTCACTCTTCTCCTGCCCAAAAGGCTCCATGGCTTTCAGTGACGGAGTATGTTCCCTGTCTTAGAGCCCTGATCACACTTTGTGGATTGTGTGATGTGGCCTTTTGCTCAAAAAACAGCAAGTTCAGTTCAAGGATATCTTTGATCCATGTTGGGTTTGATTCACATTTCTGGAAATTTGTTTTTGCTGTTTATATGCTGTTATGTAAAATGCTGAAATATGGGCAGAATTGGAATTCCTTTCTCCCTTGAACTCCCTAACTTTGTGTCATAGTTGGGATCAAGGGGAGCTTAATCCTCTTAGTATAAACTAACCTTTGGTGGAGTAGTGTAAAACTGGTCATGCTCTGATGAGCCAGAGGTGCTCAGCTATAGGTGAATTGATATTTAGGCCTCTGCCTTGGAATGTGTATCTTTAAAAACTGAACAGCTTTTTGGAGTTGTCCTAATCCATCTGACATGCATTGATGATTGAGCCTCTGGGTATTAATGGCTCACACTGGGAACCTGCTGGAAATTAGCCACAATTCATGTAAAGTGATTTTTCTAATGGTTATGCTACGTTGCCGGTTTAAAACTGTTTTCAACATACCAGAATAACTAGGTTTTACATTACAACAGTCTCCTGCCAGTTTTCTTTCTCTACATTAAAGGTGTTTGAGTTAGCTTGGAGAGAAGCAAGGGCTAAATTTCCTTTACTTTCTGTTAATTTCGGCAAGAAAAAAATGTGCTGCTTTATATGAAACTCTGTGTAACCAGAACCACTGGTCAGGAAACCCTGGGACATGTAGTATGGATTCTCCCAGGAAGAGAAAGAAGATTCCTGTGCTGGTGCAATCCATTGTTTGTTAGGAAGTTAGAAACAGATTTTATTTTCACGTAGTAAATCAACTGTCTAATAATAAAATCTCATCTTCATTTCTTCCTTCCTCTGTTTTGAAGAACGAAAATACAACCTTAAAGCTGTATATGCATTGGTTAGTATGGAAAGAGGACATGAGAATGATTAAGTCTTCACATTCTGTGTGTTTGCTTCTAGGGGTGGCTTCTGGCATTGTTTCCTTTGCTTATTCTGGGGGACTGCTTTTTTATTTTGCAGCGTAATTTGGATTATAAGAGTCTTTGGAAGACTGAAGTACCCAATTAAGCATATTCAGAAGATGAAGCTATATCTATGCAGTGGAATCACTCATTTCACTCTCACAATGTAATTATGGATGATTTTAAACTCCCTGTATTCTTGCATGTTCATTTTTCAGGCAAGCTGTACTGAAAGTCATCCCACATTGTCACTTTGTACTCTGAAGGAAAGGATCCTAGTTACCAGACTGGCTGTTGTTGCATAGGTTTGTGTGGATACCCAGCCATTTTGCTGCAGTATTTGGGATGTTTTTGCTTCCTGTGACATGCTCAGATTCTCAATGTTCTGTTTTCCATAGAGGTGTGGCTGAAAAAAGGTACAGGAGGTTCAAGAGGTAGAAAAACTTCCTCTTAACAACTTTCCAATTTCTTACTAATGAACACTCTTTATTTAGCAAGTGAATCCTGTAGGACTGAGGAGTGTACTGAATTTTACACTTGGCTTGCTGCTCAGCAAGATTCGTCTGTCCTGTTTGGGCTAGGCATGGGCTGTGGATGGTCTGCACATGTGAGAGGATCCTGACTTTCACCGAAGAAAGCATGTTTTTAGACATATGCTTTGCTGTTAACTGTCATTTTCTTACACATAAATTTTTGGAACAAGCCTTTTTATTGCACATAATCTTTACAATGTCAGTCTCCAACCTGTGTGATCCTGATAAAGCCCTGCTGTATATTTAAGACAGGATACCCCATAAATTACTATCAGATGAAATTCACTGTGCATACTAGGTCCTAGATGGTATTTGTGCTTACAGTTTCTAATAGCAAATGTTCTACCAAAAAATATCATATTGTTACCATATTAGTTAATGACTTCAAAAAGTTAGTCAAACCAAGAACAATACTTTATTTCTTTAACAAGCAAGGAAAAAAAGGAAAATATCTTGCTTTCTCAGGTCTGGGATGCAGAATAAAAGAATCCCTGTTTTTTCTTCTTGTGACAGTCCTACAGTGTTGTCATTAGACAGATCAGTGACTTCCAGTAGGGTCTTTAGAAAGTGCCTGCATCTTTACTAGAGAAGACATTAATTAATGCTAAATTACAGTGGAAATTACAGTGGAAATTAAGTGTGTCAGCTGCACTGCCACTGCATGGTGGTTTCATAATGATTGACCTCATTGCAGTGAATACCTAAGAAGCTGGCCACTTTCTCGGAAAGCATGTCTGAGTACTGAGCAGCAGTACTAATTTCCACCCTGTGTAGTTCTCAGGACTGCTTGTGCCTGCTCTCATTTACAGCCTATTGTTTTTTTAATAGTTCAAATGTTTTCTTGACTCTAGGGGTTTATGTTTTTGATCATGTCCTCCCCTTTCCTAGCCTCCTAGGTAGTCCTTTGTGAGTGTGCTGTGTTAAAAAGCACAGGCTCGTTAGCATCTTTATCATACTTTTCATGCTAACAAAGGAAGATACTGGGTGCTGAGAGGGAGTATCCAGGCACTGCTCAGGGCTTCCTATATCAATGAAAGAACAGGAGGCGGAAGGAGCAGGCTACGCCGGTGTCTTGTCTCTGTGAATCCTTTAGAGCCAGCACTTCTGCACAGATGGACTTCATTAAAAGTTAAAACATTTCCACACCAGGGATTTGTAAAGGAAAATGGATGCATTTTCCTTGAAGCTGTTGTTTTCACCTTACTAAGTGTGCTGGAAAGCAACTCTCATAAGCCTTCTGCTTCTGGACTGACAGGTTGGTCTGTCTGCTGCTGCAGAGCTGGGATGGGGCTGGGGACCGGGGCTGGGAGCTGACTGCCTCCCACTGCTAGTCTTCAGCGCTCCAATGCATGGAGGGTTGCAGAAAACAGCCAGACCATCACAGGAGCAAGAACAGAGTGAAAGCAAGAGCGGAGAGCGTGCCAGGGCAAGGTGGCTATCTGGGGCATAGCAGGGACTTCAAAGGGGACACAGGTGGCATATTCCTATCCTGCCCCTTCAGCACAAGCATGCTTGCTGGTGCTGGTCTGGATGTTGTCATTACCACCATGAAGGAACACTTATCCATTTGTGGTCCATGGTTACATGTACTACAGTACATTGTAGCAATGATTAGATTTGGGAGTTGATGGTGCTGCAGGGAGAAGGGAAGGGAATAGAAACGTATGGAAGATGTGATTCCTCTAATCCAGAGATCTTACTGTCTTAATTTAGCAGCAAAAATGCAAGAAGTTGATCCAAGACATATGAGAAATTGATTTAAGAGTAGAAGGCAGATTGGACCTAGTGTGGGGGGGAAATAAAAAGGCGGTGTCATTTTGTCATGCTCACTGGGAGTATAGGTAATTGCACTGATTCACCTATGCTGTTGGTTTTTTATGAACACATTTCACTCTTCATTTGCCTACAGCTTCAGGGACATCTGCACAAAGAGGAGGATTTTCAGCCAAAAGACTTGTCCTATGAAATGCCTGTGAAGGTGGTGGCCTGTGTGGTGCTCCCCTCAATAGAGGCGCTGGTACTTTTTCCCTGTATGAAAGGTTTTTTCTGCCCTTCTGTTTCTCTACACGTGGCATTATTTTATTCCTACTTTAGTGAAGCAGATGAGCAGGAGGACTGTGTATAAGAATATCCTTATTAATACACTGCGGAGTTCACTAGGTATGTTCCCCAGTGCTGCTTACAGCAGTGAGCAATGCAGATGCTATTAGAATAGTACTTATTGGAGCATTGGCTGCATACTTCCCCATCAAATGAGAAATCTGCTGCCCAGTTTTCACTTCTTCAGTGCTGCTTTTCTCGCCTTCAGGGTGTGGTCCAGTGGGGCGAGTGCAGTGAGTTCCCTGGCCCAAAATGCTACATGTACTGTAGAGAAGCAGTTGCATAGCTGCTTTTAAAAAAAGACCATTTAAAACTGAATCATCTCCTCTGTCCCCAAATCACAAACTAGTAAATCAGACTGCAGTAAATAGAAATGGTATTACTGCAAAAATGCCTGCTTTCTTGATCTGCTTTTTGAAAGGCCAGGCTAGTATTTCATTTGGCAGCAGGGAAACTTGCTTGGAGTCTGAAGTTTTATTTGCCAAGTTTCACTAAGGAGCCATCACCCAAAATGAAATCAGGATTGCGGCTCTGTCCCTGGCAGCGATTCTCTGGCCTCCGCAGGGTTTTACACTTGGGGACTTGGCGGCAGGTTAGGCTCAGACACGGAGGGAGCTCACCGAAGTGGCTACTTGCGGCTATATGATGCTTACTGCAGTGGGGACCTTGTGTAAATAATAATAATTCTGAATGACTGACATGGGCCTGGAGCAACAAGACTTGAAGCATTTGAAAAGGACACTCTGTGCTTATGTAATATTAAAACAGCTAAAATAGCAACAGCAGTCAAAGCTTGAGGCTATTGCCAGGAGAAGAGTTAAAACTGAGGACAGTGGTCAAACAGTCAGTGACCAAAACTGGGGATGTCTGAAAAATGGCTAAATAATGGGGAATACGTTTGTTTACAACCCAGCTACATGCACACTTCTGGCAATGTGCTCTGTTAAACCTTCCTCTCGTCAGGGTTGATGGTGGTGACATTACTTGACCAGAGAGGGGCACTGCCGGCGCTTGAGGGCCTGGCAGCCGTCACAGACAAGCAGAGACTTGTGAGGGAGATGCCTGGATGACAGGAAACGCGAATGGGCAGTTGAATCAGACCAGATGACCCAGACTGCTGCTTTGGATAGATGTCTGCCTTGGACCATCAGAAGCAGCAAAAACAGGCTGCGATAGAGGCCACAGAGTAACTACCCCTCAGCAGTTGGTACATGGCTGAGGAGGGCTACGGGTCTGAAGGGCCACGATCTCCCTGTGTACACTCTGTGAAGTCCTGACCTCAAAATAATGCTGCAGTACAGCAATGCAACAAAGAGCAGTGACCCTTTCATGAAGAAAGTGCACTCCTCTTTATGGGATTTCAGTATTTTTAACTTCATCTCCTCTGCCCCTGGGTGCTGCTCCATGCTGAAGCTACTGCTATAGCCAAAGTTAGAGCAGCTGTAGTTCGGGCAGATGCATCTCGGCTAGTTGTAAGCAGGCTCAGGGTGAGCACAGCCAACGGCATGGCCAGAGCTGCGCAGCACTCGGCACCAGCAGACGTTTGCTGCTCAGCTGTGACTGTGTGTATCCTTGTGCTGGAGCTGGCTGGCTTCAGAGCCGGAGAGGCACATAGAGGCTTCTGCCAAGTTTTCTCTTCCCCATATAGTACTAGGAATATTTTTGTCGTATTTTCTCCTGGGGTGAAGTGTGTTCACCATCAGTGTTTCTATGAGCATTTTGCTATGCTGTAATGATTATAATGGTCACGGTTTAATAAATAATAGTTCTTTGTCCTTCTGCTAGCACATTTCATCTAAAGATTTCCATGTGCTTTATAGAATTCAACTAAATAAGCTTAACAGTTTTATTCCTTGCAAAGTCCTTTGACGGTTAAAACTGCAACGGAAGGCTCAAGTCTGATTATTTGTAAAATTACCTGTATGGAAAATAGAAGGAGAGTGGCTGGTGGCTCAGTGCATGATAATGCAACACAGAAATGGACTCCGAAACCTATTTCCCCCTCCTTCCCACATGACCTGCATAGACATCTGTGGAACAATTAGGCCTGCGTATCTGTGCCGACTAAATGTCCATTCCCTCTCCTTCCACATCCACTTACACAAAGGGTTAGGAAATCCATCTCTGGTGTTCTGAGATTTTCTGCTCTTAATTGAATTCATGCATGCATGTGTGTGCACTATGAATGGGAAAGGATGGTTGGGCGCCCTGAGCATCCTGTCTGTCTCTCTAGGATGGAATATACTCATCACTGTGGCATGAGAACATTGTTCATTGCATATAATGGGAGGTTGTCTTATTCTCATGTAATCTGGCGTAAAAAAGACAATCTGTCCTTTTTTTCCTCTATACCTCTAAAAGCTGTAAAGGATAAAATTTGATTTATGTGGAGTCCTTGAGACACAAGACGTGCGTTTGGAGATAAGCAGGAACAGGTTCATCCCCCTCTGGGTTTTTGTTAACCTCTCTGTCTTTTCGATTCCAAAGTGTCTGGGTTTGCCTTTATATTAATGCCTTGCATAGCACCAGAGGGTTTTCAGCACAGGACAGATGCTGGCAGTTCCCAGCAGAATTGCAGAGCCAATTGGGATAATGAACTTTTTTGTTGCTTTCAGGAAAGTATTAGCTTCCCACTCTTGAAAAGCTTTAGAAATGTGTTCCTTTGTTTGAGCTAGTGATCTAAACTCTTAGACCTGTGCATTTATATCCTGGCCACATCCCCCTGCCTTGTTTCAGGGAGCTAATGCCCAAGAATACACAAAAGCAGACCCATAAGCCCAAATTCATTCTTTCTGCAACAAGCTGCTGTGGTTAGAGTATTGCTGCTGCTGCAAGCAGCAGACAAGCATGTCTGTGGCAGGGTAAAAGCCAAATTCAGTTGGCATGGGAATTTCTGCTTACAGAGCACTGGACCCATCTGACAGTCAGGACTGGCAGATGCGTGTCTGATACGGCCTCGCTCTTGCTTCTTCGGTGTTTCAAGTTGGATCTCAAAGGAGCCCCATTTTTACCTTCTGGAGTTTGCTTATTCTCTGGTGGCATTTCTGCCGTGACTTGATGTGCACTTAGACTGGCATGCTCAAGTTAGCTGCCAGGCAGCTCAGGTTCGTGAGAACACTGTAGCATGCCTATTGAGCCATGGTATTCTACACAAGGGATAGATACTCTGGGTAACCCTAGCTTTAAATCTTCTGTCCCTACATGGGGGGGCAGATGTCATTTACTGTCACTGCTCAGAGTCATTTGTTTTGTAAAAAAAGCAGAAAAACTGTTGATAAAACATGCTTCTTAGCTTAGGAGTGACATGGATAGAGAACCAGAGATAAGGCAGCATGTGAATGGGATCTGTAAGGAGATGAAACTTTCCATTTACATTTATCAGGTTTATCTCAGGTAAAGCAGCAACTGTTTAAGCATTAACTAAAGGGAAAGGAGAGAGAACTTTCTGCCCAGGTGTTCGGTCTTGCCTTACAGCTGTTCCAAAATAGCCTGCTACTGGGTTTTATTCCCCATAAACCACTAATATAATAAGAGATTAAGAGATGATCCAGCAATTAGTGACAAATAGCAGGCCCCAAACTTGTTCCTGTTCGACAGACCAGAAAGTAATCTGTTTGAATTACCGTGTTTCACATGTGTTTCCTCACCTTTCCAACTGTAATCTGAAGTGTCAACACGTAGGGAAAGCCACTGCCGGTGCCTACTCCTGTCTATGCACACTGATGCAGTGCAATCCCTGCCAGGCTCCCCAAAACAAAGCTCCTGGCTGTCCCCCAGCTGCAGCAGCACCCCTCACCTTGCCCCCGGACAGGCCAGGTGGCATCACAGCAAGACCCCTTGGTATGGCTGGGGTCCGTCAGCCCTTCCCACGGGCAGGGGGAGGCTCTGCAGCTGCTGTGCTTCTGCAGCAGGGATGAGTGTTCCCGTAGCTGTTCCAGCATCATCCCCCATCATCCCTCAGCATCACCCTTCACCAGCTTCTTGCCGTTCAGTCGCACAGTCCTAACGGGTGCAGCGGGTTGGTCCACGCTTGCAGCACTTGGAGTTTGTGTTGCCCTGTTGCGAAGTTAGTGCTGCTTTCCAGAAACACAGCCGTTCGTGGTACACCTGGTTTGCCAGACGCGCTGTCCTTCCTGGGCAAGGGCAGGAAACAAATCCTCCCTGTTGGGAAGAGCTGAGCAGAAGGCAGAAGCCCTTCGCTGTCTGCTGAGGCCATGCGGATGTGATACGCTCCATTAGATTAGGAAGTAAAGTGGTGGCTTGGGAGCAGCAATAAAGAGGTTCCCTCCCATCAGAGGGTCTCACAGGATTGAATGAGCCTTATGTTAAAGTTTTGTGGACCAAGAGGTAAATCCCCTGTCTGAAGCAGGCTAGAGGAAACCTGGACCTTAAGCTAGGACTATTTGTTTTGAGGATGTCCAGGTGGGATCCTCGCTGGATGTGGCCCTTGCTTATGGGCCAATTAAGCTCTGAGTTGGCTGCTTCGGTCCCCTGGTATCAGTTCAGTTGAAGAAATGTAAACAACTGTTTTGCTGTTCTTCTGCAAGCTCCATTACGCTTCGTAGGCCACTGTTGTAGCTGTTATTGGCAGTTTGTTGCCTGGTCTGTACCATGTCAGTGTTGGTTAAAATCCCATCCTCTAATCACTGGAAATGGCTGACTGTACCGTTGTACTATATAATGCCACATACTGTTCTCTAATTTGCAGTGTTTCTGCTGGAAAGCAAATTCCTCCATCCACCTTCTCCTTCCCCCATCAAAAATGTGACTCATAAGCAGTCTTTAACTATCAAATCCACTTCTGTATTCTCTCAGCGAGGGTTCGATTACAGCTGATACACCACAGATCTGTAGCTGGAGTGAGGTCACTCCTGCTAGAGAAATAAGATCTCCTTTGTCTATAAGGAAAATGCAACTAACCTTCTACTGTCTCTCCCGCAGGAAAAAAACTGGGACCTGCTCAATTCTCTGGGTGTTTTTGTCCTTCTGATTTCTTGTCTGTCTCTCACTCGCAGCACAGTGTACCAATAAGGCTCTCCCGAAACTGAGCCCAGCTGAGACTGCACCTGTCTGTCACTTGCCTAATACCTCTCTGCTGCATTTAGCTCTTTGTTTGGAGAGGGAGAACAGCTCTTCATGGTAGAAGATTTTTCATTCACCACTTGGAACATTTCTTTCATACGTGATAAAATTGGGATCTACGTATATGCTCTTCCCAGTGTGTGGTCAATGGGTTTAAAGTGCCTTTGCCATCATCTTTATAGCTGGAGTGGGTGTGTGGGAGCACGTCAGTCTGTGTGATGGCTGGAGTCCCTTGCTCTGTGCGTGTGCGTGAGTGTTTTGCACATGTAAACGTGTCTCTGCGTCCAGCATCTGGCCCAGCGCGGGGCGGCCCCCGAAGCACACTCCATGTGAGTACGTGTGGGACGTGCGGTCCCCTCCGCTCTGCCTCAGTGAGTGGTGAGCGGGTCAGGGAGGCGGAGGGGCCAGCCCTGCTCCAGGCCAGAGCAGTGCAAGTGTGACGCACCCTTGTCCACGACATGGAGTGGTGTGTGTGCACGGTGGGAAGTCATGGCTGACCTCTGTAGTCTTGTCTTGTCGTTTCAGTGGTGTGCGGACAGATGAAGCTTGGCCTGTTTTTACTCTCTGTGTTTTTCCTTGTCTTTTTTTATTCCCTCCTCATCTTCATCGCACTCTGCCATCAAACAAAACAAACTTTCATCTCTCAGATCAGCGAGAAGGTTGGTCCTTTTCACTTCTTATCCATCTACAGTACACCACGTCAGATGGGACTTTTCCAGTAGGGAGAGGAGAGCCATCCCCAAAAGGGGAGGGGGCCCTACAGACTCTGGCTCCCTTCCAGGCACAGCCACAGTGTGCCTGATGAAATCTGCTTACTGTTTGCTGTGACTCTGGTGATGGCATTGATACTTTGCTTGCATGCCTTTGTTGCCTGACATATAAAATGCATAGAATATATTTTGCATGCAAATACCAGCCAGGGTGGTTTTGTTCAAAGGTAGGGTGGGAAGAAGTGCATGCTACTGTATGTGGGGTCCTTCTCTAACCTGTTACCTGTGCTAGGTGCCAGTGTAATACCTCTAAACTGCTGCTGCTTTCTGGCCAGAGATCAAGACCGGTCTTTGGAAGCAGAGATCAGAATGATCTCCAGTCTCCTCTTGAGTTTTTAGGGAGAGCGGGTTCCTCACTTTCTCCTGTAGCTTTAAAAGTTTTAACTTTCTCTAGAGGCAAAAAGCTTACTTTTGATCTCAGCTGGAGAAGAACTCAGCATGCTGCCCTCCCTTGCCACAGGGCAGCAGGGGCAGCTGGCTGAGAGATGCAAGGCCCTTGCGCTGAGGCAGCTTCCCTGCTCGTCGGCAGCCCCACTCTGGAGGTGGCCAGTTCTCCGTGCTTGGACAAGGGCCCTTTGCATGAGCAGGTCTGCCTCTCCTTTCTTCCCTGGGGCTGGGTCTTTCTCTTGCTGGCAGGAGAGCTCTGGCAGTGGCCCCAGCCTTACCTAGGATGGCTCAGGGAGTCCCGTGGTGATGCGCACAGGAGCTTGTAGCCACTCGGCAAAACCTGATTTGTACTTCGCACTGCTCTGTCCTGCTACCCTCAGAGAGCCAGAGGTGAATAAAGGATAATAGCGAAAGGTGATTCCAGCTTTTAAATTAAATCTAGCTTGAGGCACTCATAATTTCATGCTGAGGAAAGCTGGTGGTTTTGGCCAAAGTCCTGAGCTAGTTTCCAGAGATGACTCCTTCACTGAGCAGGTACCGTGCGGGTCCATCCCTCCACACGCACTGGAGGAGAGGGATGCTCGCAGCAGTTCTCCAGCCCGGCGCTGCTCCCAGGTGGCACGGAGAAGAGACCCTGGCTCCTCTCACACATGCCATCAGGCAGCTGCACGAGTTGATCTTACAATCATCACTGGAACAAGTTTTAACAAGTTGTCATAGCAGTTGTTCCAGTACACTGACTTCGCTGCCATTTCTCTCCCTGGAACGTGCTCTCGTTTAGATTGTACTGAGGCATGGGGCCCTTGTTGTTTACCCTCTAAAAATAGATTTCGTAGAGGATAAAATTACCTGAGCCCAGGACAATGATGAAAAATGAGAAGAAGGAAGAAAAGAGAAGAAATTAAAGCCAAGGCCCAAAGCCTCCTAGATTTCAGTGAATTTGGAGCACCGCTGTGATGGCTCAGGCACCTCTGGAGAATAAACCTTTGACAGGGCACTTAAACGTTTTAGCCGCATGGTTTAGCTGAGGGGAGGTAGCCGAGAATGGATATAAGCCAGCAGGAGCGGATAATTTCTCATTCTTTGTGTCGACCCCTCCTTCCCACCCCACCAAAAATACCCACGTACACAAATATTTAATGTGAAGCCAGAAATTAGTTTCTAAATATTCCATTGGGATTTGCCGTGCTTATAATTTGTTTGGCACTGATAATTACATCTTACATTTTTCCAGCTTTACTTAAAAGTGTGTACTGCTCACCCATGCATTTAATTATTGCTCTGTGACTGCTACAAGGTTATTTATTAACGAGTTATTTTATCTTGATACAGTGGATCTTTTCTCTTATTCCCTTCCTTAATGTTGTGTTATTTTCATCAGAGAAATTTCAGAGAGTGAATGCAAATTGCACAGCTCCACAATCTTGCTCTCCCTTACTTTGCTATTAGTATGTCAGTATGCTGAATGCTGATGTGTCTCCAGTGCTGCACCACTGTAATGATATATCCTCTTTTATATGTGGTTGTCAGCGCAAATAATTAGACCTAAAAGTTATAGCTGAAATATAATCCAAAAATGGCAAGGCCCTGTTTTGGAAATTGTCTATAAAATGTCAGCACTCAAGGATGCATTGGGAGCATAAATAGTACAGCATTGTTTGAGCACAAGATTAGACTGTAAATGCATTTTTTCTGGTTCCAATTTTTCCTCTCCTGCTGTTGATTCTGTCAATAGATTGAGAGACTCCAGCAACTGCCTTTCCATTTGAAGTCCTTCCTTAAAATGATAGCGCTAGGGAGAGATGAAAGGTGTCTACAGATGAGTAAACCACGCAGACCGATGATCGTGTTTGAGGCTATCTCCTAAATTCACTCCTTCCCGATTCTGAGGAGGTGGTTCCTGAGGAAGGCGGGAGTTTTGGGCAGGGTAGCAGTGTGCCGAGGGCAAGAGCACACCCCGTGCACAAAGGATCCTCCAGCTTGCCTAGCTGGAGTAATGAAATTGGGCAGCCTCAGCTTCTCAAAGACGTGCCCCTGCATCGCTCTCTACTACTCATCCCAGTTGGGAGGTTAGATAGAGCACAGCCCTCCGAACCGGCGTTTGCTGTGCTGGGGCCTGGGGAGGAGCAGCACAGCCCAGGCAGAGCTGGTCCTCCTTCAGAGCGAACGGGACCTCAGGCTGCCGTTCCTCCGTGCAGAGGAAGAGCAAAGGGGAGAGGATGTCAGGGCGGTGGTGCAGGACCAGAGCAGCTGGGATTGCCTCAGAGAGGAGCAGAGAAGTGTGCAGAGCGGGGCACAGCTCTCCGCTGCCATGGGGCAACACCCAGTGAGCCTGCAACAGGGGTGCCAGGAAGGGGGAAGGTGAAGCCCAGTTAGGCGGACGCCAGGTAGGCATGGTGGGAAGGAAACCCAGAAGCAAGAGCAGGCAAGTAGAGGTCCCTGCATCTCTGCAAGCTAGAGGGAGAGGTGTAAGCATTGTAGTTTGCTCGGCTGTACTGTGGCCAAGACAGCCAGCAGGGAAAAGCAGTTTGGTTTCCCCTTCCCTAGCAGCACCGCACAGTTTTGGAATCATGGGCAGTCTTCCTGGCACTGTTGTGTGTTTCCAGCAGAGCCTCGCTGTATGCCAGCAGTGTCTCATCACGCGAGAGGGGCTGAAAGCACCAGCCTGTGAGCCCTGAGCACTCATGCCCAGAGCTCAGAGCCTACAACTCTTGCAGACAGCAGCAGGGAGGGAGGGTCCCTGGTTCTCCAAGGGGGTAACGTCACCCTCAGAGGGAACCTGAGACGTTAGGAAACAGCCACTCCTGTGGCGAAAGGAGCTGGGCAATCGATTCATGCTCTTTGCTCTCAAGCCAAGGAATGTGCATGTTAATGCATGCTGAATTATTAACATTCTCAGTCTCAACCTTTGTGGCTGTTGTGTTGCCTGCTCCCCTCCTTCCTCCCCACGGTCCCCGCAGTGAGTGGGGAACTAGTCTCCACCCTGTCCTTTCTCCCTGTCCTGTGGGATCCAGGGCACGGGCTCAGGTTGCGCTGCACTGCTCGCCACTCCAGGGTTTCACTTGACTTCGCAGGGAATGCTCTCTACGGGGAGGCATGCTGAGTAGTGGAGCAGCACAGAGCCCTTACAATGCCTGTTCTTGGGATGAATGACAATGAATCTCATTTTTGACAGTCTGCTGGTTTAACTAAACCTCTGAATTACACTATTGTCCATTGAAATCATTTTAATATTCACAGCAATTTTCCCTGTGCTGTTCTTGCAAAACCTCCAAACCACCTTCTCTGATCTTTATCCAAAAAGAAGATTAAAAAAAAAATTGCAAATTCTTGTCAAGAAAATTGTAATAAAAAGGGAAATTTCATTGCTGCAATAAATGAAGAACAACAAAATTTTCTGGAGCACTTAAGGTAGCATCATGAGCTGTGCTAGGCCATGTGATTTGACTTGTAAATTGGACAGAAATTCTAAGAATGCTGCTTTTTGAGGAGTTATACTGATTTAAATTATTACCAGACTCTTATGCTAGAAAAGCAAGCGACTTAAATCGCTGTCTTGAGCCTGAGGAATGTGTTGATGGTGCTCTGCAAGCTGCTGTGAGAGCTCTGCCAGCTCTCGCTAATGCTAACTGACAGCATCTCCCCTTCTCCCTCCGTGCTGACTGGGACAAGAAGCTGCCAATTATCCCCCAAGAGGATGAAAGGCTGATGGAGCCAGTCCCTTCCATTGCACATGCTCCTGCCAGAGTATTGTCTGGGCCAGATCTCTCACCAAAGGCTTCGCCCTGACCCCCTCCCGCCTCCCATGTTGAGAGCTGACCCCTACCCATGGCATCCATTTTTAGCAGCTGCGGTGCCTTGGGCACCGCTGCTCTCTGTTACGGAGCAACGAGCCCATCTTAGCAGCTCTGCTGGTGTGCTAACGAGGGGCGGCCGGTGCAGCCGTTCAGGGTCGCAAAAATATACCGCAGAGGCCTGTTGAACTGCTCCTCTGTTGCCAGGCTTGAGAGCTGAGGCCCCGCGCAGCTTCCTGGCATGCCGCAGGCTGCAGCGTGCAGGAGGCATGGCCTGTGTCGAGGTCGATGATGCTGCAGCCTGCCCACCCTCTTGTACGGTTTGATCTGCAGGAGAGTTTTCCTTGCCATTCATCCCTTTTCTAGGCACACAAACACACTAACCGCCTCTGCTGCTCCCCCGTGGGTAGGACAGGGGAAAGCCACTTCCGAAGGGGCTCAGCCCTTCCCTTAACCCTGCTGAGTGAGCCCCCAGCCCCTTCGAAGCGCATCTCCCCTGCACTGTCCGCAGGGGAGCAGCGTGCAGTCGGCTGCTGACCTTCCCAGGGAGGGACGGCTGCAGCACCCACAGGCACTGCCTCTGCAGGACACATCAAGGGGGTCGTGGCACTGATGGGGCTTGGCATGGCCCCAGGAGCACCCCGAAAGCAGTGCTTGACAGGGGGGCACAGCGTGGGGCGCAGGGGAGTCTGCAGCGGGCTGTGCTGCCTCTGGTCTCACAGGGCTGGGGCTCAAAATCTGTTTGTGCATGCTGGGCTCTGGCCTTCCTGCATGACCTCTTGTCTTCCCGTGTCCCTGTACGTGTGTTCCTGTGCGCCTTCCCTCTCCCTGTCCTGCCCTCGCACTGCTTGCTCTCTGACTCTGTAGTGGCCTCCGGTGCCTGCCAGCCTGCTTGCCTGGTGCATGTGCGTGAGTGCTCTGTGCAAACCTATGGCTTTATCCTCGAAGTTTGCTCTTTTTTATTTTAATACAGTGTGGGTGGGTGGGTTTGGTCCTTGGATGGGGACAGAATTTGAACAGCTTCTACCTGGAATAATTTGATGCCATGTTCGTTGGAAAACGAAACCTGACTCTTAACGAATGGTGCTGGGATGCTTTGGTTGGAAATACACGCCATCATGTTAAACCATTGCCATGTCCATCAGGTTAACTCCGTATTCTCATGACTGCGTAGCACTTGAGTACACTTTCAGTTCTGTCTCGTTTGGGGAGCGCTGCCCCGTCAGTCAGGTAACGCCTCACTGGCGATCGCTCATGTAGCTATTGATTTGAGATTTAATAATTGATTAAAAGAAACAACCAGCAAGACTTTGGATTTAGACATTCAAAAAAAAAAAAAGCAAAGCAAGTTATCCTTCCCCTGGCTGGTAAGGAGCTAATGAGCCCTGTTTTGTCACTGAGACGATGTGTAGTACACACACAATGTTGACAGTATTGTCTAATTTATCACGAAGTCTTAGCTCTGTTGTACGTGCTAGTGTGGGGGCTTCCGCGTTCAGTCTATTTCTGCAAGCCTGTTGGTTTGGGGATGAATCATCAAAGAGAGCACTAGTGAAATTTCATTTGAGGAGAGTCAGCTTGGCAAGCGGAGCTGACACCTCTGCAGCTCACCAGGCTGTGAGCAGCTTTACCGTCTGCGGAGATGCTGTGGTGGCAGGAGCCAGCCCAGCAGAGCCGTGTCCCCCCCGGCCCCCCAGCGCCCGTGGGGCCAGTCGTGCCTGCGGCGCATTGTGAACTGGCACCGCTCAGGCTCCTGCCCGATTTCCACCTGTCCCGAGTGCTGTGGCTGTTTGCTGCTCCACCAGCCCGATGCACTGATGGAGGAGTGTAATTGGCCGGGAAAGGCTCCTCAGGAGCCGGTCAGTCGTGAACCCAGCTGATGCTCTGGGGCTGCCTTTCTGGTGGAAGAGGCTAGAGGATAGCAGGGCTGCTGGGCAAGACACGTTCGAGCAGTTTCCCTTTTTAACTACAGACTAAAATGAGCTTGCCCAGAGGAGACAAAGATTTACCGAGCACAGTTGTTTCTCTACCCTTGCTTAAATAGGCCCATAACACTAACCCTGAAGAAGGGGCCTCATTTCTCAGTGTCATTTTCCTGACGAGAATGCATATGGCAGGCAGCTTTAGAGCTTTATTGTAGCTGAGAGTTGCTTACAAATAAGTCTTGAATGAAATACCCAGCAAGGGATTGATACGAAGAGAAGCTGTGCAATGAAATAAGGAGGAATACATCTCCCGAAGTGCTGCCACAAAGGTGGGGAGGGTTCTGCCAGCCCAGCTCTCTTCTGTCAAAATGGATATGATCTCACATCTGTCAGGATTAGTTCTCTCCTGCCCAGCAAGGTGATCTGTTCAGGCCCTGACAATGTCATGCAGTTCTGGTGACTATTTTTTCTGAACCAAGGTAGAACCTCAGTTACATTTTGAAAGGAATTATATTTTATTTAGCAGCACGTGTGTGCTAATTCAGAAAGAAACCTTTCTGCTGCTCCTGCCCAAACCCTGTGAGGTTTAGGGGATGGGTTGCTTTACTCTAGAGCTAATAAATTGAGCAGGTAATTCTGTTTTGCAGAGCTTCAGTGGGCCCTGCACAGAGAGTGTGTGACTGGCATTTGTGCATTCTCTCTAATTAGAGGGATGTAATTTAAATGGAGGAATGTTTCATGTTAGTAATATGATTTCAAAAGGCTATGTTTGGAGGGAATGGATTGAGCCATCCCTTAATGAGTTCTTCTAATAAGATGCCAGTGGCTAAGGAAAGAGAGCAAAGTGTGTGCAATTTGGCAAAGCAGTGAACAGCTTTTGCACTTCATTTTATCTGTCCCGAGGGATAGACAGGCAAAAATGTTGAACCCCCCTCACGTACCCCCACAATGCAACTGAGCGCTCTCTGCTGGTTCTGTGACCCTACTAGCTGTCTCCTCCTTGTTTCAGTGCGGCGTGTTGCTCCTCGATTCTCTATCCCTCCAAGCAACCATGAGGTGATGCCTGGGGGGAGCGTGAACCTCACGTGCGTGGCAGTAGGTGCTCCAATGCCCTACGTGAAGTGGATGGCTGGTGTGGAGGAACTGACCAAAGAGGATGAGATGCCAGTCGGTAGGAACGTCCTGGAGCTGAATAACATCATGCAGTCTGCCAACTACACCTGCGTGGCCATCTCCTCCCTCGGCATGATCGAAGCCACAGCCCAGATCACTGTCAAAGGTAAGGAATTATTCCTCACGGTGCTCCTACTTAGGTTTCAATGGTGTAGCCCTTTGCCCAAAGTGTGTTTGAGTGCAGCCAACTGACTGCAGTCTCCTGTGACTTTTCCACCTTGCAAGGGATGTTCCCAAACCCACAACTTTGTTTTTTCCTGCTCAGAGCGTAGTATTTGCTTTGGGAGGTCATTTCCTCTTTCCCTACATGTGGCATGACGAGAGACAGGCTTGTGTCAGGCTGGGTCCCTGTTATGCCACGAGGGAACTTCAGTGAGTCTGTGCTCATCCCAGCAATTTCTGGCTTGTTCCATGCATCAGCAGGATCAGCTCAGCACAGCAGCAGGCCACAAGCTGTCCTGGGGCAGGGGTCTGTGGATGTCTGCAGTCAGAGAGCTGTTTGCACAGAGATATCCTCTTGCAGTAAGAGCAGGACAAGAAAGTTAATCCCAGCAATGTGAAGCGTCTGTGGGCCTCACAAGAATGAGCATCCTCCCTCCTGCAGGGAGGAGCTATTTGCGTTTCCTCTGTTAATTTTCTTTTTTCCCTTACTGCTCTGCCTCTTTCTCTTTCCTTTGTTGCTGTCCTTAACTTAAGGCATGCTTCCTGCTGCCGTTTCACAAGTAGCTTTGCCCCAAAGAGGGATGTTATTGCAGATTGCTGACCACTGGGTACACGGCAGCCCACCCAGACAGCTCCGTAACAGGAGGCTGAAGTACGTGTCCTGCCTTTCCCATCTGGGGCCAAGCAGGTCCACACTATCCCTTTCCTCCTCTCCTTGCAGTTGATTTGTAGCTCAGATTTCCACAGACATGTCATCTTTTGAGTCTGTCTGTTCTTGCAGGCCTCCTCCTGCACTATGGCCACCTTTAGCACCGAGTCCCTGCTTGAACAAATCACAGAATTGAGTGTTAGCCCTCTCTGACCTGGAGATTAACAGCAAATTCTCTCTTCCCTGATGCTAGTCAGAGGATGCTTTTAACCTTAGCTGCACACTGCTCCCTTTACTCACAGCATCTGCTAGTCAGTACCTTTTCCATCCCCCTTTTTCTTACAGAGCACAGGTGTTGCCTTGGTTATAGTACATAACCAAGAGTGTAGGGAAGAAAGGGGCATGATGGAGAGGTAGTTTGGACATGGAGGGAGGAGGTGGGAACTGCACCATTGCACTGATGGTTCCCAGTATTTATTTACCTCTTTGTACCTGGGATGACTCTGCCTCGCTCCCTCTTTGGCTGATGTGATGCCCACTGCCGCCCCAGGACTGCAAAAGTCCCCGGGACAGGGAGCGGTCTGCTCAGCTCCTTTAGCCCTTTGCCTTCCTCCTTGTTTCTCTGTCTGTCTTTTCTGCACCTTCACTCTGGATATCTTACTGCCTCTGTCCCTGAGTCCTTCACCTGGTGTTGCTTCTCCTGTGCTTGCTGGAAAGTAGGCCGTTTGCAGGGCAGACAGGAGAAGCAAGATGAGACAGAGCTGATTGCAGTAAGCGCATCTAAGGTACCAGACCTGTCCCTTGCTCACATGCAGGCTGCACACCCAAAACCTGGCAAGAATCAAGCTTGCCGTTCTCCAAAGGAAAGGGTGGATGAGTGTCATCTATCCTTGAATTGAAAGCCTGAGGGAGGCTGCCAATTTCTTGGATGCTCTAGGAAGTGTGTTCCTTCAGGCTGTAATATTGGGCGGGATGTGTTTGCCCCCCATGAGTCCTCCATGGGTAGTGGTGTTGTGGTTGGTTGTGGGTTGCATGCCATTCCCTCCCATACCAATTCAGCCCTCACCAATTTTCTCAGTATTCATGTTGCAGTAGCACTAGAAAAGGCATCCTCCCTGGCACTCGGAGCAGGCATGCTTCTGTGCTAAAGAGCCAGCCCTCCTTAGCTGAACCATGTGGAAACTGGAAACCTGATGGCTTTGCCAAAGAATGAAGTACTCGAGGATCTTAATTTGGGCTGAGCACTTTTCCTAGTCCCTCATCAAGCACAGCTGCATTACAAGTCACTAATGACTTTAGCAAGAGTGGTTCGTAGGAGGTTTAAAGTTACTGTAGACTTTAATTCAGTCATTGTCTTAAAGTATTTGTGTACTCTGAAAATCTCTCACACGCACTCATTCTCCTTCTTTGTTCTTTTGGTAAAATGGCAAATCTGGAAATGTTTGCTTGCAGTAGTTGTGTTCTTGTTAACACTTCAGAGATGTCAGTGTCAAAGCGTTCTCGTGTAACAGTTTATTGTCTGGTTGCAGTTTGACACACCACCCAGTGAAATAGTCGATGTGAAAGTTGGTAATTTCTCTGGCTGTATCCCTCTTGCATGTACTGTAATACTTACAAGGCATTCCCCCATCAACCCATCTAACAGCACTGTCCATGAACTCCCTATGGCCTAAGATGCTGTTTCTGTGGAAGCAGGAGCATAGCTCCAGATTACCTGTGGTGCTCTGATTGCTTTACTGTATCCCTTTGTAAATCAGCTGTATACCTGGCTTCTGGGGCCAGCCCAGCCCAGCAAGCACCTTCCTACTGCCACCTGAACCCCCATGACAGAAACATTCCTGCATCCCCGTTGAATTACCTTTATTTAGCCTGCTGCTGGTAAGTGCGTCAAGCACATCTAATAACATGATTGCTCTGTTTATCCTTCCATTAAGAACCACTTCAAGCAATATATGGTAATATAAAAATGCATGTTCTAGAGTATGAAATGATTTCTGCCTTTTAAAGAAGAATGTTAATGGGAGGTGGCAGCTCCATTTTTATCCCCGTGCACATTGCAGGGTTTGAGCTGGCTGAATTATTTAAATCACACCTCTCTGCCTTCCAATTGCAGCACTGCCAAAACCTCCAACAGAGCCATTAGTGACTGAAACGACAGCTACCAGCGTGACCCTCACCTGGGATTCGGGCAACTCCGACCCCATTTCATATTACGTCATCCAGTACAAGCCCAAATCCTTGGACGGTCAGTTCCAAGAGGTGGATGGTGTGGCGACAACACGCTATAGCATAGGTGGGCTCAGCCCCTTCTCGGAGTATGAGTTCCGGGTCATCGCAGTCAATAACATTGGCAGGGGTCCCCCCAGTGAGCTGGTTGAGGCCCGGACGGGAGAGCAAGCTCCTTCAAGTCCACCCCTCAAAGTCCAGGCACGGATGCTGAGCGCCAGCACCATGCTGGTCCAGTGGGAGCAGCCAGAAGAGCCAAACGGACAGATCCGAGGGTACCGCGTTTACTATACCACCGACCCGCATCTGCCTTTGAGCATGTGGCAGAAACACAACACTGACGACAGCCACCTTACCACCGTGGGGAGCCTCATCACAGGGACTACGTACAGCATCCGCGTCCTGGCCTTTACTTCGGTGGGCGACGGACCCCCCTCGGACATCATCCAGGTCAAAACGCAGCAAGGGGGTACGTATGGAGTGAGGTGCCATGGCTCCGTGTCCACCCCAGTGGTGTGCAGCTCAGCTGTGTGCCTGATCTGCACCAGCCGTTGCAACTGCACTTTTTGCTCAAATGGTTGCATGTCAGAGTCGCATCCTTGCCCCACAGCTATCAGATTTAAGCTGTCAGCTTGTCCTGGGGAGTCGGTCTCAATCTCTGTACAAGTAACGCAGCCCACAGTTTTGTCTGGGATACAGTGGCTAAAAATGTGACACAAGGCACTGGATGTAGATGTTGGCACCTGTGTAACTGTACTGGGCCCTTCTGGGGTCTGAGTACACGTGTGGAAGGAAGGAGCTGGGATGCAGTCGGGGCTGCAAGTGACCGTGATTCCCATAGTCACCTGCCTGGGTTCCAGAGGTGCTTGCTTGTTGCCTGGGTTGTTCCAAGACTACAGTACAGGGGAGAGGGAAGAAGGAAGGGTCCGGTAGGAATGAAAGAGGATCCTTGGAAGGTGAAACGCAGACTCTGCAAAGCCGTGCGCCTCCTTTCCCTGCATCTGCCTCCTGGCACTAACCATGTGTTTGGTCCCCAGTTCCTGCCCAGCCAGCTGACTTCCAGGCAGAAGCAGAGTCTGATACCCGCATCCTGTTGACGTGGCTGCCCGCCTCTCAGGAGCGCATTACCAAATATGAGCTGCTGTACTGGGAAGGGGAGGATGGCACTCAGGTGAGGATCCTGCCTCTACGTCAGCAGCACTTGGGGCCAGACATCACAGTTCAGCAGCTTGGGAAGGGTGTCTGCTTGAGCTGGGGTGGCAACAGGACTGTTTCTTCTCTGTGTCTTTTCTATCTCAGAGGTGTGTGATAGGAGTATGGCAATCTCTGTCTGGCTTCTGTGTGACCTCAGCAGTGATTGTTGATGCCCAGCAAAGTAGCTAGTGACTGGTTTGGGACTGGACAGGCTCCAGAATGCCATGACACCATCCCTGAGGCATCCTTACTGCTGGTGCCTTTAAACAGTAGGGCTTTTAGGTGGGTCTGAAATGGCCTCCAATATGTGTCTGCAGCTCCAGGACTGGTTACACTTAAGGACCAGATTGAGAGTGGCCTAGAGAGAGCCCTTCCGCATTTACTGCCAGGTCCCTAAAGGAAGTCCAGCTCTAAACAGATCAAAAGTAGTGCTGGCTTCAGGGCAGCACAGTGAGAACTGTGCCATGGCAGCATCACAGTGTCCCATGGTCCTCTTCTCCTCCTGTATTTATAGTGGCATGAGAGCTGCCAGAAATAAGTGCCCTCCAGGTGAAGTGGCAGCAAAACAAGTCCTTCACCAGCACTGTTTAGGTGCATTAGAGATCCCAGCTGCTCCAGGACAAGGGCTTTACTCTGTTTCATAGGCAGACATTGTCTGTTGGGAGGAAGCAAACTCATGTGTCCTGTGCCCCTCGTCTGAACTGTATAGCTAGACCCAGCATTCCCACAAAGCTGTCAGGCAGTGAGTGGAGTCTGGACACCAGGCAGTATAGCCTGGCTGTCGGAGAGGTCTGCTTCCCTGCAGAGTCCTTGTATTTCACCCAGGAAGCTCCTTGGAGGCCTGCAGGACTGCAGCAGGTTTGGCAGCGTGGCTGTAACTTTCTGTGGGACCAGAATGGGTGATGGGACTGCCTATTTCCTTGGCATTGGGAGCTGAGCACCAGTTTTTCTGTATTCTCCAACTACAATAAATAATGTTTCCTTTTATTTGCCAGCAAAAGGTGGAGTTTGACCCAACCTCCTCGTATGCTGTGGAAGGTCTCAAACCAGACACGCTGTATAAGTTCCGTCTGGGTGCCCGCTCAGAGCTGGGGGTAGGAGTCTACACCCCCATGATCGAAGCCAGAACTGCCCAATCCAGTAAGTGTCTGACACTCTGTACTCCTGAAGACAAAGCAAAAGCAGTCCAGTTTCCATCACTGGGCACGGAGTAGCTTGGTGCCTCTGCCCTTGTGGGTCTGCAGGGATGCTGGCATGCAGTTTGCTACAGGGTGTAATGGGGAACGTCAGCTGGGGTTTTGGATCAGGGCTCTTTGGCAGAGGGGGTGCACCCAAGTGGTAAGTTCTTTCTTTGTGTCCCTTTGATCATGCTGTCTTTCCCTAAGGGTAGATTCATAAAAACTGATGGAGGAGTGAAACAGGCTGGGAAATTGCTTTGGAAAGATTGATTTGAGTGGGTTTGTGCATCTCTCTGAATTTACTCCCATGCAGACAAGCTGTCTGGACAGGCAGCATATGGGTGTTTGGCTCTAAATGTGACTGTCTCCAAACCATTGGATTTTCACCCCTTCATTCCCCATTCCAGCTGCCTTGCTTCCACAGGAGTCCATCCCTGGTCCATACACGTGGTTGCAAGGCGAGGCATCCTTTGAGGCCAGATGTGCCTGTGGCTGTCAGGCAGCTGGAGGAGTCAGTTTGGGGAAGTGCCTGCTCGCCTGGGTTGCGTGAGCAAGTGGGGCTGCTGCTTCTTGGACTGCAGCACTAGGGGAAATCAGAACAAGCTGCAGCCGAGTTAATAGAGAGGCTAGATAATGAGGTGACCCAGGCAATATCACTTTCATCCTCGCTCTGCCCCATGTGATCACAGAGCAGGAGTTCGCATTGCTGTGATTGGCAGCTCAAAGTGCTGCGCATAAGCAGATTAGGGCTATCAAAGGGTCCTGCGATAAGCTCGTTTTCACTAACGATTTCTGGGCTTGCCATTATGCAAAGAGCATTAAAAGGGGGAAAAAAGACATTTCCGTTAGCACCGTCTGTCTGGGATTTACTAGCTATGTGGGGTGAGCAGTTGGCAAAGGCAGCCAGCCTTCCCTGCAGGGAGGGTGCCAGCATGCACAGCAGCCGAGAGCCTGAGATGGCCATTAGAAAGGAAGCTCAGGCAGGGAAGAGCAGCTCTGTTCACTATTGGAACGACCTTCTCTTTGAGGAAAACTCAGTTTCATTAACAGATCAGTTGCAAAGATTCCTCCACCTCGTTAAGTGAACTAATGGTGTCTTAGTGCTGCACGATAGACAGGTATGAAAATGGAGAGAGGTTCAGATCATGCAGTTATAAATATTTGAACACTGAGAACAAATTCTGAGTGTGGGGATTTGTATACCTATTTCAGATAGCTTTTGTGTTGATAGGCAAAGGTTGAAGCAACTCTCCTGCCACTTAAATTAATTCCATCAGTGGATGCTCTTATCCTTGAACACACTTAATCAGAGACAGCTCCATGCATAAATGAGTCCTTCGCAGTTTTACAACAGTCCAAGTAAGAGAAACCTGTGTTTTGTGGACTCTTCAAGGCAGACATCTTCCCATGACCTACTCCACATGCTGTCTGCTCACAGGGGATCTCACACCAGTCTGGTTTTAAGGTTGTCGCTTCACTGGCCAGCAGAGCAGTAGCTGACTGGTTCTGGCATCTTTTTAATAAGAGAGATGTGCACAGGTTGGAAGAGATTTGGCCAAAAGCCACAGGAATACCTTGGCTTGACCAGTGAAACCCTCCTTACATTGAGGGACATAAGAGTTCTTTGATTTATCCAAGAAGTGACTTGGTCTTTGTTTACAGGCCCCTACTTGAGAAAATTTCTGATGGCACTCTGTTCTATGAGAATAGTCCTTGGCAGTTACTACTGGGTTATTCAGTGAGGGTGACAAACCACTGGCTGAACAGTCCCAGGGCAGAGTGGATTCTTGGGTACTGGAGGTCTCAAAGTCAAGTAGGTCTTTCAGAAAGCTCCACTTTAGCTCTGCAGAAGTTGCGTGCACAATGCGCAACTTCCAGGCAGAAATTCTTTGGTCTGCACTTAGCAACACCTCACATTCAGTCAGTCTCCTGTGGCCTTAGAACTTACTAATCTGGAAAGAATGTTGCTCCCAGCTTCAAACTGATCTCCTTCCCGCACTTTTCCATCTGGTTGCCCTAAGAAAGGGTGTTAGATCTTGGAGGTTGACATGTTCAGGTGGGACACAAATTGCAGGAGCAGCCAAACTCCTGCTTTCCAAAGAGCCTGTCTTCAGGCTCTATTCCTGGCCCTGACAAACCAGTTAAGGGTAAGGTAGGAGGCACATCATCGCTAATGAGTCACTAATGGGCTGGAGAAGGACATCTGTATTGCTGCTGCTGGGATTTTCTTGTGGCATCCCTGCTCAGGAGTGGTAGGGATGCTTGTCCACACAGGCCAGAAGGATGCAGAGTCCCTTTGCACCCTTCCAGCAGCACAGCTTGGACGCCATCTCCTGAGAAGACAGCTGCCTTCTGGGCTGTCTCTCCTGCTAAGCTGCTTGCTTAGTTGCTGGGCACCCTGCAAAAAGTACAAGCAATGCTGCTTTGAGGGCCTGAGGAGCACGGGGGAGTTTTCCAGGAGTCTGCAGTGCCTCAGGCAAGCAGTGTGATACAGGAGAGGAGCGTCAGCTCTGTCCCCATCAGGCCTCAGCATTAAAATGCCGTTCTCGCTTGAAATATGAAGGTGGGTCTTGAGGCTGCCTTTTCCCTAGCTTAAGGAGTAGGTGGGCTGGATGGATGCACAGGGCTGCTGTGGGCTGGCAGGGGAGGTCGGTGTGAGTAGCCTGGAGGCAGCAGAGGTTTGCACAGTGTGTGTGGGTACATCTGCGTGTGTGGGTGCATGCTGGCAACCCAGTCTGCTCTTTGCTGGCCCCAGGAGGGACATTTCCACTCCTTGTGCATTTTAAGTTGATCCTGCTCATGTTACCAAGTTTTATTTTGCTTTCTTTAAATGCTAATCTGTGTTTTTGTCTTGCACATCATTTGTGTGACTCTTACCCAGTCAACAGCCAACGTTTGACCTGCCCACACTGCCAGCCAAAGCTGCCTTTGGAGGAGCTCACTGCTGCGTCCCAAGGGATGCTGTGGAGGCCCAAAGCCAGAGCAAGCCTCTTCTGTGAAGGGCCTCTCTGCAGGCAGCGGCAAAGAAAAGGCTTGCCAAGCTCCTTATGTCTCACCTGTCCCCTCTGAGGGATGCCACCAGGCACTGTGTCTACTTTATGTCCTCCCTGAATTCACTCTTGATGTTGCTTTGGTGCTATGTCTTCCTACTCTCTTCCCTGCCACTTCTCTGCTGATTAACCAAAAGAGTGTGAGGATTCATTTTCTACCGCTGCTCCCTTCCGGGATACCAGATGGCGGGGCCAATCCTGCTGTCTTCCTCACATAGGCAACTGTTTGCTTCCACACATTGCTTTGACTTCTTTTTCCTCCAGTGTAACTGCCATAGCAGCAGCTTGACTCTGCTCAGGCATCATCTCTTCCAGCTCTGTCACTGCCCAGTCTCTCTCCATCTTTCCTTTCTCCAGGCATCCCAGCCCAGGCATCAGAGATGGGTCCTGCTCCCTGAGCACAGAAGTGGGCACTAAGAGTTATATGCAGCCTGTGACTGCCTCTGCAAGCAAGTGGGCCTTGTTCCTAGCAAGCAGAGGTCACTGGTGGCATTGGGAGATCCTGCTGTCCCTGGTTTTCCCAAATCTTCTCCCATTCCCACCTGCGCCCAGCAAAGCCAAGGCATAATTGTTGGGTGCTTTAATTATCTGAGGTCCCTGCTGCTATCTGGAGTAATGTCAGTTATATTTGCCTTTGTGCAGGCAGTGAGCAGGCAAGCTTTTCCCTGTGCCCTGGGAAGGCTGGCTCTGGTGCACTGATAGCTTCAAGGACTGCAGTACAGGGAAGCGCACCAGTCTTTTTGCAGGCATTTCTAGGTTTCTGGGTGCAGCAAAGAATGGAAGAAGCCTTTCACCTGCTGTGGCAAAGCAAGATACCTTATACTCCATTATTGCTTGGCCAGACAGCTTCCGATAGCCTCAGAGCAACTGTGTGTGCTTTTTTTGGTGATTGTGCCCTGCCTTCTCTGCTTAGGGCTCTTGCCTTCTGTGCAAGCAGCCAGGGATGCAAGCATGTGCAAGCATGCTGTCTGCAGCATCCCGGGGCAGTGAGGCCGAATAAGAGGGGGCTGCTGCTGCCATGAGAGGGCTTCCATGATGCCGGGGCCCTGTTGCAACATGACAGCAGTTCTGCAAGGCTGGAGAAGGGAATGAACCAAGCAAGTGTCCTAGAGATGCTCTGCTTTGTCCAGGTCATATCTCCTTTCCCGATCCCTCTCTTCCCCCCAGGTTTGTTTCACTGGTCTTCCCCAGCAATGCTGGGTGGAGGGGACTGTTGTTCATCCCAGTGAGAAGCGTCCACTGCCCAGATCCCATTCCTTCCCCTGTGGCCACTTAACATTGGTGGGGCTTAGAAGTTAACACAAACTGCAGGCAGCTTTTTGCCTGGGAGGGGACAAGACCTGCCTACCTTCTGCTGTACAGCTCCATAGGCCAGGAAGCTACTGAGGCAGGTAACCAGTTTGGCAGGCATGAAGCAGTCAGTCCCAGATACTAGGCACATGTGCAAAGCCACACAACCATGTTATCTCATGTTTCCCCATGGTGCCTGGCTCTCACCTGGGTCAGGGTGCTGCTCACAGCTGATGGTTGTGATTTCAAACCCCACCTGGACACACTCCAGCCAACCTCAGTCACCTGCTTTCCCTACCCTCTTTTGTTTCCTCCACTTGTCTAGGAGCGAGTTTTTGCAAGCTTTCATACAATCTGGTGTGTGAGCTTTCCCTTCTGCCATTCGTGCCTTCTGTAGCTTCCTACCTCTTCTGGTTTCCATCTGCTTCAGATCTTCACTGAAAGCATCTTTCTTCTCGCTACCAGTGTCTCTCTCCCCCCCCTCCTTCCCTTACTGCCATTTGTTGTGTTTGGTAAAGTGAGCGTCCAGAACTGCTTTGGGAAAAGATGTTCTCTGATGCAGAACAGCACTTCTGCTTCCATGCTGTTCACCAGTCTTTAAGATAGAAATTGCCCCTAGTGCCATCTTTGATCTGTGAGGAAGGCAGGCGGTTCTCCAGGAGGCTACTGTGGCTGAATTTCCACATGTATGTTCATTGCTCAGTTGGCTGGGTAAAAGTTCCCTGTGCATTTTGGTTTGTCCTTCCACTCATTTCCCTTCATTTCCCCACTTCATTTATTTATCCCCAGCCCCCTCCGCCCCACCCCAAGAAGTCGAGTGTGTAAGCACCAGCTCCACTACCATCCGGGTAAGTTGGGTGCCACCGCCTGCCCAGAGCCGCAATGGGGTCATCACCCAGTACTCCATTGCGTACCAGGCAGTGGAAGGAGATGACAACACCAAGCATGTGGTGGATGGCATTGGACGGGAGCACTCCAGCTGGGAGATCAAGGACCTGGAGAAATGGACCGAGTACAAGGTGTGGGTAAGGGCTCACACTGATGTGGGGCCAGGACCGGAGAGCATCCCCGTGCACGTGCGCACTGACGAGGATGGTAGGTGTTACTGAACAGCTTCTTCAGCTACCCCCTTGGGGTAACCAGGACTCTCCTAGCTGAGTTGCTGGAAAAAGAGGGAAAGGGAGTGGGGATATTGGCCTGGGAGTGCTTTTCAAGCAGTAGTAGAGACTGTCAAGGAGCAGTGCTTTGGTCAGCTGTTCCAGGGAGTGGGTCTCCATGGTTGCCCTGGCATGGGGTAGGAGAATTGCTCTGCTGGCCCTTGCTCTGATACCATGGTCGCCTCCAAGGCTGTGGGTCAGATGTCCTGGCGTGGTCCCACAGGGGCCCTGTGTGTGTTAGCAGTGCTTCCTGCGTGCTCGAGGAGGCATTACACTGCTTTGCCATTTTGGCTTTCTAGTGTTTGGTGGTGGTGGTTTCCATTTCACTGAAGGTAACGTGAGTTCTCCCAGCCAAAGGCTTCTCTCACACTGCGAGATCAGGACTTAAAGTTTACTTGTTGACCTGAAATCCAGCAAACTAAAGAGGAGAAAAGAAATCCATTTGAAACTTGTAGATATCACAGGAAAGCTGCTTCCTGCCCCAGCTTCCAGGCAAGCCACAGCTTATATAAATCTGCTCTTCCGCTCAAGAGTCAGAATATTGCATGTACAGAACACTTTACTGGATACGACAGCTTTAAAGAGAAATTGCTTTGTATTAGCAGGACTGTCAGTTATGTCATCACGACTTAAACCATTTCCTTTGAAAGTGCCAGAGCTCAGGGTGACAGTAGGAGCTTCCATGGCTTCATGCTGACCCCAGAAGCTGCAGATTTAATGGGAGAAGAAAGAGATGCAGCATCCAGGCAAAGAAAGGATGATCTCTGCATTGCCCAGTCAGCATAGCAAATTGAAACCAGACATGTTACAGTTTCCCTAAATGGACTGCCACTGTCCCCCACGTCTCCGTGGCTCTGGAAGTGGTGTCTGGGAATGCTCGCTGACTGCATTCCTGAGCTGGTAAACACATCTGTGTGTGTCCTGCTGCCTGTATTGTTTGCTTCAGTTCTCATTCAGCAGAGTTGTAGCCCAGGGGAAGCTGCTACCCCAGAAATGTCGCAACAAGCTCTCTCAGTTAGTTTTCAGGCACCATGGTTGGACATTCCAGCTCAGCTGTCAGGAGCGATTTCATATCCCTCCGACACGCTGATGCTCAGTAGATACCCGTGATGAAAGAATGAGAAATCCTAAACTGTGATGTGAAAACAAATCAAACTTTCCCTGTTTGGGTCTCAGACACAGCACATACTTCCCATAATGGGGTAGGATACTGTTCCTCGAAACACTGTGGTCTGCTCACATTCACATCTTTTTTTGTCCCCGCAACATACCGTATCATGTCCTGCCGAGGCCTCCCACCTTCTCTTGCCAGCAGAGCTTGACACACAGCTTCTCTCTGGTTCCCAGGGAGGATCTTGTTTTTCGCTTGGACTCCCAACTGTGTGTGGGCAGGTGTCTTGCTAGGGCAGGAGAGCCCTGTGGCTTGTGCAAGGTCACTGCTCTAAGTGAATTGTGGATTACAGCATAGGCTGCTCCAGCCAGAAGGTGGTAACTATTCAAGCACAGCCCCCTCCATTCCCATACCTTGAGCTGGCCTGGTGGTGCTAAAATGCTCCATTCTTCCGTTCTCTATTTTATTTAATTATCTACGATTAAGAAGGACATCTGGGGAAAATAATGAATTGCCCTGCGGCTTAAAAACTGTGCTTACCTGCTGGGTAGCTGTTTCTTCCCATCTAGTTGGTTGAAATAGCAATACTCATTATGTCTGCTTGTCAGCTATCCATCCCTAATTGTCTAATACTGATTATTTCTTGCTGTGTTGAGAATTGGGGCGTACAGGGTTCTAAACCCGTGGATTTTCCCATGCAGTGGAGGGTAGAAGGGGTCCTGCAGTAAACATGCGAGGATGAAGCCCAGGTCCTTCACTTGGGTACCAGGCACTCGCGTAGCAGCGGTATCCTCCGCAAGGAGCGCACACCTCTCCTCCCAGCTGCTTCAGACGGAAGGAGCTTTTCAGGAGCAACTGAGAGGCTAATTTTTTAGCATTGACATTTTTGTCACAGTCAGTGCAAGAGCAAAAAGTAATAAGGAGGTAATTTTTCCAAATGGTAAATAGGGTATAAATACATTTTTAAACGGGCCTCACCTTGCAAGAAAATTGATATTTTCTGGGCAGTGTAATTTTTCATTTTATTATCAAAAAGCATTCAGCTAGCCGTGCATGAAATACAGTCCCCAGAGCTGTCACAATCCCCACGGGCCCCTTTATCTGGCTGAGTTCAGTGACTGCTGTCTCCGAGCTCTGGATTATTGTTTTAGGATGATGCTTTTCCTCCTCATTAACCTCTTGCTTGTCACAGGGGAAGAGCGCATGTGCACTCTGGCTGGTGGCAGGTACCAGGGCTCCCCGCAAGGCAGGCTCGGCACCCAGTTGTGCTACCTGGGGCTGTTGGACTGCGTTTAGATGTACGCAGAGGGATCTGAGAGGAGGTGTTGTGACAGGCAGGATGCAAAGGCGGCTTCAAAACCCCTGCCTCTGCCGCAGGGCACCCTGAGCTGCAGGTGGTTACCATATTCTTTAGATTCTGCTATATTCTTGTATTCTTCCTTGCTCCCCTGCTGCTGGAGACAAGAGAGGGGTAGAAGGACCTTGGGTCTGATCCAGCACAGTGGCTTTTAGTAGGGCTGTTCCTGCATATCACAGTTGTTCTCTTTCCTACTGAGAGTAGCAAAAGTGCTTGGATGCTAGGAAAGGGTCGGGGATATGGTCACACTGGAAAACTGCAGTATGACCTCCTGAGCAGGTACAGGGAACTTGTGCTAACAGGGCTGTCCTTGCAATGAGGTGGAGGGAAGGTGGCAAAGGAGTGAGAGGTAGCTGACAGCGGTTGTGTGGTACCTGCTAACTGTCCGTCCTGTCTGTGTTACAGTGCCCAGTGCCCCACCACGAAAGGTGGAGGTAGAGTCTGTGAATTCGACTGCCATCCGGGTGAGCTGGAAGCTGCCCATCTCCAACAAGCAGCACGGACAGATCCGCGGGTACCAGGTTACGTACGTGAAGCTGGAAAACAACGAGCCCCGAGGGCAGCCAGTGATCAAGGACGTCATGCTGTCGGAAGCACAGGTACAGTGGGGACCACAAGCTGGCGGGCATGGCACCTTCCCTCTCTGCAGAGGGCCAGGCTGGCTGGATCCAAGTTTTTCTTGGCCTCCTCTTGTGGCTCCAGAGCATGGGACTCAGCCCTGCCTGAGCAAGACAAACAGTTTATCCCTAAACTGTGGCTTACAAATGGGTAAAAAGTTTAATCAGGAAAGGATTGCTGTGGGAAGGATGAAGCATTGGATGATGCTTGTCTCTTACCCCTTCTCCAACATGTACACCTCTCTGCCTGCCACGTCCTGTGCAGACTCCAGCTGGAGCAAATTGTGTTTTGCCAGTCAGGTTATAAACTGTCAGTTTTAAATAAGCCTCGAGTCTGCTTCTTTCATGCTGCTATGTTCAGTGTGAAGCTTCTCCCTCGGCAGAGTCCACCAGGGTGCTCCCTGCTTTTGGGGCGCGGGGATGGCTCTGCACAGTTGGGTGGGCACAGCATGCCAGGTGGGGCAGCCCTCCTCTGGCTCAGCAAAGCCTCCTTTCCCTCCTGCTTTAGCAAGGCAGGGACTTGAGCTTGCATTGCCTCTTGAAACCAAACTGTAGGTGAAGCCAGCTGAGTCTGGGACAGGCTAGGGTGGGCAGAAAAAAAAAAGAGTGAGGTGCGGGTCCACATCGCCTGTAAATCGCTTTGTCCTCTGCAATCCCCATAAAACAATCGGCTCATATTTATGTGGTCTCCTGGATACCTCACCAGCTGTGAGCTGAGGCCCTGTTCCCACACAGTGCTCCAGGCATGGTTTTGCACTCTGCTCGGCCCAGCAATGCGTAGTTGCCTCTTTCCCAGGGTCCAGGGAAGTTTTTGGTGCCCGTGATGAAATACAACTCTTCTTTGGAGCAAGGGTCCTTCGTCTTGGATGACCCATGCTGTTCTCAACAAAGATAATCGTATAAATGAAGTAGAGGATCTGCTGCTGTTGGAAGCGACGACGAGTAATCGATTCAGAGCTCGCTTGCTTGAATGATGCCCAATATAAATACTGGAGAGCTGCAACGATTAATTGATCTGTCTCCTGAACGCAGCTGTGAATCATTTATACGTTTGTCAGTGGGGAGTGCAGTGCACAGAGGCGGCTTTACTCCCCATTCATATTCTGAAGGATAAAACTCAGTAATAATGTGGAAGGGGAAAACTTTAAAGAGAGAAAATGCTTTGAGGGTCCTTGCAGCGTTGTCTGGGGCACGTCTCTGTTTATGTTTCAGATGTTGCTTTATTTTATTCGTTAGAAAAGCTGCTTACTGCCCTTTACTTATTCCAGGAGGATATAATCTTCTGTGTTGTTTGAACAATTGATGCTATGTTGTTCAGCTGGAGTTTGGAGTTAATGGGTTGGTCCCAAGCGTAGGTGGGCGAAGTTGGCAATGTTGTTCTTGTTGGTGTTTTCAAATATTTTATGCTTGCCCAGCCAGTTCTGCTTTCACTCCTTACTCATACATTTCAGAGAGAGAAACCCCATGCTAATGTGCAGGAATGAGGATGCCAGAGCCAGAAACTTTCCAAAGAGTACTGGATTTTGCATTATTTTGAATGTGTGCATCAAGGAGACAAGTTGCTTGAATCTCCTGGCCTGTCAGGCCACTTATGAGTCTTCCGTATTTGGTGAATTTATGTGGGAAAGTTCTTGATTGCTGTGATTTTTTTATTTTTTTTTTCTGGTATGTATGGTGCTGAATTCATCTGCTGTAACTTTTGGATGGAAGTGAAGGCCAAAAGATAGTTGCAAGGGAGTGACTACTCTGAAGGAGTCATGTCACTCTTGGGATAAACTAATGATGGCCCTGCAGGGAAGAGCTTTCACTGACTTGGCAGAAGAGATCTTTATTTCCCAAAAGAGTGAGAAGCCAGGCATGACCTCTGCTTGTGATGAAATACATCTGCTCCAGAAGCTGAAGAACCCCGTAAGAGCTGCCATCTTTCAGTACAGCAGTGCGTGTCTTTGCAAACAGCCAGATCAAACTTTAACAAGTAGTCTTGGAAGAGTTATTTTCTATGGAAGAAAACAAAAAGATTCACTGGAACACTTGTCCCTGAAGGTCACAGGATGAAGATGGCCAGAATATAGCCACAGTTCCGTACTCATAAACGTTCATAAACGTTTATACCAGCGCACAAGGAGTGAACTAAACTGATTGAAAATCTGGGGTCAGAGAAGAAATTCTCTGGACATGTAGGCAGAGCCCCTCCTCCTGCCTAGCCAGGCTGTCTGCTGATTTTGAATAGATACGTACCACCTGCAGATGGTACGAAGACACTGGTATTAAAGCTGACTCATGATTTTTCCTGTTGAAGATGAGAAATATAGAGAGAGTAAATGAAGATGAAAGGAAAGAGGAAAGGGGATGGAGATGTTAGCTATGCAGATAATACAGATTCTGGGTTTTCAAAACCATTTGAGGGAAAGGACTAAAACATCAGCAGACAAGTGGGGGCCCTGGTCCTGGAGAGGTGACATTTTATTTTACAGCCTCCTGCTTAGGGAGAGTAATCAGTTGTTAGGAAGGTCCTGCGATGGAGCTAAGGCCTCTCCCTCCCCTCTGTGGCTGCGCCTGTGACTGATTACCTCCATCAGACTGCTCTGTGCCTTCCAGTCTGAGCTCTCACCTCCTACTGACAGACTGATGGGCAAGCAAATGTGACCATGCCCTGTGGAGGAGCACCCAGGGAGAGCATGTGTATCGCTGCAGAGCTGGGTCAGATACCCGCACCACCTCCTGCACAGGCCCTGCCCGTTATGGCTCAGCCAGGTCCTGTGGTGGGCAATGGCAGAAGATTCATTTCTGTGCCCTGCGTCTTGTGCACGACGCATCCCAGCACCGAGAGAGTGCTTTGAAAGGAGCAGGGGCACCAGTGCAGGATCTCGGCTGCACTCCACCACTCTCATACAAATTCTTGACAGCTGGAGGGAGTGGGGGTTAGCAGGGCCATGGGGCACAAGCATTAGGTTCTTCAGGGGAGGGCAGGGGCCCAGCTGCTTTCCTTGGTCTCCAATCCCTGGGCAGCTGCAGCGTGTCAGGAGGAGCAGGGGGCTTGATCCCCTCCATTCCTTCCCAGGTGCCCGTCCTATGTGCCCTGCAGAGCTCAGTGCTGAGGCTGGAGCACCAGGCACGAAGGGAGGCAGCAGGGCCAGGGGACGACAGGCCCTCCTGTTCGGGTTCCCGTGCAAGCATGACTCTTGTTTGCTCTTTCCAAGACAGGCAGCTAGACCCTGCGTGAATCTAGCTGTTGATCCATTGTGTCCTGCTCCCAGCCTGCTTATTCTCAGCCCAGACTGGAATGTCTTGAGGGGGGACTTTCTCGCCATGCCGCAGCGTGGCCTCGACAACTGCTCCTGCCCTCAGTGTGCAGCATATTTGCTGGGGAGCCTGCTGCCTGCATCACTCTGGGGATGAAGCATGCACATTAGCCTCGCTGCTTACAGCCCTCTGCAGATCCAGCCTGCCCAGAGAGCTTTGCAGTGCTTCTGCTGCTGGGAGCTGCCTGGGTACGGCTGGCTACACAGAAGTCAGGCTTTGTGGAGGAGAGACTCCTGCCACCCCCTCCTCCTGCTCTGCAAACAGAGTCATGGCAGGGGAGAGGTGCTGCCCACAAGAAGGGCTGCAGGCTCACGGGAAGATTGTGTGGTCTTCGCAGGCAGCGCTTCTCCATCCAGCATGCAGAGTGCACGTCCCACCAGCTTGCTCCAGAAGAGCAGGAAGAAGTAACGGCAAGCACTTCAAGCTGTTGGATTGAGATCAGAGGAGAAGGGGGAAGCAGAAACTCCTATTCTCCCTGGGCAGTGCCCACTCCAGGCATAACGCAGAGGAATTTACAGCTTCCCTCTTTCGCTGGGTGATAGTCAAGGATCTTTATCTGAATATACTTGGACAACTCCTCATGCATGTGTACTCATCTGGGTAAGAGTCTGACACGGAGGTGAGATGTGCTCTGCTTTGTAAGTGGAACAAAACTGAAAGGCATCGTCCAAGAGCCATTTCAGTAATGGACAAAGGTGAAGTTCTGGAGCCCTCAGACTCCTCTGTATCCCACAGGCTGAGCACCCGAGTTTACATCTAGAGTTTCAGTGTTGCGCCACAGTCACTGAAGCAGAGAGAAGAAGGATCTGCAGGAAAACCACAATATCCACTTCCCATAGCTGGGGCTGTTAGGAGGCCTTGAGTCTGTCTTTTCCAAGAGCCATGGTCAGGGAAAACAGCCATTCCCTGGTGAGACATGACTACACTGCACGGTGTTGAAGTGTAAAATGAAACATTAAGGCATTGCAGCTGCCATAAATACACACTGTTAGCTTTAGCACTTCCCTGAGCCATCCTGCCTCATGCACACAGCCCTGTCTGAGTTCTTTTTATGACAGCTCCTGGGCTTTTCAGATCAATTTGTCTTACTGACCAACCTTAAACAGTTAAGAAGCAATTGAGCTAGTTTAGGGAAGGAAATGTTTTGATCTGCAGATGATACTTTCATAATGAAACTGAATTTATACCAGGGTATTTATGCAGGCCTGGCTTTTCACTGTTGCTTTTCCAGCACAGATCTCAAGGCGTTTCTTTGCACTCTGATCTGATGCAAGATTAAAGTCCACTGAAACATAAGAGCAAACAGAGTTTGAACATGAAACGCTTGGTCTAAAATCGTAGTGAGTGATAAACTCCCCACTGTGGTGTGAGAGGCTGTGAGATGCAGTAGCCTCCTGAGCCTGGAACTACTCCACTGTTCGCTGCAGTGGGGTGTCACCTTCTGCTCCTGCAGCTACGTGGAGGCGGGTTGGGGTGTTACCATCTACACGGCCCCCATCCACCAGGGACATGGTGTTGGAGCAGAAGTGTGCTTCTGGGAGAAAGAGCTACCAGGCCTCGTATCCTTCCTGTAGCAAGACTTTTGCTAGATTTTAGATAGCAGAGCAGTGTGTGGCTGTTGACCACGGTATGGGCTGGCTGGTGCAGGTAGGATGTCAGCAGCAATGTCTTGGGTTGAGCTAAGCATGTGACTCTAGAAATAATACCAAGATGTTTGTGGAAAGAGGGCCTTCAGTGACCATAATACTTAGTGAGGGCCTTGGCTTTATAGGAAGTCTTTAGGGACAACTTGACCTCTTCGCTGAAATCAAATTTTAAGATGGTTTAGGGGTATAATTCTGCTGCAGTCTCATGGCATCAAATAAGTGAACTGTAATAAAATCTTAGAGGAATATTTCTCCAGTAGCTGCTTCTTTCTGAATTCAGAGAATAAAATAAATATTTTGAAGGTATGCCATGTATTTTACTGCTGAGGAGAGTATTCTGCCACCGTGATAGGCTGCAGCCTGTGAAAGCCACCTCAAATAGCCTGAGTACAAAAGGCAACTTGTAGTTTTAATACCATTTAGTACTTCTGCCGCACTTGCAGGTTCCTAGGCACTTCAGAAGTGTTAGCTGGGCTTCCCGGTGTCCTGAGGAAGTCAGTGTCTGAGCACCATTTCACAGCTGGCAGCTCAGGCTGAGAAGCAAGGCTTGCCAAGGCTCGCACTGTGAGTCAGGGGCAATAATACCTATCTTCCACTTTCATCTCTGTGCTTGAACCCATCCACCGGTGCTTCCCCCAGGCAGATTTAGTAAGCTGAGATGTAACGCATCACCTTGGCTGAGAGAGCTCGCTGTGATCTCTGCAAACCTTCCTTTGGTGCATCAACCACAAAGAACAGTGCTATGGGCATGCATGGCAGCAACCAAGGTGTGCTAAGTCTCACCACCCCAGTGCAGCTTTGATGCCTTAGAACCCCAAATCCAGCCAGAAACCTGTGTGTTGCTTCTTCAGAGCCCTAATTGAGCTGTCATGGCTGGGAATCCATGTGAGCTTTTGCTGGGAAATGGTTTGTGTAGAAGTCTTACCTGCAGGGCTGCTCTTGCCAAACAAGTGTTTGCTCTTTGGTGTTGTGTAATTGGGAGCGAGAAGCTGTTTCCTCAGTACATGCACCAGTTTGAGCCTCGCTCCAAGCCACGCAGCACTGTTGGAGACAAGCAGCTTAGTGGGGAGCTCTGTGTAAGACCTCAGCCTCTCTTCCACTGTTTATAAGAGATGGCGCTTCTTGGTTTTCTGAGGTCCCCAGAGCATTTTCTTGCAAATGATACAGGAAAGAGAAGCTCTGTAAATGTTGCATTGGTGCTTCCCTGCAGAGAGTGCCCCCTGAGTTTTGTTCATTGGAGTCTTTGGTTCTCAACAAGAGATGGAGGCTGGAGGATCACTAGGACAGAAACTGGAGATTAGGCCATAAAACTGTTTTGAGTGGCTTGTGGGGCAGCAGTCAGCCCCAGAGCCTTGTTGGTACAAGCTGTCCCTTCTTGCTCCTGCTTGTAGAAGAGGCAGAAAAGTGCAAACAAAGCCAGAAGGGGAAAGGACTGCAAAGTTAGGAAGTGGTGACCTCTCCATCCACATGAGAAGGAAGCTCTTTGCCCCTGTTTGTGTGAATGATCTCAGACCTACTGCGCAGGCTAGCAGCATGTAGAAAGTTGCTCTATGCCATTTCTTCCCTTGGCACAGCCTGTGCTAAGTGACCCTCTGTGTATATAAGTGTTGTAATCCCCCCAACCCAGTCCTGCTAACCTCTGCTGTTGTCATTGTCATCCCCTTCCTACACGTTGCCCCTTAAAATTCTGTGTCTCCATTTTTCTCTCCTCCTTCCTTTCTCCCCCGTCAGTGGAGAGCTGAGGACTCCGTCGACCATGTAAGTACCACTTGTGTGTATTCCAGGTTGGAAAAGAGGGGTTTGGTAAATCGATTTGTGAATTTTGTAGACCCAGTGCTGTCAAAACATCCCTTTCACTCCCTTAATGAGGCTGGAGAGTTACATTGTGAAACCTTCCACAAGCAGCAAATCCAGAGAAAATTGGCATTTAGATTGCTACTAAATGCAGAAAAGCAATTGACATTTCCTATAATCTGTATTTCCAGCTTGTTGCAGTGCAGTTTTAGGCAGGCTCAAGTGATCGACTCAGGAGGTGCATCCTACTTTCTGCAGTAGTTGGCCCACCAAGTTACACAGTAAAATTAGATATATAATCTTTAAACCACATTGATCGTAGTCATGAAAAATAACCTACACTCTCAACCATGACCTTTGGCTGAAACACAGATAGTAATAAGAGAACAATCACATTTAAACAGTTAAATCCAATTTTTCCCACATAATTTTGAAATATAAATTTGGAGGAACAAACTAGAAAATGACCTTTTTAGAGTCAGCAATTCAATTATGTGCCCTACTGTGAGCTTCCCCGGCACGATGGATTTCTCCTCCTGCTTTATACTTTATACAGAGGATTCTCCCGGAGTGGCTTTGTCATGACAGCGCTGTGTTTACATTATGCAATCAGACCTTCTTTCATCCATCCCTCGTCTCTCTCCCCTCCTCCCAGCTCGCTTGCTTTGTTCCCGGTGGCATGCTTTTGCGTGAGAATTTCTCTTTGCATGGATTTGGGAGGAGTGAATTCTCTTGGGATGTTTAGAGTCTGCAGGTTTTGTGTGAGTGCTTCCCCCGCGGGTCCATTGGCACCGATCGGACTGCGCGTCCACTCACCCGCACTCATGATCTGCTGCAGGGGCGGAGTTGGGATCGGACTCTGGTTCACACGGTGATTTTGGTGGGGTTCTTGTTGGTGCTTGTTGATTTTTCTCTGGGCTGGCTGGTTCCGCGATGGTAACACGGTGATTTTGATGAGTAAGCCTGGGCAGGTAACCTGAACCAGCAGCACTGACTGGAAATCAGCGGGTTTAATAGTGTGGCTGTTTGTGCGAGTGAGTGATGGGAGACTGGCTGTGCTCTGAGGGCAACCACAGGCGCCCCTCGTACCCCACGAGCTGGCAGGAATTGCCTGGGCAGAGATCAGACCTCTGGAGCAGTCTCTAACAGTGCCCGTGTTGCCTGCCCTTAGCAACTCAAGTTTAACTCTCTCCATCTCTGCTCTTCTCCTTGGCTGAAAGGGTAAATAACCAAACCTGGAGCCTCTGCCTCCTTCCCAAAAGCTTCCCCAGCCCCTTCTCCAGCCTGGTTGTCTCTTGCTCCCTGACCTGATGGGTTGTTAGTGCTAATGGCCCTGGTCCCTTTCATAGCACCCACAGATGAACGCAGTTCAGCGGTACCTGCCCTGAGCTTGCAGAGAGCTGCTGAGCTCGCTGTGCTTGCTCGTTCGCAGACCTGGCCAGCTGGGCTTGGCACGAGTCATGTTGCCGCTGGAGGCCAGGAGGGAGGAGCAGTGTTTCCCTCTTTGATCTCAAATTGAAGTGTGGAGCCATGCCCTCCTCCTGCCCAGAGGAAGCCAGAGCATGCAAGGGTGCTAGCACCCTGCCGAGTCTGCCCTCTTTCCAGACCTCCCACGGTGCAAGGTTTTCCCTCCAGGTCTTGCCAACGCCTTGCACTGACCCCATCCCATCCCTGCAACGTCGTGCCTGGCAGGGAGGGTGAACGTGATGCTGTAGCACTGCAGGTGCTCCCTACCCGCGGCCCCCCACCCCTGCATTGCCTCTCTTTGCTCCCTGCAGCTCTGCTGCAAGAGACAACTTTAAAAATCCCCAAATTCGCCCCCAAGAGATTTCCGCAGCCAGTTGAACTGGCTTTTGCTCTGGTTCACAGCCCCCCAGTCCTCTTACTCTCAGGCTTGCTGTGGCAGGCTTGCTCTGGCTTCACATAGGACCATCTCTGGAGCAGATCTCCCTCTTGGCAGAAGCCATGGGGAGAACACAGCTGCTGACACAGGTTGCTGGTGGGTCCCTGGAAAGGCCGACTCTTAGAGACAGGGGTTGAAATTAGGCAGGTGAGTGCTGGAGCGGCAGCAATTGTTGTTTACTGGCTCTGTGCAAGATGTGTATGCTTGAGTGCAATGCATGAGCCAGCGAGTGTGTCGGTGTGTTGCTGTTGGAGACACTGACCCCAGTGCCCTCCTTTTGCTCACTCCAGTAACAAGTATTTGCTCTTCTCGTTTGCCTCTTCTCTGCCTCGTGGATGCGCTCCCAGGAGACGATCATTGGAGGCCTGCTGCCGGAAACCACCTACTCCGTCACAGTCGCTGCCTACACCACGAAAGGAGATGGTGCCCGCAGCAAGCCCAAAGTCATCACCACCACAGGGGCAGGTGAGTGTGGGGAGCGGATGCCAGCCTCGCAGGGGTGGTGGTAAAACCTCCCAAGAGGTGCATGGGGAGTATGGCCGAGGCACCTGTGCAGGAGGAAGCGAGAGGGCTGGAGACGCTGCAGAGGTACATACTCTTGTGATCTCCAGCCCTTCCTTACAGGCTTTGCCACTGGATCACCTGAGCAAAGTGCAGCAAAGAGATGGACAGACACTGCCAGGGCCCATGAGAGAGCAATGAAACTCAGGGGTCTGAGCACATCTGCATAGTCCAGAGACCTGGGAAGAGGAAGCCTGAAAGTCTAGGCCCTCCCTCAGCTTTGGAGTCATGGCCTGTCCTCACCTTGTTCCCATAGGCGAGTGCCATTTCTTGCTTCCTGCGGTGACTGCAGTGCCGCCTGGGATGGCTTCTGGCACAGAGGGCTCCTCAGAGGTGCTTCTCAGCTGCCCCCCCAGCCGTTGCTACTGCTGCCTCCCCAGGCTTACATAGCTGAGCCTGGCTGCTCCTAGAGTAAAATCTGGAATTCAACAAATCCTGCCATAGGAGTGCTGCGGACACAACTTCTAGGTCCTGGTGATCCCAGCCAGTTTGGTTCTGCTATCTCAGTAGAGACTCGTACCCTGTGCCTAGTGCAACACAGGAGCCTCAGCCCGGAGCAGGGGCACCCAGGAGTTCATCAGGTGCTTTCCTCCGGATGCGGTCAAGCTTGCCTTTGGCGGTGGCACCAACTAGTTGACAATGTCTTGTCCACGATTTCCACTCACTAGACCTGTCCTACAGCTGATAATCCTGCTGCTTCCTCACACCAGCCGCAGGAACAGTATTTACCACTTGTTATTATGGGAATGCAGCTTGTGCAAACTGAGAGCGTTTGTTCCTGGTGCTTTTAAACAAGGAACAGCTTGCCATCTCCTCCGTGCTGCATATGGGGAGCTCCAGAGGTAGTTTCCACTGTCACAATCTCAAATGCTGTCTCCCTTGTGCCTCGCCATGATGTATGCTCTGTTCATCAAATTGCTACAGCTGTCCTATAAACAGGAAAAGCTTCCTTAATGTCCCAGTGTTGCACTGTAAACCACAGTGGGTCTTCCCATGTTATGATGCACATTTAAAGTTAATATTTGGAATCAGGTTTGAAAATAATGTGTCCCTTAATACTAGCTGCTGTTAGACATTGTATTATGAGTGCGACGAGGATGGCACTGACAGTGGAAATGTAATTGTATGTCTTAAATACCTACAAAACCACCCCCAGAGCTGCCTTTGTACAGGCTCATCTGCAGGCTTGACCTCAAAGGGGAGTGTTGGTATCGCCCTCTGATGGCAAAATCGGGGCATAATTCTGTCAAATACGTTTTTCTCTTGTGCTCATCTGTGGGCTTATACATTTCAAAACTGTGCAAGGATATTTAACTCGGTTTGGCTACAATCCTATTTTCATTTTTGTATCAATGGCCCCATCCCTTTGATTCTAAGTATCTTCCCTATCAGTTGATTTGTTTACAAATCTGAGCTGATGTGAAGTGAAGAAACATCCTTTTTTTAACTGAAGGAGATCAAGGTATTAAACCATCAATTTAAAGCCATCAGTTCCTAACCAGTGACGGCAACACCCCTTGACTTGTGCAGCATAAGCAAAAATCCTGTGGAACGCTTGTGTTCACCTCTCACATCGACACTGACATCACGAATCTGCTCATCAGCTAAACCAAAATGTATTCTGATGGCAAACAGCCCACCCAGCTCTGCTCACTGCCTCTGCAGATGGTAAAACTGCAAGGTTTCAGGATGAAATTTGTCTGCCTCCAGACAGATCAGGGCGCTGGACTTGGGCTTCTGTGTGTCTGTTGTGGTACAGTGCACCGGGGCCAGCATGGCCTGGTGCTGTGCACTAACTGGAGTGTCTGAAGACCACTGATTGGGAGGACGGGATTCAGATCTTCTCTGAGATAAATATGATGCTTTGAGGTACCTTAAACCTTTCCTGTAGAAGGGGATGATTTTTGGGGCTGGATGTAGCTGAGTTTATTCCCTGTTTAGATGGCAGCACATGGGAAAATGGCAGCCAAGACCTGGCTGGCTCCAGCTTCCCTCGCCACCGGATTAGGGTCGGTCTGCCTCTATCCATGTGAATTGTCTGTCGTCCTCTTCACCCTGTTGTCTGAACTTTCCCACTTTCCTCAATCCTCACGGACTGAGCAGCACGGAAGCGGTCCTTCCTTCCCCTCCTCCCAGGCTATAGATGGTCATTGTGTGTTTATGTTGCAGTCCCGGGGAAGCCCACCATGATGATTAGCACGACAGCCATGAACACAGCCCTCATCCAGTGGCACCCACCCAAGGAGATGGTAGGGGAGCTGCTGGGTTACCGGCTGCAGTACAGACGTCTTGATGAGGAAAAGATGAACACGATAGACTTTGGGAAGAGAGACCATCACTACACTGTGACCAACCTGCACAAGGGGGCCACGTACCTCTTCAAATTGTCTGCCAAGAACAGAGCTGGCCCAGGAGAGGAGTTTGAGAAGGAGATCACTACTGCGGAAGACGTGCCAAGTGGCTTCCCACAGAACCTGCGTGTGGTGGGTCTCACCACTTCCACCACAGAAGTTGCATGGGACCCCCCGGTCTTGGCAGAAAGAAATGGCAAGATTGTCAACTACACAGTGGTATACAGGGACATAAATAGCCAGCAGGACCTGGTTAACATCACCAAGGACACAAGTATCACTTTGACGAATTTGAAGCCAGATACCACTTACGACATCAAAGTGAGGGCCCGCACCAATAAGGGGGTTGGGCCGCTCAGCCCCAGCATCCAGTCCCGGACCATGCCTGTTGAGCAAGGTAAGTGCCCCTCTAACAAGCCCTAACGGCAAGCTCTGCCTCCAGGACAGGGACCTTTCCTTCGGTTCATGAGGCTACACTCCCCTTTGCTCTGACTAATGAGAGCAGGTACCGTGTGGCTCCCTAGTCTAAAACTAGTTCGGCAAGGGGAGGCTCAACGAAGGTTTCCTTAAAGTTGCGATTTGTGGGGAGAGGAGCGTTGGTGGTAGCTTAATTGCCTTTGTTGCTCCACAGGCACACTTTGATGTTTTATCTGTACATGAAAGGCTCTTGCTTGAACTGGAGCAGGTGGCTGGGTAGGATCATCTGCAGATCCAGTACCTGAGCATCACTGTTCTTTGATCATGGCAAAGGGAGTGTGAGTGGAGGGCGGAGAGAGGAAGGCCACAGTTCAGCCTACAACTTCCTTTCTGTGATGCTGGAAAGTCTAGTCAAAAAGCAAAACTCCACTGAAGACTGGAGACTTGGTAAAAAGCTGCTGCTCTTTTCTCCTCATCTCTCACTTATCTGCTGTAGCTGAACTCTTTGACCTCTGCTGCTGAGTTAGACAAAGAGAGACTTGGAGCCAAGCTGCTGCCTGGCTCCCTCCTGACTTGGCCTTACAGTGCTCAAATGTCTTGTTTTTCATTTCAGTGTTTGCTAAGAACTTCCGTGTCAATGCCGTCATGAAAACGTCTGTGTTGCTGAGCTGGGAAGTGCCTGACTCCTATAAATCTGCAGTGCCTTTTAAGGTAAGGGTGAAATGCAGAGGACAGGGAGCTCCACCTGTGGCAGTGAGCAGGACAGTGGAAAGCAGCATCTTGACCTGCCACGTGATGTTTTCAGGCCATCAGACAAGAGACAAGCAGAGCAGGGTCATGTTGCTCACTGGCCTGGAGTCTTGTGGAGCTCAGATCTCCAAGCCCAGGTTCGGTAGCTGCTCTTGCTTTTGAGCACCCGCACACGAACCATGGCACACAGTAGAGCACACTGCTGCTTGCTTTCCCTCCTCTCACTCTTTTTAGGGCAGAACGTGTTGTAGTTTTGTTGATTTCTTTCTGTTTTGATCAGTTGTGGAACAGCCAGTAAGCACTTGGCTCACGGTAACAAGAAAGGAATGAATAATGTTGGCTGAAGCACACCAACAGGAAACGCCGAGCAGTGAAGGCATGAACTGGGCAGAGGCAGTCAGAGAACGGGGATGTCTCAGGGATCATAATACATATTTCTGGTTTCTCACCATGCAGCTGGAAACCCATCTTGATCATAGCAACTTTTGCTAAGTAACCACTCCTCCCTTGAAAGTGCCCCTGAATTACTTGCCTTTTCAAAGGAGGATGGAAACTGGTCCAGCACCCCAAATCACTGATGCTTTTCCCATGAGCGGTTGCAGTGGTTGTTCATGCAGTGATGTTCATGTGGATGCTTCACTCCTCCATCAGCTTTCTCAAGTATCTTGTTACCTGGTATCACTCAGCTAGGGCCTACCGGTCAGGCTGGCCACTGCAGCTCCATGACAGTGGTTATACAAGCTTGTTCTGAATGCCTGACTCAGAGTTGAAGCGTGAGAAGTTACAAACATGATGTAATCTCAAGAGATCATCAGGACAAAGTGATCTGAAAACCGGCCAGTGAATCAAACTAAGAATGACTCCTTCTGCAGTGTGTCCTTTCTCAAACATCCAGATTGCCTTTGTGAGTTACTTCAGAGCATCAGGGCAGATGCATAATCTCAGGGAGTGAAGGAGAGAAGCATCATCACCCTTCCAGAACGTATTACAGGTGTGAGCAGCACAAGATGTGTCAGTGCAGATGGAACTCTGCAGGAATGGCTGCTGTTCTCTTTTCTCCAGCACAGTTCTGAATGTAGTGTCATCCACCAGGCTGCAGACAACACTGAAGATCCAATGTCTTCCTGCTCTTGTCTATCCCCCAGTGTAGATCACTGATGTGGGTAAAAGACTAGAGTGTCGTGGAAATTTCTGCAGATCCCAGTGCAGCTTCGCTCCCTTAGGAAACAAGACCAACACGTCACATCGCCAAGGATAATCTTCCACCCAGTCCCAGCAGCTGCCTGCTGCCTCTGCAAAGGTGGCCAGGGGTGGGAGCAGCGTGACTTCCCTTCCTCCTTGCACATGCACCCTGCCGTGCTGTGCCTAAAGAGCAAATGCAAGGCCTGCATGAGTTGTGGGGGATCCACAGCCAGGGGAATGAGGGGGAGGTCTTGAACTGCATCCACATCAAAGTGTGTGAGCACCTCCCCTTCGTTGTTACTAACTCGCCTTGTTTAAATCCTGAAGCTGAATTACCATGATCAATAGCAGGCACTTGTTAACATGCAGAGTTTAGCTGAAGCAGACAAAGCTTGTGTGAAGACCTTGTGGTATTCAAAGCTTTCCCAGATGTAGGGTGCATTAGGATCAGTGTTCAGATGTCTGGCCGCAAGGAACTTCACAGAGCCCTGTAACTTTGCACTCTGCTGAAGAACCAGTCTGCTTCATCTTGCCTTATTCTTGTGGCACAAAGCCTGTGTCTCTGTCTGACAGCACAGTGCTATAAAGGGACAGTGTAACCTTTGGAGCATTGCTACCACATAAGGACGGTGAAATGGTTGGAGGTAGCCAGGAGCCAAGGACGTAATGCTGATGCCTCGTCTCAGCCTCGTAGCTGCAATTGCTTACACAGACAGTGACTCAGGGTCTGCCCCTGCTGCGGGTTAACCCTCAGATGACACAGGAGCAGATGGCATTAGCCACTTGCTAACTGAAGAGCAGTCATGCAAACGAGAGTGTTACAAGGATATTTCTCTAATAGTGTCTTCTTTTAATTAATATCCCCAGACTTGCAGACACACATGAGTCAAGGCCAGGAGCTAAGAGGGTCAGCTCCAGGTCGTTGATTGTGGCACTCAAAAGAAATCCTTAATCTTCAGGACTTTGTATTTTTATAAACATGGTTCACCTCTCTCCTCTAATTCAGGCACATGGGATGCTGAGGCCAGAGCCTAATACTGTAACTAGCATAGCAGATAAATCTCCATGGGAACAATTAGTATTATCTACACTTGATAAACAGTCTCATGCTAAATCTGTGTCCCAAAGGGTGTCATATTCTACTTTAACAGATTTAATTAAAGTAGATACTGTTCTGACAATGAATAGTGAGGCACAGGCAGGACTGGTGGGTTTGGGGGGATTTTTTTATATGGGATGAACTGAGACCTTAGGAATTTTCATTGCTACCAAATCAACAATGAAGGTTTGAGTTCTCTTTGGGGAATTTTCACAGCTTCTTCTGGTCCAGGAGATAAATTCCTTGCAAAACGTTGCCCAGCAGTTGTGGTGGAATAGAGGCACTATTCCTTTTCTATTCCAGTGTCCTTGCAGAAAGCTGTTCTGGAGCTTTCATGGAAAGAGCGAGATAGATACAACCTTCTCCTTGGGGAAACTGCACTTTCCTGAGACACAGTCTTCAATTTAAGAGCAGGACAGTGGTTATATTGGTTAGAGGCAGCATCACAAGGTATTTTACAAATGGGGAGAAGGAACAACACCTTTTGAAAATTACTGGGATACAGGTTTGGAAATAACCCCTGAGAATGCTGGGCAGGGCTTTCTCACAGTGTCCCCCATGGAATGTAGTAACTACTTCTGCCCACAAAAAAGGCAACCTTGTCTACTTCTCCATCAAGTCATGATCTTTTCCAGTGTTGCACACTATGTATCTTTTCATCTTTTAGTTCAATACATTCTTTACTGCCTTGAAATCAAGCAGCAAACCTTCAGCAGTGCCATTCGGACCCACCTAGCTTTGCAAATCTTCTCTTGTGGGTAAGAGCAGCACAAATGACATTTTACAGCAATCCATGGGCTAGTCAGCAATGTTTGGCAGTTCAGAGCCCTTGGGCCAAATTTGCTGCTGACTTAAGTAGTTACCAGTGGGCCATGATGCAACCTCTAAATAGCATTCCTGCTTGAGCTCCCGGGCATCTTCAGCTGCACACGAATGACTGTTTCTGAGCCCTTACATTATTGTAAGGTTTGTGTAGAGGCCTTAACTAATGGTGCATAACATTTGAGAAGACAATGTGTTATGGCAGGTAAAGGAACGTAGAACTGCTACAGCAACTGTGAAAAGGGCGGATGGCGGATAATGCTTCAGGAAAGCATTGGAAATGCCTATTTCACTGTCTTTGGACAAAAATTTCTGTGCATGGCAGTAAAAAATCATCATCTGGTGTCAAGGCTGAATTGGAGACTGTGTCCTGGCCAGTTCCAGTGCAGAGCAAGCAGGGAAACTCTGAACTGAAGTGCCTGACCATCTTTTCTGCCTCCTCTTGCTCCAGGAGAAGAGCTATGTCCCCAGCAGATGCCTCATGTGCAGGCAGTTGGTGGGCAAGTGTCTTCCCTAGAGCGCATGCAGAAGCAGTTAGCGATACCTTTATTAGGGAAGAATTCATAATGAGGAATCTCATCTGAGAGGCAACAGAACTCTTTGTGGGCTTTGCATCCTTCCAGCATAGCTCTTAATGTTGGAAGTTTGGTTTTGTTCAAAAGTGTGTTGGAGCACATGAAGGGAGCCCCTGCTGCTCCCCCAGGACACCCCCTGACTTGCTCTCGTCTGGAATATCTGGACCTGTACTATTGCAGTATCATTGCAAGGGGTGGTGCTGGCACAGACAGCAAAGCTGCTAAGATGACTTGAAGTCTAGCACTCCTGTCTTTGTTGTGCCTACTTCTGTGTCAGAGCAGGGTGAAACCTGCCAACTAAATATCTGATACTCCAGCGCTATAAGATACATTTCTTCATTTTACCTTTTTCACTCACTTTAGCACCCATCTGATGTACTACATGTCTTTGGAGAAAGGGATTAAAGCCCAGCAGAAAATATCTTACGAGGAGTCACAGCAGAGAACAATTCCCTCCAGCCATCCTACCTTCGACAGCCCTTCCTGCACTTGGGGTGGCCAGCAGGGTCTTTGTCCCTGCAAACCTCTGTTATTTTAGTACTTGGTACTTATTTTTGCAGTTCATCCCTGAAGATTGAAGCATGTCAACAAACAAGATTGATTACATCTCTTCTCCATTGCCGGCTCTTCGCTGCTGCTCTGTTTACCTGTTGGGAGTCTGTTCTCAGCAGCAAAAAAGCTGGGGCGTTTTTCCTATCCCAACCCCCATGCAAAGTGACCTGAAGAGGACTTGAGGTGTGCTGTGGGTATCGCTGTTCGGATAACACAAAAGCAGAGCTGCAAATTCCAGGCCTAGCCTGGTCCTTGTGCTCCGCTGTCCTTCAGATCTCTTTCCAGAGCCTCCCTCGTCCTCCCAGCTCCAGCACTAAATATTAGACCAGTGCTAATCAGCTGCCCTTGTCCCAGCGAGCCAACAGCTTTCTGCAGATTTCAGTCACCTGCTAAAAAGGTGACTTGGAAGGAAAGTTTGGTCCTTCCCTTGGTGCTTGCATCAGCCTGAACGGCAGGCTCAGCTGGTGAAAAATCTGTTTCACTTCAAGTAATTTTTCTTCTACAGAGCTGTCTTCTCTCTCTCAAGGCTGCTGTTGGAAAGAGCACGTTTTACTGTGTGGTCTCTGCCTGTAACACGTAATAGCTGCCATGGTTTAACATGCTCCAGCTCTGCCATTGCCAGCTTTTGGCATGCTGTGCCTCTGCACCACTATCAGGAATCCAGTAATCCCCTGCCATGCTGGACAGTCGCCCGGTGGAAGGAAACATGCTGGTTTGTCACAGCTGGAGCACAACTTCTGGTCCCTCCGGTTCTCTACACCCCATTTGTCTCTGTCTCCAGGAACTGTTTGAGTTTCTGGCTTTGCAGAGGCAGCACCCATGGTTTCGGGGTACAGGAGTTGTTCGATCAGCATCAGGATCGAGGTTCCTAGGGTAGATGGGCTGTTTGGTGCAGCTTACACAGCAGTGCACATGGCTGCTGGTGCTTCGGGGAAACAGGGGTCCTGCATATCTGCAACAGGGCGCTGAGAAAACGTTGTTAGCTGAGGGGCTGGCAGGTCCAAGGGGGGAGGCTGTGCGTGGGGGCTGCCCGCTGCCCTGGGCCACCAGCGGCTCTGCCCTGCCGTGCCCTGCCCAGCAGCCCCTCGCTGCAAGCACGGCAGGGAAAAGCAGTGCCGATCTCCTGCCCACGGCTGCCACGGCACCGGCATCTGTTGTCATGGCAACGGGGTGTCACACCTGCAGAGCCGCTGTTTTGGGTACCAATTTGTGAGCCCTGTGCAGGATTTGTCAGATCATGGGTGAGGCGTGTAGTCCCCCGGTCACCTTGCTGGGAGGGGGATGCTCTTCATTAACGTTCGGTCAGGCATCAGCTGGTAGACACGGGAGTGACACCAATTTAAAGCAGACAGGATTTTACACCAAAAACATATTGTGTGTCGTAGCCTCACGAGACAAGAAACAAAGACCCATTCATCTCCACGCGAGGGCAAAGCACAGCCATCTGGATTCATCCCCTGACCTGGCGCTGAAAAGCAGCACATGTGGCACCACCAGCCACACTGCTGGCACCGGGCACCCGGGCTTTCCCGAGATGAGCTCCTCTCTGCTCCATCACTGCAAAGCACAGGGAGCACAACTCAACCTTCTGCTGGGGGTTGCTCTTTTTCAACTAAAGATTTATGGCTGTTTACGAAGCGCACAGTAGCTGAACCACCTGAGGGAGGGCCCAAAGCCAAATTGTCATCTCTAACGCTGCTATTTTGAGTGTGAGTTTTCATCAGCAGCTGTTGGCTCCATGAGCATGTCCTTTTCCCGTTTCAGATTCTGTACAATAGCCAGAGTGTGGAGGTGGACGGCCACTCAATGAAGAAACTCATAAGTGACCTCCAGCCAGACACAGACTATTCTTTTGTGCTAATGAACCGTGGGAGCAGTGCTGGGGGGCTCCAGCACCTCGTCTCAATCCGCACCGCTCCTGATGTCTTGCAAAGCAAACCCATCGCCACAAACAAGTATATACAGGAAGGAAAATTCACACTCACCCTTCCCAAAGTCCAGACCACTGTGCCGGTGAGGTAGGTGCCGTGCCTGGGTGGAGAAGGCAGGGTGGGGGGCTAGAGATGGGGAAGAAGGCAGGGCAGACCTCTGCCAACCTGTGGATTTTGTAACCTGGGAGTGAATTTCCAAGCAGGCTGTGGTACAGTGCCAGGCATTTACTCGTAACATGGGATCACGCTGCTGGCTCTTTCTGAGTAAATATTTATGTGCGATAAAATTAAGACAGTTCTTTGACAGTTTGCCCTCACCCTGGTGGGTATACTCCAGATGCTACCAGCAAAAACACAGTTGAGGATCAGGAGGGACCTTCTCTGACACTGTATAATATCCTTTAAATAAATAATGCCTAAAGCCTCAAGGAGATTAAAAAAGCGAGTTTGTGGAAGTCTTATTCGTTACTGTGGTATCCTTGTGCTGAAGCACAATTCCCCCAGGGTTCTTGCTACAATCCGATTATATAAATGTCCTTCTCACAGCTCCTACACCACCCTCTGGAGCACAGTCTGTAGATCTTCATTAACCTAATGAGTGCTAACAGGAGCATTCTCTTCTCTGGTGCAGCTAGAAAATCGGCCTCTTCCTTACTGAACCCTTTTGCTGCTTAGAGGGCAGGGAAAGGAGCAGGTCGTCCTTGGGAGCCAAATGGCACACGTTATTTGGTGACCTGCCAGAGAGATGACTTAGGGTCCAGCACTTATGCTTTCCTTCCTTCCCAGGTGGTACTACATCGTGGTTGTGCCAGCGGATCAGAGCACCAGCAGCCCGACTGCTCGGTGGCGGACACCTGATGAGATGGAGCTGGACCAGGTAGGAGTCTGTAGCAGCTGCTGTGGTGAAAGTGGCTCCCAGGTGGCCCAGCACGCTTTGCCCAGGCCTCCTGGCAGCAGCACGGATGCAGCGGCAGAGGTGCAGGCTATACATCAAGAGATGGGGGGCTGTGGGCCGTGCGGTGCCCACTCAGCGTTTCTTGGCTGGTGACAGCATGTAGGAAGGAGGCTGGAACCAAGCAAGGGAGGAGCCACCTCCCAGAATGTGCCCCATAAGGAGAGAACACTTGAGTGTCCTGACCAGGACAGATTCTGTCTTGGGTTGTACACTCTGCAGCCTTTTTCAGCTGAAGCAACCACGCTGATTTGGAAAAGAAGCTAGGAGAGAAAGGTATCATTTTCAGTTTATTAAGCTGTTCTGTCAGGAGGCTTTTCCCTCTCTGGATAGGACTTAAGCCTGCACAGTTTGGATAAAGAGTTCACTCTAGTATCTAAAAAAAACCACAAAGCTCCCTTCACACTTGCTTGTTAAAGGCTTTCGGCATTCACCAGCCCATTCACCCCAAGATGCAGCTTATTCTTTGCAGCAATCCTTCAACATCAATAGTGTGGTACATATGCAAGTCTGAGGAGAGTCCCACACAAGGGGTTTGTGGGCTCACTCTTCCCCACACACTGCACCCCCACCAAAGCAATGAGGAAAAATTCCAAGAAATCACACATAGAAGGGTCCATTAAGAGAACAAAGTTTTAAGCTTGAAGCACTCAGAAATTATAAAGTGTTAGAAGCTGTAAGTCAGCCCTTGCTTATCATTAATCTTTAATTACACGATTGCACAGTTTTTTCCTTGGGGTCCCAGCTCACAGTGTGTATTGGTGGATCTGTTCTGCACATAAAGCACAATCGTGTGATGGAGAACCATCACCTGTAGGTCTCCTGCATCATTTCATTGCAGAAGTTGGAAGATGTCACGAGAAACAGAAGACTAGGATGAGAAAGGATGGTTTGGTTTTGAGCTTTAGGTGGTTGAAAGCTATGGAGAGAACTGGTTTCTATCTCTGTTTCACCGAGCCCTGAGCAAACAAAATTTTCATTAGCAGCCAATGTCTTGCATGTTCTGGTTTTTCAGAGTGCTCAGTTTGACATCCTGGAGCCTCGTTTGCAGAGCCTAAGCATCCCCAGCTGCACAGAAAGTCAATAGGAGCTCTGCTGGATACAGGCAGTGCTATAAAAATAAGCTAAGTTTTCTTTAAAAACAAAACAAGCCAATGTCTTTTCAATTTGACATTCAAAATTAGTGGACGTTTTTTACATTAATGTGCCTGCGTCTCTGTTCTCCATCTGTAAAATTAGGATAATCGCTTTCATCTCACCTCATATGGGTGTTTGGAAGATAAGATCGTTAATGTTTGTGAAGCACTTGTAATATTATAGTGATCAGCACCATAGAAAAGCCCACAAGGAAATTATTAATTTTGTCTTCAGAGCTGGATTTGAATAGTAAGCAATAAACAAGGCCTCAGGCTGCATAATGCAAAGAAGAAAACAAAATATGGAATAGCTGCTCTTTGATTAAGCACTGTCTGTCCTGTGTATTGAACAAAGCAGGGGAGTTACAGAAAAGATAGTATGTGACCATGCAGTCAAGGATTGTAACACAATACACATACGTAAGACAGCTGATTTAATTTTGCACAGGCAATATTACTTTTCTAATTTTTCAGGATCTGAACTTTGCAAGCCTAGCATTCTTTTGATGTGGTCTTTTGGTGTGTGTTACATGTGTAAGTGGCAGTAGCAACCAGCAACCTCAATCACAACTGGAGCCCTGTGGTTTCATGCCGATGCACATACAGCTGTGCTTTCTGCACCAAAGAGCTCAGCTGTAATTTCAGCCAAGATACGAGAGATGTGTGTAGGGAGCAAACTCCACAGTCCAAAGACTATCTTTCAGCCTTTCCCCCCTGTGGTTACAAGGATATTTGTGAAACTGAGATCTCTCCGTCCCTTTTTTTTTCTTTTTTTTCTCTTTTTTTTTTTCCTTTTTTTTCTTTTTTCTTCCTTTTTTCTTCCTTTTTTCTTTTTTTTTGGTGATATTGCAATGCAAGCTGTAGCTTTCCTAAATTGCTCCAACATGAGGATTCATAAGAGGGCACGGATAGACTGTTGAGGGGAAAGAGTGGGGATTACCCAGGTTTTCCTGCTCAGAGGGAGTGAGCTCAGCTTAGCAGCGTGGCTTTGTGTGCACATCACTGTCCCCAGCCCCACTGATGTTCCCTGTCTGCCCTGACAATGCTGCACTGATACATTCGTGTGTGAAATGTATTTCATGCCTCCTTCTTCATTTTAAATTAGAATTTCTGTTCCAAGCCTGATATTCGTTTTTATTCATTAGAAAAACATCTTTAAACATCTGAGAGCCTTTCTTAGCAGTGTAATTGAATTTTTGTGTGTTTATATCCTTTTTCATGAATTTGTGGCTGACTATGAAATTTGCCATTTTTACTCTGAACATCCCATGAAATCTGTTATCATTCTATGTGATTTACACAAAGCTCTGCCTGCAACCCAGCAGCAGATGAGATATTGAGGCACTGACAGAAGAGAAAGACATGGCAAATGTCACTTTTTCTCTATGCATCAATGTCAGCTGTAATTCACGTCCGGTGTCTGTAGAGAGCGTGAGTTGCTGTCTGGACCGATATGTGGGCCACAGAATGTGGCCCGGTTCCCTTGCAGCCCATTGGGATACATCAACTCTGGGTGACGGGCACAGCCAGGCTGTCTCAGCCCTAACGTTCACCGTGTCAGCATCCCGGGTCTCAGGACTCTTCCAAAGCTGAGATCCTGCTGGAGGTGCTTGCACTGAGGGTCTGCAGACAGGTGCCCTAGCAATGGCTAAATGGATAACGCATCCCTCTGGTTTCTTTGCACCACCACGTGCAATTCAAACCCAGTATCTTCTCCTCCCTTCCCTTCCACCCTGCTGAGTCCTACAACCGGTAAGGTAACAGCGTAAGGCGGTGTCACACTGGGCGAAGCAATAGTGATGCACCTCATTTGTCCCCAGCTGCTGGAGGCCATAAGCCAAGGGAGTCAGAGCAGGCGCCAGCGACGCCAAGCAGACAGACTCAAGCCCTACATTGCTGCTCAAGTGGATGTGCTGCCCGAGACCTTCACCCTGGGGGACGAGAAGAACTACAAAGGTTTCTACAACAAGCCCCTGTCTCAAGACCTGAGCTATCGCTGCTTCGTGCTGGCCTCACTGGAGGATGGAGACACGGTAAGGACTTTCTGCTGGGGGGGCACAGCCTTTCCTAGCAGAGCTGAGGTGGGCTCAGCGCAAGCAGGGTGAACAATTACTGCAAGCCAGTATGATGGAGTTTTCTCTGAAGAGAGGAGAGTGAGGCTGCAGAGGTGGTATCAACAGGCTGAGGCAGCCGTGGGAGTTGACTTGATAGATGGTGTTGTTGGAGGGAAATGGCATGTATGTTTGACATAACAGATGAGAGTGGAGGGCAGTGTCAACACACGCGTTCTACACAAGCTCGGTTCTGGCTTGCTGAGCTGTGCCCAGAGCAGAGCTTGACGCACGGTCGGGGTGGGATAGGTTCTCATTCTGCTTTGGTTCAAGCAAGTGACTGTGGAAAACGGCCCCTTGAAATCCTACCCTGCACAGTGGCTGCTGAGGCTCTGCACTGAACAGGATGCCCCCCCTGCAAACCTGCCTTCCCAGGCCCTTCTCTGGTCAGAGTCTCACTTCCAGATGACATCTGGAGAAGCAAACCTGCCTCCCATCGCAGTGGGTTGTCAGCAGGGCAAAGCTGCACGCCTGCCTGCTGCATAGGGATTCTTGCTCCTGTGTCTCTCCTGCTAGAGGCAAATGGGCTGTGGCTTTGTCGGCAGCGTGCTGCCAAGCACACGGGGCCTGGGCACGTGAGGGGGAAGGGAGTAGTTGATGCAATAAGCAGGGAGCAGCACGGCGAGACCTGTGCATCAGTGTCCAGCTGTAATCACGGAGGGCAGGAGTGGTGGTGGCGGCAGTAGCAGCGGCCAGTGTGTAAGTAATGGAAATAATAGAGATGCATAGAATCCTTTGGTCAGCTTCCAAGCTGCGGCTTCCTTCCTCAGCCTCGTTTGCTTGTAATGGCTCATTAGGGCTGGTCAAGTTCTTCATTACTCATCCAGCTCACGTGTTCTTGTGGCAAGATGTGCACACTGGTGAGGGAAGGAGAGTCACAGATTAACAGCAAAGTAAGGCAGAGGCCTTGGGATGTGCTGTCCTGGCAATCCCTGTCAAGAAGAGATGACCTTAACTAGTTGATCCCAGACTATCATCGTCATCTCCTCCCTAGCACAGATCTGCCACAGCCCTCCAGTGAACCACCAGCCGGCAGAGTTATTACACCCTGCTCCCAAAAACCACCTTTCTGCATCCCCCACTGCGTTGCATCCATTTTCATTTGAAGCGTGAGGCACTCTGTCCAAGGCTGTGCACTATCTCCCCCACTCAGCTCCTCTTAAATTACTTGCTGTGTCTCTAGTGTCAGCAGGCAAGCGTAACATTGCCATTCTTCAAAGGCAAAGGGGACTGTGGTTGAAACACCATCTCTGAGAGCAGGGGCACCTGCACCTCAGTCTGCCTTTGAAAATGCCACTGAGATAACAGTCCTTCTGATCTCTTCTGCTTCTGTCTTCTCTTGGAAGGAGGCATCCCCAAAGTGTGTCTGCAAAAATATGAATCTTTACCCCTCGCACGAAGCTTTGGAGGTGGACACACGTGTTACCTTGCTGCACAGATCAGCATGCTCCTTCACCTCCCCACCTAATGCAGCTTGACCTTTCTGGGTAGTCAAAGACAAAGCCTTTGTGCCTTCCTCACAGAGTAGCCGCTTGCCCATACAAGGGGGAGCCCCAGGCCTTCTGCCCCATCCTCTCACCACCGATGAAGCATCTTCTTGTCTCTGCCATGCTCAGACAGAGCTGTTGCTGACTCCCTGCCCTGTTATTTGAACTGGACAAGGGAACGTAGGAACAGACCAATGGGCTGCAGTGATCCTGTGCAGACTTTCTGTAGGAACAGAGCTGAACTGGGAGCCAGCAGCTATTTCAGGGTCATTGAAACAGGGTCTCGTAGGGCTGAAAGGTTTCACGGACAAAGCAGCAACCACCCCCAACGCTTCCCCTCCAGCCAGTGGCATCTCTGACCGCTGATAAATCTGAGGAGAGCAGCTAGGATGCTGCAGCTGCACGTGCTGCCAGAAGGATGTCACAGATAAGAGCATTTTCTGTACTCCATGGGCACCTGTGAGAGAAGATCAAGATGTGCATTTGTGTGACACCAGCACGCTTGATTTTTCCCTTTCTTCTCCTCACGTACGTGCAGGCATGAAGTGCGTGTTTAAACTTCAACCTTAAAGCCGGCGATTTATAGATCCCCAGGCACCTCTTCAGTGACCGAAACTTTCTATGGCAGGAGCAGAGCGTTTCTGCCTCCCTAATGCCAGGCAGCAGGTGCTGCTCAAAAGCCACAGGTACTGAACTGATACAGCTCTGGCCCTCTCTAAGAGGGGGAAAAGGATTTCTTTTTGCAGCATTTAACCCTTCTGACCCAGCGAGGCTGAGCTGTGAAGGGACAACACAGTTCCATAAGCCTTAGCAACAGCAGCAGAACAAGCCAGGTGCAGTGTCATTTTTCTGCAGGAAGGGTTTGGGTCTGTGCTAATCCTGTCTTGCTGGTGGGGCTAGAAAGCTGTCCCTTCGGTTTATAAATCACTGGGCTGCCAGATTGCAGAAGTCTCTGAAAAAGAACCTGTAAGCATGAGCCCCTTTCCAAGGCTTGTTTGTCAGGGCTGAGACATCAGGTAGAAAATGCTCCTGTCATTTCATTCCTTTAAGAAAACCGCCTAGCCCAGCAGGGGTTTTCCTAATATAGGCCTGTCCTGGAGAGATGTGTTGATATCAGCACAGCAGGTATTATAAACCACTTAGGAATCATCAGCCAGCCCCACTGTGCAATTGGTTGGGATTCAAAAGCTTGTGATTTGGCTCCGAGAGAATCCAGGGCTGGCAAGTGGCTCTTAGCTGGGCTGCTCCAGTTTGGCACCTCGAGGCCAGGTCTGCCAGCCAGGAAGTTGCTGGCACTGGGAATGTTTCACACCAGGAAAAGACTGTTTCCACAGCGTGACCTCCGCTGATGCTGAGGGAGGGAGGATCCCGTGGTGTGCTGCTGGGGTTTGAGAAGCATGACCGTTCCATGCTAGCCAGAGGCAAGGGAAAACCTCCACATTTCAGGGATGTAGCTGTGGCTTTAGCATAATGGATGCTTGCTTTTCTCTCCCTCTTCTGCCGGTGCTGTTCAGAAGAGATATGCAGCCAGCCCCTACTCGGATGAGATTGTGATGGAAGTGGCTTCAGCAAAGCAGCAGGATGAACCGGAGATGCTGTGGGTGATGGGACCTGTCCTGGCCGTGATATTAATCATCATCATTGTCATTGCTATACTCCTCTTCAAAAGGTGAGATCCAGTCCAGGCCATAGCAGTTATAGCACGAGCACTACAGGTGGTGGCACCTTCAAGACCCTCCTTGTAGCCTTCAGATGTGGGGTGCTCTGATAGACAGCCCTTGGTGGTCATGGGAAGGAGGAAGGTCTCTACCTGGCACAGCATAAGGCTGCTTTATAAAGAGAGCAGAAGGGCTGGGTATGCAGATGATAATTAATATCAGTCCCAGGACACAGAGCTGGTGTGGATTCTGGAAACGTGTGAGCAGTGGGACAGAGGAGAGCAGCTTTGTCCCTAAAGCCAGTCTGACCGCTCTCTGGTCTCACAACTTGGATTTGCAGCCTTGGGGACTTTGCTAGTACTGTGTTTTTTTTACTTGATCTCTGGCAGGTGCCCCCACTACTGTGAATTTTGGCTGAGGAACATGGTCTTGGTGGTGAGAACAGGGCATGGTTGTGACAGGCTGAAATCAGAGTAGGAGCTCTCTTCTTGAGGCCTCTCAGTCCTGGCTGCCAGATCAGGACCATCCACACTCTGTGCTCCCTGCTGAAGCAACCACCTGCTTTTGTGTAGCAGAGCAGCCCTGCTAGAGCTGTAACTGTAGTGTGAGATGATTGTTAGTCCTCCTGAGGAGCAGGTTGCATTTGCATGTGTTCAGGTATCCTGTTCAATTACAGTAGGTCATTCTTTATCAGCTCAGCTCCAAGGTTCTGCTCCTCCTGGACTCTCTATTTACATATGTATCTGTAGCTCGGGGAAGGGAGCTGGCTTTGTTGTCTGATTAAATGGAGCTCTGCTGTGCATGTGCAGTCAGTGCCTTTCTGTGTCAGTGATCATCTCCTTTCTTCTGTTTCTGCTCTTCCCTGGATCTAGTAAGCAAGAAAGGTATGAATCCATTTTATCTTCTTGTTTTGCTAAAATTTCAAGTCTATTTCCGTTTTTAAAAATCAAGCCTGAAGCTTCTAAGGGGCATCTTTGTTTTTGGGAGCATGGAGCATGCCAGCCCTAGGGGTTTACAAAGACTTTGTTTCCTCAAAGGTATCAGCCTCCTAGCAATTGTCAGCCTCTCACAGCTCTTAGGGAGACAGTTCCAACATAAAGACTTCCCAGATTGTTTTTGCAATTACATTAAAAATCAAAAAAAACGACAACACCAGCAGTTACAGGGATTTCTTTGTTTTCTCAGTCACTTCAGACAGAGAGCTGTTCCATCAAGAATGCAGGTGCATTCTTGCAGTCTCTGGTGAGGAAGCTTTGAGGGAATACCAGGCAATTGTAGGAAACAAAAGTGTTTACTGGTCTTTAAGGAGAGAAAGTGGCCCCGGGGGGGATTTCTGTACCTGGGCCCCATAGATGCTGTGCCCAGCTTGGCTTAGCTTTGCGTTGTCCCAGAGTCTGGTGTGGGGGGAGCACCAGGAAGCGGCATCAGCCCACTGTGCTCAGAACCTGACGTTCATGTCCCTGCCGCATCCTAGCCCATGCAGCAGCAGCATCTCCCCTTCCAGCACCACCCGCGTGCTCAGAGTGATGCTGTGTTATCCTACAGTTTTTGGCTGTCCAGGTTCTCTTCGGAGGCATTTTCTCCCAAAGGTGTCTGCGCAGCATATTCACAGTGTAAAATCTACAATGGGAATGAATTGAAGCTGAGTAGCAGGGGATAGCTTGGGGTCTGGAGGTTTGTTCAGCAGTTGCCCAGACTAGGCTAATGAGAGAGACAAACATTAATTATGTGCTGTGCCCATTCCCCAGGAAAGCTGGACTATGTTGCTCAAGGGCTCAGGGACTGGTACACAGTAGCACATGGCACATCCTGCTGTGCTCCTGATAGGAGAAACACTGCTTTATTTGTTTGCCATGTATTTTCCTTTCTCTCTATCAATGCTCTCAGTCCTTCAGCTCTTTTGTCTCAGTCCAGGCAGCTAGAAGGCTTCTGAGATGTTGAGATGACTCAGAGTAGTGTAAGACTCACAAGCTGGTCCTCCCCATTGAACGACTCCAGCGTTTGATGCAGCTACAGGCTGCAGATGGAGCTTGCTCGCAGTCCAGGCCACAGAGGGAATGCAGGTTTCACTTGTGATTTATGCACTAAATTTTCAATAATTGCTTCTTACTAGTGCCAGCCCAGCATGCACAGCTCCCCATGGAAGTGATAGTGCCCCGTGCCTGTGCAGAGCACTTCTGTTCATGTGTGGCTCAGGGTCACCACCATCCAGAGATGCAGCTGCCTCTGTACAGAACCTGGCAGCTCTTCAGGGTGCTTTGAAATGCCTCACAAGTGGGTAGAAAACAGAGACTTACTGTTGCAATTTGCAGGATGGTAAATGTGATAGCATCCATGCAGACTAGCAGAGATGCAGCTCCCTCTCTTCCAGAAAACATCAGGTCAGCAGAGGGGTTCACCAGTCAAAATCCATGTTGGGGCTGTAGCCAGAAGACAAAGTCTCTGTGTATTGCTGCACACTCAGCATATTGGCAAAGTGTCAGGGTCAGTGCGGACTCAGAAGAGAGTACTGCTGTCCTGCTCCTGCCCAACATCCCTCTCTACTGCATGGGTATATCCACTGTATTTGTAAAATAGAGCAAGAAGTGGGACTTAAAGAATTGCTGGAAACCCTTCTTGCAGTATTAGATTTTCCTTAATATTCACTTGTCCACTTTTTGATTGGATCTGTCCCTGCTTTGCCTGTGAATTCCAGCAAGAGCCTGAGGTGGTGGCATCGCTCTAGGCATAAATATAGCATGAAGAGACAACAGTGTATTTTATTGTTCCATTAATACACGCCTTGGGTGCCTTCAACCATTCAAGACATGTATTAATGGTCCAATAAAACACACCCTGAAGAGCCTTTACACTATTATATTACAGCATTCTATATTTAAATATTTCTAATACTTGAAAAAAAATTTTATTATATCCTTCCACTACAGGAAATAGTTCCTAGAGAAAGTACGAGGAAACAACATCTTGCATCTCTCTGCTTTTTCTCTAATAAATATGCAGGATATCACATTTCAAAGTGCCTCACTAATCAAACCTCTGCCATTGCTTATATATGATCCTTCCTGTTTCATAGATGGGAAATTGGAGGCACGGAAGAGGATGTGACTTGTCCAGAGCCCCAGGGAGCCTGGGATGGAGCTGGGTATCTGGGACACAGGGACCCAGACTCTTCCCACAGTGGTTCATGCCAGTGTCTGCCAGAGCTCACCTGCTTGTCTGTCCTCCCTGTCCATAGGAAAAGGGCACACTCCCCCTCTTCCAAGGATGAGCACTCCATCGGCCTGAAGGACTCGCTCTTGGCTCACTCCTCTGACCCAGTTGAGATGAGGCGGCTCAACTACCAGACTCCAGGTAAGGAGCAGCTAACCCCCCTTACGCCCCACCTCCGCCAGTTCCCCCTTGCCAGGTACTGATGCTAGAGGAGGAGTTGCAGTCCTCCCCCCCGCAGCAGCTCTGCACCTTCTCTCAGTCACAATGGCAGATAGGGGGCTTAGACCGAGGATATCCAGGTGTCCACGCTCTGGTTTGCAAATCCTTCTCCCTGATCCTGTTACTGCAGGCACGCAAGGCTGGGGAACCTGGACGGGGACAGCCTATTGTGTGGTGGGTGTCAGACATTACGTGAAGCTCACTGCAGTTGTCCTCAGCCGGGAGGAGCCTCCACGCAGAGCTGGGAGAGCTTGCAAGTGCCCACGCCTGCATTGCTCCCGGCTTGGTCCAGGCTGGGATTCAGCGCTGAGCACCACTGGTGCAATGCTGGCCACAGGGCCTGCATCTGGGAGGATCAGGACAGACAGCCCTTGTACTTACTGCTGAGGGTGTGCTAGCAGCTTTGTCCCGGGATCTTTGGTGTGCTGACTTTCCTGTTCTGCTCAGCTAAGGGTGAGGAGAACCAGCCTACATTGCTCCCCAGTCAGTGCTGTGGCCCAGTGAAGGGCACTGCTGGTCACAGTGGTCTCAGCGCAGAGGATGATAGTTCAGTAGCAGCCATTGATTTCTGCATGCAACTGTTCACTGCAGAGCATCTCGTCATGCCTGCACTGGCCTGTGGTGCCTCAGGGTGTAGCTAGTTTGCCAGCCCACGGAAGCAACTGTACTTCGCACTGCAGAAAGGTCTCGTGCTGCTGCTTTGTGTCTCTACGTCTCTGATGGCATTGAAAGCACAGTACCCGTCATTGTAACAATCAGAGACAGGCTCGCCCCAACTTGTTCAGAGCCTTTCAGAGAGCCCAAGTCCTAGATGAAGTGAGGGGAGCACTTGGTCTTTTGCGATGGAGGGAGCAGTTCAGCAATAAATGAGGTACATACAGCTCTCTTCTAACTTGCAGCTCCTCCTGGTCTGTAACCAACTTCCCTTTTTCTCCTGCTGCTCATTCATCTAAGAGCTTTCATCTAACAGGATAGTTTTGAAGGGACATTTCCTGATGTAAACCTGCTGTGCCTGGGAGGGAGGGTAAGAGAAGCCTTTCCCGTCGTGGCTCACAGCAGTCTGGCTCGGACCTGGGGTGGGCTTCACCAGCACATCTCCCTCCATGCCAGAGCAGCTGTCAGGGATCCATAGTTAGTGCATCTCCCAGGCAGGACCGATGACAGATCTCACAGGTAGGATGCAGCAACAGCCTGGCAGTTGCCAGCAGACCTGGCCCGTTAATTGGCCACAACACAGACCAGTGTGGCATTGCAGCATGGGAGGAAAATGCTGTGGGGAGCACGGGAGGCACCTGCGCTGGAGGAAGAACATCTCAACAGGCAGATCACTGGGAGCAGCACTAGGTGAGGGGGTCACACACAGTCAGCAACAGCATGCAGCTTCTTGAGGAGGAGCAAGGTGTTAAACAGGGCTGCTCCAGGACACCTGTGCATGGGGACAGGCCTCTGTGACATGTCTCCACTGCCCAGGGACGCAAGAGCCAACTTTGCTGTATGCTTGTGGTTCACATTGGATGGAGGAGTGTGACAGGTCAGGCTTGCACTGCTCCCATCTCCAACAAGAGATGGGGGTGTTTGCAACGAGGGCATCCCTTGCTAGAGCTGTAGGAAGGGTCAAGAGCGGCTATCAGAGAAGAGGGATCCGGGAAATTTCTTTTCCTACCTGTGCCTAAGGATAAACCAAAGACACTGGCTCATTCAGGAAGCTTGCAGAGCTCTCTGGAGAGAGAAAAACAACCCAAAGTGCCCAGTTCATTAGAGACAGCAGCAGCGCTCTGGGATGCTGCTAGCCAACGCTTCCCCAGTAAGTGACAGCATCTCCTCCCCACAGCATCACTTGTGAGGCTCTGCGGGGCGGAAGCGGGTGTTGTGCAGCTAGAAGTGACTGTTCCAGCTCCTGATGAGCTTGTCCTCATTAATGAGGAGTCATGAAAACCACTGAGCCCAGTGGGCCCATGCTGTTGCCCCTGTCACCTGCCCGAGGTCGAGGCAGTGCTGCGTGGATGCATTGACAAGAGGTATTGGCCGCTGGCCCTGCACGCTTCAGTAGCTGGTCTCCCTGCTGGAGTGTGCTGAGCAGGGAAAACTTGTTTAATGCATAATTAATTGGGCTACCGTTATTAAATATTAAGCTTCCTCATTTTTGTGGTTTTTACTTCAGACGAGGGTTATTTCCCCCACTGTCAACCTCTCTGTACTAACATACCACTGTGCCAAGTCACTGAGAGGATATGGGACCAGACAGTGTCCCAATACGCCATGAAATGAGGCTGATTTGTGCTGCTGATGGGCTGCGAGCGGGCTGGAGGCTCAGGGGCACTGAGCCGAGGTTGCTGGGGCTGAGTGTGGTCCTCCTGGCCACCGAGCAGCCCAGATGTCCCCTGTACCTGCCATCCACCTGCCCTTGCTGGCTTCCCTTGGGCACGGGGCTGTGGACAGTGGTGTGCAGTGAGAAGTGTAGCTCTTGGCATCAGATGAATATCTGTGCGCTTGCTGCCCTGCGAGTACCTCCAGCTCCACACGTTTGTCAGCGTCAGGGGATGGTGGTGGCCAGAGCCAAAAGCCCAGTGTGTAACAGGCCAGCTGCAGAGCAGCCCCTGGGGCCAGGTGGCTGGTCCTGTGCAGGAGGGAGGCTCCCGGTCCTGTGGCAGATGGTGCTTTCCTTTGCATCTTCATCTCTTTGTCTTTCCATTTCTGAACCTCTGCGATGATGACTAAAGGCTAATGGGATTTCTGTTCTTGCCCCGTTTCTTTTCTTTGCAGGTGCCAGTGTCCCCAGTTGCCCGAATATCTCAAGTTAGTTTTAACTCCTGTATTTATCTTTTGACACCTTTTGCTTTTTCTTTCCCTTTCTTTCTTGTCTCTGTAATTTTTGTTTCAATGTCATGAAGGTCACCCTCACTCACAGCAGACTGTAGAACGGCAGTGATTTCACTTTCTGACATGATGTGTGGGGCCAAGCTCGGGTACTATCTGCACGGCACTACAGCAGCTCACCGCAGCACAGTGCAGAAGGGAAGGCCCCGGGTGCTGGGCTGCCAGGACGTTCCTGCGGCAGCCCTTCGCCTGCTCCCAGGCCTCCAGCTCCTTCGCAGTGGCATGCCAGGCTCTGCTGTGGCACCAGGCCTGCAGCTGGCTCTGCGTGGAGACAGATAACCTTGGCCATTCTGGAGGGGGTGGCCGGCTAAAAAACCCTAATGGACAAATTGAAGGGTGCTTTGCAGCCCAGTGGTTGAACACACTCTCCTACCTAAGGCAAACCGGCTTCCCTAGGCTGGGTTGCCTGTGCCATAGAGTTAGGCAGAACAGATGCCAAGGGATGCCGATCTCTTCTCTGAGCTGCTGTGCAGTTGGTCTCTTTGGCAGTGTTGGCACCAGAGTCCCAGGCACAGATCAGAGGGACTTTACTGCTCTAGCAGGTTGGATGGAGTAGTACCAGGACTATGGGTGTAACTGCCCCTTTATCTCTTGTCTTGTGAGCTTCAAGTTCACTCTCAACCATAAAAGCACGTCCTCCCTGCTGCTTGATGTACAAGGCATCTGCGTGTGCGCACAGGAATGGGAGAAGTACATAGGACAGATGCTTGCCCAGGAGCAGAGCCAAGGGCTTTGCAGTCTGCGGCCCTGCAGGCATTGTGAGACCTCTAAGCCCTTCTAGCCTGGCGGAGAGCTCACTGTCCTCTTGCCAGAGTCATTGGAAGAGCATGTAGAACTCCTGATAGTGTGTACAAATCTCCTCTGTCTTGCCCTACACAGTTAGTGGCAGTTGTTCTAGGTTCACCATAATGGGATACCAACCACCTCTTTCTCCCCATCTGCTCTTGCAGCTGCTTTGTTGCTGCAACACTCCTTTGGCCAGCAAAACTGAAGTTTGGAGAGACTCCTTGTATTTCTCAGCGGAGATGAGTGTCTGCAGCTCTGCTGTGGTCCATGGCTCTGCCGTACTTCATACATAACCATGCTGGGATAAGCATATGCCATGGCTATGTTCCAGCCTCTTCTTCCAGCCCCACACTTCTGCCTTGGTGCCACACTGTTCTCCTCATTCAATTGCTCATCAGTAACAGCTCTGCACTGCAAAGGCTGCTCCTGAGCTATGGCCTCTGGAGGTCTGGCTCTGGCACCAATAAGCAAATTGTGCAGAAATCAAAGCATCATCTTTGTGGGCCTGCTCAACCACCTTGGGGATCCTGATGGGTGAAGTGGCAAAGAGAGAACCATTTGCAGGAGCACCTCAGCACAAGGCAGAAGAGGGATCTTCTCCGTCTGTCCGTGTGCTCTCAGGCCATCTGTGGATAGCTCTGCGCTGTCAAGTGATAGGACAAGTGTGTGTTGGATTGGGTCTTGCCTATACGCAGCGATGTCAGATGCTTTTGGCAGAGGTGTGAGGAGCCCTGCTGTGCAGTGGCTGCGGTGTAACACTTCCATGTTATCACCTAGTGGCTTGTCACCGCTGTGTAAAATGCACGTACTCAGCCTGGGGACTGCTCCATCACCTCAGCGGCCCATCACTGCCATCAGTGGCAGTGTTCAGGCTCCTGAGCGATTGAGAAGCTCCTGGCCATGCTCCAGTCTGTCTCCCTGGGTGTGAATCAACAGCTTCAGCCTATTAATAATCATTATTACCCACGTGGGGTTTCTGGGAAACCCACAGAGCAGCTGATGGAGCCACGAACCTTGGGATTTGGATGAGCCAGGCTTTGGATGAGATGTTTCACAGCCCCGTTCCTGCCAATTTGCCATCTCAGCTTCAGAGAAAGAGGTTGCAATGGTTGAGCCTTGAATCCCAGGGCCCCAGTAGGGCTCCTCCCAATCCCACATGCATATCCCCTCAGTACCTGTCCCCTGTGTGGGACCTGTGGGATCCCCTCCTGCGGGCCTCTCCCCTGAGCAGGGCTTGGGCTGTGCCCAGGATGATCCAGACTGTGCATCCCTGCTTTAGACAGGGCAAGACCTGCCATGGCTTGAGCTGCATCCCAGCTCGCAGCAGCCTCCTGGAAACTGCTGTAGGGCACGTCACTGAACATGGTGCCTTGCACGAGCCACCCAGTGGAGCTGGATTTTGGGCCCTGGAGCTGGCCCTGCCTCCGGAGCACCGTTGAAAAGCACTGAGTTAGACAGCTGTGGGCAGAGCTGCTCCTCAGCTCTTGGCAAGTTGTGCAGTCTCCGACCAGGGGAGCAGCCAGTCCTCTGTGGGACCCTTCCCATCTTTCTTTAGCTCCCCAGGGGCTGGGGCAGCATTTGCCTACCCCAAAAAGCTGTGCACATACACCGTGGAGGTTTCCCCTGGTGCACGTCTGGGCAAGTTTTGTTTTGGCTAATGCCATTGTTAGGGGTAAGCAAGAGGATCAGCCTCAGCCCTTGGCGGTGAGAGCGCCAGAGAATCAGTGTGTTCAACTTCAGCTTATGCAGGAGCCCGGGAAGTGCATTGACAGTGTATCCTCGGCCCGTTCCTGCCAGGGGCTTGCCCGAGCCCCGGCCCGCTGCGTGGCCTGCTCTGTGTGCCCGGTGGCTGTACTGTCCGAGCATGCTCACCTGGTCATGCACATTCTGCACATCACCTTTCTGTTTTGTTTCACCGAACCGTGTGCTCTGAGAGTGCGTGCAGCATGCCGTGTGATCTCGCCGACTTCCCATCCATCCTGCCCAGCGCTTCACATAGTCACACGTGTCCGCCTTGCACCCACCTTTCGGGTTTGCTGTGCACATGCTGTTGTTGAGCCTTCCTTGGCCATGCAGAGCCGTAACCGTTTTCCTCTCCCTCCTACCTCCTTGTCTTGCTTGCAGGCATGCGTGACCACCCCCCCATCCCTGTGACGGACCTCGCCGACAACATCGATAGGCTGAAGGCCAACGATGGGCTGAAGTTCTCCCAGGAGTATGAGGTGAGCGTGAGAGTGTGCTGGGCGGTGGGGGCAAAGTGGTGCTGGCCAGGACCCCCAGCGGAGAGGGCTTGAAAGCCGAGCTGTGCCTCCCCCGCACCGGCATTGCCTGCGTGGGCTCCGAGCCAGGCCTGGGAGCCTGCCAGCTCTCCCTGCCAGCCCCAGAGCAGTGGGAACTCGCCTTGAGCAGTTGAAGCATGGTTTGTACAGGGAAAAGGCCTTGCAGCTGAACGCGCAGCAGCCTGCCATGCTCCCTCCATGGTTACGGTCTTAGGAGTGAATGGGAGCTCGTGTCTACCCACCTGGGCTGTCTCTGTTTACTTTGTTCTTCTGCTCCGTGAGGGCTGCCCTCCGTGCAGGCTGGCTGAGGTATTTCAGTCCATAGCATCCTGTGCCCCTTCACTTCCATTTGTATTCAGAGCTTTGTTTTCTGCACCATCCTCTGCTGCTGACAAACACACATTTGAGTTTTCATTCCTGCGTTCCTCCTCTAATCTCCCCCTGCGCGCTGCTGGACTGTGCTGGCATTAGCCTGTGTCGTTCAGCATCTCTGCCACCAGAAACTCTGCTGATGTCCCACTGCCCTGGAGCAATCCCAGCTCCCCTCCCTGCATGGAGCTCTCTCTGCCTGTGCCCTGCAATCCTGAGCTGCAAACTCCCCTGCACTGCTGAATCACACTCCCGCCCTTCTCCGTATCTCTGGTGGAGCCCCAGACAGGTACTGTCCGCACCCACCACCGATGCTGCCTTTGCTCACACACACAGGCATGCACTGGGCGTTTGGTGACACACACACACCCCCCCCATCCTGCACTGCACCTCTCCCAGCCCAAGTCCCTCCATTCCTGTCCTCCCCTGAGGACAACTTGCCGAGGGGGTGCACACGTGGAGGGCAAGGGGCTGACTTGCGCAAGGGCTGCTTTGCCTTTCTCGCCACTCTCTGGGCTGGATGATTAGGTTGAAAATGTGTAAAGTCAGGGAAAGTTCCTCTGCAGCCACAAGAGCAGCAATGGCAGGATTATGTTTTCCTGTGCTTACATGCAGGACCCTCTTGAGCTGCAGGGGACTTGTAAATAAACCCCCCACTAGTATTAAAGAGGGAATAAATTTTGGAAGTGTCCTTTGCATGTGTTATCGCTTCTGTTTGAATTGTTATCTGCCTGTGCCTGTGGCCTCCCCTTCCTGCAGCATACCTAAACTGATTTATGAGATGAGATCAGAACATTTGCCCATAAGGTAGGATTATATATGCCAGGAAAGGCAAAGCAGATCTCTATGTTGAGAAGGTAAGGGACAAATTCCAGCTAGTTCAAAGGGTGTGCTGCCTGTATCTGAGGAAGGCGCAGAGCTCCTTTTTGCTTCAGGATGCCAAGTGGAGGGCTTTGCCACCCCTCTGCATACTGCTGTCTAGACCAGAGAGGAGCTGAGCTTTCTCCAGCTACAGCATTACATTGCAACTTGGGAAATGTTTAGAGGAATAATGTGCTTCCCCTGCAGTTACCTCTGTGTTCGTGTGTGTCCTGCCAGTGGTGCCAAGGTATGCAGTCATATCTGTCTGCCTTGGGCTTTTCTTACAAGTCCAGCTGAAATGTTAAGCAGGGCTGTCCACTGCGCTACAGGCAGACTGTGCCTCTGCTGCACGGTGGGGATTCAGCAGCGTCCAGTGTCTGCGCACTCCCATCCTCACACTAGGCCTGTGCCAGTTGGAGCCTGCAGCGTAATACTGAGCTGTGGGAACCATTTTGGAAAAAATGAGCATTAAGTAAATTCTCTTAGCTGTTTTCGTGAGCCTCTCTTCTCATTTCTCTTTCTTTAGAATATCATGGCTGGTTGAGAGCACCAATCAGTTTTACTTTTCATGTTGAAGCAGCTATTAAGTAGCTGATTGTTGCATGTAATTTTTTTCCACTGGATTCTGCTGTGTTTGACTCCTCATCAGCTAGAAATTACTGAACATGACAGGCTCATACGGTGTTTGACACTAGGATGGACCCCAAAGCAGAAGGGCTTGCCCCTTGTTGACATGTGGGGATCAGTACAGTCATTTCCCATTTGAAATGCCAGTGAGAAAGATCCTGGACGGAGTTTGCAGAGAACAGCAGCTGCCTGTGCAGGATTACTGCGGCAATGGGTCTGCTCTCATCCTGGTCCCTGTGTGCGTGGGTTTGGCAGGGCAACAGCTCCCTTTGGCGCCTGCGATGGGAGGGCTGGAGGGCAGGATGAGCACGGCATGCGCTGCTGAGTAAGGGAATCCGCGGAGTGGATGCGGAAATGGGTGAGGTGGGAAGGGAGCAGGCTGTGCAGCCCCTGCGGGAGCCCGAGAGGCAGGGAACCGCACCTCGGCACATTCTGTGCAATTGCAGTCTGTGAGCGATGATACCTGGCACTCACCGTGGGACTGTGTGAGCCTGAGACCTACGCAGAGCTGAGTGGTGACCCAGCACGCCAAAAGATGGAGGCCCTGACCCTGTTTTCCTGTGGCATGATAGTGCTATGGGACTGGGTATAGCACAGCTGAGCAGGGAGAGCCGAGGGACGAAGGCATCGCAGGTGAACCCCCAAGGCCCATTTGCTGTTTGATTGTGCTTTGAAATAGTTGCATTTTAAGTGTTTTGGTAGAGCAGCTGAGCAGCCTAACATCTCCGTGTGGTGCAGGGCTGGTTGTAGATGGCTAACGTTCCAGGAGCGGTGGCACCTCAGGCAGAGAGCAAATATTTAACAGCACTTTTAACCACCGAGGGCAGCTGCCCAGAGCTTGCTTTGGTTGTACAAGCGATAGCAGGTTAACCTAGACATAGGTGACACAAAACAAGACCTGTCAGCACCTCCCTGCACCCCTGGGAAGGGAGCAGGGAGGGTGGTAGAGATTTCTCAGAGCCGTCTGGCCTCACTTCCCACAGGTCAGAGAAAAAATAGTATTGCTCACACCAGTTTGCCAGCACGCGTGGCCAAGCAGCCCATGCGGCAAAGCCAGCGCAGAGCGAGCCATGCACAGGCTGCAGTCAGAATGGGCTCTCGAGCTGCAGGTTAGCCCTCGCCCCCAGCAGGCAGGGAGCAATCCCAACTAGACCTGTTGGTACACCTGGTGTGACAGGAGAGGTTGAACTGCAGGTCCTGGGAGCTGAGCCGGCGGCAGGCACAGTTAGTTAACTCTGCTGCCGGCTGCTCTGGCGTGGGGCATGGCAGAGCCCCACCACACTCTTCCCAAGCATGCAGTAGAGCTGGGGGTGCAGAGTGCAAGGGTCTGGCAGCAGCTCCTGGCCCGGCCACATCAGGAGAGTATTTCATTTTTAGTGTACAGTAGGAGCCACAGTGAATTTACAGCGTGGGATTAATGGAATTAAATAAGTAGAAGGGAGGCTGAGCCCCTTAATTATTTATCTGCAGGCTGTGGTGGGTGCTGCAGCTGTGTTGGAGCTCCTCCTGTGGGCCACCTTCCCACGCTGCAGCCTTGTAGATGTGGGGCAGGATCTTGCTCTCGGGTGGGGGATACCCACACTGGTACAAACAAGTGTGCACACGTGCACCGCAACTCGCACTTTCACTGTGGGATCCAGCAAGCCAAGTGCTGCTGTCCCCTTTGTTGCTATTAACAAACACGGGAGGGACTGGCTCCAACCAGGGCAGGTTCCTGCTCCCTTGTGTCTGCTGTCATTTCTGGGCTAGGTCCTGCACCACCTTCCAAGGGAAAATCTTTTCCTTACATCCAAACTGGAACTTGTGGCCATCGCCCCTTGTGCCCAGTCCCTTTGGCACGTCCCTCCAGTGGACAGCCCCTGGGAGCAGAGCAGGCTGGAGGTGATGAGAGCCAGGCAGCATGCCGCTGCCTGGCACATTATTCCTTGATAATCTTTAGGTTGTGCATGAAATTTGACTGTGTTCCTGCTTCCCAGCGTGGTGGAGAGGTTGCAGCACTTTCTCCACAGTTTTCTATGGAGAGAAACACGGCTGGACAAACCCTGTGCTCGCTTGTATTTCCCTTAAAGCCACCGAGGACATTGCATCTCCCATGCCTGCAGTCCTGGCAAGGCAGCTTAGGCTGCGGGAGAGGTGCTGGTGTCCCTGGGGCTGGTGAGCCCAGGAGGTGCTGGACCCGGGGTCCAGATAGCACCTGGGGAGCCGTGCGTTGCAGGTTTAATGCGCTAATCGGGAAGCTGCCTGGCAGGCACGCAGCACTCACGTTCCAGTAATAAGAATAATAAGGCTGAAGCACTGCCAGCGATTGATTCAGGAGCGCATTATGTCCTCATTTGAGACGCAGCGCAGATTGACAGTGGTCAATGCCTGTGCTAATGTGGTTGATTTCACAGGAGGCTGGGAAGCACTCACAGCCCGAGCACCTTCCCCTCCCCATGCCCTTGTGTAGCTGCCTGGGCTGCTGAGCAGGACGGGGCCGTGGCTGCCCAGCTCCTTGGCTGCTACAGCAGGGCCAGCCAAGCTGCCATGTTGCCCCAGAGGTCTGCCTGCCCGGGCTGCCCATGCCTGCCAGCAGTAGGGGCATCTGCAGGGACTCTGCTTGCAGAGCGATTTGGGAGCTGCACTGAGGAAGGGGAGCAGCAAACCCAAGGTGGACCGTATCTGAGACAGACTGGCACGCGGGGATGTTTTCAAGGCATTTGTAAAGTGCTCTCGAGTCTGTCAAGGAAAGAGCCTTTTTCCAATCCCGTTTCAATGGTCTGGCTCTGTCTTTATGTTGATGGCAGTAGCAGCAGGGATCCCTGAGCTGCTCTGGAGAGATTGCTCCTTGCACTTCCATGCTGGGAAGGAGGAGTTTTACTAATTGGGCTTTTTCTTAATTTGCACTTGCTGTCTTACAGCATCTCCCCTGACACTTTAAAGCAAAGCAAAAGTAAAAGTCATGGTGCTTTTAAGTTTGTTCCTGGCTCATTTTCTTCCAATTTCCCAGCCCTTCTGCTTTCTAGGAAGAATGAGTTGAAACTATTACTCTGATCAAGTTTTGGGATGAAGAAATCATTCCCATGAGCCCCAGAAAGGAACAAGAGCAAACTCCCAGTGCCCAGGCAGGTGTGGAGCAAGGTGGGGAGACAAGGCAGTGCTGCCATAGTCAGGGACTGCGGAGCATCATACAGATATGGGATAAGGCTTTGCTAACCACCACTCCATGTAAGGACTTCAACTGCTCTCCAAGCAGCCCATCATCCTCCCGTTTATTTACTCATTTGTTTGCCTTAAAGGGGGGAACAGGTGTACATTAATTCATCACCAGAGTTTAAATTAAATCATTTTACTTCTAAATGAGTCACTAATTTGCAGGAGTATTTAATTAGAGCCTCTTTGCACTCAGGTGCTGTATTACTTCTGACTTTCTCACCTGTTTGCCCTCTTAAGAGGCTGATGATGATTAGACCGTTTCTACACATCCTCGTTGCACATCAAAGCAATTAACCCTAATGGCAACACCTTGATGCTCCTCCTCCATTCTGGGGGCTCTTGGCAGCCTTGTCTCCCCCAGGAAATAACCCTTTCCACCGCTGTGGCAGGACGCAGACTTGCTGTGCAAAGCACACTGCACCCCACAGCTTGGGCAGCCCTGCAGCCTTTTGGCAGTGATTTGCAGTGTAGATTGAGCACAAACGACTGCACTGAGCTCTCCCTGCCTCTGCTGTAAAGGGAGGATTCGCTCTAGCACCCACCTGTGCCCAGTGCTGAACGAGTGATCATAGGGTGCAAGCAGGGTGCAAGAAAATGTTCAGTCGTACCTGCAGGGCCAATCTCAGTTCCACTGCCAGCTAGTCAGCTCTCTGCATGGGCTGTCTGTGCAGACTAAGGCCACCTTTTTGAAAAAGAAGTGTTATTTATGTCTTTAATAGGCATTGGTAGATTTTCCTCCTTAGTTTGTCTATTTGTGCTTCTCCTTCAGCGTGCTCCGGATTGACTAGACTGGTATCAAAATGCCTCTCGCTCGTCTCTACTCCAAACAGAAAAGTCCTTACACATTTTGTTCCCCTTACTTTTTCATGCCTTTGATCATTTCTATTGCCCTTGTCCAGTTCAGCCACACCATTAGGTGGGCAGCAGTCACCCCTGCCACACAGCTGAGGGAGGAGAGCATCCAAAGAGCTGATTTGGTGAGCAGCCTATCCTGAAAACAAAATATAGGTGCCTGAATGAAATGAAGTGCCCCAGAGAGCCGTGAGCTGCACTGGGACGTCTCTGTCCCTGGGCAGAGGAGTGTGCAGGGACCGTGGCAGCCAGGCCAGTGGGTTTCCAGCTACAAGTGGTGCTTGTGGTCTCCACTCCCACCATCCCTGCTGCAGCGCCTCTGAGTGCTGCTGCTGCCTGCTTATTACGCTGATAATAGAAAATTACAGGTTTTCTGTAGGAAATGTCTATTTACATCCTACATTTCCCAAACTACCTATTAGCATTGCTGTGATGTCACATCCTCCTGCGCGTTTTCGTCAGCGCTAGCCCCTCTGCCTGCGGGCAGCCTGCTGCCGCGGGGAGGGCTGGTGGCGTGGGCCACCCGTGGGGATGGGTGACTGCCCCGCACGTGCCGCAAAGCCCTCGGGGCTGGTGCAGCGATGCAGGCAGCGCCTGTGCTGGGTACCTGCACCCACTGCCAGCTGCTTGGGAAGTGCCTGCTCAACAGCACAGGAGAGTAGGGGACAGCGATGGGTGTCACCTTGTGCACAGCTGGTGGTTGATGGGGCTGAGCAGAGGGACCGTGAAGGCCGTGCAGGTCAGCCCAGTCAGGGAGCTGTGCTTCCCGGCTCAGCCTTTTGCTCACAGCTGATCCAGAGCTGACAGACTCACGGGCGTTTTACTGCCTGAGAAACCTTCTGACGTGGCTTTCTGCCAAGCAACGAACGCAGATGCCTGCAGAGAGAATAACGTGTGGTGCTTCCCCTGGCCTGTTTGCTCGATATTTTTGCCTGTGGGCCAGCAAAGCTTCGGGGACCCTGAGCTGCAGCATGATTTTAAGAAGGCTTTGATTATGTTGGTAATTTTGGGGGCGGGGGGGTCGTGGGATGACCGATTTCTGCCGTAGCTGCCTGCCCCGGGCTTGCCCAGGGCTGCATGTGCAGACCAAGTTCCTGCATGAGGCAGCTGTCTTATCTGGGTGCGTCACACACCTCTCGGACAAAG